>NC_091990.1:73018281-73763108 GCF_044704955.1 Pristiophorus japonicus
AGTACTGCCCCTCCGACAGTGCAGCACTCCCTCAGTACTGCCCCTCCGACAGTGCAGCGCTCCCTCAGTGCTGCCCCCTGACCATGCAGCTCCCTCAGTACTGCCCCTCCGACAGTGCAGCGCTCACTCAATACTCCCCCTCCAACAGTGCAGCACTCCCTCAATACTGCCCCTCCGACAGTGCAGTGCTCCCTCAGTATTGCGCCTCCGACAGTGCAGCACTCCCTCAGTACTGCCCCTCCGACAGTGCAGTGCTCTCTCAGTACTGCCCCTCCGACAGTGCAGCACTCCCTCAGTAATGCCCCTCCGACAGTGCAGCACTCGCTCATTACTGCATCTCCGACAGTGCAACGCTCCCTCAGTACTGTCCCTCCGACAGTGCAGTACTTCCTCAGTACTGACCCTCGACAGGGCAGCACTCTCTCAGTACTGCCCCTCCGACAGTGCAGCACTCCCTCAGTACTGCCCCTCCGACAGTGCAGCACTCCCTCATTACTGCATCTCCGACAGTGCAACGCTCCCTCGGTACTGTCCCTCCGACAGTACAGTACTTCCTCAGTACTGACCCTCGACAGTGCAGCACTCCCTCAGTACTGCCCCTCCGACAGTGCGGCACTACCCCAGTACTGCCACTCCAACAGTGCAGCACTCCCTCAGTACTGCCCCTCCAACAGTGCGGCACTCCCTCAGTACTGTCCCTCCGACAGTGCAGCACTCCCTCAGTACTGCCCCTCCGACATTGCGGCGCTCCCTCAGTACTGTCCCTCCAACAGTGCAGCACTCCCTCAGTACTGCCCCTTCAACAGTGCAGCACTTCCTCAGTCCTGCCCCTCCGACAGTGCAGAGCTCTCTCAGTACTCTGTCTCCAACAGTGCAGCACTCCCTCAGTACTGCCCCTCCAACAGTGCGGCACTCCCTCAGTACCGCCCCTCCGACAGTGCAGCACTCCCTCAGTACTGCCCCTCCGACATTGGGGCGCTCCTCAGTACTGTCCCTCCAACAGTGCAGCACTCCCCCAGTACTGCCCCTCCAACAGTGCAGCACTCCCTCAGTACTGCCCCTCCAACAGTGCGGCACTACCCCAGTACTGCACCTCCGACAGTGCGGCACTACCCCAGTACTGCCCCTCTAACAGTGCGCCACTCCCTCAGTACTGCCCCTCCAATAGTGCGGCACCACCCCAGTACTGCCCCTCCAATAGTGCGGCACTACCCATAGTACTGCCCCTCAAACAGTGCGGCACTACCCCAGTACTGCCCCTCCAACAGTGCGCCACTCCCTCAGTACTGCCCCTCCGACAGTGCGACGCACCCTCTGTACTGCCCCTCCGACAGTGCAGCGCTCCCTCAGTACTGTCCCTCCAACAGTTTGGCACTCTCTCAGTATTGCCCCTCCGACAGTGCGACATTCTCTCAGTACTGTCCCTCCAACAGTGCAGCACTCCCTCACGACTGCCCCTCTGACAGTGGGGCGCTCCCTCACTACTGCCCCTCCGACAGTGCAGCACTCCCTCAGTACTGCCCCTCCGACAGTGCAGCGCTCCCTCTGTACTGCCCCTCCGACAGTGCAGCGCTCCCTCAGTACTGTCCCTCCAACAGTTTGGCACTCTCTCAGTATTGCCCCTCCGACAGTGCGACGTTCTCTCAGTACTGTCCCTCCAACAGTGCAGCACTCCCTCAGTACTGCCCCTCCAACAGTGCAGCACTCCCTCAGTACTGTCCCTCTGGCAGTGCAGTGCTGCCTCAGTACTGCCCCTCCGACAGTGCAGCACTCCCTCAGTATTGCCCCTCCGACAGTGCGACGTTCTCTCAGTACTGTCCCTCCAACAGTGCAGCACTCCCTCACTACTGCCCCTCTGACAGTGCGGTGCTCCCTCAGTACTGCCCCTCTGACCATGCAGCACTTCCTCACTACTGTCCTTCCGACAGTGCAGCACTCCCTCAGTACTGCCCCTCTGACTGTGCAACGCTCCCTCAGTACTGCCCCTCTGACCATGCAGCACTCCCTCAGTACTGCCCCTCCGACAGTGCAGCGCTCCCTCAATACCCCCTCCAACAGTGCAGCGCTCCCTCAATACTGCCCCTCTGACAGTGCAGTGCTGCCTCAGTACTGCCCCTCCGACCCTGCAGCACTCCCTCAGTACTGCCCCTCCGACAGTGCAGCGCTCCCTCAGTACTGCCCCTCCAACAGTGCGCCACTCCCTCAGTACTGCACCTCCAACAGTGCGGCACTACCCCAGTACTGCCCCTCCAACAGTGCGCCACTCCCTCAGTACTGCACCTCCAACAGTGCGGCATTACCCCAGTACTGCCCCTCCAATAGTGCGGCACTACCCATAGTACTGCCCCTCAAACAGTGCGGCACTACCCCAGTACTGCCCCTCTAACAGTGCAGCACTCCCTCATTACTGCCCCTCCGACAGGGCAGCACTACCCCAGTACTGCCCCTCCAACAGTGCGCCACTCCCTCAGTACTGCCTCTCCGACAGTGCGGCACTGCCCCAGCACTGTCCCTCCAACAGTGCAGCACTCCCTCAGTACTGCCCCTCCGACAGTGCGGCGCTCCCTCAGTACTGCCCCTCTGACAGTGCGGCGCTCCCTCAGTACTGCCCCTCCGACAGTGCAACGCTCCCTCAGTACTGTCCCTCCAACAGTGCAGCACTCCCTCACTACTGCCCCTCTGACAGTGCGGGGATCCCTCAGCACTGCCCCTCCGACAGTGCGGCGCTCCCTCAGTACTGCCCCTCCGACAGTGCAGCACTCCCTCAGAACTGCCCCTCTGACCGTGCAACGCTCCCTCAGTACTGCCCCTCTGACCATGCAGCACTCCCTCACTACTGCCCCTCCGACAGTGCAGCACTCCCTCAGTACTGCCCCTCTGACTGTGCAACGCTCCCTCAGTACTGCCCCTCTGACCATGCAGCACTCGCTCAGTACTGCCCCTCCGACAGTGCAGCGCTCCCTCAATACCCCCCCTCCAACTGTGCAGCGGTCCCTCAATACTGCCCCTCCGACAGTGCAGTGCTCCCTCAGTACTGCCCCTCCGACAGTGCAGCACTCCCTTCGTACTGCCCCTCCGACAGTGCAGCGCTCCCTCAGTAGTGCCCCTCTGACCATGCAGCACTTCCTCAGTACTGCCCCTCTGACAGTGCAGCACTCCCTCAGTACTGCCTCTCCGACAGTGCAGCACTCCCTCAGTACTGCCCCTCCGACAGTGCAGCACTCCCTCAGTACTGCCCCTCCGACAGTACAGCACTCCCTCAGTACTGCCCCTCCAACAGTGCAGCACTCCCTCACGACTGCCCCTCTGACAGTGGGGCGCTCGCTCAGTACTGCCCCTCCGACAGTGCAGCACTCCCTCAGTACTGCCCCTCTGACTGTGCAACGCTCCCTCAGTACTGCCCCTCTGACCATGCAGCACTCCCTCAGTACTGCCCCTCCGACAGTGCAGCGCTCCCTCAATACCCCCCTCCAACAGTGCAGCGCTCCCTCAATACTGTCCCTCTGGCAGTGCAGTGCTGCCTCAGTACTGCCCCTCCGACAGTGCAGCACTCCCTCAGTACTGCCCCTCCGACAGTGCAGCGCTCCCTCAGTACTGCCCCTCCAACAGTGCAGCACTCCCTCAGTACTGCCCCTCCAACAGTGCGGCACTACCCCAATACTGGCCCTCCAATAGTGCGGCACTACCCATAGTACTGCCCCTCAAACAGTGCGGCACTACCCCAGTACTGCCCCTCCAACAGTGCGCCACTCCCTCAGTACTGTCCCTCTAACAGTGCAGCACCCCCTCATTACTGCCCCTCCGACAGTGCAGCACTACCCCAGTACTGCCCCTCCAACAGTGCGCCACTCCCTCAGTACTGCCCCTCCGACAGTGCGGCACTACCCCAGCACTGTCCCTCCAACAGTGCAGCACTCCCTCAGTACTGCCCCTCCGACAGTACGGCGCTCCCTCAGTACTGCCCCTCCGACAGTGCGGCGCTCCCTCAGTACTGCCCCTCCGACAGAGCGGCGCTCCCTCAGTACTGTCCCTCCAACAGTGTGGCACTCTCTCAGTATTGCCCCTCCGACAGTGCAACGTTATCTCAGTACTGTCCCTCCAACAGTGCAGCACTCCCTCGCTACTGCCCCTCTGACAGTGCGGTGCTCCCTCAGCACTGCCCCTCCGACAGTGCAGAGCTCCCTCAGTACTGCCCCTCCGACAGTGCAGCACTCCCTCAGTACTGCCCCTCCGACAGTGCAGCACTCCCTCAGTACTGCCCCTCCGACATTGCGGCGCTCCCTCAGTACTGTCCCTCCAACGGTGCAGCACTCCCTCAGTACTGCCCCTCCAACAGTGCAGCACTCCCCCAGTACTGCCCTTCCAACAGTGCAGCACTCCCTCAGTACTGCCCCTCCAACAGTCGGGCACTACCCTAGTACTGCACCTCCGACAGTGCGGCACTACCCCAGTACTGCCCCTCCAACAGTGCGCCACTCCCTCAGTACTGCCCCTCCAACAGTGCGGCAATACCCATAGTACTGCCCCTCCAACAGTGCGGCACTACCCCAGTACTGCCCCTCCAATAGTGCGGCACTACCCATAGTGCTGCCCCTCAAACAGTGCGGCACTACCCCAGTACTGCCCCTCCAATAGTGCGGCACTACCCATAGTACTGCCCCTCCAACAGTGCGCTACTTCCTCAGTACTGCCCCTCCGACAGTGCGGCGCTCCCTCAGTACTGCCCCTCCGACAGTGCGGCGCTCCCTCAGTACTGTCCCTCCGACAGTGCAGCGCTCCCTCAGTACTGTCCCTCCAACAGTGTGGCACTCTCTCAGTACTGCCCTCCGACAGTGCGACGTTCTCTCAGTACTGTCCCTCCAACAGTGCAGCACTCCCTCACTCCTGCCCCTCTGACAGTGCGATGCTCCCTCAGTACTGCCCCTCTGACCATGCAGCACTCCCTCACTACTGCCCCTCCAACAGTGCAGCACTCCCTCAGTACTGCCCCTCTGACTGTGCAACGCTCCCTCAGTACTGCCCCTCTGACCATGCAGCACTCCCTCAGTACTGCCCCTCCGACAGTGCAGCGCTCCCTCAGTACTGCCCCTCCAACAGTGCAGCACTCCCCCAGTACTGCCCCTCCAACAGTGCAGCATTCCCTCAGTACTGCCCTTCCAAAAGTGCGGCACTACCCCAGTACTGCACCTCCGACAGTGCGGCACTACCCCAGTACTGCCCCTCCAACAGTGCGCCACTCCCTCAGTACTGCCCCTCCGACAGTGCGGCATTACCCCAGTACTGCCCCTCCAATAGTGCGGCACTACCCATCGTACTGCCCCTCTGACCATGCAGCACTCCCTCACTACTGCCCCTCCAACAGTGCAGCACTCCCTCAGTACTGCCCCTCTGACTGTGCAACGCTCCCTCAGTACTGCCCCTCTGACCATGCAGCACTCCCTCAGTACTGCCCTTCCGACAGTGCAGCGCTCCCTCAATACCCCCCTCCAACAGTGCAGCGCTCCCTCAATACTGCCCCTCTGACAGTGCAGTGCTGCCTCAGTACTGCCCCTCCGACCCTGCAGCACTCCCTCAGTACTGCCCCTCCGACAGTGCAGCGCTCCCTCAGTACTGCCCCTCCAACAGTGCAGCACTCCCCCAGCATTGCCCCTCCAACAGTGCAGCACTACCCCAGTACTGCCCCTCCAATAGTGCGGCACTACCCATAGTACTGCCCCTCAAATAGTGCGGCACTACCCCAGTACTGCCCCTCCAACAGTGCGCCACTTCCTCAGTACTGCCCCTCCAACAGTGCGGCGCTCCCTCAGTACTGCCCCTCCGACAGTGCGGCGCTCCCTCAGTACTGCCGCTCCGACAGTGCAGCGCTCCCTCAGTACTGTCCCTCCAACAGTGTGGCACTCTCTCAGTATTGCCCCTCCGACAGTGCGACGTTCTCTCAGTACTGTCCCTCCAACAGTGCAGCACTCCCTCACTACTGCCCCTCCGACAGTGCAGCGCTCCCTCAATACCCCCCTCCAACAGTGCAGCGCTCCCTCAATACTGCCCCTTTGACAGTGCAGTGCTGCCTCAGTACTGCCCCTCCGACCCTGCAGCAATCCCTCAGTACTGCCCCTCCGACAGTGCAGCGCTCCCTCAGTACTGCGCCTCCAACAGTGCAGCACTCCCCCAGTACTGCCCCTCCAACAGTGCAGCACTCCCTCAGTACTGCCCTTCCAACAGTGCGGCACTACCCCAGTACTGCACCTCCGACAGTGCAGCACTACCCCAGTACTGCCCCTCCAACAGTGCGCCACTCCCTCAGTACTGCACCTCCAACAGTGCGGCATTACCCCAGTACTGCCCCTCCAATAGTGCGGCACTACCCATCGTACTGCCCCTCAAACAGTGCGGCACTACCCCAGTACTGTCCCTCCAACAGTGCGCCACTCCCTCAGTACTGTCCCTCTAACAGTGCAGCACTCCCTCATTACTCCCCCTCCGACAGTGCAGCACTACCCCAGTACTGCCCCTCCAACAGTGCGCCACTCCCTCAGTACTGCCTCTCCGACAGTGCGGCACTACCCCAGCACTGTCCCTCCAACAGTGCAGCACTCCCTCAGTACTGCCCCTCCGACAGTGCGGCGCTCCCTCAGTACTTCCCCTCCGACAGTGCAGCGCTCCCTCAGTACTGCCCCTCCGACAGTGCAGCGCTCCCTCAGTACTGTCCCTCCAACAGTGCAGCACTCCCTCACTACTGCCCCTCTGACAGTGCGGTGCTCCCTCAGCACTGCCCCTCCGACAGTGCGGCGCTCCCTCAGTACTGCCCCTCCGACAGTGCAGCACTCCCTCAGTACTGCCCCTCTGACCGTGCAACGCTCCCTCAGTACTGCCCCTCTGACCATGCAGCACTCCCTCACTACTGCCCCTCCGACAGTGCAGCACTCCCTCAGTACTGCCCCTCTGACTGTGCAACGCTCCCTCAGTACTGCCCCTCTGACCATGCAGCACTCGCTCAGTACTGCCCCTCCGACAGTGCAGCGCTCCCTCAATACCCCCCCTCCAACTGTGCAGCGGTCCCTCAATACTGCCCCTCTGACCGTGCAACGCTCCCTCAGTACTGCCCCTCTGACAGTGCAGCACTCCCTCAGTACTGCCTCTCCGACAGTGCAGCACTCCCTCAGTACTGCCCCTCCGACAGTATAGCACTCCCTCAGTACTGCCCCTCCGACAGTGCAGCACTCCCTCAGTACTGCCCCTCCGACAGTGCAGCACTCCCTCAGTACTGCCCCTCTGACAGTGCAGCACTCCCTCAGTACTGCGCCTCCGACAGTGCAGCACTCCCTCACTGAAGTGTCAGCCTACATTTGTGCTCAAGCCTCTGCAGTGAGCCTTGAACCCATACCTTTTGAACCAGAGATGAGTGATATCACTGAGCCAGGTCGGATACAGACCTGCAAATTGTAGCTTCAGGCAGACATAGCCACACGATGC
This sequence comes from Pristiophorus japonicus, assembly GCF_044704955.1. Lineage (NCBI taxonomy): Eukaryota > Metazoa > Chordata > Chondrichthyes > Pristiophoridae > Pristiophorus > Pristiophorus japonicus. Next base: position 73,025,752 of record NC_091990.1, read on the forward strand.
GATAACAGCAGCAGAGATAAATACCCAACAGTGTCAGAGATAAAAGGGTCCTTAAACACCGTGAGATCATCGAGGCAGGGATGACCTCCCAGAGAGCAACTCACTAGTCGATGAGAAAGCCAAGGATCAATGGAGAGATCATCAAACAGTCTACGGGATCAGCCTGAGTGTTTTCGACTCATTTATCGATGAGAGAGTGTGATCAATCTATTGAGATGAAATAGGAATTAGGGGCAAGAGTAGTCCATTCAGCCCCTCGAGCCTGCTCTGCCATTCAATGAGATCATGTCTGATCTTCCAAATCAATGCAACCCGATCCTCATATTCCTTGATTCCCTTAGTTCCCAAAAATCTATTGATCTCAGCCTTGGAAATATTCAACGACTGAGCATACACAGCTCTCTTGGGTGGAGAATTCCAAAGATTCACCACTGCCTGAGTGAAGAAAGTTCTCTTCATCTCAGTCTTTGATGATCGACCCCTTATCCTGAGACTGTGGCCCCTAGTTCTAGGCTCTCCAGTCTCTCAGCATCTACCTGTCAAGCTCCTGAAAGGTTATGGGCTTGATGTTCGGTCTTCTGTCGCCCCTGTTAGTGCCCAGGAGGGACGACAATGGCGGGGGCAATGGTTTCCGGGTGGGCGGCCAGCTTGCAGTGCCCCGTCGGGACTTTAGTTGTGGGTTTTGCGGGGCGGGGGGGAGGGCCGAGCGGCACTGCCCGGGAGCGGTGAGCTGGCGTGGAACACCATCGGTTTCCACCGTGCTTCGATATTGAATTGATGCCGAGCCTCTAGCGCCCCGTAGCCCGCCCCCTAGTGGGACCGCCTGGTAAAGCAGGCAGTCCGAGCTGCCCCATGGCCATGAGCGCGGTCAGCAATGAATGAAGTACGTGTGATTGCTTTGTTCATTCTTATTTGTGCGATTTATCTTAATGTGGGCTGTACAAAATATTGGGAATGTTTTTTGTGTGTTTTGGACCGATTTCTTTTTCTTCAAGCAAGCCTCTCTCAGGGCACTCCGAGGCCGGCGCATAATTCAGGATGTTCTGTTGTTCAGCCGGCCAAGCGTCATAATGTCTCTCTGAGTGCTCCGCTCCACACCCAGGGTCCAGCTGATGAATTGTGTGGCTGCGGACACAAACCATTTCCTCGTGCAAAATGTTACCGCCCCACCGCCATAACTGCCCCAAAATGACCAGAATCGAAAATCCAGCTCAACCACCTCTCATTCTTCTAAACACTAGAGAATATCGGCCTAGTCTACTCAATCTCTCCTCATAGGACAATCCCCCATCCCAGGAATCAGTCTGGTGAACCTTCGTTGCACTCCCTCAATGGCAAGTATATCCTTCCTTAGGTAAGGAGACCAGAACTGTGCACAGTACTCCAGGTGTGGTCTCTCCAGGGCCCTATGTAATTACAGTAAGACATCTTTACTCTTATACTAATAACCCTTTGCAATAAAGACTAACATACCATTTACCTCGCCAATTGCTTGCTAAACCTGCATGTTAACTTTCTATGTTACTTGTATCCCTTTGGAGCCTCTTTAGTCTCCGTATTTACTTGCATTGGAGGCAGTTCAGAGAAGGTTCACTAGGTTGATTCCGGAGATGAGGGGATTGAGTTATGAGGAAAGGTTGAGTAGATTGGGCCTCTACTCATTGGAGTTCAGAAGAATGAGAGGTGATCTTATCGAAACATATAAGATAATGAGGGGGCTCGACAAGGTGAATTAAGACAGGATATTTCCACTGATGGGGGAGACTAGAACTAGGGAAAGTAGTCTCAGAATAAAGGGGCCGCCCATTTAAAACTGAGTTGAGGAGGAATTTCTTCTCTCAGAGGGTTGTAAATCTCTGGAATTCTCTACCCCAGAGAGCTGTGGAGGCTGGGTCATTGAATATATTTAAGGCGGAGATAGACAGATTTTTAAATGATAAGGGAACAAAGGGTTATAGGGAACGGGCAGGGAAGTGGAGCTGAGTCCATGATCAGATCAGCCATGATCTTATTGAATGGCGGAGCAAGCTCAAGGGGCCAAATGGCCGACTCCTGCTCCTGATTCTAATGTTCTTATATTCTTGTGTCCTCCCCACACTTACTTTCCCACCTAGCTTTGTATCATCAGCAAACTTGGATACATTGCACTCGGTCCCTCCATCTAAGTCATTGATATAGATTGTAAATAGCTGAGGCCCCAGCACTGACCCTTGTATCACTCCACTAGTTATACCCTGCCATCCCAAAAATTACCCATTTATTCCTACTGTCTGTTTTCTGTCTGTTACCCAATCCTCAATCCATGCCAATGGCCCTGAAATCCTGGTGATGGGCTTCCCGCACCGGCCTTTTGGTGCTGCGCCCTCCAGCGATCCCGGTCGGAGGCCTCCTCTCCCGGAACATCACAGTGCGTGCACATCAGGACATGCACAGGGAGAGGCTATAGTCACATGGCACTGGGCAGCCAATCCAGGTAAAGTATTCTCATTCACAATAATGGGAACTCCGTAAGTAGAATTCTCATTCTTATGATTGAAGACTCTCCCCCAACACCCAAACACGAATAAAAAATAGAAAAGAAAACATCACATATTTAACATTATTTTACATTAAAGTTAATAAATATGTTACAAAAAGTATATATTTTTCCGAGTTAAAAACATTTTTTGTAATTATGGTTTGAAGTAAACTTACCTTAGTGGGCAACGTTTTTAACATTAAAATGTGTTTTTCAATTTTATTTTTTAATGTTTTTTATATGTTTTAAAACTCTTATGCTGGTAAAAGTAGGCTATGCACCTGCTTTTACTAGGCGCAAGAGTTTTCAGGACATTCGCTGGGCAAGGGATGAGAAAATAGTGCAATCCTGCCCATATGACTGTCCTTCTCCCTGAGATGCATTGGATCTGTCAAGCCAAAGCTCGACAGGTCGGAAAACCGGCTTTTGCGATGCCTTCCCGGGTCCGTGCACGCTCCGTATGGACCCGGGGAGGCCGGAATTTCAGGGCCAATATATTACCTCCAATCTCGTGATGATACAACATGTCAGGTGGACAAACCTGCCAGGGACTTGGAGTGTGGATGTGGAGAGCACTGTTAGTGGAGTTCTGCTATTAACGATACCATTCCTCACACCTCAAAAAACCAACCCTTGACCCCTCCGTCCTTGCAAACTATCACCCCATTTCCAACCTCCCTTTCCTCTCCAAAGTCCTTGAACGTGTTGTCGCCTCCCAAATCCGTGCCTATCTTTCCCAGAACTTCATGTTTGAATCCGTCTAATCAGGTACCGAAACGGCTCTTATCAAAGTGACTAATGACATCTTATGTGATTGTGACCATGGTACTCTATCCCTCCTTGTCCTTCTCGACCTGTCTGCAGCCTCTGACATGGTTGACCACTCCATCCTCCTCCAACGCCTCTCCACCATCGTCCAGCTGGGTGGGACTGCACTCGCCTGGTTCCATTCTTATCCATCTAATCGTAGCCAGAGAATCACCTGCAACGGCTTCTCTTCCCACTCCCCCATCGTTACCTCTGGTGTCCCCCAAGGATCTATCCTTGGCCCCTCCTATTTCTCATCTACATGTTGTCCCTTGGCGACATCATCCGAAAACACAGCGTCAGTTTCTACATCATCATCATCATAGGTGGTCCCTCGAACCGAGGATGACTTGCTTCCACGCCAAAAAGTTCACAGGTGTTTCAATGAAGGACCTAATATTCCAGATCCAGAACTAAATCCTGAAGGGTGGAAGATGCCTGTGCGTGGAATTTTTAACGTGTGGTGACCGTTGCACACCAGCCACCACACGGGCTTGACAGAGCTCGGTCTTGGTCCAGTGTCAAGGGTTAAACAGGACGACTGGAGACCGGCTCTGCTGCACGGACCCAGTGAGCTCACATATCGCAGTGTGGGCTGGCCCATGCTGCCCCTGGGCCCTCGCCTCGCCTGGCCCCAAACTCTCACCTCTCCCAGGCCCCGGTCACGTTGCTCCATGATCACTCGCTGCTCCTTCGCCCCGACCTCACCACTCCTGCTATACCTGCCCACGCTCCAATCACCGACCTGGATTATGGTGACGTCTAATCCAGTCACCCTCTTCACAGCCGTCGCTCTCCAGCACGCGCTGTACTGCGCAGTGGTATGCTCCACGCTGCTCCGTTGAAAGTCCCGACCTGCTGATGGTCCTTGCAGGTCGGGGCCGCCACGCTCAATGCTGGGTCAGGCCGCAAGCTGCTCCTTGCAAGGACCATCAGCAAGTCGGGGCCTTCAATGCAGCAGCGTGCGGCCTGACCCGGCATTGAGCGTGGCAGCCCCGACCTGCAAGTTTCTACATGTTCGCTGACGACTCCCAGCTCTACCTCACCACCTCCTCCTTTAACTCCTCCATTGTCTTCGGTCCCCACCACAAACTGCGTGCCCTAGACACTGACTCCACCACTCTCCCCAACTCCTGTCTGAGGCTGAACCACACTGTTCGCAATCTTGGCGTTATATTTGACCCTGAAATGAGCTTCCGGCCACATATCCACAGCATAACTAAGACCGCCTATTTCCACCTCCATAACATCACCCGTCTCCGCCCCTCAGCTCATTGGCTGCTGAAACCCTCATCCGTGCCTTTGTTGCCACTCGACTTGACTATTCCAACGCTCTCCTGGCTGGCCTCCCATCTTCCACTCTCGATTAATTGAAACTCATCCAAAACTCGGCTGCCCGTGTCCTAACTCGCACCCAGTCCCGCTCACCCATCGCCCCTGTGCTCACTGACACGTGTCCTAACTTGCATCAAGTCCCGCTCACCCATCGCCCCTGTGCTCGCTGTCCCATGTCCTAACTCGCACCAAGTCCCGCTCACCCATCGCCCTTGTGCTCGCTGACCCGTGTCCCATCTCACACCAAGTCCCGCTCACCCATTGCCCCTGTGCTCACTGACACGTGTCCTAACTCGCACCAAGTCCTGCTCACCCATCGTCCTTGTGCTCGCTGACCCATGTCCTAACTCGCACCAAGTCCTGCTCACCCATCACCCCCTGTGCTCGCTGACCTACATTTGCCCCGGTTAAGCAACGCCTCGATTTTTAAAATCTCATCCTTGTTTACAAATCCCCTCCATGGCCTCGCCCCTCCCTATCTCTGTAATCTCCTCCAGCCCCACACCCCCCCGAGATGCATGCACTCCTCTAATTCTGCCCCCTTGAGCCTCCATGATTACAATCGCCCCACCATCGGTGGCCATGCCTTCAGCTGCCTAGGCCCCAAGCTCTGGAATTCCCACCTGCCACCTTTAAAATGCTCGTTAAAACCGACCTCTTTGACCGAGCTTTTGATCATACGCCCTGATATCTCCTTATGTGACTCGGTGTCATCTTTTGTTTGATAACGTTCCTGCGAAGCGCTTTGGAAAGTTTTACTACATTGAACCACTATATAAAGACACGTTGCTGTTGTTATGGAGCGGCAGTGAGTGAGGGAATACACGTGCTTGCTGAAGAGCTCGGCTGTCTCTGGCATGTCATGGTTTGCTGGCTGCGAGGGATTGATTCCAAGTGCAAGCAGTTTTAAGGAAGTCTGGGTTAACCAGCGCTGCGCCTGGTAACAATGATGTCAGAGGCACGAACATAGGAAGTTTTGCATCGGCATTAGTGACTTCCCCATTGCTTTAAGAATTGTCATGAAGTGCCAATCAGTTCTACTCCTGTTCCCAACAGTAACACGAGACACATTGTCCAGCAGGAAAAGGTCAGAGTTTGTGACGGGGTTGAGTTTTAGGAAGACGAGATGGAGAGGAACATTCACAGAAGGTGCACAGAAGGCCGAATGTTCACAGGGGGTGGAGAGAAGGTGTAACGTCCACACTCAGAGGGTGGTGATTCACTCAGAGGGTGGTGATTCACTCAGAGGGTGGTGATTCACTCAGAGGGTGTGATTCACTCAGAGAGTGGTGATTCACTCAGAGGGTAGTGATTCCCTCAGAGGGTGTGATTCACTCAGAGAGTGGTGATTCACTCAGAGGGTGGTGATTCACTCAGAGGGTGGTGATTCACTCAGAGGGTAGTGATTCCCTCAGAGGGTGGTGATTCACTCAGAGGGTGGTGATTCACTCAGAGGGTGGTGATTCACTCAGAGGGTGGTGATTCACTCAGAGGGTGGTGATTCCCTCAGAGGCTAGTGATTTACTCAGAGGGTAGTGATTTACTCAGAGGGTGGTGATTCACTCAGAGGGTGGTGATTCACTCAGAGGGTGGTGATTCCCTCAGAGGCTAGTGATTTACTCAGAGGGTGGTGATTCACTCATAGGGTGGTGATTCACTCAGAGGGTAGTGATTCCCTCAGAGGGTGGTGATTCACTCAGAGGCTCGTGATTTACTCAGAGGGTAGTGATTTACTCAGAGGGTGGTGATTCACTCAGAGGGTGGTGATTCACTCAGAGGGTGGTGATTCACTCAGAGGGTGGTGATTCACTCAGAGGCTAGTGATTTACTCAGAGGGTAGTGATTTACTCAGAGGGTGGTGATTGACTCAGAGGGTGGTGATTGACTCAGAGGGTGGTGATTCACTCAGAGGGTGGTGATTCACTCAGAGGGTAATGATTCACTCAGAGGGTAGTGATTCACTCAGAGGGTGGTGATTTACTCAGAGGGTAGTGATTTACTCAGAGGGTAGTGATTTACTCAGAGGGTAGTGATTCACTCAGAGGGCAGTGATTTACTCAAAGGGTAGTGATTCACTCAGAGGGTGGTGATTCACTCAGAGGGTAGGGATTCACTCAGAACGTAGTGATTTACTCAGAGGGTAGTGATTCACTCAGAGGGTAGTGATTCACTCAGAGGGTAGTGATTTACTCGGAGGGTGGTGATTTACTCAGAGGGCAGTGATTCACTCAGAGGTGAGTTATTCACTCAGAGGGTGGTGATTCACTCAGATGGTAGTGATTCACTCAGAGGGTAGTGATTCACTCAGAGGATGGTGATTCACTCAGAGGGTGGTGATTCACTCAGAGGGAAGTGATTTACTCAGAGGGCAGTGATTCACTCAGAGGGTGGTGAATCACTCATAGGGTAGGGATTCACTCAGAAGGTAGTGATTTACTCAGAGGGTAGTGATTTGCTCAGAGGATAGTGATTCACTCAAAGGGTAGTGATTTACTCGGAGGGTGGTGATTCACTCAGAGGGTGGTGATTCACTCAGAGGGAAGTGATTCACTCAGAGGGTAGTGATTCACTCAGAGGGTGGTGAATCACTCATAGGGTAGGGATTCACTCAGAAGGTAGTGATTTACTCAGAGGGCAGTGATTCACTCAGAGGTGAGTGATTCACTCAGAGGGTGGTGATTCACTCAGAGGGTAGTGATTCACTCAGAGGGTAGTGATTCACTCAGAGGATGGTGATTCACTCAGAGGGTAGTGATTTACTCGGAGGGTGGTGATTCACTCAGAGGGTAGTGATTCACTCAGAGGGTAGTGATTCACTCAGAGGGTGGTGATTCACTCAGAGGGTGGTGATTCACTCAGAGGGTGGTGATTCACTCAGAGGGTAATGATTCACTCAGAGGGTGGTGATTCACTCATAGGGTGGTGATTCACTCAGAGGGTAGTGATTCCCTCAGAGGGTGGTGATTCACTCAGAGGCTCGTGATTTACTCAGAGGGTAGTGATTTACTCAGAGGGTAGTGATTCACTCAGAGGGTGGTGATTCCCTCAGAGGCTAGTGATTTACTCAGAGGGTAGTGATTTACTCAGAGGGTGGTGATTCACTCAGAGGGTGGTGATTCACTCAGAGGGTGGTGATTCCCTCAGAGGCTAGTGATTTACTCAGAGGGTGGTGATTCACTCATAGGGTGGTGATTCACTCAGAGGGTAGTGATTCCCTCAGAGGGTGGTGATTCACTCAGAGGCTCGTGATTTACTCAGAGGGTAGTGATTTACTCAGAGGGTGGTGATTCACTCAGAGGGTGGTGATTCACTCAGAGGGTGGTGATTCACTCAGAGGCTAGTGATTTACTCAGAGGGTAGTGATTTACTCAGAGGGTGGTGATTGACTCAGAGGGTGGTGATTCACTCAGAGGGTGGTGATTCACTCAGAGGGTAATGATTCACTCAGAGGGTAGTGATTCACTCAGAGGGTAGTGATTCACTCAGAGGGTGGTGATTTACTCAGAGGGCAGTGATTTACTCAGAGTGTGGTAACTAACTCAGAGGGTGGTGATTTACACAGAGGGTAGTGATTCACTCAAAGGGTAGTGATTCACTCAGAGGGTGGTGATTCACTCAGAGGGTAGGGATTCACTCAGAAGGTAGTGATTTACTCAGAGGGTAGTGATTTGCTCAGAGGGTAGTGATTCACTCAGAGGGTAGTGATTTACTCGGAGGGTGGTGATTTACTCAGAGTGCGGTGATTCACTCAGAGGGTAGTGATTCACTCAGAGGATGGTGATTCACTCAGAGGGTGGTGATTCACTCAGAGAGAAGTGATTTACTCAGAGGGCAGTGATTCACTCAGAGGGTGGTGAATCACTCATAGGGTAGGGATTCACTCAGAAGGTAGTGATTTACTCAGAGGGTAGTGATTTGCTCAGAGGGTAGTGATTCACTCAAAGGGTAGTGATTTACTCGGAGGGTGGTGATTCACTCAGAGGGTAGTGATTCACTCAGATGGTGGTGATTCACTCAGAGGGTAGTGATTCACTCAAAGGATGGTGATTCACTCAGAGGGTGGTGATTCACTCAGAGGGAAGTGATTCACTCAGAGGGTGCTGATTCACTCAGAGGGTGGTGAATCACTCATAGGGTAGGGATTCACTCAGAAGGTAGTGATTTACTCAGAGGGCAGTGATTCACTCAGAGGTGAGTGATTCACTCAGAGGGTGGTGATTCACTCAGAGGGTAGTGATTCACTCAGAGGGTAGTGATTCACTCAGAGGGTAGTGATTCACTCTGAGGGTGGTGATTCACTCAGAGGGTGGTGATTCACTCAGAGGGTAGTGATTTACTCAGAGGGTGGTGATTGACTCAGAAGGTGGTGATTCACTCAGAGGGTGGTGATTCACTCAGAGGGTAATGATTCACTCAGAGGGTAGTGATTCACTCAGAGGGTAGTGATTCACTCAGAGGGTGGTGATTTACTCAGAGGGTAGTGATTTACTCAGAGGGTAGTGATTTACTCAGAGGGTAGTGATTCACTCAGAGGGCAGTGATTTACTCAGAGTGTGGTAAAAAACTCAGAGGGTGGTGATTTACACAGAGGGTAGTGATTCACTCAGAGGGTAGTGATTCACTCAGAGGGTGGTGATTCACTCAGAGGGTAGGGATTCACTCAGAAGGTAGTGATTTACTCAGAGGGTAGTGATTTGCTCAGAGGGTAGTGATTCACTCAGATGGTAGTGATTTACTCGGAGGGCGGTGATTTACTCAGAGTGTAGCGATTCACTCAGGGAGGGTAGTGATTCACTCAGAGGGTAGTGATTCACTCAGAGGGCGGTGATTCACTCAGAGGTGAGTGATTCACTCAGAGGGTGGTGATTCATTCAGAGGGTAGTGATTCACTCAGAGGGTAGTGATTCACTCAGAGGATGGTGATTTACTCAGAGTGTAGCGATTCACTCAGGGAGGGTAGTGGTTCACTCAGAGGGTAGTGATTCACTCAGAGAGCGGTGATTCACTCAGAGGTGAGTGATTCACTCAGAGGGTGGTGATTCACTCAGAGGGTAGTGATTTACTCGGAGGGTGGTGATTCACTCAGAGGGTTGTGATTCACTCAGATGGTAGTGATTCACTCAGAGGGTAGTGATTCACTCAGAGGATGGTGATTCACTCAGAGGGTGGTGATTCACTCAGAGGGAAGTGATTCACTCAGAGGGTAGTGATTCACGCAGAGGGTGGTGAATCACTCATAGGGTAGGGATTCACTCAGAGGATAGTGATTCACTCAGAGGGTAGTGATTCACTCAGAGGGTAGTGATTCACTCAGAGGATGGTGATTCACTCAGAGGGCAGTGATTCACTCAGAGGGTAGTTATTTACTCAGAGGGTGGTGATTCACTCAGCGGGTGGTGATTCACTCAGAGGGTGGTGAGTCACTCAGAGGGTGGTGATTCACTCAGAGCGTAGTGATAAACTCAGACCGTAGTGATTCACTCAGAGGCTGTTGATTCACTCAGAGGGTAGTGATTCACTCAAAGGATGGTGATTCACTCAGAGGGTGGTGATTCACTCAGAGGGAAGTGATTCACTCAGAGGGTAGTGATTCACTCAGAGGGTGGTGAATCACTCATAGGGTAGGGATTCACTCAGAAGGTAGTGTTTTGCTCAGAGGGCGGTGATTCACTCAGAGGTGAGTGATTCACTCAGAGGGTGGTGATTAACTCAGAGAGTAGTGATTCACTCACAGGGTAGTGATTCATTCAGAGGATGGTGATTCACTCAGACGGTAGTGATTTACTCGGAGGGTGGTGATTCACTCAGAGGGTAGTGATTCACTCAGAGGGTAGTGATTCACTCAGAGGGTGGTGATTCACTCAGAGGGTGGTGATTCACTCAGTGGGTGGTGTTTCACTCAGAGTGTAGTGATTTACTCAGAGGGTGGTGATTCACTCAGAGGGTAGTGATACACTCAGAGGGCAGTGATTCACTCAGAGGGTGGTGATTCACTCAGCGGGTGGTGATTCACTCAGAGGGTGGTGATTCACTCAGAGGGTAGTTATTCACTCAGAGGGTGGTGATTCACTCAGAGGGTAGTGATTCACTCAGAGGATGGTGATTCACTCAGAGGGCAGTGATTCACTCAGAGGGTAGTTATTTACTCAGAGGGTGGTGATTCACTCAGCGGGTGGTGATTCACTCAGAGGGTGGACTCAGAGCGTAGTGATAAACTCAGACCGTAGTGATTCACTCAGAGGCTGTTGATTCACTCAGAGGGTAGTGATTCACTCAGACTGTAGTGATTCACTCAGAGGTTGGTGATTCACTCAGAGGGTGGTGATTCATTCAGAGGGTAGTGATTCACTCAGAGGATGGTGATTCACTCAGAGGGTGGTGATTCATTCAGAGGGTAGTGATTTACTCAGAGGGTGCTGATTCACTCAGAGGGCAGTGATTCACTCAGAGGGTGGTGATACACTCAGAGTGTAGTGATTCACTCAGAGGGTGGTGATTTACTCAGAGGCTAGTGATTCACTCAGAGGGTAGTGCTTCACTGAGAGCGTGGTGATTTACTCAGAGGGTAGTGATTTACTCAGAGGGTAGTGATTCACTCAGAGGATAGTGATTCACTCAGAGGGTGGTGATTCACTCAGAAGGTGGTGATTCACTCAGAGGGTAGTGATTCACTCAGAGGGTGGTGATTCACTCAGAGGGTAGTGATTCACTCAGGGAGGATAGAGATTTACTCAGAGGGTAGTGATTCACTCAGAGAGTGTTGATTCACTCAGAGGGTGGTGCTTTACTCAGAGGGTGGTGATACACTATGAGGATAGAGATTCACTCAGAGGGTGGTGATTCACTCAGAGGGTAGTGATTCACTCAGACGGTAGTGATTCACTCAGAGGGTGGTGATTCACTCAGAGGGTGGTGATTCACTCAGAGGTTAGTGATTTACTCGGAGGGTGGTGATTCAATCAGCGGGTAGTGATTCACTCACAGGGAAGTGATTCACTCAGAGGGTAGTGATTCACTCAGAGGGTGTTGATTCATTCAGAGGGTAGTGATTCACTCAGAGGGTGGTGATTCACTCAGAGGGTGGTGATACACTCAGAGAGTAGTAATTCACTCAGAGGGTGGTGATTTACTCAGAGTCTAGTGATTCACTCAGAGGGTAGTGATTCACTCAGAAGGTAGTGATTCACTCAGAGGGTAGTGCTTCACTGAGAGCGTGGTGATTTACTCAGAGGGTAGTGATTTACTCAGAGGGTAGTGATTCACTCAGAGGGTAGTGATTCACTCAGATGGTAGTCATTCACTCAGAGGGTGGTGATTCACTCAGAGGGTAGTGATTCACTCAGAGGGTGGTGATTCACTCAGAGGGTGGTGATTCACTCAGAGGGTAGTGATTCACTCAGAGGATGGTGATTCACTCAGAGGGTGGTGATTCACTCAGAGGTTAGTGATTTACTCGGAGGGTGGTGATTCACTCAGCGGGTAGTGATTTACTCACAGAGAAGTGATTCACTCAGAGGGTAGTGATTCACTCAGAGGGTGGGGATTCACTCAGAGGGTAGTGATTCACTCAGAGGGTAGTGATTCACTCAGAGGGTGGTGATTCACTCAGAGTTTAGTGATTCGCTCAGAGTGTGGTGATTCACTAAGAGTGTAGTGATTCACTCAGAGGGTAGTGAGTAACTCAGAGGGTCGTGATTCACTCAGAGCATAGTGATTCACTCAGACCATAGTGATTCACTCAGAGGCTGGTGATTCACTCAGAGGGTAGTGATTCACTCAGACGGTAGTGATTCACTCAGAGGGTGGTGATTCACTCAGAGGGTAGTGATTCACTCAGAGGATGGTGATTCACTCAGAGGGTGGTGATTCATTCAGAGGGTAGTGATTTACTAAGAGGGTGCTGATTCACTCAGAGGGTAGTGATTCACTCAGTGGGTGCTGATACACTCAGAGAGTAGTGATTCACTCAGAGGGTAGTGATTCACTCAGAGGGTGGTGATTCACTCAGAGGGTGGTGATTCACTCAGAGGGTGGTGATTCACTCAGAGGGTAGTGATTCACTCGGACGGTAGTGATTGACTCAGAGGGTGGTGATTCACTCAGAGGGTAGTGATTCACTCAGAAGGTGGTGATACACTCAGAGAGTAGTGATTCACTCAGAGGGTAGTGATTCACTCAGAGGGTAGTGATTGACTCAGGGAGGACAGAGATTTACTCAGAGGGTAGTGATTCACTCAGAGAGTAGTGATTCACTCAGAGGGTGTTCATTCACTCAGAGGGTAGTGATTCACTCAGAGGGTAGTGATTCATTCAGAGGGTGGTGATTTACTCGGAGGCTAGTGATTCACTCAGAGGGTGGTGATTCACTCAGAGGGTGGTGATACACTCAGAGAGTAGTGATTCACTCAGAGGGTGGTGATTTACTCAGAGTCTAGTGATTCACTCAGAGGGTAGTGATTCACTCAGAGGGTAGTGCTTCACTGAGAGCGTGGTGATTTACTCAGAGGGTAGTGATTTACTCAGAGGGTAGTGATTCATTCAGAGGGTAGTGATTCACTCAGATGGTAGTCATTCACTCAGAGGGTGGTGATTCACTCAGAGAGTAGTGATTCACTCAGAGGGTGGGGATTCACTCAGAGGGTAGTGATTCGCTCAGAGGGTGGTGATTCACTAAGAGTGTAGTGATTCACTCAGAGGGTAGTGAGTAACTCAGAGGGTCGTGATTCACTCAGAGCATAGTGATTCACTCAGACCATAGTGATTCACTCAGAGGGTGGAGATTCATTCAGAGGGTAGTGATTTTCTCAGAGGGTGCTGATTCACTCAGAGGGTAGTGATTCACTCAGAGGGTGGTGATACACTCAGAGGGTAGTGATTCCCTCAGAAGGTGGTGATTCACTCAGAGGGTAGTGATTCACTCAGAAGGTAGTGATTCACTCAGAGGGTGGTGATTCACTCAGAGGGTAGTGATTCACTCAGACGGTAGTGATTCACTCAGAGGGTGGTGATTCACTCAAAGGGTAGTTATTCACTCAGAGGATGGTGATTCACTCAGAGGGTGGTGATTCACTCAGAGGGTAGTGATTTACTCAGAGGGTGCTGATTCACTCAGAGGGTAGTGATTTACTCGGAGTGTGGTGTTTTGCTCAGAGGGTATTGATTTACTCGGATTGTGGTGATTTGCTCAGAGGGTAGTGATTCACTCAGGGAGGATAGAGTTTTACTCAGAGGGAAAGTGATTTACTCGGAGTGTGGTGATTCACTCAGAGGGTAGTGATTCACTCAGAGGATGGTGATTCACTCAGAGGGTAATGATTCACTCAGAGGGTAGTTATTTACTCAGAGGGTGGTGATTCGCTCAGAGGGTGGTGATTCACTAAGAGTGTAGTGATTCACTCAGAGGGTAGTGAGTAACTCAGAGGGTCGTGATTCACTCAGAGCATAGTGATTCACTCAGAGGGTGGTGATTCACTCAGAGGGTAGTGATTCACTCAGACGGTAGTGATTCACTCAGAGGGTGGTGATTCACTCAGAGGGTAGTGATTCACTCAGAGGATGGTGATTCACTCAGAGGGTGGTGATTCATTCAGAGGGTAGTGATTTACTCAGAGGGTGCTGATTCACTCAGAGGGTAGTGATTCACTCAGACGGTAGTGATTCACTCAGAGGGTGGTGATTCACTCAGAGGGTAGTGATTCACTCAGAGGATGGTGATTCACTCAGAGGGTGGTGATTCATTCAGAGGGTAGTGATTTACTAAGAGGGTGCTGATTCACTCAGAGGGTAGTGATTCACTCAGTGGGTGCTGATACACTCAGAGAGTAGTGATTCACTCAGAGGGTAGTGATTCACTCAGAGGGTGGTGATTCACTCAGAGGGTGGTGATTCACTCAGAGGGTGGTGATTCACTCAGAGGGTAGTGATTCACTCGGACGGTAGTGATTGACTCAGAGGGTGGTGATTCACTCAGAGGGTAGTGATTCACTCAGAAGGTGGTGATACACTCAGAGAGTAGTGATTCACTCAGAGGGTAGTGATTCACTCAGAGGGTAGTGCTTCACTGAGAGCGTGGTGATTTACTCAGAGGGTACTGATTTACTCAGAGGGTAGTGATTCATTCAGAGGGTAGTGATTCACTCAGATGGTAGTCATTCACTCAGAGGGTGGTGATTCACTCAGAGAGTAGTGATTCACTCAGAGGGTGGGGATTCACTCAGAGGGTAGTGATTCGCTCAGAGGGTGGTGATTCACTAAGAGTGTAGTGATTCACTCAGAGGGTAGTGAGTAACTCAGAGGGTCGTGATTCACTCAGAGCATAGTGATTCACTCAGACCATAGTGATTCACTCAGAGGGTGGTGATTCATTCAGAGGGTAGTGATTTTCTCAGAGGGTGCTGATTCACTCAGAGGGTAGTGATTCACTCAGAGGGTGGTGATACACTCAGAGGGTAGTGATTCCCTCAGAAGGTGGTGATTCACTCAGAGGGTAGTGATTCACTCAGAAGGTAGTGATTCACTCAGAGGGTGGTGATTCACTCAGAGGGTAGTGATTCACTCAGACGGTAGTGATTCACTCAGAGGGTGGTGATTCACTCAAAGGGTAGTTATTCACTCAGAGGATGGTGATTCACTCAGAGGGTGGTGATTCACTCAGAGGGTAGTGATTTACTCAGAGGGTGCTGATTCACTCAGAGGGTAGTGATTTACTCGGAGTGTGGTGTTTTGCTCAGAGGGTATTGATTTACTCGGATTGTGGTGATTTGCTCAGAGGGTAGTGATTCACTCAGGGAGGATAGAGTTTTACTCAGAGGGAAAGTGATTTACTCGGAGTGTGGTGATTCACTCAGAGGGTAGTGATTCACTCAGAGGATGGTGATTCACTCAGAGGGTAATGATTCACTCAGAGGGTAGTTATTTACTCAGAGGGTGGTGATTCGCTCAGAGGGTGGTGATTCACTAAGAGTGTAGTGATTCACTCAGAGGGTAGTGAGTAACTCAGAGGGTCGTGATTCACTCAGAGCATAGTGATTCACTCAGAGGGTGGTGATTCACTCAGAGGGTAGTGATTCACTCAGACGGTAGTGATTCACTCAGAGGGTGGTGATTCACTCAGAGGGTAGTGATTCACTCAGAGGATGGTGATTCACTCAGAGGGTGGTGATTCATTCAGAGGGTAGTGATTTACTCAGAGGGTGCTGATTCACTCAGAGGGTAGTGATTCACTCAGAAGGTAGTGATTCACTCAGAGGGTGGTAATTCACTCAGAGGGTAGTGATTCACTCAGACGGTAGTGATTCACTCAGAGGGTGGTGATTCACTCAGAGGGTAGTTATTCACTCAGAGGATGGTGATTCACTCAGAGGGTGGTGATTCATTCAGAGGGTAGTGATTTACTCAGAGGGTGCTGATTCACTCAGAGGGTAGTGATTCACTCAGAGGGTGGTGATACACTCAGAGAGTAGTGATTCACTCAGAGGGTAGTGATTCACTCAGAGGGTGGTGATTCACTCAGAGGGTAGTGATTCACTCAGAAGGTAGTGATTCACTCAGAGGGTAGTGATTCACTCAGAAGGTGGTGATTCACTCAGACGGTAGTGATTCACTCAGAGGGTGCTGATTCACTCCGAGAGTAGTTATTCACTCAGAGGGTAGTGATTTACTCAGAGGGTGCTGATTCACTCAGAGGGTAGTGATTCACTCAGTGGGTGCTGATACACTCAGAGAGTAGTGATTCACTCAGAGTGTAGTGATTCACTCAGAGGGTGGTGATTCACTCAGAGGGTAGTGATTCACTCAGAAGGTAGTGATTCACTCAGAGGGTGGTGATTCACTCAGAGGGTAGTGATTCACTCAGAGGGTGGTGATACACTCAGAGAGTAGTGATTCACTTAGAGGGTAGTGATTCACTCAGAGGGTAGTGATTTACTCAGAGTGTGGTGATTTACTCAGAGGGTAGTGATTCACTTAGGGAGGATAGAGATTTACTCAGAGGGTAGTGATTCACTCAGAGGGTGTTGATTCACTCAGAGGGTAGTGATTCACTCAGAGGGGAGTGATTCACTCAGAGGGTGGTGAATCACTCAGAGGGTGTTGATTCACTCAGAGGGTAGTGATTCACTCAGAGGATGGTGATTCACTCAGAGGGCGGTGCTTTACTCAGAGGGTGGTGATACACTAAGAGGATAGAGATTCACTCAGAGGGTGGTGATTCACTCAGAGGGTAGTGATTCACTCAGACGGTAGTGATTCACTCAGAGGATGGTGATTCACTCAGAGGGTGGTGATTCACTCAGAGGTTAGTGATTTACTCACAGAGAAGTGATTCACTCAGAGGGTGGTGATTCACTCAGAGGGTGGGGATTCACTCAGAGGGTAGTGATTCACTCAGAGGGTAGTGATTCACTCAGAGGGTGGTGATTCACTCAGAGTTTAGTGAGTCGCTCAGAGTGTGGTGATTCACTAAGAGTGTAGTGATTCACTCAGAGGGTAGTGAGTAACTCAGAGGGTCGTGATTCACTCAGAGCATAGTGATTCACTCAGACCATAGTGATTCACTCAGAGGCTGGTGATTCACTCAGAGGGTAGTGATTCACTCAGACGGTAGTGATTCACTCAGAGGGTGGTGATTCACTCAGAGGGTAGTGATTCACTCAGAGGATGGTGATTCACTCAGAGGGTGGTGATTCATTCAGAGGGTAGTGATTTACTAAGAGGGTGCTGATTCACTCAGAGGGTAGTGATTCACTCAGTGGGTGCTGATACACTCAGAGAGTAGTGATTCACTCAGAGGGTAGTGATTCACTCAGAGGGTGGTGATTCACTCAGAGGGTAGTGATTCACTCAGAAGGTAGTGATTCACTCAGAGGGTGGTGATTCACTCAGAGTGTGGTGATTTACTCAGAGTGTAGTGATTGACTCAGGGAGGACAGAGATTTACTCAGAGGGTAGTGATTCACTCAGAGAGTAGTGATTCACTCAGAGGGTGTTCATTCACTCAGAGGGTAGTGATTCACTCAGAGGGTAGTGATTCATTCAGAGGGTGGTGATTTACTCGGAGGCTAGTGATTCACTCAGAGGGTGGTGATTCACTCAGAGGGTAGTGATTCACTCAGAGGGTGGGGATTCACTCAGAGGGTAGTGATTCGCTCAGAGGGTGGTGATACACTCAGAGAGTAGTGATACACTCAGAGGGTAGTGATTCCCTCAGAAGGTGGTGATTCACTCAGAGGGTAGTGATTCACTCAGAAGGTAGTGATTCACTCAGAGGGTGGTGATTCACTCAGAGGGTAGTGATTCACTCAGACGGTAGTGATTCACTCAGAGGGTGGTGATTCACTCAGAGGGAAGTTATTCACTCAGAGGATGGTGATTCACTCAGAGGGTGGTGATTCACTCAGAGGGTAGTGATTTACTCAGAGGGTGCTGATTCACTCAGAGAGTGGTGATATACTCAGAGAGTAGTGATTCACTCAGAGAGTGGTGATATACTCAGAGAGTAGTGATTCACTCAGAGGGTAGTGATTCACTCAGAGGGTAGTGATTTACTCGGAGTGTGGTGTTTTGCTCAGAGGGTATTGATTTACTCGGATTGTGGTGATTTGCTCAGAGGGCGGTGATTTACTCAGAGGGTAGTGATTCACTCAGGGAGGATAGAGTTTTACTCAGAGGGAAAGTGATTTACTCGGAGTGTGGTGATTCACTCAGAGGGTAGTGATTCACTCAGAGGATGGTGATTCACTCAGAGGGTAATGATTCACTCAGAGGGTAGTTATTTACTCAGAGGGTGGTGATTCGCTCAGAGGGTAGTGAGTAACTCAGAGGGTCGTGATTCACTCAGAGCATAGTGATTCACTCAGACCATAGTGATTCACTCAGAGGGTGGTGATTCACTCAGAGGGTAGTGATTCACTCAGACGGTAGTGATTCACTCAGAGGGTGGTGATTCACTCAGAGGGTAGTGATTCACTCAGAGGATGGTGATTCACTCAGAGGGTGGTGATTCACTCAGAGGGTAGTGATTCACTCAGAGGGTGGTGATTCACTCAGAGGGTAGTGATTCACTCAGAGGATGGTGATTCACTCAGAGGGTGGTGATTCATTCAGAGGGTAGTGATTTACTCAGAGGGTAGTGATTCACTCAGAGGGTGGTGATACACTCAGAGAGTAGTGATTCACTCAGAGGGTAGTGATTCACTCAGAAGGTAGTGATTCACTCAGATGGTGGTAATTCACTCAGAGGGTAGTGATTCACTCAGACGGTAGTGATTCACTCAGAGGGTGGTGATTCACTCAGAGGGTAGTTATTCACTCAGAGGATGGTGATTCACTCAGAGGGTGGTGATTCATTCAGAGGGTAGTGATTCACTCAGAGGGTGCTGATTCACTCAGAGGGTAGTGATTCACTCAGAGGGTGGTGATACACTCAGAGAGTAGTGATTCACTCAGAGCGTAGTGATTCACTCAGAGGGTGGTGATTCATTCAGAGGGTGGTGATTTACTCAGAGGGTGGTGATTCACTCAGAAGGTAGTGATTCACTCAGAGGGTGGTGATACACTCAGAGAGTAGTGATTCACTCAGAGGGTAGTGATTCACTCAGAGGGTGGTGATTCACTCAGAGGGTAGTGATTCACTCAGAAGGTAGTGATTCACTCAGAGGGTGGTGATTCACTCAGAAGGTGGTGATTCACTCAGACGGTAGTGATTCACTCAGAGGGTGCTGATTCACTCAGAGAGTAGTTATTCACTCAGAGGATGGTGATTCACTCAGAGGGTGGTGAATCACTCATAGGGTAGGGATTCACTCAGAAGGTAGTGATTTACTCAGAGGGCAGTGATTCACTCAGAGGTGAGTGATTCACTCAGAGGGTGGTGATTCACTCAGAGGGTAGTGATTCACTCAGAGGGTAGTGATTCACTCAGAGGATGGTGATTCACTCAGAGGGTAGTGATTTACTCGGAGGGTGGTGATTCACTCAGAGGGTAGTGATTCACTCAGAGGGTAGTGATTCACTCAGAGGGTAGTGATTCACTCAGAGGTTGGTGATTCACTCAGAGGGTGGTGATTCAATCAGAGGGTAGTGATTTACTCAGAGGGTGGTGATTGACTCAGAAGGTGGTGATTCACTCAGAGGGTGGTGATTCACTCAGAGGGTAATGATTCACTCAGAGGGTAGTGATTCACTCAGAGGGTAGTGATTCACTCAGAGTGTGGTAAAAAACTCAGAGGGTGGTGATTTACACAGAGGGTAGTGATTCACTCAGAGGGTAGTGATTCACTCAGAGGGTGGTGATTCACTCAGAGGGTAGGGATTCACTCAGAAGGTAGTGATTTACTCAGAGGGTAGTGATTTGCTCAGAGGGTAGTGATTCACTCAGATGGTAGTGATTTACTCTGAGAGCGGTGATTTACTCAGAGTGTAGCGATTCACTCAGGGAGGGTAGTGATTCACTCAGAGGGTAGTGATTCACTCAGAGGGCGGTGATTCACTCAGAGGTGAGTGATTCACTCAGAGGGTGGTGATTCATTCAGAGGGTAGTGATTCACTCAGAGGGTAGTGATTCACTCAGAGGATGGTGATTTACTCAGAGTGTAGCGATTCACTCAGGGAGGGTAGTGATTCACTCAGAGGGTAGTGATTCACTCAGAGAGTGGTGATTCACTCAGAGGTGAGTGATTCACTCAGAAGGTAGTGTTTTGCTCAGAGGGCGGTGATTCACTCAGAGGTGAGTGATTCACTCAGAGGGTGGTGATTAACTCAGAGGGTAGTGATTCACTCACAGGGTAGTGATTCATTCAGAGGATGGTGATTCACTCAGACGGTAGGGATTCACTCAGAAGGTAGTGATTTACTCAGAGTGTAGTGATTTGCTCAGAGGGTAGTGATTCACTCAGAGGGTGGTGATTCACTCAGAGGGTGGTGATTTACTCAGAGGATAGTGATTCACCCAGAGGGTAGTGATTTACTCAGATATGGTGTTTCACTCAGAGAGTGATGATTCACTCAGAGGGTGGTGATTCACTCAAAGTATAGTGATTCACTCAGAGGGTAGTGATTCACTCAGTGGGTGGTGATTCACTCAGAGTGTAGTGATTTACTCAGAGGGTGGTGATTCACTCAGAGGGTAGTGATACACTCAGAGGGCAGTGATTCACTCAGAGGGTGGTGATTCACTCAGCGGGTGGTGATTCACTCAGAGGGTGGTGATTCACTCAGAGGGTAGTTATTCACTCAGAGGGTGGTGATTCACTCAGAGGGTAGTGATTTACTCAGAGGATAGTGATTCACTCAGAGGGTAGTGATTCACTCAGAGGGTAGTGATTCACTCAGAGGATGGTGATTCACTCAGAGGGCAGTGATTCACTCAGAGGGTAGTTATTTACTCAGAGGGTGGTGATTCACTCAGAGGGTGGTGAGTCACTCAGAGGGTGGTGATTCACTCAGAGCGTAGTGATAAACTCAGACCGTAGTGATTCACTCAGAGGCTGTTGATTCACTCAGAGGGTAGTGATTCACTCAGACTGTAGTGATTCACTCAGAGGTTGGTGATTTACTCAGAGGGTAGTGATTCACTCAGAGGATGGTGATTCAATCAGAGGGTAGTGATTCATTCAGAGGGTGGTGATACACTCAGAGAGTAGTGATTCACTCAGAGGGTGGTGATTTACTCAGAGGCCAGTGATTCACCCAGAGGGTGGTGATTCACTCTGAGGGTGCTGATTCATTCGGACGGTAGTGATTTAATCAGAGGGTGGTGATTCATTCAGAGGGTAGTGATTTACTCAGAGGGTGCTGATTCACTCAGAGGGCAGTGATTCACTCAGAGGGTGGTGATACACTCAGAGTGTAGTGATTTACTCAGAGGGTAGTGATTTACTCAGAGGGTAGTGATTCATTCTGAGGATAGTGATTCACTCAGAGGGTGGTGATTCACTCAGAAGGTGGTGATTCACTCAGAGGGTAGTGATTCACTCAGAGGGTGGTGATTCACTCAGGGAGGATAGAGATTTACTCAGAGGGTAGTGATTCACTCAGAGAGTAGTGATTCACTCAGAGGGTGGTGATTCACTCAGAGGGTGTTGATTCACTCAGAGGGTAGTGATTCACTCAGAGGGTGGTGCTTTACTCAGAGGGTGGTGATACACTAAGAGGACAGAGATTCACTCAGAGGGTGGTGATTCACTCAGAGGGTAGTGATTCACTCAGATGGTAGTGATTCACTCAGAGGGTGGTGATTCACTCAGAGGGGAGTGATTCACTCAGAGGATGATGATTCACTCAGAGGGTGGTGATTCACTCAGAGGTTAGTGATTTACTCGGAGGGTGGTGATTCAATCAGCGGGTAGTGATTCACTCAGAGGGTAGTGATTTACTCGGAGTGTGGTGTTTTGCTCAGAGGGTATTGATTTACTCGGATTGTGGTGATTTGCTCAGAGGGCGGTGATTTACTCAGAGGGTAGTGATTCACTCAGGGAGGATAGAGTTTTACTCAGAGGGAAAGTGATTTACTCGGAGTGTGGTGATTCACTCAGAGGGTAGTGATTCACTCGGAGGATGGTGATTCACTCAGAGGGTAATGATTCACTCAGAGGGTAGTTATTTACTCAGAGGGTGGTGATTCGCTCAGAGGGTGGTGATTCACTAAGAGTGTAGTGATTCACTCAGAGGGTAGTGAGTAACTCAGAGGGTCGTGATTCACTCAGAGCATAGTGATTCACTCAGACCATAGTGATTCACTCAGAGGGTGGTGATTCACTCAGAGGGTAGTGATTCACTCAGACGGTAGTGATTCACTCAGAGGGTGGTGATTCACTCAGAGGGTAGTGATTCACTCAGAGGATGGTGATTCACTCAGAGGGTGGTGATTCATTCAGAGGGTAGTGATTTACTCAGAGGGTGCTGATTCACTCAGAGGGTGGTGATACACTCAGAGAGTAGTGATTCACTCAGAGGGTAGTGATTCACTCAGAAGGTAGTGATTCACTCAGAGGGTGGTAATTCACTCAGAGGGTAGTGATTCACTCAGATGGTAGTGATTCACTCAGAGGGTGGTGATTCACTCAGAGGGTAGTTATTCACTCAGAGGATGGTGATTCACTCAGAGGGTGCTGATTCACTCAGAGGGTAGTGATTCACTCAGAGGGTGGTGATACACTCAGAGAGTAGTGATTCACTCAGAGAGTAGTGATTCACTCAGAGGGTAGTGATTTACTCAGAGTGTGGTGATTCACTCAGAGGGTGGTGATTCACTCAGAGGGTAGTGATTCACTCAGAGGATGGTGATTCACTCAGAGGGTGGTGATTCATTCAGAGGGTAGTGATTTACTCAGAGGGTGTTGATTCACTCAGAGGGTAGTGATTCACTCAGAGGGTGGTGATTCATTCAGAGGGTAGTGATTTACTCAGAGGGTGCTGATTCACTCAGAGGGTAGTGATTCACTCAGTGGGTAGTGATTCACTCAAAGAGTAGTGATTCACTCAGAGTGTAGTGATTCACTCAGAGGGTGGTGATTCACTCAGAGGGTAGTGATTCACTCAGAAGGTAGTGATTCACTCAGAGGGTGGTGATTCACTCAGAGGGTTGTGATTCACTCAGACGGTAGTGATTCACTCAGAGGGTGGTGATTCACTCAGAGGGTAGTGATTCACTCAGAGGGTGGTGATACACTCAGAGAGTAGTGATTCACTTAGAGGGTAGTGATTCACTCAGAGGGTGGTGATACACTCAGAGAGTAGTGATTCACTCAGAGGGTAGTGATTCACTCAGAGGGTGGTGATACACTCAGAGAGTAGTGATTCACTCAGAGGGTAGTGATTCACTCAGAGGGTAGTGATTTACTCAGAGTGTGGTGATTTACTCAGAGGGTAGTGATTCACTTAGGGAGGATAGAGATTTACTCAGAGGGTAGTGATTCACTCAGAGGGTGGTGATTCACTCAGAGGGTGGTGATACACTCAGAGAGTAGTGATTCACTCAGAAGGTAGTGATTCACTCAGAGGGTGGTGATACACTCAGAGAGTAGTGATTCACTCAGAGGGTAGTGATTCACTCAGAGGGTGGTGATACACTCAGAGAGTAGTGATTCACTCAGAAGGTAGTGATTCACTCAGAGGGTGGTGATTCACTCAGAGGGTGGTGATTCACTCAGAGGGTAGTGATTCACTCAGAGGGTGGTGATACACTCAGAGAGTAGTGATTCACTCAGAGGGTAGTGATTCACTCAGAGGGTAGTGATTTACTCAGAGTGTGGTGATTTACTCAGAGGGTAGTGATTCACTCAGAGAGTAGTGATTCACTCAGAGGGTGGTGATTCACTCAGAGGGTGTTGATTCACTCAGAGGGTGTTGATTCACTCAGAGGGTAGTGATTCACTCAGAGGGGAGTGATTCACTCAGAGGGTGGTGATTCACTCAGAGGGTGTTGATTCACTCAGAGGGTAGTGATTCACTCAGAGGGTGGTGCTTTACTCAGAGGGTGGTGATACACTAAGAGGATAGAGATTCACTCAGAGGGTGGTGATTCACTCAGAGGGTAGTGATTCACTCAGACGGTAGTGATTCACTCAGAGGGTGGTGATTCACTCAGAGGAGAGTGCTTCACTCAGAGGATGGTGATTCACTCAGAGGGTGGTGATTCACTCAGAGGTTAGTGATTTACTCGGAGGGTGGTGATTCAATCAGCGGGTAGTGATTCACTCACAGGGAAGTGATTCACTCAGAGGGTAGTGATTCACTCAGAGGGTGGTGAGTCACTCAGAGGGTAGTGATTCACTCAGAGGGTGTTGATTCATTCAGAGGGTAGTGATTCACTCAGAGGGTAGTGATTCATTCAGAGCGTGGTGATTTACTCAGAGGCTAGTGATTCACTCAGAGGGTGGTGATTCACTCAGAGGGTGGTGATACACTCAGAGAGTAGTAATTCACTCAGAGGGTGGTGATTTACTCAGAGTCTAGTGATTCACTCAGAGGGTAGTGATTCACTCAGAAGGTAGTGATTCACTCAGAGGGTAGTGCTTCACTCAGAGGATGGTGATTCACTCAGAGGGTGGTGATTCACTCAGAGGTTAGTGATTTACTCGGAGGGTGGTGATTCACTCAGCGGGTAGTGATTTACTCACAGAGAAGTGATTCACTCAGAGGGTGGTGATTCACTCAGAGGGTGGGGATTCACTCAGAGGGTAGTGATTCACTCAGAGGGTAGTGATTCACTCAGAGGGTGGTGATTCACTCAGAGTTTAGTGATTCGCTCAGAGTGTGGTGATTCACTCAGAGGGTAGTGAGTAACTCAGAGGGTCGTGATTCACTCAGAGCATAGTGATTCACTCAGACCATAGTGATTCACTCAGAGGCTGGTGATTCACTCAGAGGGTAGTGTTCACTCAGACGGTAGTGATTCACTCAGAGGGTGGTGATTCACTCAGAGGGTAGTGATTCACTCAGAGAGTAGTGATTCACTCAGAGGGTGTTCATTCACTCAGAGGGTAGTGATTCACTCAGAGGGTAGTGATTCATTCAGAGGGTGGTGATTTACTCGGAGGCTAGTGATTCACTCAGAGGGTGGTGATTCACTCAGAGGGTGGTGATACACTCAGAGAGTAGTGATTCACTCAGAGGGTGGTGATTTACTCAGAGTCTAGTGATTCACTCAGAGGGTAGTGATTCACTCAGAGGGTAGTGCTTCACTGAGAGCGTGGTGATTTACTCAGAGGGTAGTGATTTACTCAGAGGGTAGTGATTCATTCAGAGGGTAGTGATTCACTCAGATGGTAGTCATTCACTCAGAGGGTGGTGATTCACTCAGAGGGTAGTGATTCACTCAGAGGGTGGGGATTCACTCAGAGGGTAGTGATTCGCTCAGAGGGTGGTGATACACTCAGAGAGTAGTGATACACTCAGAGGGTAGTGATTCCCTCAGAAGGTGGTGATTCACTCAGAGGGTAGTGATTCACTCAGAAGGTAGTGATTCAC
Organism: Pristiophorus japonicus; assembly: GCF_044704955.1. Lineage (NCBI taxonomy): Eukaryota > Metazoa > Chordata > Chondrichthyes > Pristiophoridae > Pristiophorus > Pristiophorus japonicus. The sequence goes on from NC_091990.1 coordinate 73,051,379, forward strand.
TCAGAGGGTGGTGATTCACTCAGAGGGTAGTGATTCACTCAGACGGTAGTGATTCACTCAGAGGGTGGTGATTCACTCAGAGGGTAGTTATTCACTCAGAGGATGGTGATTCACTCAGAGGGTGGTGATTCACTCAGAGGGTAGTGATTTACTCAGAGGGTGCTGATTCACTCAGAGAGTAGTGATTCACTCAGAGAGTGGTGATATACTCAGAGAGTAGTGATTCACTCAGAGGGTAGTGATTCACTCAGAGGGTAGTGATTTACTCGGAGTGTGGTGTTTTGCTCAGAGGGTATTGATTTACTCGGATTGTGGTGATTTGCTCAGAGGGCGGTGATTTACTCAGAGGGTAGTGATTCACTCGGGGAGGATAGAGTTTTACTCAGAGGGAAAGTGATTTACTCGGAGTGTGGTGATTCACTCAGAGGGTAGTGATTCACTCAGAGGATGGTGATTCACTCAGAGGGTAATGATTCACTCAGAGGGTAGTTATTTACTCAGAGGGTGGTGATTCGCTCAGAGGGTGGTGATTCACTAAGAGTGTAGTGATTCACTCAGAGGGTAGTGAGTAACTCAGAGGGTCGTGATTCACTCAGAGCATAGTGATTCACTCAGACCATAGTGATTCACTCAGAGGGTGGTGATTCACTCAGAGGGTAGTGATTCACTCAGACGGTAGTGATTCACTCAGAGGGTGGTGATTCACTCAGAGGGTAGTGATTCACTCAGAGGATGGTGATTCACTCAGAGGGTGGTGATTCATTCAGAGGGTAGTGATTTACTCAGAGGGTGCTGATTCACTCAGAGGGTAGTGATTCACTCAGAGGGTGGTGATACACTCAGAGAGTAGTGATTCACTCAGAGGGTAGTGATTCACTGAGAAGGTAGTGATTCACTCAGAGGGTGGTAATTCACTCAGAGGGTAGTGATTCACTCAGACGGTAGTGATTCACTCAGAGGGTGGTGATTCACTCAGAGGGTAGTTATTCACTCAGAGGATGGTGATTCACTCAGAGGGTGGTGATTCACTCAGAGGGTGGTGATTCATTCAGAGGGTAGTGATTTACTTAGAGGGTGGTGATTCACTCAGAGGGTAGTGATTCACTCAGAGGGTGGTGATACACTCAGAGAGTAGTGATTCACTCAGAGGGTAGTGATTCACTCAGAGGGTAGTGATTTACTCAGAGTGTGGTGATTCACTCAGAGGGTGGTGATTCACTCAGAGGGTAGTGATTCACTCAGAGGATGGTGATTCACTCAGAGGGTAGTGATTTACTCAGAGTGTGGTGATTCACTCAGAGGGTGGTGATTCACTCAGAGGGTAGTGATTCACTCAGAAGGTAGTGATTCACTCAGAGGGTGGTGATTCACTCAGAAGGTGGTGATTCACTCAGACGGTAGTGATTCACTCAGAGGGTGGTGATTCATTCAGAGAGTAGTTATTCACTCAGAGGATGGTGATTCACTCAGAGGGTGGTGATTCACTCAGAGTGTGGTGATTCACTCAGAGGGTGGTGATTTACTCAGAGGGTTGTGATTCACTCAGAGGGTAGTGATTCACTCAGATGGTAGTCATTCACTCAGAGGGTGGTGATTCACTCAGAGGGTAGTGATTCACTCAGAGTGTGGTGATTCACTCAGAGGGTGGTGATTCACTCAGAGGGAAGTGATTCACTCAGAGGATGGTGATTCACTCAGAGGGTGGTGATTCACTCAGAGGTTAGTGATTTACTCGGAGGGTGGGGATTCACTCAGCGAGTAGTGATTTACTCACAGAGAAGTGATTCACTCAGAGGGTAGTGATTCACTCAGAGAGTAGTGATTCACTCAGAGGGTAGTGATTCACTCAGAAGGTGGTGATTCACTCAGAGGGTAGTGATTCACTCAGAGGGTGGTGATTCACTCAGAGGGTAGTGATTCACTCAGAGGATGGTGATTCACTCAGAGGGTGGTGATTCATTCAGAGGGTAGTGATTTACTCAGAGGGTGCTGATTCACTCAGAGGGTAGTGATTCACTCAGAGGGTAGTGATTCACTCAGAAGGTAGTGATTCACTCAGAGGGTGGTAATTCACTCAGAGGGTAGTGATTCACTCAGAGGGTGGTGATACACTCAGAGAGTAGTGATTCACTCAGAGGGTAGTGATTCACTCAGAAGGTAGTGATTCACTCAGAGGGTGGTAATTCACTCAGAGAGTAGTGATTCACTCAGAGGGTAGTGATTCACTCAGAGTGTGGTGATTCACTCAGAGAGTAGTGATTCACTCAGAGGGTAGTGATTCACTCAGAAGGTAGTGATTCACTCAGAGGGTGGTGATACACTCAGAAAGTAGTGATTCACTCAGAGGGTAGTGATTCACTCAGAAGGTAGTGATTCACTCAGAGGGTGGTAATTCACTCAGAGGGTAGTGATTCACTCAGAGGGTGGTGATACACTCAGAGAGTAGTGATTCACTCAGAGGGTAGTGATTCACTCAGAAGGTAGTGATTCACTCAGAGGGTGGTGATTCACTCAGAGGGTGGTGATTCACTCAGAGGATGGTGATTCACTCAGAGGGTGGTGATTCATTCAGAGGGTAGTGATTTACTCAGAGGGTGCTGATTCACTCAGAGGGTAGTGATTCACTCAGAGGGTAGTGATTCACTCAGAGGATGGTGATTCACTCAGAGGGTGGTGATTCATTCAGAGGGTAGTGATTTACTCAGAGGGTGTTGATTCACTCAGAGGGTAGTGATTCACTCAGAGCGTGGTGATACACTCAGAGAGTAGTGATTCACTCAGAGGGTAGTGATTCACTCAGAGGGTAGTGATTTACTCAGAGTGTGGTGATTTACTCAGAGGGTAGTGATTCACTCAGGGAGGATAGAGATTTACTCAGAAGGTAGTGATTCACTCAAAGAGTAGTGATTCACTCAGAGGCTGGTGATTCACTCAGAGGGTGTTGATTCACTCAGAGGGTAGTGATTCACTTAGAGGGTGGTGATTCACTCAGAGGGTAGTGATTCACTCAGAGGATGGTGATTCACTCAGAGGGTGTTGATTCATTCAGAGGGTAGTGATTTACTCAGAGGGTTGTGATTCACTCAGACGGTAGTGATTCACTCAGAGGGTGGTGATTCACTCAGAGGGTGTTGATTCACTCAGAGGGTAGTGATTCACTCAGAGGGTAGTGATTCATTCAGAGGGTGGTGATTTACTCAGAGGCTAGTGATTCACTCAGAGGGTGGTGATTCACTCAGAGAGTGGTGATACACTCAGAGAGTAGTGATTCACTCAGAGGGTGGTGATTCACTCAGAGGGTGTTGATTCACTCAGAGGGTAGTGATTCACTCAGAGGGTAGTGATTCACTCAGAGGGTAGTGATTCATTCAGAGGGTGGTGATTTACTCAGAGGCTAGTGATTCACTCAGAGGGTGGTGATTCACTCAGAGAGTGGTGATACACTCAGAGAGTAGTGATTCACTCAGAGGGTGGTGCTTTACTCAGAGGGTGGTGATACACTAAGAGGATCGTGATTCACTCAGAGGGTGGTTATTTACTCAGAGTCTAGTGATTCACTCAGAGGGTAGTGATTCACTCAGATGGTAGTGCTTCACTGAGAGCGTGGTGATTTACTCAGAGGGTAGTGATTTACTCAGAGGGTTGTGATTCACTCAGAGGGTAGTGATTCACTCAGATGGTAGTCATTCACTCAGAGGGTGGTGATTCACTCAGAGGGTAGTGATTCACTCAGAGGGTGGTGATTCACTCAGAGGGTGGTGATTCACTCAGAGGGAAGCGATTCACTCAGAGGATGGTGATTCACTCAGAGGGTGGTGATTCATTCAGAGGGTAGTGATTTATTCAGAGGGTGCTGATTCACTCAGAGGGTAGTGATTCACTCAGAAGGTAGTGATTCACTCAGAGGGTAGTGATTCACTCAGAAGGTAGTGATTCACTCAGAGGGTAGTGATTCACTCAGAAGGTAGTGATTCACTCAGAGGGTGGTGATTCACTCAGAGGGTAGTGATTCACTCAGAAGGTAGTGATTCACTCAGAGGGTGGTGATACACTCAGAGAGTAGTGATTCATTCAGAGGGTAGTGATTCACTCAGAAGGTGGTGATTCACTCAGAGGGTAGTGATTCACTCAGAAGGTAGTGATTCACTCAGAGGGTGGTGATTCACTCAGACGGTAGTGATTCACTCAGACGGTAGTGATTCATTCAGAGGGTGGTGATACACTCAGAGAGTAGTGATTCACTCAGAGGGTAGTGATTCACTCAGAAGGTAGTGATTCACTCAGAGGGTGGTAATTCACTCAGAGGGTAGTGATTCACTCAGACGGTAGTGATTCACTCAGAGGGTGGTGATTCACTCAGAGGGTAGTTATTCACTCAGAGGATGGTGATTCACTCAGAGGGTGGTGATTCATTCAGAGGGTAGTGATTTACTCAGAGGGTGCTGATTCACTCAGAGGGTGGTGATTTACTCAGAGGGTGGTGATACACTCAGAGAGTAGTGATTCACTCAGAGGGTAGTGATTCACTCAGAAGGTAGTGATTCACTCAGAGGGTGGTAATTCACTCAGAGAGTAGTGATTCACTCAGAGGGTAGTGATTCACTCAGAGTGTGGTGATTCACTCAGAGAGTAGTGATTCACTCAGAGGGTAGTGATTCACTCAGAAGGTAGTGATTCACTCAGAGGGTGGTGATACACTCAGAAAGTAGTGATTCACTCAGAGGGTAGTGATTCACTCAGAAGGTAGTGATTCACTCAGAGGGTGGTAATTCACTCAGAGGGTAGTGATTCACTCAGAGGGTGGTGATACACTCAGAGAGTAGTGATTCACTCAGAGGGTAGTGATTCACTCAGAAGGTAGTGATTCACTCAGAGGGTGGTGATTCACTCAGAGGGTGGTGATTCACTCAGAGGATGGTGATTCACTCAGAGGGTGGTGATTCATTCAGAGGGTAGTGATTTACTCAGAGGGTGCTGATTCACTCAGAGGGTAGTGATTCACTCAGAGGGTAGTGATTCACTCAGAGGATGGTGATTCACTCAGAGGGTGGTGATTCATTCAGAGGGTAGTGATTTACTCAGAGGGTGTTGATTCACTCAGAGGGTAGTGATTCACTCAGAGCGTGGTGATACACTCAGAGAGTAGTGATTCACTCAGAGGGTAGTGATTCACTCAGAGGGTAGTGATTTACTCAGAGTGTGGTGATTTACTCAGAGGGTAGTGATTCACTCAGGGAGGATAGAGATTTACTCAGAAGGTAGTGATTCACTCAAAGAGTAGTGATTCACTCAGAGGCTGGTGATTCACTCAGAGGGTGTTGATTCACTCAGAGGGTAGTGATTCACTTAGAGGGTGGTGATTCACTCAGAGGGTAGTGATTCACTCAGAGGATGGTGATTCACTCAGAGGGTGTTGATTCATTCAGAGGGTAGTGATTTACTCAGAGGGTTGTGATTCACTCAGACGGTAGTGATTCACTCAGAGGGTGGTGATTCACTCAGAGGGTGTTGATTCACTCAGAGGGTAGTGATTCACTCAGAGGGTAGTGATTCATTCAGAGGGTGGTGATTTACTCAGAGGCTAGTGATTCACTCAGAGGGTGGTGATTCACTCAGAGAGTGGTGATACACTCAGAGAGTAGTGATTCACTCAGAGGGTGGTGATTCACTCAGAGGGTGTTGATTCACTCAGAGGGTAGTGATTCACTCAGAGGGTAGTGATTCACTCAGAGGGTAGTGATTCATTCAGAGGGTGGTGATTTACTCAGAGGCTAGTGATTCACTCAGAGGGTGGTGATTCACTCAGAGAGTGGTGATACACTCAGAGAGTAGTGATTCACTCAGAGGGTGGTGCTTTACTCAGAGGGTGGTGATACACTAAGAGGATCGTGATTCACTCAGAGGGTGGTTATTTACTCAGAGTCTAGTGATTCACTCAGAGGGTAGTGATTCACTCAGATGGTAGTGCTTCACTGAGAGCGTGGTGATTTACTCAGAGGGTAGTGATTTACTCAGAGGGTTGTGATTCACTCAGAGGGTAGTGATTCACTCAGATGGTAGTCATTCACTCAGAGGGTGGTGATTCACTCAGAGGGTAGTGATTCACTCAGAGGGTGGTGATTCACTCAGAGGGTGGTGATTCACTCAGAGGGAAGCGATTCACTCAGAGGATGGTGATTCACTCAGAGGGTGGTGATTCATTCAGAGGGTAGTGATTTATTCAGAGGGTGCTGATTCACTCAGAGGGTAGTGATTCACTCAGAAGGTAGTGATTCACTCAGAGGGTAGTGATTCACTCAGAAGGTAGTGATTCACTCAGAGGGTAGTGATTCACTCAGAAGGTAGTGATTCACTCAGAGGGTGGTGATTCACTCAGAGGGTAGTGATTCACTCAGAAGGTAGTGATTCACTCAGAGGGTGGTGATACACTCAGAGAGTAGTGATTCATTCAGAGGGTAGTGATTCACTCAGAAGGTGGTGATTCACTCAGAGGGTAGTGATTCACTCAGAAGGTAGTGATTCACTCAGAGGGTGGTGATTCACTCAGACGGTAGTGATTCACTCAGACGGTAGTGATTCATTCAGAGGGTGGTGATACACTCAGAGAGTAGTGATTCACTCAGAGGGTAGTGATTCACTCAGAGGGTAGTGATTTACTCAGAGTGTGGTGATTCACTCAGAGGGTGGTGATTCACTCAGAGGGTAGTGATTCACTCAGAGGATGGTGATTCACTCAGAGGGTAGTGATTTACTCAGAGTGTGGTGATTCACTCAGAGGGTGGTGATTCACTCAGAGGGTAGTGATTCACTCAGAAGGTAGTGATTCACTCAGAGGGTGGTGATTCACTCAGAAGGTGGTGATTCACTCAGACGGTAGTGATTCACTCAGAGGGTGGTGATTCATTCAGAGAGTAGTTATTCACTCAGAGGATGGTGATTCACTCAGAGGGTGGTGATTCACTCAGAGTGTGGTGATTCACTCAGAGGGTGGTGATTTACTCAGAGGGTTGTGATTCACTCAGAGGGTAGTGATTCACTCAGATGGTAGTCATTCACTCAGAGGGTGGTGATTCACTCAGAGGGTAGTGATTCACTCAGAGTGTGGTGATTCACTCAGAGGGTGGTGATTCACTCAGAGGGAAGTGATTCACTCAGAGGATGGTGATTCACTCAGAGGGTGGTGATTCACTCAGAGGTTAGTGATTTACTCGGAGGGTGGGGATTCACTCAGCGAGTAGTGATTTACTCACAGAGAAGTGATTCACTCAGAGGGTAGTGATTCACTCAGAGAGTAGTGATTCACTCAGAGGGTAGTGATTCACTCAGAAGGTGGTGATTCACTCAGAGGGTAGTGATTCACTCAGAGGGTGGTGATTCACTCAGAGGGTAGTGATTCACTCAGAGGATGGTGATTCACTCAGAGGGTGGTGATTCATTCAGAGGGTAGTGATTTACTCAGAGGGTGCTGATTCACTCAGAGGGTAGTGATTCACTCAGAGGGTAGTGATTCACTCAGAAGGTAGTGATTCACTCAGAGGGTGGTAATTCACTCAGAGGGTAGTGATTCACTCAGAGGGTGGTGATACACTCAGAGAGTAGTGATTCACTCAGAGGGTAGTGATTCACTCAGAAGGTAGTGATTCACTCAGAGGGTGGTAATTCACTCAGAGAGTAGTGATTCACTCAGAGGGTAGTGATTCACTCAGAGTGTGGTGATTCACTCAGAGAGTAGTGATTCACTCAGAGGGTAGTGATTCACTCAGAAGGTAGTGATTCACTCAGAGGGTGGTGATACACTCAGAAAGTAGTGATTCACTCAGAGGGTAGTGATTCACTCAGAAGGTAGTGATTCACTCAGAGGGTGGTAATTCACTCAGAGGGTAGTGATTCACTCAGAGGGTGGTGATACACTCAGAGAGTAGTGATTCACTCAGAGGGTAGTGATTCACTCAGAAGGTAGTGATTCACTCAGAGGGTGGTGATTCACTCAGAGGGTGGTGATTCACTCAGAGGATGGTGATTCACTCAGAGGGTGGTGATTCATTCAGAGGGTAGTGATTTACTCAGAGGGTGCTGATTCACTCAGAGGGTAGTGATTCACTCAGAGGGTAGTGATTCACTCAGAGGATGGTGATTCACTCAGAGGGTGGTGATTCATTCAGAGGGTAGTGATTTACTCAGAGGGTGTTGATTCACTCAGAGGGTAGTGATTCACTCAGAGCGTGGTGATACACTCAGAGAGTAGTGATTCACTCAGAGGGTAGTGATTCACTCAGAGGGTAGTGATTTACTCAGAGTGTGGTGATTTACTCAGAGGGTAGTGATTCACTCAGGGAGGATAGAGATTTACTCAGAAGGTAGTGATTCACTCAAAGAGTAGTGATTCACTCAGAGGCTGGTGATTCACTCAGAGGGTGTTGATTCACTCAGAGGGTAGTGATTCACTTAGAGGGTGGTGATTCACTCAGAGGGTAGTGATTCACTCAGAGGATGGTGATTCACTCAGAGGGTGTTGATTCATTCAGAGGGTAGTGATTTACTCAGAGGGTTGTGATTCACTCAGACGGTAGTGATTCACTCAGAGGGTGGTGATTCACTCAGAGGGTGTTGATTCACTCAGAGGGTAGTGATTCACTCAGAGGGTAGTGATTCATTCAGAGGGTGGTGATTTACTCAGAGGCTAGTGATTCACTCAGAGGGTGGTGATTCACTCAGAGAGTGGTGATACACTCAGAGAGTAGTGATTCACTCAGAGGGTGGTGATTCACTCAGAGGGTGTTGATTCACTCAGAGGGTAGTGATTCACTCAGAGGGTAGTGATTCACTCAGAGGGTAGTGATTCATTCAGAGGGTGGTGATTTACTCAGAGGCTAGTGATTCACTCAGAGGGTGGTGATTCACTCAGAGAGTGGTGATACACTCAGAGAGTAGTGATTCACTCAGAGGGTGGTGCTTTACTCAGAGGGTGGTGATACACTAAGAGGATCGTGATTCACTCAGAGGGTGGTTATTTACTCAGAGTCTAGTGATTCACTCAGAGGGTAGTGATTCACTCAGATGGTAGTGCTTCACTGAGAGCGTGGTGATTTACTCAGAGGGTAGTGATTTACTCAGAGGGTTGTGATTCACTCAGAGGGTAGTGATTCACTCAGATGGTAGTCATTCACTCAGAGGGTGGTGATTCACTCAGAGGGTAGTGATTCACTCAGAGGGTGGTGATTCACTCAGAGGGTGGTGATTCACTCAGAGGGAAGCGATTCACTCAGAGGATGGTGATTCACTCAGAGGGTGGTGATTCATTCAGAGGGTAGTGATTTATTCAGAGGGTGCTGATTCACTCAGAGGGTAGTGATTCACTCAGAAGGTAGTGATTCACTCAGAGGGTAGTGATTCACTCAGAAGGTAGTGATTCACTCAGAGGGTAGTGATTCACTCAGAAGGTAGTGATTCACTCAGAGGGTGGTGATTCACTCAGAGGGTAGTGATTCACTCAGAAGGTAGTGATTCACTCAGAGGGTGGTGATACACTCAGAGAGTAGTGATTCATTCAGAGGGTAGTGATTCACTCAGAAGGTGGTGATTCACTCAGAGGGTAGTGATTCACTCAGAAGGTAGTGATTCACTCAGAGGGTGGTGATTCACTCAGACGGTAGTGATTCACTCAGACGGTAGTGATTCATTCAGAGGGTGGTGATACACTCAGAGAGTAGTGATTCACTCAGAGGGTAGTGATTCACTCAGAAGGTAGTGATTCACTCAGAGGGTGGTAATTCACTCAGAGGGTAGTGATTCACTCAGACGGTAGTGATTCACTCAGAGGGTGGTGATTCACTCAGAGGGTAGTTATTCACTCAGAGGATGGTGATTCACTCAGAGGGTGGTGATTCATTCAGAGGGTAGTGATTTACTCAGAGGGTGCTGATTCACTCAGAGGGTAGTGATTCACTAAGAGTGTAGTGATTCACTCAGAGGGTAGTGAGTAACTCAGAGGGTCGTGATTCACTCAGAGGGTAGTGATTCACTCAGGGAGGATAGAGATTTACTCAGAGGGTAGTGATTCACTCAGAGAGTAGTGATTCACTCAGAGGGTGGTGATTCACTCAGAGGGTGTTGATTCACTCAGAGGGTAGTGATTCACTCAGAGGGTAGTGATTCACTCAGAGGGTAGTGATTCATTCAGAGGGTGGTGATTTACTCAGAGGCTAGTGATTCACTCAGAGGGTGGTGATTCACTCAGAGAGTGGTGATACACTCAGAGAGTAGTGATTCACTCAGAGGGTGGTGCTTTACTCAGAGGGTGGTGATACACTAAGAGGATAGTGATTCACTCAGAGGGTAGTGATTCACTCAGATGGTAGTGCTTCACTGAGAGCGTTGTGATTTACTCAGAGGGTAGTGATTTACTCAGAGGGTTGTGATTCACTCAGAGGGTAGTGATTCACTCAGATGGTAGTCATTCACTCAGAGGGTGGTGATTCACTCAGAGGGTAGTGATTCACTCAGAGGGTGGTGATTCACTCAGAGGGTGGTGATTCACTCAGAGGGAAGTGATTCACTCAGAGGATGGTGATTCACTCAGAGGGTGGTGATTCACTCAGAGGTTAGTGATTTACTCGGAGGGTGGTGATTCACTCAGCGGGTAGTGATTTACTCACAGAGAAGTGATTCACTCAGAGGGTAGTGATTCACTCAGAGGGTGGGGATTCACTCAGAGGGTAGTGATTCGCTCAGAGGGTGGTGATTCACTAAGAGTGTAGTGATTCACTCAGAGGGTAGTGAGTAACTTAGAGGGTCTTGATTCACTCAGAGCATAGTGATTCACTCGGACCATAGTGATTCACTCAGAGGGTGGTGATTCACTCAGAGGGTAGTGATTCACTCAGAGGATGGTGATTCACTCAGAGGGTGGTGATTCATTCAGAGGGTAGTGATTTATTCAGAGGGTGCTGATTCAATCAGAGGGTAGTGATTCACTCAGAGGGTGGTGATACACTCAGAGAGTAGTGATTCACTCAGAGGGTAGTGATTCACTCAGAAGGTGGTGATTCACTCAGAGGGTAGTTATTCACTCAGAGGATGGTGATTCACTCAGAGGGTAGTGATTCATTCAGAGGGTAGTGATTTACTCAGAGGGTGCTGATTCACTCAGAGGGTAGTGATTCACTCAGAGGGTGGTGATACACTCAGAGAGTAGTGATTCACTCAGAGGGTAGTGATTCACTCAGAGGGTAGTGATTTACTCGGAGTGTGGTGATTTGCTCAGAAGGTATTGATTTACTCGGAGTGTGGTGATTTGCTCAGAGGGCGGTGATTTACTCAGAGGGTAGAGATTCACTCAGAGGATGGTGATTCACTCAGAGGGTAATGATTCACTCAGAGGGTGGTGCTTTACTCAGAGTGTGGTGATACACTAAGAGGATAGTGATTCACTCAGAGAATGGTTATTTACTCAGAGTCTAGTGATTCACTCAGAGGGTAGTGATTCACTCAGAGGGTAGTGCTTCACTGAGAGCGTGGTGATTTACTCAGAGCGTAGTGATTTACTCAGAGGGTTGTGATTCACTCAGAGGGTAGTGATTCACTCAGATGGTAGTCATTCACTCAGAGGGTGGTGATTCACTCAGAGGGTAGTGATTCACTCAGAGGGTAGTGATTCACTCAGAGGGTGGTGATTCACTCAGAGGGTGGTGATTCACTCAGAGGGAAGTGATTCACTCAGAGGATGGTGATTCACTCAGAGGGTGGTGATTCACTCAGAGGTTAGTGATTTACTCGGAGGGTGGTGATTCACTCAGCGGGTAGTGATTTACTCACAGAGAAGTGATTCACTCAGAGGGTAGTGATTCACAGAGCGTGGGGATTCACTCAGAGGGTAGTGATTCGCTCAGAGGGTGGTGATTCACTCAGAGGGTAGTGATTCACTCAGAAGGTGGTGATTCACTCAGAGGGTAGTGATTCACTCAGAAGGTAGTGATTCACTCAGAGGGTGGTGATTCACTCAGAGGGTAGTGATTCACTCAGAGGGTGGTGATTCATTCAGAGGGTAGTGATTTATTCAGAGGGTGCTGATTCACTCAGAGAGTAGTGATTCACTCAGAGGATGGTGATTCACTCAGAGGGTGGTGATTCATTCAGAGGGTGCTGATTCACTCAGAGCATAGTGATTCACTCAGACCATAGTGATTCACTCAGAGGGTGGTGATTCACTCAGACGGTAGTGATTCACTCAGAGGGTGGTGATTCACTCAGAGGGTAGTGATTCACTCAGAGGATGGTGATTCACTCAGAGGGTGGTGATTCATTCAGAGGGTAGTGATTTATTCAGAGGGTGCTGATTCACTCAGAGGGTAGTGATTCACTCAGAGGGTGGTGATACACTCAGAGAGTAGTGATTAACTCAGAGGGTAGTGATTCACTCAGAAGGTGGTGATTCACTCAGAGGGTAGTGATTCACTCAGAAGGTAGTGATTCACTCAGAGGGTGGTGATTCACTCAGAGGGTAGTTATTCACTCAGAGGATGGTGATTCACTCAGAGGGTAGTGATTCACTCAGACCATAGTGATTCACTCAGAGGGTGGTGATTCACTCAGACGGTAGTGATTCACTCAGAGGGTGGTGATTCACTCAGAGGGTAGTGATTCACTCAGAGGGTGGTGATACACTCAGAGAGTAGTGATTCACTCAGAGGGTAGTGATTCACTCAGAAGGTGGTGATACACTCAGAGAGTAGTGATTCACTCAGAGGGTAGTGATTCACTCAGAAGGTGGTGATTCACTCAAAGGGTAGTGATTCACTCAGAAGGTAGTGATTCACTCAGAGTGTGGTGATTCACTCAGAGGGTAGTGATTCACTCAGACGGTAGTGATTCACTCAGAGGTTGGTGATTCACTCAGAGGGTAGTTATTCACTCAGAGGATGGTGATTCACTCAGAGGGCAGTGATTCATTCAGAGGGTAGTGATTTACTCAGAGGGTGCTGATTCACTCAGAGGGTAGTGATTCACTCAGAGGGTGGTGATACACTCAGAGAGTAGTGATTCACTCAGAGGGTAGTGATTCACTCAGAGGGTAGTGATTTACTCGGAGTGTGGTGATTTGCTCAGAGGGTATTGATTTACTCGGAGTGTGGTGATTTGCTCAGAGGGCGGTGATTTACTCAGAGGGTAGAGATTCACTCAGGGAGGATAGAGTTTCACTCAGAGGGAAAGTGATTTACTCGGAGTGTGGTGATTCACTCAGAGGGTAGTGATTCACTCAGAGGATGGTGATTCACTCAGAGGGTAATGATTCACTCAGAGGGTAGTTATTTACTCAGAGGGTGGTGATTCGCTCAGAGGGTGGTGATTCACTCAGAGGGTGGTGATTCACTCAGAGGGTAGTGATTCACTCAGAGGGTGGTGATACACTCAGAGAGTAGTGATTCACTCAGAGGGTAGTGATTCACTCAGAAGGTGGTGATACACTCAGAGAGTAGTGATTCACTAAGAGTGTAGTGATTCACTCAGAGGGTAGTGAGTAACTCAGAGGGTCGTGATTCACTCAGAGCATAGTGATTCACTCAGACCATGGTGATTCACTCAGAGGGTGGTGATTCACTCAGAGGGTAGTGATTCAGTCAGACGGTAGTGATTCACTCAGAGGGTGGTGATTCACTCAGAGGGTAGTGATTCACTCAGAGGGTGGTGATACACTCAGAGAGTAGTGATTCACTCAGAGGGTAGTGATTCACTCAGAGGGTGGTGATTCACTCAGAGGGTAGTGATTCACTCAGAAGGTAGTGATTCACTCAGAGGGTGGTGATTCACTCAGAGGGTAGTGATTTACTCAGAGTGTGGTGATTCACTCAGTGGGTGGTGATTCACTCAGAGGGTAGTGATTCACTCAGAGGATGGTGATTCACTCAGAGGGTGGTGATTCACTCAGAGGGTGGTGATTCATTCAGAGGGTAGTGATTTACTCAGAGGGTGCTGATTCACTCAGAGGGTAGTGATTCACTCAGAGGGTGGTGATACACTCAGAGAGTAGTGATTCACTCAGAGGGTAGTGATTCACTCAGAGGGTGCTGATTCACGCAGAGGGTAGTGATTCACTCAGAAGGTAGTGATTCACTCAGAGGGTGGTGATTCACTCAGAGGGTGGTGATTCACTCAGAGGGTAGTGATTCACTCTGACGGTAGTGATTCACTCAGAAGGTGGTGCTTCACTCAGAGGGTAGTTATTCACTCAGAGGATGGTGATTCACTCAGAGGGTGGTGATTCATTCAGAGGGTAGTGATTTACTCAGAGGGTGCTGATTCACTCAGAGGGTAGTGGTTCACTCAGAGGGTGGTGATACACTCAGAGGGTAGTGATTCACTCAGAGGGTAGTGATTCACTCAGAGGGTAGTGATTTACTCAGAGTTTGGTGATTTACTCAGAGGGTAGTGATTCACTCAGGGAGGATAGAGTTTTACTCAGAGGGAAAGTGATTTACTCGGAGTGTGGTGATTTACTCAGAGGGTAGTGATTCACTCAGAGGATGGTGATTCACTCAGAGGGTAATGATTCACTCAGAGGGTAGTTATTTAGTCAGAGGGTGGTGATTCGCTCAGAGGGTGGTGATTCACTAAGAGTGTAGTGATTCACTCAGAGGGTACTGAGTAACTCAGAGGGTTGTGATTCACTCAGAGCATAGTGATTCACTCAGACCATAGTGATTCACTCAGAGGGTGGTGATTCACTCAGAGGGTAGTTATTCACTCAGAGGATGGTGATTCACTCAGAGGGTAGTGATTCACTCAGACCATAGTGATTCACTCAGAGGGTGGTGATTCACTCAGACGGTAGTGATTCACTCAGAGGGTGGTGATTCACTCAGAGGGTAGTGATTCACTCAGAGGGTGGTGATACACTCAGAGAGTAGTGATTCACTCAGAGGGTAGTGATTCACTCAGAAGGTGGTGATACACTCAGAGAGTAGTGATTCACTCAGAGGGTAGTGATTCACTCAGAAGGTGGTGATTCACTCAGAGCGTAGTGATTCACTCAGAAGGTAGTGATTCACTCAGAGGGTGGTGATTCACTCAGAGGGTAGTGATTCACTCAGACGGTAGTGATTCACTCAGAGGGTGGTGATTCACTCAGAGGGTAGTTATTCACTCAGAGGATGGTGATTCACTCAGAGGGTAGTGATTCATTCAGAGGGTAGTGATTTAATCAGAGGGTGCTGATTCACTCAGAGGGTAGTGATTCACTCAGAGGGTGGTGATACACTCAGAGAGTAGTGATTCACTCAGAGGGTAGTGATTCACTCAGAGGGTAGTGATTTACTCGGAGTGTGGTGATTTGCTCAGAGGGTATTGATTTACTCGGAGTGTGGTGATTTGCTCAGAGGGCGGTGATTTACTCAGAGGGTAGAGATTCACTCAGGGAGGATAGAGTTTCACTCAGAGGGAAAGTGATTTACTCGGAGTGTGGTGATTCACTCAGAGGGTAGTGATTCACTCAGAGGATGGTGATTCACTCAGAGGGTAATGATTCACTCAGAGGGTAGTTATTTACTCAGAGGGTGGTGATTCGCTCAGAGGGTGGTGATTCACTAAGAGTGTAGTGATTCACTCAGAGGGTAGTGAGTAACTCAGAGGGTCGTGATTCACTCAGAGCATAGTGATTCACTCAGACCATAGTGATTCACTCAGAGGGTGGTGATTCACTCAGAGGGTAGTGATTCACTCAGACGGTAGTGATTCACTCAGAGGGTGGTGATTCACTCAGAGGGTAGTGATTCACTTCGAGGATGGTGATTCATTCAGAGGGTGGTGATTCATTCAGAGGGTAGTGATTTACTCAGAGGGTGCTGATTCACTCAGAGGGTAGTGATTCACTCAGAGGGTGGTGATACACTCAGAGAGTAGTGATTCACTCAGAGGGTAGTGATTCACTCAGAGGGTGGTGATTCACTCAGAGGGTAGTGATTCACTCAGAAGGTAGTGATTCACTCAGAGGGTGGTGATTCACTCAGAGGGTAGTGATTCACTCAGACGGTAGTGATTCACTCAGAGGGTGGTGATTCACTCAGAGGGTAGTTATTCACTCAGAGGATGGTGATTCACTCAGAGGGTGGTGATTCATTCAGAGGGTAGTGATTTACTCAGAGGGTGCTGATTCACTCAGAGGGTAGTGATTCACTCAGAGGGTGGTGATGCACTCAGAGAGTAGCGATTCACTCAGAGGGTGGTGATTCACTCAGAGGGTAGTGATTCACTCAGAGGGTAGTGATTTATTCAGAGTGTGGTGATACACTCAGAGAGTAGTGATTCACTCAGAAGGTAGTGATTCACTCAGAGGGTGGTGATTCACTCAGAGGGTAGTGATTCACTCAGACGGTAGTGATTCACTCAGAGGGTGGTGATTCACTCAGAGGGTAGTGATTCACTCAGAGGGTGGTGATACACTCAGAGGGTAGTGATTCATTCAGAGGGTAGTGATTTAATCAGAGGGTGCTGATTCACTCAGAGGGTAGTGATTCACTCAGAGGGTGGTGATACACTCAGAGAGTAGTGATTCACTCAGAGAGTAGTGATTCACTCAGAGGGTAGTGATTTACTCGGAGTGTGGTGATTTGCTCAGAGGGTATTGATTTACTCGGAGTGTGGTGATTTGCTCAGAGGGCGGTGATTTACTCAGAGGGTAGAGATTCACTCAGGGAGGATAGAGTTTCACTCAGAGGGAAAGTGATTTACTCGGAGTGTGGTGATTCACTCAGAGGGTAGTGATTCACTCAGAGGATGGTGATTCACTCAGAGGGTAATGATTCACTCAGAGGGTAGTTATTTACTCAGAGGGTGGTGATTCGCTCAGAGGGTGGTGATTCACTAAGAGTGTAGTGATTCACTCAGAGGGTAGTGAGTAACTCAGAGGGTCGTGATTCACTCAGAGCATAGTGATTCACTCAGACCATAGTGATTCACTCAGAGGGTGGTGATTCACTCAGAGGGTAGTGATTCACTCAGACGGTAGTGATTCACTCAGAGGGTGGTGATTCACTCAGAGGGTAGTGATTCACTTCGAGGATGGTGATTCATTCAGAGGGTGGTGATTCATTCAGAGGGTAGTGATTTACTCAGAGGGTGCTGATTCACTCAGAGGGTAGTGGTTCACTCAGAGGGTGGTGATACACTCAGAGAGTAGTGATTCACTCAGAGGGTAGTGATTCACTCAGACGGTAGTGATTCACTCAGAGGGTGGTGATTCACTCAGAGGGTAGTTATTCACTCAGAGGATGGTGATTCACTCAGAGGGTAGTGATTCATTCAGAGGGTAGTGATTTACTCAGAGGGTGCTGATTCACTCAGAGGGTAGTGATTCACTCAGAGGGTGGTGATACACTCAGAGAGTAGTGATTCACTCAGAGGGTAGTGATTCACTCAGAGGGTAGTGATTTACTCGGAGTGTGGTGATTTGCTCAGAGGGTATTGATTTACTCGGAGTGTGGTGATTTGCTCAGAGGGCGGTGATTTACTCAGAGGGTAGAGATTCACTCAGGGAGGATAGAGTTTCACTCAGAGGGAAAGTGATTTACTCGGAGTGTGGTGATTCACTCAGAGGGTAGTGATTCACTCAGAGGATGGTGATTCACTCAGAGGGTAATGATTCACTCAGAGGGTAGTTATTTACTCAGAGGGTGGTGATTCACTAAGAGTGTAGTGATTCACTCAGAGGGTAGTGAGTAACTCAGAGGCTCGTGATTCACTCAGAGCATAGTGATTCACTCAGACCATAGTGATTCACTCAGAGGGTGGTGATTTACTCAGAGGGTAGTGATTCACTCAGACGGTAGTGATTCACTCAGAGGGTGGTGATTCACTCAGAGGGTAGTGATTCACTTCGAGGATGGTGATTCATTCAGAGGGTGGTGATTCATTCAGAGGGTAGTGATTTACTCAGAGGGTGCTGATTCACTCAGAGGGTAGTGATTCACTCAGAGGGTGGTGATACACTCAGAGAGTAGTGATTCACCCAGAGGGTAGTGATTCACTCAGAGGGTGGTGATTCACTCAGAGGGTAGTGATTCACTCAGAAGGTAGTGATTCACTCAGAGGGTGGTGATTCACTCAGAGGGTAGTGATTCACTCAGACGGTAGTGATTCACTCAGAGGGTGGTGATTCACTCAGAGGGTAGTGATTCACTCAGAAGGTAGTGATTCACTCAGAGGGTGGTGATTCACTCAGAGGGTAGTGATTCACTCAGACGGTAGTGATTCACTCAGAGGGTGGTGATTCACTCAGAGGGTAGTTATTCACTCAGAGGGTGGTGATTCATTCAGAGGGTAGTGATTTACTCAGAGGGTGCTGATTCACTCAGAGGGTAGTGATTCACTCAGAGGGTGGTGATGCACTCAGAGAGTAGCGATTCACTCAGAGGGTAGTGATTCACTCAGAGGGTAGTGATTTATTCAGAGTGTGGTGATTCACTCAGAGGGTGGTGATTCACTCAGAGGGTAGTGATTCACTCAGAGGATGGTGATTCACTCAGAGAGTAGTGATTCACTCAGAAGGTAGTGATTCACTCAGAGGGTGGTGATTCACTCAGAGGGTAGTGATTCACTCAGACGGTAGTGATTCACTCAGAGGGTGGTGATTCACTCAGAGGGTAGTGATTTACTCAGAGGGTGCTGATTCACTCAGAGGGTAGTGATTCACTCAGAGGGTGGTGATACACTCAGAGAGTAGTGATTCACTCAGAAGGTAGTGATTCACTCAGAGGGTGGTGATTCACTCAGAGGGTAGTGATTCACTCAGACGGTAGTGATTCACTCAGAGGGTGGTGATTCACTCAGAGGGTAGTGATTCACTCAGAGGGTGGTGATACACTCAGAGGGTAGTGATTCATTCAGAGGGTAGTGATTTAATCAGAGGGTGCTGATTCACTCAGAGGGTAGTGATTCACTCAGAGGGTGGTGATACACTCAGAGAGTAGTGATTCACTCAGAGAGTAGTGATTCACTCAGAGGGTAGTGATTTACTCGGAGTGTGGTGATTTGCTCAGAGGGTATTGATTTACTCGGAGTGTGGTGATTTGCTCAGAGGGCGGTGATTTACTCAGAGGGTAGAGATTCACTCAGAGGATGGTGATTCACTCAGAGGGTAATGATTCACTCAGAGGGTAGTTATTTACTCAGAGGGTGGTGATTCGCTCAGAGGGTGGTGATTCACTAAGAGTGTAGTGATTCACTCAGAGGGTAGTGAGTAACTCAGAGGGTCGTGATTCACTCAGACCATAGTGATTCACTCAGAGGGTGGTGATTCACTCAGAGGGTCGTGATTCACTTCGAGGATGGTGATTCATTCAGAGGGTGGTGATTCATTCAGAGGGTAGTGATTCACTCAGAGGGTAGTGATTTACTCAGAGTGTGGTGATTTACTCAGAGGGTAGTGATTCACTCAGGGAGGATACAGTTTTACTCAGAGGGAAAGTGATTTACTCGGAGTGTGGTGATTCACTCAGAGGGTAGTGATTCACTCAGAGGATGGTGATTCACTCAGAGGGTAGTTATTTACTCAGAGGGTGGTGATTCGCTCAGAGGGTGGTGATTCACACAGAGGGTAGTGATTCACTCAGAAGGTGGTGATTCACTCAGAGGGTAGTGATTCACTCAGAGGGTAGTGATTCACTCAGAAGGTAGTGATTCACTCAGAGGGTGGTGATTCACTCAGAGGGTAGTGATTCACTCAGAGGGTAGTGGTTCACTCAGAGGGTGGTGATACACTCAGAGAGTAGTGATTCACTCAGAGGGTAGTGATTCACTCAGACGGTAGTGATTCACTCAGAGGGTGGTGATTCACTCAGAGGGTAGTTATTCACTCAGAGGATGGTGATTCACTCAGAGGGTAGTGATTCATTCAGAGGGTGCTGATTCACTCAGAGGGTAGTGATTCACTCAGAGGGTGGTGATACACTCAGAGAGTAGTGATTCACTCAGAGGGTAGTGATTCACTCAGAGGGTAGTGATTTACTCGGAGTGTGGTGATTTGCTCAGAAGGTATTGATTTACTCGGAGTGTGGTGATTTGCTCAGAGGGCGGTGATTTACTCAGAGGGTAGAGATTCACTCAGGGAGGGTAGAGTTTTACTCAGAGGGAAAGTGATTTACTCGGAGTGTGGTGATTCACTCAGAGGGTAGTGATTCACTCAGAGGATGGTGATTCACTCAGAGGGTAATGATTCACTCAGAGGGTAGTGATTCACTCAGAGGGTAGTGCTTCACTCAGAGCGTAGTGATTTACTCAGAGGGTTGTGATTCACTCAGAGGGTAGTGATTCACTCAGATGGTAGTCATTCACTCAGAGGGTGGTGATTCACTCAGAGGGTGGTGATTCACTCAGAGGGAAGTGATTCACTCAGAGGATGGTGATTCACTCAGAGGGTGGTGATTCACTCAGAGGTTAGTGATTTACTCGGAGGGTGGTGATTCACTCAGCGGGTAGTGATTTACTCACAGAGAAGTGATTCACTCAGAGGGTAGTGATTGACTCAGAGCGTGGGGATTCACTCAGAGGGTAGTGATTCGCTCAGAGGGTGGTGATTCACTCAGAGGGTAGTGATTCACTCAGAAGGTGGTGATTCACTCAGAGGGTAGTGATTCACTCAGAAGGTAGTGATTCACTCAGAGGGTGGTGATACACTCAGAGAGTAGTGATTAACTCAGAGGGTAGTGATTCACTCAGAAGGTGGTGATTCACTCAGAGGGTAGTGATTCACTCAGAAGGTAGTGATTCACTCAGAGGGTGGTGATTCACTCAGAGGGTAGTTATTCACTCAGAGGATGGTGATTCACTCAGAGGGTAGTGATTCACTCAGACCATAGTGATTCACTCAGAGGGTGGTGATTCACTCAGACGGTAGTGATTCACTCAGAGGGTGGTGATTCACTCAGAGGGTAGTGATTCACTCAGAGGGTGGTGATACACTCAGAGAGTAGTGATTCACTCAGAGGGTAGTGATTCACTCAGAAGGTGGTGATACACTCAGAGAGTAGTGATTCACTCAGAGGGTAGTGATTCACTCAGAAGGTGGTGATTCACTCAAAGGGTAGTGATTCACTCAGAAGGTAGTGATTCACTCAGAGTGTGGTGATTCACTCAGAGGGTAGTGATTCACTCAGACGGTAGTGATTCACTCAGAGGTTGGTGATTCACTCAGAGGGTAGTTATTCACTCAGAGGATGGTGATTCACTCAGAGGGCAGTGATTCATTCAGAGGGTAGTGATTTACTCAGAGGGTGCTGATTCACTCAGAGGGTAGTGATTCACTCAGAGGGTGGTGATACACTCAGAGAGTAGTGATTCACTCAGAGGGTAGTGATTCACTCAGAGGGTAGTGATTTACTCGGAGTGTGGTGATTTGCTCAGAGGGTATTGATTTACTCGGAGTGTGGTGATTTGCTCAGAGGGCGGTGATTTACTCAGAGGGTAGAGATTCACTCAGGGAGGATAGAGTTTCACTCAGAGGGAAAGTGATTTACTCGGAGTGTGGTGATTCACTCAGAGGGTAGTGATTCACTCAGAGGATGGTGATTCACTCAGAGGGTAATGATTCACTCAGAGGGTAGTTATTTACTCAGAGGGTGGTGATTCGCTCAGAGGGTGGTGATTCACTCAGAGGGTGGTGATTCACTCAGAGGGTAGTGATTCACTCAGAGGGTGGTGATACACTCAGAGAGTAGTGATTCACTCAGAGGGTAGTGATTCACTCAGAAGGTGGTGATACACTCAGAGAGTAGTGATTCACTAAGAGTGTAGTGATTCACTCAGAGGGTAGTGAGTAACTCAGAGGGTCGTGATTCACTCAGAGCATAGTGATTCACTCAGACCATGGTGATTCACTCAGAGGGTGGTGATTCACTCAGAGGGTAGTGATTCAGTCAGACGGTAGTGATTCACTCAGAGGGTGGTGATTCACTCAGAGGGTAGTGATTCACTCAGAGGGTGGTGATACACTCAGAGAGTAGTGATTCACTCAGAGGGTAGTGATTCACTCAGAGGGTGGTGATTCACTCAGAGGGTAGTGATTCACTCAGAAGGTAGTGATTCACTCAGAGGGTGGTGATTCACTCAGAGGGTAGTGATTTACTCAGAGTGTGGTGATTCACTCAGTGGGTGGTGATTCACTCAGAGGGTAGTGATTCACTCAGAGGATGGTGATTCACTCAGAGGGTGGTGATTCACTCAGAGGGTGGTGATTCATTCAGAGGGTAGTGATTTACTCAGAGGGTGCTGATTCACTCAGAGGGTAGTGATTCACTCAGAGGGTGGTGATACACTCAGAGAGTAGTGATTCACTCAGAGGGTAGTGATTCACTCAGAGGGTGCTGATTCACGCAGAGGGTAGTGATTCACTCAGAAGGTAGTGATTCACTCAGAGGGTGGTGATTCACTCAGAGGGTGGTGATTCACTCAGAGGGTAGTGATTCACTCTGACGGTAGTGATTCACTCAGAAGGTGGTGCTTCACTCAGAGGGTAGTTATTCACTCAGAGGATGGTGATTCACTCAGAGGGTGGTGATTCATTCAGAGGGTAGTGATTTACTCAGAGGGTGCTGATTCACTCAGAGGGTAGTGGTTCACTCAGAGGGTGGTGATACACTCAGAGGGTAGTGATTCACTCAGAGGGTAGTGATTCACTCAGAGGGTAGTGATTTACTCAGAGTTTGGTGATTTACTCAGAGGGTAGTGATTCACTCAGGGAGGATAGAGTTTTACTCAGAGGGAAAGTGATTTACTCGGAGTGTGGTGATTTACTCAGAGGGTAGTGATTCACTCAGAGGATGGTGATTCACTCAGAGGGTAATGATTCACTCAGAGGGTAGTTATTTAGTCAGAGGGTGGTGATTCGCTCAGAGGGTGGTGATTCACTAAGAGTGTAGTGATTCACTCAGAGGGTACTGAGTAACTCAGAGGGTTGTGATTCACTCAGAGCATAGTGATTCACTCAGACCATAGTGATTCACTCAGAGGGTGGTGATTCACTCAGAGGGTAGTTATTCACTCAGAGGATGGTGATTCACTCAGAGGGTAGTGATTCACTCAGACCATAGTGATTCACTCAGAGGGTGGTGATTCACTCAGACGGTAGTGATTCACTCAGAGGGTGGTGATTCACTCAGAGGGTAGTGATTCACTCAGAGGGTGGTGATACACTCAGAGAGTAGTGATTCACTCAGAGGGTAGTGATTCACTCAGAAGGTGGTGATACACTCAGAGAGTAGTGATTCACTCAGAGGGTAGTGATTCACTCAGAAGGTGGTGATTCACTCAGAGCGTAGTGATTCACTCAGAAGGTAGTGATTCACTCAGAGGGTGGTGATTCACTCAGAGGGTAGTGATTCACTCAGACGGTAGTGATTCACTCAGAGGGTGGTGATTCACTCAGAGGGTAGTTATTCACTCAGAGGATGGTGATTCACTCAGAGGGTAGTGATTCATTCAGAGGGTAGTGATTTAATCAGAGGGTGCTGATTCACTCAGAGGGTAGTGATTCACTCAGAGGGTGGTGATACACTCAGAGAGTAGTGATTCACTCAGAGGGTAGTGATTCACTCAGAGGGTAGTGATTTACTCGGAGTGTGGTGATTTGCTCAGAGGGTATTGATTTACTCGGAGTGTGGTGATTTGCTCAGAGGGCGGTGATTTACTCAGAGGGTAGAGATTCACTCAGGGAGGATAGAGTTTCACTCAGAGGGAAAGTGATTTACTCGGAGTGTGGTGATTCACTCAGAGGGTAGTGATTCACTCAGAGGATGGTGATTCACTCAGAGGGTAATGATTCACTCAGAGGGTAGTTATTTACTCAGAGGGTGGTGATTCGCTCAGAGGGTGGTGATTCACTAAGAGTGTAGTGATTCACTCAGAGGGTAGTGAGTAACTCAGAGGGTCGTGATTCACTCAGAGCATAGTGATTCACTCAGACCATAGTGATTCACTCAGAGGGTGGTGATTCACTCAGAGGGTAGTGATTCACTCAGACGGTAGTGATTCACTCAGAGGGTGGTGATTCACTCAGAGGGTAGTGATTCACTTCGAGGATGGTGATTCATTCAGAGGGTGGTGATTCATTCAGAGGGTAGTGATTTACTCAGAGGGTGCTGATTCACTCAGAGGGTAGTGATTCACTCAGAGGGTGGTGATACACTCAGAGAGTAGTGATTCACTCAGAGGGTAGTGATTCACTCAGAGGGTGGTGATTCACTCAGAGGGTAGTGATTCACTCAGAAGGTAGTGATTCACTCAGAGGGTGGTGATTCACTCAGAGGGTAGTGATTCACTCAGACGGTAGTGATTCACTCAGAGGGTGGTGATTCACTCAGAGGGTAGTTATTCACTCAGAGGATGGTGATTCACTCAGAGGGTGGTGATTCATTCAGAGGGTAGTGATTTACTCAGAGGGTGCTGATTCACTCAGAGGGTAGTGATTCACTCAGAGGGTGGTGATGCACTCAGAGAGTAGCGATTCACTCAGAGGGTGGTGATTCACTCAGAGGGTAGTGATTCACTCAGAGGGTAGTGATTTATTCAGAGTGTGGTGATACACTCAGAGAGTAGTGATTCACTCAGAAGGTAGTGATTCACTCAGAGGGTGGGGATTCACTCAGAGGGTAGTGATTCACTCAGACGGTAGTGATTCACTCAGAGGGTGGTGATTCACTCAGAGGGTAGTGATTCACTCAGAGGGTGGTGATACACTCAGAGGGTAGTGATTCATTCAGAGGGTAGTGATTTAATCAGAGGGTGCTGATTCACTCAGAGGGTAGTGATTCACTCAGAGGGTGGTGATACACTCAGAGAGTAGTGATTCACTCAGAGAGTAGTGATTCACTCAGAGGGTAGTGATTTACTCGGAGTGTGGTGATTTGCTCAGAGGGTATTGATTTACTCGGAGTGTGGTGATTTGCTCAGAGGGCGGTGATTTACTCAGAGGGTAGAGATTCACTCAGGGAGGATAGAGTTTCACTCAGAGGGAAAGTGATTTACTCGGAGTGTGGTGATTCACTCAGAGGGTAGTGATTCACTCAGAGGATGGTGATTCACTCAGAGGGTAATGATTCACTCAGAGGGTAGTTATTTACTCAGAGGGTGGTGATTCGCTCAGAGGGTGGTGATTCACTAAGAGTGTAGTGATTCACTCAGAGGGTAGTGAGTAACTCAGAGGGTCGTGATTCACTCAGAGCATAGTGATTCACTCAGACCATAGTGATTCACTCAGAGGGTGGTGATTCACTCAGAGGGTAGTGATTCACTCAGACGGTAGTGATTCACTCAGAGGGTGGTGATTCACTCAGAGGGTAGTGATTCACTTCGAGGATGGTGATTCATTCAGAGGGTGGTGATTCATTCAGAGGGTAGTGATTTACTCAGAGGGTGCTGATTCACTCAGAGGGTAGTGGTTCACTCAGAGGGTGGTGATACACTCAGAGAGTAGTGATTCACTCAGAGGGTAGTGATTCACTCAGACGGTAGTGATTCACTCAGAGGGTGGTGATTCACTCAGAGGGTAGTTATTCACTCAGAGGATGGTGATTCACTCAGAGGGTAGTGATTCATTCAGAGGGTAGTGATTTACTCAGAGGGTGCTGATTCACTCAGAGGGTAGTGATTCACTCAGAGGGTGGTGATACACTCAGAGAGTAGTGATTCACTCAGAGGGTAGTGATTCACTCAGAGGGTAGTGATTTACTCGGAGTGTGGTGATTTGCTCAGAGGGTATTGATTTACTCGGAGTGTGGTGATTTGCTCAGAGGGCGGTGATTTACTCAGAGGGTAGAGATTCACTCAGGGAGGATAGAGTTTCACTCAGAGGGAAAGTGATTTACTCGGAGTGTGGTGATTCACTCAGAGGGTAGTGATTCACTCAGAGGATGGTGATTCACTCAGAGGGTAATGATTCACTCAGAGGGTAGTTATTTACTCAGAGGGTGGTGATTCACTAAGAGTGTAGTGATTCACTCAGAGGGTAGTGAGTAACTCAGAGGCTCGTGATTCACTCAGAGCATAGTGATTCACTCAGACCATAGTGATTCACTCAGAGGGTGGTGATTTACTCAGAGGGTAGTGATTCACTCAGACGGTAGTGATTCACTCAGAGGGTGGTGATTCACTCAGAGGGTAGTGATTCACTTCGAGGATGGTGATTCATTCAGAGGGTGGTGATTCATTCAGAGGGTAGTGATTTACTCAGAGGGTGCTGATTCACTCAGAGGGTAGTGATTCACTCAGAGGGTGGTGATACACTCAGAGAGTAGTGATTCACCCAGAGGGTAGTGATTCACTCAGAGGGTGGTGATTCACTCAGAGGGTAGTGATTCACTCAGAAGGTAGTGATTCACTCAGAGGGTGGTGATTCACTCAGAGGGTAGTGATTCACTCAGACGGTAGTGATTCACTCAGAGGGTGGTGATTCACTCAGAGGGTAGTGATTCACTCAGAAGGTAGTGATTCACTCAGAGGGTGGTGATTCACTCAGAGGGTAGTGATTCACTCAGACGGTAGTGATTCACTCAGAGGGTGGTGATTCACTCAGAGGGTAGTTATTCACTCAGAGGGTGGTGATTCATTCAGAGGGTAGTGATTTACTCAGAGGGTGCTGATTCACTCAGAGGGTAGTGATTCACTCAGAGGGTGGTGATGCACTCAGAGAGTAGCGATTCACTCAGAGGGTAGTGATTCACTCAGAGGGTAGTGATTTATTCAGAGTGTGGTGATTCACTCAGAGGGTGGTGATTCACTCAGAGGGTAGTGATTCACTCAGAGGATGGTGATTCACTCAGAGAGTAGTGATTCACTCAGAAGGTAGTGATTCACTCAGAGGGTGGTGATTCACTCAGAGGGTAGTGATTCACTCAGACGGTAGTGATTCACTCAGAGGGTGGTGATTCACTCAGAGGGTAGTGATTTACTCAGAGGGTGCTGATTCACTCAGAGGGTAGTGATTCACTCAGAGGGTGGTGATACACTCAGAGAGTAGTGATTCACTCAGAAGGTAGTGATTCACTCAGAGGGTGGTGATTCACTCAGAGGGTAGTGATTCACTCAGACGGTAGTGATTCACTCAGAGGGTGGTGATTCACTCAGAGGGTAGTGATTCACTCAGAGGGTGGTGATACACTCAGAGGGTAGTGATTCATTCAGAGGGTAGTGATTTAATCAGAGGGTGCTGATTCACTCAGAGGGTAGTGATTCACTCAGAGGGTGGTGATACACTCAGAGAGTAGTGATTCACTCAGAGAGTAGTGATTCACTCAGAGGGTAGTGATTTACTCGGAGTGTGGTGATTTGCTCAGAGGGTATTGATTTACTCGGAGTGTGGTGATTTGCTCAGAGGGCGGTGATTTACTCAGAGGGTAGAGATTCACTCAGAGGATGGTGATTCACTCAGAGGGTAATGATTCACTCAGAGGGTAGTTATTTACTCAGAGGGTGGTGATTCGCTCAGAGGGTGGTGATTCACTAAGAGTGTAGTGATTCACTCAGAGGGTAGTGAGTAACTCAGAGGGTCGTGATTCACTCAGACCATAGTGATTCACTCAGAGGGTGGTGATTCACTCAGAGGGTCGTGATTCACTTCGAGGATGGTGATTCATTCAGAGGGTGGTGATTCATTCAGAGGGTAGTGATTCACTCAGAGGGTAGTGATTTACTCAGAGTGTGGTGATTTACTCAGAGGGTAGTGATTCACTCAGGGAGGATACAGTTTTACTCAGAGGGAAAGTGATTTACTCGGAGTGTGGTGATTCACTCAGAGGGTAGTGATTCACTCAGAGGATGGTGATTCACTCAGAGGGTAGTTATTTACTCAGAGGGTGGTGATTCGCTCAGAGGGTGGTGATTCACACAGAGGGTAGTGATTCACTCAGAAGGTGGTGATTCACTCAGAGGGTAGTGATTCACTCAGAGGGTAGTGATTCACTCAGAAGGTAGTGATTCACTCAGAGGGTGGTGATTCACTCAGAGGGTAGTGATTCACTCAGAGGGTAGTGGTTCACTCAGAGGGTGGTGATACACTCAGAGAGTAGTGATTCACTCAGAGGGTAGTGATTCACTCAGACGGTAGTGATTCACTCAGAGGGTGGTGATTCACTCAGAGGGTAGTTATTCACTCAGAGGATGGTGATTCACTCAGAGGGTAGTGATTCATTCAGAGGGTGCTGATTCACTCAGAGGGTAGTGATTCACTCAGAGGGTGGTGATACACTCAGAGAGTAGTGATTCACTCAGAGGGTAGTGATTCACTCAGAGGGTAGTGATTTACTCGGAGTGTGGTGATTTGCTCAGAAGGTATTGATTTACTCGGAGTGTGGTGATTTGCTCAGAGGGCGGTGATTTACTCAGAGGGTAGAGATTCACTCAGGGAGGGTAGAGTTTTACTCAGAGGGAAAGTGATTTACTCGGAGTGTGGTGATTCACTCAGAGGGTAGTGATTCACTCAGAGGATGGTGATTCACTCAGAGGGTAATGATTCACTCAGAGGGTAGTGATTCACTCAGAGGGTAGTGCTTCACTCAGAGCGTAGTGATTTACTCAGAGGGTTGTGATTCACTCAGAGGGTAGTGATTCACTCAGATGGTAGTCATTCACTCAGAGGGTGGTGATTCACTCAGAGGGTGGTGATTCACTCAGAGGGAAGTGATTCACTCAGAGGATGGTGATTCACTCAGAGGGTGGTGATTCACTCAGAGGTTAGTGATTTACTCGGAGGGTGGTGATTCACTCAGCGGGTAGTGATTTACTCACAGAGAAGTGATTCACTCAGAGGGTAGTGATTGACTCAGAGCGTGGGGATTCACTCAGAGGGTAGTGATTCGCTCAGAGGGTGGTGATTCACTCAGAGGGTAGTGATTCACTCAGAAGGTGGTGATTCACTCAGAGGGTAGTGATTCACTCAGAAGGTAGTGATTCACTCAGAGGGTGGTGATTCACTCAGAGGATAGTGATTCACTCAGAGGGTGGTGATTCATTCAGAGGGTAGTGATTTATTCAGAGGGTGCTGATTCACTCAGAGAGTAGTGATTCACTCAGAGGGTGGTGATACACTCAGAGAGTAGTGATTCACTCAGACGGTAGTGATTCACTCAGAGGGTGGTGATTCACTCAGAGGGTAGTGATTCACTCAGAGGATGGTGATTCACTCAGAGGGTGGTGATTCATTCAGAGGGTGCTGATTCACTCAGAGGGTAGTGATTCACTCAGAGGATGGTGATACACTCAGAGAGTAGCGATTCACTCAGAGGGTAGTGATTCACTCAGAGGGTAGTGATTTACTCAGAGTGTGGTGATTTACTCAGAGGGTAGTGATTCACTCAGGGAGGATACAGTTTTACTCAGAGGGAAAGTGATTTACTCGGAGTGTGGTGATTCACTCAGAGGGTAGTGATTCACTCAGAGGATGGTGATTCACTCAGAGGGTAGTTATTTACTCAGAGGGTGGTGATTCGCTCAGAGGGTGGTGATTCACACAGAGGGTAGTGATTCACTCAGAAGGTGGTGATTCACTCAGAGGGTAGTGATTCACTCAGAGGGTAGTGATTCACTCAGAAGGTAGTGATTCACTCAGAGGGTGGTGATTCACTCAGAGGGTAGTGATTCACTCAGAGGGTAGTGGTTCACTCAGAGGGTGGTGATACACTCAGAGAGTAGTGATTCACTCAGAGGGTAGTGATTCACTCAGACGGTAGTGATTCACTCAGAGGGTGGTGATTCACTCAGAGGGTAGTTATTCACTCAGAGGATGGTGATTCACTCAGAGGGTAGTGATTCATTCAGAGGGTGCTGATTCACTCAGAGGGTAGTGATTCACTCAGAGGGTGGTGATACACTCAGAGAGTAGTGATTCACTCAGAGGGTAGTGATTCACTCAGAGGGTAGTGATTTACTCGGAGTGTGGTGATTTGCTCAGAAGGTATTGATTTACTCGGAGTGTGGTGATTTGCTCAGAGGGCGGTGATTTACTCAGAGGGTAGAGATTCACTCAGGGAGGGTAGAGTTTTACTCAGAGGGAAAGTGATTTACTCGGAGTGTGGTGATTCACTCAGAGGGTAGTGATTCACTCAGAGGATGGTGATTTACTCAGAGGGTTGTGATTCACTCAGAGGGTGGTGCTTTACTCAGAGTGTGGTGATACACTAAGAGGATAGTGATTTATTCAGAGGGTGGTGATTCACTCAGAGGGAAGTGATTCACTCAGAGGATGGTGATTCACTCAGAGGGTGGTGATTCACTCAGAGGTTAGTGATTTACTCGGAGGGTGGTGATTCACTCAGCGGGTAGTGATTTACTCACAGCGAAGTGATTCACTCAGAGGGTAGTGATTGACTCAGAGCGTGGGGATTCACTCAGAGGGTAGTGATTCGCTCAGAGGGTGGTGATTCACTCAGAGGGTAGTGATTCACTCAGAAGGTGGTGATTCACTCAGAGGGTAGTGATTCACTCAGAAGGTAGTGATTCACTCAGAGGGTGGTGATTCACTCAGAGGATAGTGATTCACTCAGAGGGTGGTGATTCATTCAGAGGGTAGTGATTTATTCAGAGGGTGCTGATTCACTCAGAGAGTAGTGATTCACTCAGAGGGTGGTGATACACTCAGAGAGTAGTGATTCACTCAGACGGTAGTGATTCACTCAGAGGGTGGTGATTCACTCAGAGGGTAGTGATTCACTCAGAGGATGGTGATTCACTCAGAGGGTGGTGATTCATTCAGAGGGTGCTGATTCACTCAGAGGGTAGTGATTCACTCAGACGGTAGTGATTCACTCAGAGGGTGGTGATTCACTCAGAGGGTAGTGATTCACTCAGAGGATGGTGATTCACTCAGAGGGTGGTGATTCATTCAGAGGGTAGTGATTTATTCAGAGGGTGCTGATTCACTCAGAGGGTAGTGATTCACTCAGAGGGTGGTGATACACTCAGAGAGTAGTGATTCACTCAGAGGGTAGTGATTCACTCAGAAGGTGGTGATTCACTCAGAGGGTAGTGATTCACTCAGAAGGTAGTGATTCACTCAGAGGGTGGTGATTCACTCAGAGGGTAGTTATTCACTCAGAGGATGGTGATTCACTCAGAGGGTAGTGATTCACTCAGACCATAGTGATTCACTCAGAGGGTGGTGATTCACTCAGACGGTAGTGATTCACTCAGAGGGTGGTGATTCACTCAGAGGGTAGTGATTCACTCAGAGGGTGGTGATACACTCAGAGAGTAGTGATTCACTCAGAGGGTAGTGATTCACTCAGAAGGTGGTGATACACTCAGAGAGTAGTGATTCACTCAGAGGGTAGTGATTCACTCAGAAGGTGGTGATTCACTCAGAGGGTAGTTATTCACTCAGAGGATGGTGATTCACTCAGAGGGTAGTGATTCATTCAGAGGGTAGTGATTTACTCAGAGGGTGCTGATTCACTCAGAGGGTAGTGATTCACTCAGAGGGTGGTGATACACTCAGAGAGTAGTGATTCACTCAGAGGGTAGTGATTCACTCAGAGGGTAGTGATTTACTCGGAGTGTGGTGATTTGCTCAGAGGGTATTGATTTACTCGGAGTGTGGTGATTTGCTCAGAGGGCGGTGATTTACTCAGAGGGTAGAGATTCACTCAGGGAGGATAGAGTTTCACTCAGAGGGAAAGTGATTTACTCGGAGTGTGGTGATTCACTCAGAGGGTAGTGATTCACTCAGAGGATGGTGATTCACTCAGAGGGTAATGATTCACTCAGAGGGTAATGATTCACTCAGAGGGTAGTTATTCGCTCAGAGGGTGGTGATTCACTAAGAGGGTGGTGATTCATTCAGAGGGTGGTGATTCACTCAGAGGGTGGTGATTCACTCAGAGGGTGGTGATTCACTCAGAGGGTAGTGATTCACTTCGAGGATGGTGATTCATTCAGAGGGTGGTGATTCATTCAGAGGGTAGTGATTTACTCAGAGGGTGCTGATTCACTCAGAGGGTAGTGATTCACTCAGAGGGTGGTGATACACTCAGAGAGTAGTGATTCACTCAGAGGGTAGTGATTCACTCAGAGGGTAGTGATTCACTCAGAGGGTGGTGATTCACTCAGAGGGTAGTGATTCACTCAGAAGGTAGTGATTCACTCAGAGGGTGGTGATTCACTCAGAGGGTAGTGATTTACTCAGAGTGTGGTGATTCACTCAGAGGGTGGTGATTCACTCAGAGGGTAGTGATTCACTCAGAGGATGGTGATTCACTCAGTGGGTGATGATTCATTCAGAGGGTAGTGATTTACTCAGAGGGTGGTGATACACTCAGAGAGTAGTGATTCACTCAGAGGGTAGTGATTCACTCAGAGGGTGCTGATTCACGCAGAGGGTAGTGATTCACTCAGAAGGTAGTGATTCACTCAGAGGGTGGTGATTCACTCAGAGGGTAGTGATTCACTCAGACGGTAGTGATTCACTCAGAAGGTGGTGCTTCACTCAGAGGGTAGTTATTCACTCAGAGGATGGTGATTCACTCAGAGGGTGGTGATTCATTCAGAGGGTAGTGATTTACTCAGAGGATGGTGATTCACTCAGAGGGTGGTGATTCACTCAGACGGTAGTGATTCACTCAGAGGGTGGTGATTCACTCAGAGGGTAGTTATTCACTCAGAGGATGGTGATTCACTCAGAGGGTAGTTATTCACTCAGAGGATGGTGATTCACTCAGAGGGTAGTGATTCACTCAGACCATAGTGATTCACTCAGAGGGTGGTGATTCACTCAGACGGTAGTGATTCACTCAGAGGGTGGTGATTCACTCAGAGGGTAGTGATTCACTCAGAGGGTGGTGATACACTCAGAGAGTAGTGATTCACTCAGAGGGTAGTGATTCACTCAGAAGGTGGTGATACACTCAGAGAGTAGTGATTCACTCAGAGGGTAGTGATTCACTCAGAAGGTGGTGATTCACTCAGAGCGTAGTGATTCACTCAGAAGGTAGTGATTCACTCAGAGGGTGGTGATTCACTCAGAGGGTAGTGATTCACTCAGACGGTAGTGATTCACTCAGAGGGTGGTGATTCACTCAGAGGGTAGTTATTCACTCAGAGGATGGTGATTCACTCAGAGGGTAGTGATTCATTCAGAGGGTAGTGATTTAATCAGAGGGTGCTGATTCACTCAGAGGGTAGTGATTCACTCAGAGGGTGGTGATACACTCAGAGAGTAGTGATTCACTCAGAGGGTAGTGATTCACTCAGAGGGTAGTGATTTACTCGGAGTGTGGTGATTTGCTCAGAGGGTATTGATTTACTCGGAGTGTGGTGATTTGCTCAGAGGGCGGTGATTTACTCAGAGGGTAGAGATTCACTCAGGGAGGATAGAGTTTCACTCAGAGGGAAAGTGATTTACTCGGAGTGTGGTGATTCACTCAGAGGGTAGTGATTCACTCAGAGGATGGTGATTCACTCAGAGGGTAATGATTCACTCAGAGGGTAGTTATTTACTCAGAGGGTGGTGATTCGCTCAGAGGGTGGTGATTCACTAAGAGTGTAGTGATTCACTCAGAGGGTAGTGAGTAACTCAGAGGGTCGTGATTCACTCAGAGCATAGTGATTCACTCAGACCATAGTGATTCACTCAGAGGGTGGTGATTCACTCAGAGGGTCGTGATTCACTTCGAGGATGGTGATTCATTCAGAGGGTGGTGATTCATTCAGAGGGTAGTGATTTACTCAGAGGGTGCTGATTCACTCAGAGGGTAGTGATTCACTCAGAGGGTGGTGATACACTCAGAGAGTAGTGATTCACTCAGAGGGTAGTGATTCACTCAGAGGGTGGTGATTCACTCAGAGGGTAGTGATTCACTCAGAAGGTAGTGATTCACTCAGAGGGTGGTGATTCACTCAGAGGGTAGTGATTCACTCAGACGGTAGTGATTCACTCAGAGGGTGGTGATTCACTCAGAGGGTAGTTATTCACTCAGAGGATGGTGATTCACTCAGAGGGTGGTGATTCATTCAGAGGGTAGTGATTTACTCAGAGGGTGGTGATTCACTCAGAGGGTAGTGATTCACTCAGAGGGTGGTGATGCACTCAGAGAGTAGCGATTCACTCAGAGGGTAGTGATTCACTCAGAGGGTAGTGATTTATTCAGAGTGTGGTGATTCACTCAGAGGGTGGTGATTCACTCAGAGGGTAGTGATTCACTCAGAGGATGGTGATTCACTCAGTGGGTGGTGATTCATTCAGAGGGTAGTGATTTACTCAGAGGGTGGTGATACACTCAGAGAGTAGTGATTCACTCAGAGGGTAGTGATTCACTCAGACCATAGTGATTCACTCAGAGGGTGGTGATTCACTCAGACGGTAGTGATTCACTCAGAGGGTGGTGATTCACTCAGAGGGTAGTGATTCACTCAGAGGGTGGTGATACACTCAGAGAGTAGTGATTCACTCAGAGGGTAGTGATTCACTCAGAGGGTGGTGATTCACTCAGAGGGTAGTGATTTACTCAGAGTGTGGTGATTCACTCAGAGGGTGGTGATTCACTCAGAGGGTAGTGATTCACTCAGAGGATGGTGATTCACTCAGAGGGTAGTGATTTACTCAGTGTGGTGATTCACTCAGAGGGTGATGATTCATTCAGAGGGTAGTGATTTACTCAGAGTGTGGTGATTCACTCAGAGGGTAGTGATTTACTCAGAGTGTGGTGATTCACTCAGAGGGTGATGATTCATTCAGAGGGTAGTGATTTACTCAGAGGGTGCTGATTCACTCAGAGGGTAGTGATTCACTCAGAGGGTGGTGATACACTCAGAGAGTAGTGATTCACTCAGAGGGTAGTGATTCACTCAGAGGGTGCTGATTCACTCAGACGGTAGTGATTCACTCAGAAGGTGGTGCTTCACTCAGAGGGTAGTTATTCACTCAGAGGATGGTGATTCACTCAGAGGGTGGTGATTCATTCAGAGGGTAGTGATTTACTCAGAGGGTGCTGATTCACTCAGAGGGTAGTTATTCACTCAGAGGATGGTGATTCACTCAGAGGGTAGTGATTCACTCAGACCATAGTGATTCACTCAGAGGGTGGTGATTCACTCAGAGGGTAGTGATTCACTCAGAGGGTGGTGATACACTCAGAGAGTAGTGATTCACTCAGAGGGTAGTGATTCACTCAGAAGGTGGTGATTCACTCAGAGCGTAGTGATTCACTCAGAAGGTAGTGATTCACTCAGAGGGTGGTGATTCACTCAGAGGGTAGTGATTCACTCAGACGGTAGTGATTCACTCAGAGGGTGGTGATTCACTCAGAGGGTAGTTATTCACTCAGAGGATGGTGATTCACTCAGAGGGTAGTGATTCATTCAGAGGGTAGTGATTTAATCAGAGGGTGCTGATTCACTCAGAGGGTAGTGATTCACTCAGAGGGTGGTGATACACTCAGAGAGTAGTGAGTAACTCAGAGGGTCGTGATTCACTCAGAGCATAGTGATTCACTCAGACCATAGTGATTCACTCAGAGGGTGGTGATTCACTCAGAGGGTAGTGATTCACTCAGACGGTAGTGATTCACTCAGAGGGTGGTGATTCACTCAGAGGGTAGTGATTCACTTCGAGGATGGTGATTCATTCAGAGGGTGGTGATTCATTCAGAGGGTAGTGATTTACTCAGAGGGTGCTGATTCACTCAGAGGGTAGTGATTCACTCAGAGGGTGGTGATACACTCAGAGTAGTGATTCACTCAGAGGGTGGTGATTCACTCAGAGGGTGGTGATTCACTCAGAGGGTAGTGATTCACTCAGAAGGTAGTGATTCACTCAGAGGGTGGTGATTCACTCAGAGGGTAGTGATTCACTCAGACGGTAGTGATTCACTCAGAGGGTGGTGATTCACTCAGAGGGTAGTGATTCACTCAGATGGTAGTGATTCACTCAGAGGGTGGTGATTCACTCAGAGGGTAGTGATTCACTCAGACGGTAGTGATTCACTCAGAAGGTGGTGCTTCACTCAGAGGGTAGTTATTCACTCAGAGGATGGTGATTCACTCAGAGGGTAGTGATTCACTCAGACGGTAGTGATTCACTCAGAGGGTGGTGATTCACTCAGAGGGTAGTTATTCACTCAGAGGATGGTGATTCACTCAGAGGGTGGTGATTCATTCAGAGGGTAGTGATTTACTCAGAGGGTGCTGATTCACTCAGAGGGTAGTGATTCACTCAGAGGGTGGTGATGCACTCAGAGAGTAGCGATTCACTCAGAGGGTAGTGATTCACTCAGAGGGTAGTGATTTATTCAGAGTGTGGTGATTCACTCAGAGGGTGGTGATTCACTCAGAGGGTAGTGATTCACTCAGAGGATGGTGATTCACTCAGTGGGTGGTGATTCATTCAGAGGGTAGTGATTTACTCAGAGGGTAGTGATTCACTCAGAGGGTGGTGATTCACTCAGTGGGTGCTGATTCACTCAGAGGGTAGTGATTCACTCAGAGGGTGGTGATACACTCAGAGAGTAGTGATTCACTCAGAGGGTAGTGATTCACTCAGAGGGTAGTGATTCACTCAGAGGGTGGTGATTCACTCAGAGGGTAGTGATTCACTCAGACGGTAGTGATTCACTCAGAAGGTGGTGCTTCACTCAGAGGGTAGTTATTCACTCAGAGGATGGTGATTCACTCAGAGGGTGGTGATTCATTCAGAGGGTAGATATTTACTCAGAGGGTGCTGATTCACTCAGAGGGTAGTGGTTCACTCAGAGGGTGGTGATACACTCAGAGAGTAGCGATTCACTCAGAGGGTAGTGATTCACTCAGAGGGTAGTGATTTACTCAGGGAGGATACAGTTTTACTCAGAGGGAAAGTGATTTACTCGGAGTGTGGTGATTCACTCAGAGGGTAGTGATTCACTCAGAGGATGGTGATTCACTCAGAGGGTGCTGATTCACTCAGAGGGTAGTTATTTACTCAGAGGGTGGTGATTCGCTCAGAGGGTGTTGATTCACACAGAGGGTAGTGATTCACTCAGAAGGTGGTGATTCACTCAGAGGGTAGTGATTCACTCAGAGGGTAGTGATTCACTCAGAAGGTAGTGATTCACTCAGAGGGTGGTGATTCACTCAGAGGGTAGTGATTCACTCAGAGGGTAGTGGTTCACTCAGAGGGTGGTGATACACTCAGAGAGTAGTGATTCACTCAGAGGGTAGTGATTCACTCAGACGGTAGTGATTCACTCAGAGGGTGGTGATTCACTCAGAGGGTAGTTATTCACTCAGAGGATGGTGATTCACTCAGAGGGTAGTGATTCATTCAGAGGGTGCTGATTCACTCAGAGGGTAGTGATTCACTCAGAGGGTGGTGATACACTCAGAGAGTAGTGATTCACTCAGAGGGTAGTGATTCACTCAGAGGGTAGTGATTTACTCGGAGTGTGGTGATTTGCTCAGAAGGTATTGATTTACTCGGAGTGTGGTGATTTGCTCAGAGGGCGGTGATTTACTCAGAGGGTAGAGATTCACTCAGGGAGGGTAGAGTTTTACTCAGAGGGAAAGTGATTTACTCGGAGTGTGGTGATTCACTCAGAGGGTAGTGATTCACTCAGAGGATGGTGATTCACTCAGAGGGTAATGATTCACTCAGAGGGTGGTGCTTTACTCAGAGTGTGGTGATACACTAAGAGGATAGTGATTCACTCAGAGAATGGTTATTTACTCAGAGTCTAGTGATTCACTCAGAGGGTAGTGATTCACTCAGAGGGTAGTGCTTCACTGAGAGCGTGGTGATTTACTCAGAGCGTAGTGATTTACTCAGAGGGTTGTGATTCACTCAGAGGGTAGTGATTCACTCAGATGGTAGTCATTCACTCAGAGGGTGGTGATTCACTCAGAGGGTGGTGATTCACTCAGAGGTTAGTGATTTACTCGGAGGGTGGTGATTCACTCAGCGGGTAGTGATTTACTCACAGAGAAGTGATTCACTCAGAGGGTAGTGATTGACTCAGAGCGTGGGGATTCACTCAGAGGGTAGTGATTCGCTCAGAGGGTGGTGATTCACTCAGAGGGTAGTGATTCACTCAGAAGGTGGTGATTCACTCAGAGGGTAGTGATTCACTCAGAAGGTAGTGATTCACTCAGAGGGTGGTGATTCACTCAGAGGGTAGTGATTCACTCAGAGGGTGGTGATTCATTCAGAGGGTAGTGATTTATTCAGAGGGTGCTGATTCACTCAGAGAGTAGTGATTCACTCAGAGGGTGGTGATACACTCAGAGAGTAGTGATTCACTCAGACGGTAGTGATTCACTCAGAGGGTGGTGATTCACTCAGAGGGTAGTGATTCACTCAGAGGATGGTGATTCACTCAGAGGGTGGTGATTCATTCAGAGGGTGCTGATTCACTCAGAGGGTAGTGATTCACTCAGAGGGTGGTGATTCACTCAGACGGTAGTGATTCACTCAGAGGGTGGTGATTCACTCAGAGGGTAGTGATTCACTCAGAGGATGGTGATTCACTCAGAGGGTGGTGATTCATTCAGAGGGTAGTGATTTATTCAGAGGGTGCTGATTCACTCAGAGGGTAGTGATTCACTCAGAGGGTGGTGATACACTCAGAGAGTAGTGATTCACTCAGAGGGTAGTGATTCACTCAGAAGGTGGTGATTCACTCAGAGGGTAGTGATTCACTCAGAAGGTAGTGATTCACTCAGAGGGTGGTGATTCACTCAGAGGGTAGTTATTCACTCAGAGGATGGTGATTCACTCAGAGGGTAGTGATTCACTCAGACCATAGTGATTCACTCAGAGGGTGGTGATTCACTCAGACGGTAGTGATTCACTCAGAGGGTAGTGATTCACTCAGAAGGTGGTGATACACTCAGAGAGTAGTGATTCACTCAGAGGGTAGTGATTCACTCAGAAGGTGGTGATTCACTCAGAGGGTAGTTATTCACTCAGAGGATGGTGATTCACTCAGAGGGTAGTGATTCATTCAGAGGGTAGTGATTTACTCAGAGGGTGCTGATTCACTCAGAGGGTAGTGATTCACTCAGAGGGTGGTGATACACTCAGAGAGTAGTGATTCACTCAGAGGGTAGTGATTCACTCAGAGGGTAGTGATTTACTCGGAGTGTGGTGATTTGCTCAGAGGGTATTGATTTACTCGGAGTGTGGTGATTTGCTCAGAGGGCGGTGATTTACTCAGAGGGTAGAGATTCACTCAGGGAGGATAGAGTTTCACTCAGAGGGAAAGTGATTTACTCGGAGTGTGGTGATTCACTCAGAGGGTAGTGATTCACTCAGAGGATGGTGATTCACTCAGAGGGTAATGATTCACTCAGAGGGTAGTTATTTACTCAGAGGGTGGTGATTCGCTCAGAGGGTGGTGATTCACTAAGAGTGTAGTGATTCACTCAGAGGGTAGTGAGTAACTCAGAGGGTCGTGATTCACTCAGAGCATAGTGATTCACTCAGACCATGGTGATTCACTCAGAGGGTGGTGATTCACTCAGAGCGTAGTGATTTACTTCGAGGATGGTGATTCATTCAGAGGGTGGTGATTCACTCAGAGGGTGGTGATTCACTCAGAGGGTAGTGATTCACTTCGAGGATGGTGATTCATTCAGAGGGTGGTGATTCATTCAGAGGGTAGTGATTTACTCAGAGGGTGCTGATTCACTCAGAGGGTAGTGATTCACTCAGAGGGTGGTGATACACTCAGAGAGTAGTGATTCACTCAGAGGGTAGTGATTCACTCAGAGGGTGGTGATTCACTCAGAGGGTAGTGATTCACTCAGAAGGTAGTGATTCACTCAGAGGGTGGTGATTCACTCAGAGGGTAGTGATTTACTCAGAGTGTGGTGATTCACTCAGAGGGTGGTGATTCACTCAGAGGGTAGTGATTCACTCAGAGGATGGTGATTCACTCAGTGGGTGATGATTCATTCAGAGGGTAGTGATTTACTCAGAGGGTGGTGATACACTCAGAGAGTAGTGATTCACTCAGAGGGTAGTGATTCACTCAGAGGGTGCTGATTCACGCAGAGGGTAGTGATTCACTCAGAAGGTAGTGATTCACTCAGAGGGTGGTGATTCACTCAGAGGGTAGTGATTCACTCAGACGGTAGTGATTCACTCAGAAGGTGGTGCTTCACTCAGAGGGTAGTTATTCACTCAGAGGATGGTGATTCACTCAGAGGGTGGTGATTCATTCAGAGGGTAGTGATTTACTCAGAGGGTGCTGATTCACTCAGAGGGTAGTTATTCACTCAGAGGATGGTGATTCACTCAGAGGGTAGTGATTCACTCAGACCATAGTGATTCACTCAGAGGGTGGTGATTCACTCAGACGGTAGTGATTCACTCAGAGGGTGGTGATTCACTCAGAGGGTAGTGATTCACTCAGAGGGTGGTGATATACTCAGAGAGTAGTGATTCACTCAGAGGGTAGTGATTCACTCAGAAGGTGGTGATACACTCAGAGAGTAGTGATTCACTCAGAGGGTAGTGATTCACTCAGAAGGTGGTGATTCACTCAGAGCGTAGTGATTCACTCAGAAGGTAGTGATTCACTCAGAGGGTGGTGATTCACTCAGAGGGTAGTGATTCACTCAGACGGTAGTGATTCACTCAGAGGGTGGTGATTCACTCAGAGGGTAGTTATTCACTCAGAGGATGGTGATTCACTCAGAGGGTAGTGATTCATTCAGAGGGTAGTGATTTAATCAGAGGGTGCTGATTCACTCAGAAGGTAGTGATTCACTCAGAGGGTGGTGATTCACTCAGAGGGTAGTGATTCGCTCAGAGGGTGGTGATTCACTCAGAGGGTAGTGATTCACTCAGAAGGTGGTGATTCACTCAGAGGGTAGTGATTCACTCAGAAGGTAGTGATTCACTCAGAGGGTGGTGATTCACTCAGAGGGTAGTGATTCACTCAGAGGGTGGTGATTCATTCAGAGGGTAGTGATTTATTCAGAGGGTGCTGATTCACTCAGAGAGTAGTGATTCACTCAGAGGGTGGTGATACACTCAGAGAGTAGTGATTCACTCAGACGGTAGTGATTCACTCAGAGGGTGGTGATTCACTCAGAGGATAGTGATTCACTCAGAGGATGGTGATTCACTCAGAGGGTGGTGATTCATTCAGAGGGTGCTGATTCACTCAGAGGGTAGTGATTCACTCAGAGGGTGGTGATTCACTCAGACGGTAGTGATTCACTCAGAGGGTGGTGATTCACTCAGAGGGTAGTGATTCACTCAGAGGATGGTGATTCACTCAGAGGGTGGTGATTCATTCAGAGGGTAGTGATTTATTCAGAGGGTGCTGATTCACTCAGAGGGTAGTGATTCACTCAGAGGGTGGTGATACACTCAGAGAGTAGTGATTCACTCAGAGGGTAGTGATTCACTCAGAAGGTGGTGATTCACTCAGAGGGTAGTGATTCACTCAGAGGGTGGTGATACACTCAGAGAGTAGTGATTCACTCAGAGGGTAGTGATTCACTCAGAAGGTGGTGATTCACTCAGAGGGTAGTGATTCACTCAGAAGGTAGTGATTCACTCAGAGGATGGTGATTCACTCAGAGGGTAGTGATTCACTCAGACCATAGTGATTCACTCAGAGGGTGGTGATTCACTCAGACGGTAGTGATTCACTCAGAGGGTGGTGATTCACTCAGAGGGTAGTGATTCACTCAGAGGGTGGTGATACACTCAGAGAGTAGTGATTCACTCAGAGGGTAGTGATTCACTCAGAAGGTGGTGATACACTCAGAGAGTAGTGATTCACTCAGAGGGTAGTGATTCACTCAGAAGGTGGTGATTCACTCAGAGGGTAGTTATTCACTCAGAGGATGGTGATTCACTCAGAGGGTAGTGATTCATTCAGAGGGTAGTGATTTACTCAGAGGGTGCTGATTCACTCAGAGGGTAGTGATTCACTCAGAGGGTGGTGATACACTCAGAGAGTAGTGATTCACTCAGAGGGTAGTGATTCACTCAGAGGGTAGTGATTTACTCGGAGTGTGGTGATTTGCTCAGAGGGTATTGATTTACTCGGAGTGTGGTGATTTGCTCAGAGGGCGGTGATTTACTCAGAGGGTAGAGATTCACTCAGGGAGGATAGAGTTTCACTCAGAGGGAAAGTGATTTACTCGGAGTGTGGTGATTCACTCAGAGGGTAGTGATTCACTCAGAGGATGGTGATTCACTCAGAGGGTAATGATTCACTCAGAGGGTAGTTATTTACTCAGAGGGTGGTGATTCGCTCAGAGGGTGGTGATTCACTAAGAGTGTAGTGATTCACTCAGAGGGTAGTGAGTAACTCAGAGGGTCGTGATTCACTCAGAGCATAGTGATTCACTCAGACCATGGTGATTCACTCAGAGGGTGGTGATTCACTCAGAGCGTAGTGATTTACTTCGAGGATGGTGATTCATTCAGAGGGTGGTGATTCACTCAGAGGGTGGTGATTCACTCAGAGGGTAGTGATTCACTTCGAGGATGGTGATTCATTCAGAGGGTGGTGATTCATTCAGAGGGTAGTGAATTACTCAGAGGGTGCTGATTCACTCAGAGGGTAGTGATTCACTCAGAGGGTGGTGATACACTCAGAGGGTAGTGATTTACTCAGAGTGTGGTGATTCACTCAGAGGGTGGTGATTCACTCAGAGGGTAGTGATTCACTCAGAGGATGGTGATTCACTCAGTGGGTGATGATTCATTCAGAGGGTAGTGATTTACTCAGAGGGTGGTGATACACTCAGAGAGTA
Organism: Pristiophorus japonicus; assembly: GCF_044704955.1. Taxonomy (NCBI): domain Eukaryota; kingdom Metazoa; phylum Chordata; class Chondrichthyes; family Pristiophoridae; genus Pristiophorus; species Pristiophorus japonicus. The sequence goes on from NC_091990.1 coordinate 73,094,096, forward strand.
GTGATTCACTCAGAGGGTAGTGATTCACTCAGAGGGTGCTGATTCACGCAGAGGGTAGTGATTCACTCAGAAGGTAGTGATTCACTCAGAGGGTGGTGATTCACTCAGAGGGTAGTGATTCACTCAGACGGTAGTGATTCACTCAGAAGGTGGTGCTTCACTCAGAGGGTAGTTATTCACTCAGAGGATGGTGATTCACTCAGAGGGTGGTGATTCATTCAGAGGGTAGTGATTTACTCAGAGGGTGCTGATTCACTCAGAGGGTAGTTATTCACTCAGAGGATGGTGATTCACTCAGAGGGTAGTGATTCACTCAGACCATAGTGATTCACTCAGAGGGTGGTGATTCACTCAGACGGTGGTGATTCACTCAGACGGTAGTGATTCACTCAGAGGGTGGTGATTCACTCAGAGGGTAGTGATTCACTCAGAGGGTGGTGATACACTCAGAGAGTAGTGATTCACTCAGAGGGTAGTGATTCACTCAGAAGGTGGTGATACACTCAGAGAGTAGTGATTCACTCAGAGGGTAGTGATTCACTCAGAAGGTGGTGATTCACTCAGAGCGTAGTGATTCACTCAGAAGGTAGTGATTCACTCAGAGGGTGGTGATTCACTCAGAGGGTAGTGATTCACTCAGACGGTAGTGATTCACTCAGAGGGTGGTGATTCACTCAGAGGGTAGTTATTCACTCAGAGGATGGTGATTCACTCAGAGGGTAGTGATTCATTCAGAGGGTAGTGAGTAACTCAGAGGGTCGTGATTCACTCAGAGCATAGTGATTCACTCAGACCATAGTGATTCACTCAGAGGGTGGTGATTCACTCAGAGGGTAGTGATTCACTCAGACGGTAGTGATTCACTCAGAAGGTGGTGCTTCACTCAGAGGGTAGTTATTCACTCAGAGGATGGTGATTCACTCAGAGGGTGGTGATTCATTCAGAGGGTAGATATTTACTCAGAGGGTGCTGATTCACTCAGAGGGTAGTGGTTCACTCAGAGGGTGGTGATACACTCAGAGAGTAGCGATTCACTCAGAGTGTGGTGATTTACTCAGAGGGTAGTGATTCACTCAGGGAGGATACAGTTTTACTCAGAGGGAAAGTGATTTACTCGGAGTGTGGTGATTCACTCAGAGGGTAGTGATTCACTCAGAGGATGGTGATTCACTCAGAGGGTGCTGATTCACTCAGAGGGTAGTTATTTACTCAGAGGGTGGTGATTCGCTCAGAGGGTGGTGATTCACACAGAGGGTAGTGATTCACTCAGAAGGTGGTGATTCACTCAGAGGGTAGTGATTCACTCAGAGGGTAGTGATTCACTCAGAAGGTAGTGATTCACTCAGAGGGTGGTGATTCACTCAGAGGGTAGTGATTCACTCAGAGGGTAGTGGTTCACTCAGAGGGTGGTGATACACTCAGAGAGTAGTGATTCACTCAGAGGGTAGTGATTCACTCAGACGGTAGTGATTCACTCAGAGGGTGGTGATTCACTCAGAGGGTAGTTATTCACTCAGAGGATGGTGATTCACTCAGAGGGTAGTGATTCATTCAGAGGGTGCTGATTCACTCAGAGGGTAGTGATTCACTCAGAGGGTGGTGATACACTCAGAGAGTAGTGATTCACTCAGAGGGTAGTGATTCACTCAGAGGGTAGTGATTTACTCGGAGTGTGGTGATTTGCTCAGAAGGTATTGATTTACTCGGAGTGTGGTGATTTGCTCAGAGGGCGGTGATTTACTCAGAGGGTAGAGATTCACTCAGGGAGGGTAGAGTTTTACTCAGAGGGAAAGTGATTTACTCGGAGTGTGGTGATTCACTCAGAGGGTAGTGATTCACTCAGAGGATGGTGATTCACTCAGAGGGTAATGATTCACTCAGAGGGTGGTGCTTTACTCAGAGTGTGGTGATACACTAAGAGGATAGTGATTCACTCAGAGAATGGTTATTTACTCAGAGTCTAGTGATTCACTCAGAGGGTAGTGATTCACTCAGAGGGTAGTGCTTCACTGAGAGCGTGGTGATTTACTCAGAGCGTAGTGATTTACTCAGAGGGTTGTGATTCACTCAGAGGGTAGTGATTCACTCAGATGGTAGTCATTCACTCAGAGGGTGGTGATTCACTCAGAGGGTGGTGATTCACTCAGAGGGAAGTGATTCACTCAGAGGATGGTGATTCACTCAGAGGGTGGTGATTCACTCAGAGGTTAGTGATTTACTCGGAGGGTGGTGATTCACTCAGCGGGTAGTGATTTACTCACAGAGAAGTGATTCACTCAGAGGGTAGTGATTCACTCAGAGCGTGGGGATTCACTCAGAGGGTAGTGATTCGCTCAGAGGGTGGTGATTCACTCAGAGGGTAGTGATTCACTCAGAAGGTGGTGATTCACTCAGAGGGTAGTGATTCACTCAGAAGGTAGTGATTCACTCAGAGGGTGGTGATTCACTCAGAGGGTAGTGATTCACTCAGAGGGTGGTGATTCATTCAGAGGGTAGTGATTTATTCAGAGGGTGCTGATTCACTCAGAGAGTAGTGATTCACTCAGAGGGTGGTGATACACTCAGAGAGTAGTGATTCACTCAGACGGTAGTGATTCACTCAGAGGGTGGTGATTCACTCAGAGGGTAGTGATTCACTCAGAGGATGGTGATTCACTCAGAGGGTGGTGATTCATTCAGAGGGTGCTGATTCACTCAGAGGGTAGTGATTCACTCAGAGGGTGGTGATTCACTCAGACGGTAGTGATTCACTCAGAGGGTGGTGATTCACTCAGAGGGTAGTGATTCACTCAGAGGATGGTGATTCACTCAGAGGGTGGTGATTCATTCAGAGGGTAGTGATTTATTCAGAGGGTGCTGATTCACTCAGAGGGTAGTGATTCACTCAGAGGGTGGTGATACACTCAGAGAGTAGTGATTCACTCAGAGGGTAGTGATTCACTCAGAAGGTGGTGATTCACTCAGAGGGTAGTGATTCACTCAGAAGGTAGTGATTCACTCAGAGGGTGGTGATTCACTCAGAGGGTAGTTATTCACTCAGAGGATGGTGATTCACTCAGAGGGTAGTGATTCACTCAGACCATAGTGATTCACTCAGAGGGTGGTGATTCACTCAGACGGTAGTGATTCACTCAGAGGGTGGTGATTCACTCAGAGGGTAGTGATTCACTCAGAGGGTGGTGATACACTCAGAGAGTAGTGATTCACTCAGAGGGTAGTGATTCACTCAGAAGGTGGTGATACACTCAGAGAGTAGTGATTCACTCAGAGGGTAGTGATTCACTCAGAAGGTGGTGATTCACTCAGAGGGTAGTTATTCACTCAGAGGATGGTGATTCACTCAGAGGGTAGTGATTCATTCAGAGGGTAGTGATTTACTCAGAGGGTGCTGATTCACTCAGAGGGTAGTGATTCACTCAGAGGGTGGTGATACACTCAGAGAGTAGTGATTCACTCAGAGGGTAGTGATTCACTCAGAGGGTAGTGATTTACTCGGAGTGTGGTGATTTGCTCAGAGGGTATTGATTTACTCGGAGTGTGGTGATTTGCTCAGAGGGCGGTGATTTACTCAGAGGGTAGAGATTCACTCAGGGAGGATAGAGTTTCACTCAGAGGGAAAGTGATTTACTCGGAGTGTGGTGATTCACTCAGAGGGTAGTGATTCACTCAGAGGATGGTGATTCACTCAGACCATGGTGATTCATTCAGAGGGTGGTGATTCACTCAGAGGGTGGTGATTCACTCAGAGGGTAGTGATTCACTTCGAGGATGGTGATTCATTCAGAGGGTGGTGATTCATTCAGAGGGTAGTGATTTACTCAGAGGGTGCTGATTCACTCAGAGGGTAGTGATTCACTCAGAGGGTGGTGATACACTCAGAGAGTAGTGATTCACTCAGAGGGTAGTGATTCACTCAGAGGGTGGTGATTCACTCAGAGGGTAGTGATTCACTCAGAAGGTAGTGATTCACTCAGAGGGTGGTGATTCACTCAGAGGGTAGTGATTTACTCAGAGTGTGGTGATTCACTCAGAGGGTGGTGATTCACTCAGAGGGTAGTGATTCACTCAGAGGATGGTGATTCACTCAGTGGGTGATGATTCATTCAGAGGGTAGTGATTTACTCAGAGGGTGGTGATACACTCAGAGAGTAGTGATTCACTCAGAGGGTAGTGATTCACTCAGAGGGTGCTGATTCACGCAGAGGGTAGTGATTCACTCAGAAGGTAGTGATTCACTCAGAGGGTGGTGATTCACTCAGAGGGTAGTGATTCACTCAGACGGTAGTGATTCACTCAGAAGGTGGTGCTTCACTCAGAGGGTAGTTATTCACTCAGAGGATGGTGATTCACTCAGAGGGTGGTGATTCATTCAGAGGGTAGTGATTTACTCAGAGGGTGCTGATTCACTCAGAGGGTAGTTATTCACTCAGAGGATGGTGATTCACTCAGAGGGTAGTGATTCACTCAGACCATAGTGATTCACTCAGAGGGTGGTGATTCACTCAGACGGTAGTGATTCACTCAGAGGGTGGTGATTCACTCAGAGGGTAGTGATTCACTCAGAGGGTGGTGATACACTCAGAGAGTAGTGATTCACTCAGAGGGTAGTGATTCACTCAGAAGGTGGTGATACACTCAGAGAGTAGTGATTCACTCAGAGGGTAGTGATTCACTCAGAAGGTGGTGATTCACTCAGAGCGTAGTGATTCACTCAGAAGGTAGTGATTCACTCAGAGGGTGGTGATTCACTCAGAGGGTAGTGATTCACTCAGACGGTAGTGATTCACTCAGAGGGTGGTGATTCACTCAGAGGGTAGTTATTCACTCAGAGGATGGTGATTCACTCAGAGGGTAGTGATTCATTCAGAGGGTAGTGATTTAATCAGAGGGTGCTGATTCACTCAGAGGGTAGTGATTCACTCAGAGGGTGGTGATACACTCAGAGAGTAGTGATTCACTCAGAGGGTAGTGATTCACTCAGAGGGTAGTGATTTACTCGGAGTGTGGTGATTTGCTCAGAGGGTATTGATTTACTCGGAGTGTGGTGATTTGCTCAGAGGGCGGTGATTTACTCAGAGGGTAGAGATTCACTCAGGGAGGATAGAGTTTCACTCAGAGGGAAAGTGATTTACTCGGAGTGTGGTGATTCACTCAGAGGGTAGTGATTCACTCAGAGGATGGTGATTCACTCAGAGGGTAATGATTCACTCAGAGGGTAGTTATTTACTCAGAGGGTGGTGATTCGCTCAGAGGGTGGTGATTCACTAAGAGTGTAGTGATTCACTCAGAGGGTAGTGAGTAACTCAGAGGGTCGTGATTCACTCAGAGCATAGTGATTCACTCAGAGGGTGGTGATTCACTCAGAGGGTCGTGATTCACTTCGAGGATGGTGATTCATTCAGAGGGTGGTGATTCATTCAGAGGGTAGTGATTTACTCAGAGGGTGCTGATTCACTCAGAGGGTAGTGATTCACTCAGAGGGTGGTGATACACTCAGAGAGTAGTGATTCACTCAGAGGGTAGTGATTCACTCAGAGGGTAGTGATTCACTCAGACCATAGTGATTCACTCAGAGGGTGGTGATTCACTCAGAGGGTCGTGATTCACTTCGAGGATGGTGATTCATTCAGAGGGTGGTGATTCATTCAGAGGGTAGTGATTTACTCAGAGGGTGCTGATTCACTCAGAGGGTAGTGATTCACTCAGAGGGTGGTGATACACTCAGAGAGTAGTGATTCACTCAGAGGGTAGTGATTCACTCAGAGGGTGGTGATTCACTCAGAGGGTAGTGATTCACTCAGAAGGTAGTGATTCACTCAGAGGGTGGTGATTCACTCAGAGGGTAGTGATTCACTCAGACGGTAGTGATTCACTCAGAGGGTAGTTATTCACTCAGAGGATGGTGATTCACTCAGAGGGTGGTGATTCATTCAGAGGGTAGTGATTTACTCAGAGGGTGGTGATTCACTCAGAGGGTAGTGATTCACTCAGAGGGTGGTGATGCACTCAGAGAGTAGCGATTCACTCAGAGGGTAGTGATTCACTCAGAGGGTAGTGATTTATTCAGAGTGTGGTGATTCACTCAGAGGGTGGTGATTCACTCAGAGGGTAGTGATTCACTCAGAGGATGGTGATTCACTCAGTGGGTGGTGATTCATTCAGAGGGTAGTGATTTACTCAGAGGGTGGTGATACACTCAGAGAGTAGTGATTCACTCAGAGGGTAGTGATTCACTCAGACCATAGTGATTCACTCAGAGGGTGGTGATTCACTCAGACGGTAGTGATTCACTCAGAGGGTGGTGATTCACTCAGAGGGTAGTGATTCACTCAGAGGGTGGTGATACACTCAGAGAGTAGTGATTCACTCAGAGGGTAGTGATTCACTCAGAGGGTGGTGATTCACTCAGAGGGTAGTGATTTACTCAGAGTGTGGTGATTCACTCAGAGGGTGGTGATTCACTCAGAGGGTAGTGATTCACTCAGAGGATGGTGATTCACTCAGAGGGTAGTGATTTACTCAGAGTGTGGTGATTCACTCAGAGGGTGATGATTCATTCAGAGGGTAGTGATTTACTCAGAGGGTGCTGATTCACTCAGAGGGTAGTGATTCACTCAGAGGGTGGTGATACACTCAGAGAGTAGTGATTCACTCAGAGGGTAGTGATTCACTCAGAGGGTGCTGATTCACGCAGAGGGTAGTGATTCACTCAGAAGGTAGTGATTCACTCAGAGGGTGGTGATTCACTCAGAGGGTAGTGATTCACTCAGACGGTAGTAATTCACTCAGAAGGTGGTGCTTCACTCAGAGGGTAGTTATTCACTCAGAGGATGGTGATTCACTCAGAGGGTGGTGATTCATTCAGAGGGTAGTGATTTACTCAGAGGGTGCTGATTCACTCAGAGGGTAGTTATTCACTCAGAGGATGGTGATTCACTCAGAGGGTAGTGATTCACTCAGACCATAGTGATTCACTCAGAGGGTGGTGATTCACTCAGACGGTAGTGATTCACTCAGAGGGTGGTGATTCACTCAGAGGGTAGTGATTCACTCAGAGGGTGGTGATACACTCAGAGAGTAGTGATTCACTCAGAGGGTAGTGATTCACTCAGAAGGTGGTGATACACTCAGAGAGTAGTGATTCACTCAGAGGGTAGTGATTCACTCAGAAGGTGGTGATTCACTCAGAGCGTAGTGATTCACTCAGAAGGTAGTGATTCACTCAGAGGGTGGTGATTCACTCAGAGGGTAGTGATTCACTCAGACGGTAGTGATTCACTCAGAGGGTGGTGATTCACTCAGAGGGTAGTTATTCACTCAGAGGATGGTGATTCACTCAGAGGGTAGTGATTCATTCAGAGGGTAGTGATTTAATCAGAGGGTGCTGATTCACTCAGAGGGTAGTGATTCACTCAGAGGGTGGTGATACACTCAGAGAGTAGTGATTCACTCAGAGGGTAGTGATTCACTCAGAGGGTAGTGATTTACTCGGAGTGTGGTGATTTGCTCAGAGGGTATTGATTTACTCGGAGTGTGGTGATTTGCTCAGAGGGCGGTGATTTACTCAGAGGGTAGAGATTCACTCAGGGAGGATAGAGTTTCACTCAGAGGGAAAGTGATTTACTCGGAGTGTGGTGATTCACTCAGAGGGTAGTGATTCACTCAGAGGATGGTGATTCACTCAGAGGGTAATGATTCACTCAGAGGGTAGTTATTTACTCAGAGGGTGGTGATTCGCTCAGAGGGTGGTGATTCACTAAGAGTGTAGTGATTCACTCAGAGGGTAGTGAGTAACTCAGAGGGTCGTGATTCACTCAGAGCATAGTGATTCACTCAGACCATAGTGATTCACTCAGAGGGTGGTGATTCACTCAGAGGGTCGTGATTCACTTCGAGGATGGTGATTCATTCAGAGGGTGGTGATTCATTCAGAGGGTAGTGATTTACTCAGAGGGTGCTGATTCACTCAGAGGGTAGTGATTCACTCAGAGGGTGGTGATACACTCAGAGAGTAGTGATTCACTCAGAGGGTAGTGATTCACTCAGAGGGTGGTGATTCACTCAGAGGGTAGTGATTCACTCAGAAGGTAGTGATTCACTCAGAGGGTGGTGATTCACTCAGAGGGTAGTGATTCACTCAGACGGTAGTGATTCACTCAGAGGGTGGTGATTCACTCAGAGGGTAGTTATTCACTCAGAGGATGGTGATTCACTCAGAGGGTGGTGATTCATTCAGAGGGTAGTGATTTACTCAGAGGGTAGTGATTCACTCAGAAGGTGGTGATTCACTCAGAGGGTAGTGATTCACTCAGAAGGTAGTGATTCACTCAGAGGGTGGTGATTCACTCAGAGGGTAGTGATTCACTCAGACGGTAGTGATTCACTCAGAGGGTGGTGATTCACTCAGAGGGTAGTTATTCACTCAGAGGATGGTGATTCACTCAGAGGGTAGTGATTCATTCAGAGGGTAGTGATTTAATCAGAGGGTGCTGATTCACTCAGAGGGTAGTGATTCACTCAGAGGGTGGTGATACACTCAGAGAGTAGTGATTCACTCAGAGAGTAGTGATTCACTCAGAGGGTAGTGATTTACTCGGAGTGTGGTGATTTGCTCAGAGGGTATTGATTTACTCGGAGTGTGGTGATTTGCTCAGAGGGCGGTGATTTACTCAGAGGGTAGAGATTCACTCAGGGAGGATAGAGTTTCACTCAGACGGAAAGTGATTTACTCGGAGTGTGGTGATTCACTCAGAGGGTAGTGAGTAACTCAGAGGGTCGTGATTCACTCAGAGCATAGTGATTCACTCAGACCATAGTGATTCACTCAGAGGGTAGTGATTCACTCAGACGGTAGTGATTCACTCAGAGGGTGGTGATTCACTCAGAGGGTAGTGATTCACTTCGAGAATGGTGATTCATTCAGAGGGTGGTGATTCATTCAGAGGGTAGTGATTTACTCAGAGGGTGCTGATTCACTCAGAGGGTAGTGATTCACTCAGAGGGTGGTGATACACTCAGAGAGTAGTGATTCACTCAGAGGGTGGTGATTCACTCAGAGGGTGGTGATTCACTCAAAGGGTAGTGATTCACTCAGAAGGTAGTGATTCACTCAGAGGGTGGTGATTCACTCAGAGGGTAGTGATTCACTCAGACGGTAGTGATTCACTCAGAAGGTGGTGATTCACTCAGAGGGTAGTTATTCACTCAGAGGATGGTGATTCACTCAGAGGGTAGTGATTCATTCAGAGGGTAGTGATTTAATCAGAGGGTGCTGATTCACTCAGAGGGTAGTGATTCACTCAGAGGGTGGTGATGCACTCAGAGAGTAGCGATTCACTCAGAGGGTAGTGATTCACTCAGAGGGTAGTGATTTATTCAGAGTGTGGTGATTCACTCAGAGGGTGGTGATTCACTCAGAGGATGGTGATTCACTCAGTGGGTGGTGATTCATTCAGAGGGTAGTGATTTACTCAGAGGGTGGTGATTCACTCAGAGGGTAGTGATTTACTCAGAGTGTGGTGATTCACTCAGAGGGTGGTGATTCACTCAGAGGATGGTGATTCACTCAGTGGGTGGTGATTCACTCAGAGGGTAGTGATTCACTCAGAGGGTGGTGATTCACTCAGAGGGTAGTGATTCACTCAGAGGGTGGTGATACACTCAGAGAGTAGTGATTCACTCAGAGGGTAGTGATTCACTCAGAGGGTAGTGATTCACTCAGAGGGTAGTGATTCACTCAGAGGGTGGTGATTCACTCAGAGGGTAGTGATTCACTCAGAGGGTGGTGATACACTCAGAGAGTAGTGATTCACTCAGAGGGTAGTGATTCACTCAGAAGGTGGTGATACACTCAGAGAGTAGTGATTCACTCAGAGGGTAGTGATTCACTCAGAAGGTGGTGATTCACTCAGAGGGTAGTGATTCACTCAGAAGGTAGTGATTCACTCAGAGGGTGGTGATTCACTCAGAGGGTAGTTATTCACTCAGAGGATGGTGATTCACTCAGAGGGTAGTGATTCACTCAGACCATAGTGATTCACTCAGAGGGTGGTGATTCACTCAGACGGTAGTGATTCACTCAGAGGGTGGTGATTCACTCAGAGGGTAGTGATTCACTCAGAGGGTGGTGATACACTCAGAGAGTAGTGATTCACTCAGAGGGTAGTGATTCACTCAGAAGGTGGTGATACACTCAGAGAGTAGTGATTCACTCAGAGGGTAGTGATTCACTCAGAAGGTGGTGATTCACTCAGAGGGTAGTTATTCACTCAGAGGATGGTGATTCACTCAGAGGGTAGTGATTCATTCAGAGGGTAGTGATTTACTCAGAGGGTGCTGATTCACTCAGAGGGTAGTGATTCACTCAGAGGGTGGTGATACACTCAGAGAGTAGTGATTCACTCAGAGGGTAGTGATTCACTCAGAGGGTAGTGATTTACTCGGAGTGTGGTGATTTGCTCAGAGGGTATTGATTTACTCGGAGTGTGGTGATTTGCTCAGAGGGCGGTGATTTACTCAGAGGGTAGAGATTCACTCAGGGAGGATAGAGTTTCACTCAGAGGGAAAGTGATTTACTCGGAGTGTGGTGATTCACTCAGAGGGTAGTGATTCACTCAGAGGATGGTGATTCACTCAGACCATGGTGATTCATTCAGAGGGTGGTGATTCACTCAGAGGGTGGTGATTCACTCAGAGGGTAGTGATTCACTTCGAGGATGGTGATTCATTCAGAGGGTGGTGATTCATTCAGAGGGTAGTGATTTACTCAGAGGGTGCTGATTCACTCAGAGGGTAGTGATTCACTCAGAGGGTGGTGATACACTCAGAGAGTAGTGATTCACTCAGAGGGTAGTGATTCACTCAGAGGGTGGTGATTCACTCAGAGGGTAGTGATTCACTCAGAAGGTAGTGATTCACTCAGAGGGTGGTGATTCACTCAGAGGGTAGTGATTTACTCAGAGTGTGGTGATTCACTCAGAGGGTGGTGATTCACTCAGAGGGTAGTGATTCACTCAGAGGATGGTGATTCACTCAGTGGGTGATGATTCATTCAGAGGGTAGTGATTTACTCAGAGGGTGGTGATACACTCAGAGAGTAGTGATTCACTCAGAGGGTAGTGATTCACTCAGAGGGTGCTGATTCACGCAGAGGGTAGTGATTCACTCAGAAGGTAGTGATTCACTCAGAGGGTGGTGATTCACTCAGAGGGTAGTGATTCACTCAGACGGTAGTGATTCACTCAGAAGGTGGTGCTTCACTCAGAGGGTAGTTATTCACTCAGAGGATGGTGATTCACTCAGAGGGTGGTGATTCATTCAGAGGGTAGTGATTTACTCAGAGGGTGCTGATTCACTCAGAGGGTAGTTATTCACTCAGAGGATGGTGATTCACTCAGAGGGTAGTGATTCACTCAGACCATAGTGATTCACTCAGAGGGTGGTGATTCACTCAGACGGTAGTGATTCACTCAGAGGGTGGTGATTCACTCAGAGGGTAGTGATTCACTCAGAGGGTGGTGATACACTCAGAGAGTAGTGATTCACTCAGAGGGTAGTGATTCACTCAGAAGGTGGTGATACACTCAGAGAGTAGTGATTCACTCAGAGGGTAGTGATTCACTCAGAAGGTGGTGATTCACTCAGAGCGTAGTGATTCACTCAGAAGGTAGTGATTCACTCAGAGGGTGGTGATTCACTCAGAGGGTAGTGATTCACTCAGACGGTAGTGATTCACTCAGAGGGTGGTGATTCACTCAGAGGGTAGTTATTCACTCAGAGGATGGTGATTCACTCAGAGGGTAGTGATTCATTCAGAGGGTAGTGATTTAATCAGAGGGTGCTGATTCACTCAGAGGGTAGTGATTCACTCAGAGGGTGGTGATACACTCAGAGAGTAGTGATTCACTCAGAGGGTAGTGATTCACTCAGAGGGTAGTGATTTACTCGGAGTGTGGTGATTTGCTCAGAGGGTATTGATTTACTCGGAGTGTGGTGATTTGCTCAGAGGGCGGTGATTTACTCAGAGGGTAGAGATTCACTCAGGGAGGATAGAGTTTCACTCAGAGGGAAAGTGATTTACTCGGAGTGTGGTGATTCACTCAGAGGGTAGTGATTCACTCAGAGGATGGTGATTCACTCAGAGGGTAATGATTCACTCAGAGGGTAGTTATTTACTCAGAGGGTGGTGATTCGCTCAGAGGGTGGTGATTCACTAAGAGTGTAGTGATTCACTCAGAGGGTAGTGAGTAACTCAGAGGGTCGTGATTCACTCAGAGCATAGTGATTCACTCAGAGGGTGGTGATTCACTCAGAGGGTCGTGATTCACTTCGAGGATGGTGATTCATTCAGAGGGTGGTGATTCATTCAGAGGGTAGTGATTTACTCAGAGGGTGCTGATTCACTCAGAGGGTAGTGATTCACTCAGAGGGTGGTGATACACTCAGAGAGTAGTGATTCACTCAGAGGGTAGTGATTCACTCAGAGGGTAGTGATTCACTCAGACCATAGTGATTCACTCAGAGGGTGGTGATTCACTCAGAGGGTCGTGATTCACTTCGAGGATGGTGATTCATTCAGAGGGTGGTGATTCATTCAGAGGGTAGTGATTTACTCAGAGGGTGCTGATTCACTCAGAGGGTAGTGATTCACTCAGAGGGTGGTGATACACTCAGAGAGTAGTGATTCACTCAGAGGGTAGTGATTCACTCAGAGGGTGGTGATTCACTCAGAGGGTAGTGATTCACTCAGAAGGTAGTGATTCACTCAGAGGGTGGTGATTCACTCAGAGGGTAGTGATTCACTCAGACGGTAGTGATTCACTCAGAGGGTAGTTATTCACTCAGAGGATGGTGATTCACTCAGAGGGTGGTGATTCATTCAGAGGGTAGTGATTTACTCAGAGGGTGGTGATTCACTCAGAGGGTAGTGATTCACTCAGAGGGTGGTGATGCACTCAGAGAGTAGCGATTCACTCAGAGGGTAGTGATTCACTCAGAGGGTAGTGATTTATTCAGAGTGTGGTGATTCACTCAGAGGGTGGTGATTCACTCAGAGGGTAGTGATTCACTCAGAGGATGGTGATTCACTCAGTGGGTGGTGATTCATTCAGAGGGTAGTGATTTACTCAGAGGGTGGTGATACACTCAGAGAGTAGTGATTCACTCAGAGGGTAGTGATTCACTCAGACCATAGTGATTCACTCAGAGGGTGGTGATTCACTCAGACGGTAGTGATTCACTCAGAGGGTGGTGATTCACTCAGAGGGTAGTGATTCACTCAGAGGGTGGTGATACACTCAGAGAGTAGTGATTCACTCAGAGGGTAGTGATTCACTCAGAGGGTGGTGATTCACTCAGAGGGTAGTGATTTACTCAGAGTGTGGTGATTCACTCAGAGGGTGGTGATTCACTCAGAGAGTAGTGATTCACTCAGAGGATGGTGATTCACTCAGAGGGTAGTGATTTACTCAGAGTGTGGTGATTCACTCAGAGGGTGATGATTCATTCAGAGGGTAGTGATTTACTCAGAGTGTGGTGATTCACTCAGAGGGTAGTGATTTACTCAGAGTGTGGTGATTCACTCAGAGGGTGATGATTCATTCAGAGGGTAGTGATTTACTCAGAGGGTGCTGATTCACTCAGAGGGTAGTGATTCACTCAGAGGGTGGTGATACACTCAGAGAGTAGTGATTCACTCAGAGGGTAGTGATTCACTCAGAGGGTGCTGATTCACGCAGAGGGTAGTGATTCACTCAGAAGGTAGTGATTCACTCAGAGGGTGGTGATTCACTCAGAGGGTAGTGATTCACTCAGACGGTAGTGATTCACTCAGAAGGTGGTGCTTCACTCAGAGGGTAGTTATTCACTCAGAGGATGGTGATTCACTCAGAGGGTGGTGATTCATTCAGAGGGTAGTGATTTACTCAGAGGGTGCTGATTCACTCAGAGGGTAGTTATTCACTCAGAGGATGGTGATTCACTCAGAGGGTAGTGATTCACTCAGACCATAGTGATTCACTCAGAGGGTGGTGATTCACTCAGACGGTAGTGATTCACTCAGAGGGTGGTGATTCACTCAGAGGGTAGTGATTCACTCAGAGGGTGGTGATACACTCAGAGAGTAGTGATTCACTCAGAGGGTAGTGATTCACTCAGAAGGTGGTGATACACTCAGAGAGTAGTGATTCACTCAGAGGGTAGTGATTCACTCAGAAGGTGGTGATTCACTCAGAGCGTAGTGATTCACTCAGAAGGTAGTGATTCACTCAGAGGGTGGTGATTCACTCAGAGGGTAGTGATTCACTCAGACGGTAGTGATTCACTCAGAGGGTGGTGATTCACTCAGAGGGTAGTTATTCACTCAGAGGATGGTGATTCACTCAGAGGGTAGTGATTCATTCAGAGGGTAGTGATTTAATCAGAGGGTGCTGATTCACTCAGAGGGTAGTGATTCACTCAGAGGGTGGTGATACACTCAGAGAGTAGTGATTCACTCAGAGGGTAGTGATTCACTCAGAGGGTAGTGATTTACTCGGAGTGTGGTGATTTGCTCAGAGGGTATTGATTTACTCGGAGTGTGGTGATTTGCTCAGAGGGCGGTGATTTACTCAGAGGGTAGAGATTCACTCAGGGAGGATAGAGTTTCACTCAGAGGGAAAGTGATTTACTCGGAGTGTGGTGATTCACTCAGAGGGTAGTGATTCACTCAGAGGATGGTGATTCACTCAGAGGGTAATGATTCACTCAGAGGGTAGTTATTTACTCAGAGGGTGGTGATTCGCTCAGAGGGTGGTGATTCACTAAGAGTGTAGTGATTCACTCAGAGGGTAGTGAGTAACTCAGAGGGTCGTGATTCACTCAGAGCATAGTGATTCACTCAGACCATAGTGATTCACTCAGAGGGTGGTGATTCACTCAGAGGGTCGTGATTCACTTCGAGGATGGTGATTCATTCAGAGGGTGGTGATTCATTCAGAGGGTAGTGATTTACTCAGAGGGTGCTGATTCACTCAGAGGGTAGTGATTCACTCAGAGGGTGGTGATACACTCAGAGAGTAGTGATTCACTCAGAGGGTAGTGATTCACTCAGAGGGTGGTGATTCACTCAGAGGGTAGTGATTCACTCAGAAGGTAGTGATTCACTCAGAGGGTGGTGATTCACTCAGAGGGTAGTGATTCACTCAGACGGTAGTGATTCACTCAGAGGGTGGTGATTCACTCAGAGGGTAGTTATTCACTCAGAGGATGGTGATTCACTCAGAGGGTGGTGATTCATTCAGAGGGTAGTGATTTACTCAGAGGGTAGTGATTCACTCAGAAGGTGGTGATTCACTCAGAGGGTAGTGATTCACTCAGAAGGTAGTGATTCACTCAGAGGGTGGTGATTCACTCAGAGGGTAGTGATTCACTCAGACGGTAGTGATTCACTCAGAGGGTGGTGATTCACTCAGAGGGTAGTTATTCACTCAGAGGATGGTGATTCACTCAGAGGGTAGTGATTCATTCAGAGGGTAGTGATTTAATCAGAGGGTGCTGATTCACTCAGAGGGTAGTGATTCACTCAGAGGGTGGTGATACACTCAGAGAGTAGTGATTCACTCAGAGAGTAGTGATTCACTCAGAGGGTAGTGATTTACTCGGAGTGTGGTGATTTGCTCAGAGGGTATTGATTTACTCGGAGTGTGGTGATTTGCTCAGAGGGCGGTGATTTACTCAGAGGGTAGAGATTCACTCAGGGAGGATAGAGTTTCACTCAGACGGAAAGTGATTTACTCGGAGTGTGGTGATTCACTCAGAGGGTAGTGAGTAACTCAGAGGGTCGTGATTCACTCAGAGCATAGTGATTCACTCAGACCATAGTGATTCACTCAGAGGGTAGTGATTCACTCAGACGGTAGTGATTCACTCAGAGGGTGGTGATTCACTCAGAGGGTAGTGATTCACTTCGAGAATGGTGATTCATTCAGAGGGTGGTGATTCATTCAGAGGGTAGTGATTTACTCAGAGGGTGCTGATTCACTCAGAGGGTAGTGATTCACTCAGAGGGTGGTGATACACTCAGAGAGTAGTGATTCACTCAGAGGGTGGTGATTCACTCAGAGGGTGGTGATTCACTCAAAGGGTAGTGATTCACTCAGAAGGTAGTGATTCACTCAGAGGGTGGTGATTCACTCAGAGGGTAGTGATTCACTCAGACGGTAGTGATTCACTCAGAGGGTGGTGATTCACTCAGAGGGTAGTTATTCACTCAGAGGATGGTGATTCACTCAGAGGGTAGTGATTCATTCAGAGGGTAGTGATTTAATCAGAGGGTGCTGATTCACTCAGAGGGTAGTGATTCACTCAGAGGGTGGTGATGCACTCAGAGAGTAGCGATTCACTCAGAGGGTAGTGATTCACTCAGAGGGTAGTGATTTATTCAGAGTGTGGTGATTCACTCAGAGGGTGGTGATTCACTCAGAGGATGGTGATTCACTCAGTGGGTGGTGATTCACTCAGAGGGTAGTGATTCACTCAGAGGGTGGTGATTCACTCAGAGGGTAGTGATTCACTCAGAGGGTGGTGATACACTCAGAGAGTAGTGATTCACTCAGAGGGTAGTGATTCACTCAGAGGGTAGTGATTCACTCAGAGGGTAGTGATTCACTCAGAGGGTGGTGATTCACTCAGAGGGTAGTGATTCACTCAGATGGTAGTGATTCACTCAGAGGGTGGTGATACACTCAGAGAGTAGTGATTCACTCAGAGGGTAGTGATTCACTCAGAGGGTGGTGATTCACTCAGAGGGTGCTGATTCACTCAGATGGTAGTGATTCACTCAGAGGGTGGTGATACACTCAGAGAGTAGTGATTCACTCAGAGGGTAGTGATTCACTCAGAGGGTAGTGATTCACTCAGAGGGTGGTGATTCACTCAGAGGGTAGTGATTCACTCAGACGGTAGTGATTCACTCAGAAGGTGGTGCTTCACTCAGAGGGTAGTTATTCACTCAGAGGATGGTGATTCACTCAGAGGGTAGTGATTGACTCAGACGGTAGTGATTCACTCAGAGGGTGGTGATTCACTCAGAGGGTAGTTATTCACTCAGAGGATGGTGATTCACTCAGAGGGTGGTGATTCATTCAGAGGGTAGTGATTTACTCAGAGGGTGGTGATTCACTCAGAGGATAGTGATTCACTCAGAGGGTAGTGATTCACTCAGAGGGTGGTGATGCACTCAGAGAGTAGCGATTCACTCAGAGGATAGTGATTCACTCAGAGGGTAGTGATTCACTCAGAGGGTGGTGATGCACTCAGAGAGTAGCGATTCACTCAGAGGGTGGTGATTCACTCAGAGGGTAGTTATTCACTCAGAGGATGGTGATTCACTCAGAGGGTGGTGATTCATTCAGAGGGTAGTGATTCACTCAGAGGGTAGTGATTCACTCAGAGGGTGGTGATGCACTCAGAGAGTAGCGATTCACTCAGAGGGTAGTGATTCACTCAGAGGGTAGTGATTTATTCAGAGTGTGGTGATTCACTCAGAGGGTGGTGATTCACTCAGAGGGTAGTGATTCACTCAGAGGATGGTGATTCACTCAGTGGGTGGTGATTCATTCAGAGGGTAGTGATTTACTCAGAGGGTGCTGATTCACTCAGAGGGTAGTGATTCACTCAGAGGGTGGTGATTCACTCAGAGGGTAGTGATTCACTCAGACGGTAGTGATTCACTCAGAAGGTGGTGCTTCACTCAGAGGGTAGTTATTCACTCAGAGGATGGTGATTCACTCAGAGGGTGGTGATTCATTCAGAGGGTAGATATTTACTCAGAGGGTGCTGATTCACTCAGAGGGTAGTGGTTCACTCAGAGGGTGGTGATACACTCAGAGAGTAGTGATTCACTCAGAGGGTAGTGATTCACTCAGAGGGTAGTGATTTACTCAGAGTGTGGTGATTTACTCAGAGGGTAGTGATTCACTCAGGGAGGATAGAGTTTTACTCAGAGGGAAAGTGATTTACTCGGAGTGTGGTGATTCACTCAGAGGGTAGTGATTCACTCAGAGGATGGTGATTCACTCAGAGGGTGCTGATTCACTCAGAGGGTAGTTATTTACTCAGAGGGTGGTGATTCGCTCAGAGGGTGGTGATTCACACAGAGGGTAGTGATTCACTCAGAAGGTGGTGATTCACTCAGAGGGTAGTGATTCACTCAGAAGGTAGTGATTCACTCAGAGGGTGGTGATTCACTCAGAGGGTAGTGATTCACTCAGAGGGTAGTGGTTCACTCAGAGGGTGTTGATACACTCAGAGAGTAGTGATTCACTCAGAGGGTAGTGATTCACTCAGACGGTAGTGATTCACTCAGAGGGTGGTGATTCACTCAGAGGGTAGTTATTCACTCAGAGGATGGTGATTCACTCAGCGGGTGGTGATTCACTCAGAGGGTAGTGATTTACTCAGAGGGTGCTGATTCACTCAGAGAGTAGTGATTCACTCAGAGAGTGGTGATATACTCAGAGAGTAGTGATTCACTCAGAGGGTAGTGATTCACTCAGAGGGTAGTGATTTACTCGGAGTGTGGTGTTTTGCTCAGAGGGTATTGATTTACTCGGATTGTGGTGATTTGCTCAGAGGGCGGTGATTTACTCAGAGGGTAGTGATTCACTCAGGGAGGATAGAGTTTTACTCAGAGGGAAAGTGATTTACTCGGAGTGTGGTGATTCACTCAGAGGGTAGTGATTCACTCAGAGGATGGTGATTCACTCAGAGGGTAATGATTCACTCAGAGGGTAGTTATTTACTCAGAGGGTGGTGATTCGCTCAGAGGGTGGTGATTCACGAAGAGTGTAGTGATTCACTCAGAGGGTAGTGAGTAACTCAGAGGGTCGTGATTCACTCAGAGCATAGTGATTCACTCAGACCATAGTGATTCACTCAGAGGGTGGTGATTCACTCAGAGGGTAGTGATTCACTCAGACGGTAGTGATTCACTCAGAGGGTGGTGATTCACTCAGAGGGTAGTGATTCACTCAGAGGATGGTGATTCACTCAGAGGGTGGTGATTCATTCAGAGGGTAGTGATTTACTCAGAGGGTGCTGATTCACTCAGAGGGTAGTGATTCACTCAGAGGGTGGTGATACACTCAGAGTGTAGTGATTCACTCAGAGCGTAGTGATTCACTCAGACCGTAGTGATTCATTCAGAGGCTGGTGATTCACTCAGAGTTTAGTGATTCAATCAGAGGGTAGTGATTCACTCAGAGAGTAGTGATTCACTCAGAGGGTGCTGATTCACTCAGAGGGTGGTGATTCACTCAGAGGGTAGTGATTCACTCAGAGGGTAGTGATTTACTCGGAGGGTGGTGATTTAATCAGAGGGTAGTGATTCACTCAGAGGGTAGCGATTTACTCAGAGTGTAGTGATTCACTCAGAGGGTAGTGATTTACTCAGAGTGTGGTGATTTACTCAGAGGGTAGTGATTCACTCAGGGTGGATAGAGATTTACTCAGAGGGTAGTGATTCACTCAGACCATAGTGATTCACTCAGAGGGTGGTGATTCACTCAGAGGGTAGTGATTCACTCAGACGGTAGTGATTCACTCAGAGGGTGGTGATTCACTCAGAGGGTAGTGATTCACTCAGAGGATGGTGATTCACTCAGAGGGTGGTGATTCATTCAGAGGGTAGTGATTTACTCAGAGGGTGCTGATTCACTCAGAGGGTAGTGATTCACTCAGAGCGTAGTGATTCACTCAGACCGTAGTGATTCATTCAGAGGCTGGTGATTCACTCAGAGTTTAGTGATTCAATCAGAGGGTAGTGATTCACTCAGAGAGTAGTGATTCACTCAGAGGGTGCTGATTCACTCAGAGGGTGGTGATTCTCTCAGAGGGTAGTGATTCACTCAGAGGGTAGTGATTTACTCGGAGGGTGGTGATTTAATCAGAGGGTAGTGATTCACTCAGAGGGTAGCGATTTACTCAGAGTGTAGTGATTCACTCAGAGGGTAGTGATTTACTCAGAGGGTAGTGATTTACTCAGAGTGTGGTGATTTACTCAGAGGGTAGTGATTCACTCAGGGTGGATAGAGATTTACTCAGAGGGTAGTGATTCACTCAGAGAGTAGTGATTCACTCAGAGGGTGGTGATTCACTCAGAGGGTGTTGATTCACTCAGAGGGCAGTGATTCACTCAGAGGATGGTGATTCACTCAGAGGGTAATGATTCACTCAGAGGGTAGTTATTTACTCAGAGGGAGGTGATTCACTAAGAGGGTAGTGATTCACTCAGAGGGTAGTGATTCACTCAGAGGGGGTTATTCACTCAGAGCGTAGTGATTCACTCAGACCGTAGTGATTCACTCAGATGGTAGTGATTCACTCAGAGAGTGGTGATTCACTCAGAGGGTAGTGATTCACTCAGAGGGTAGTGATTCACTCAGAGGATGGTGATTCACTCAGAGGGTGGTGATTCATTCAGAGGGTAGTGATTTACTCAGAGGGTGCTGATTCACTCAGAGGGTAGTGATTCACTCAGAGGGTGGTGATACACTCAGAGAGTAGTGATTCACTCAGAGGGTAGTGATTCACTCAGACGGTAGTGATTCACTCAGAGGGTGGTGATTCACTCAGAGGGTAGTTATTCACTCAGAGGATGGTGATTCACTCAGAGGGTGGTGATTCATCCAGAGCGTAGTGATTTATTCAGAGATAAGTGATTCACTCAGAGGGTAGTGATTCACTCAGAGGGTAGTGATTCACTCAGAGGGTAGTGATTTACTAAGAGTGTGGTGATTTACTCAGATGGTAGTGATTCACTCAGGGAGGACAGAGATTTACTCAGAGGGTAGTGATTCACTCAGAGGGTGTTGATTCACTCAGAGGGTAGTGATTCACTCAGAGGGTGGTGCTTTACTCAGAGGGTGGTGCTTTACTCAGAGGGTAGTGATTCACTCAGAGGGTGGTGATTTACTCAGAGGGTAGTGATTCACTCAGAGGGTAGTGATTTACTAAGAGTGTGGTGATTTACTCAGATGGTAGTGATTCACTCAGGGAGGACAGAGATTTACTCAGAGGGTAGTGATTCACTCAGAGGGTGGTGATTCACTCAGAGGGTGTTGATTCACTCAGAGGGTAGTGATTCACTCAGAGGGTGGTGCTTTACTCAGAGGGTGGTGATCCACTAAGAGGATAGTGATTCACTCAGAGGGTGGTGATTTACTCAGAGGGTAGTGATTCACTCAGAGGGTAGTGATTTACTCGGAGTGTGGTGATTTGCTCAGAGGACGGTGATTTACTCAGAGGGTAGTGATTCACTCAGGGAGGATAGAGTTTTACTCAGAGGGAAAGTGATTTACTCGGAGTGTGGTGATTCACTCAGCGGGTAGAGATTCACTCAGAGGATGGTGATTCACTCAGAGGGTAATGATTCACTCAGAGGGTAGTTATTTACTCAGAGGGTGGTGATTCACTAAGAGGGTAGTGATTCACTCAGAGGGTGGTGATTCACTCAGAGCGTAGTGATTCACTCAGACTGTAGTGATTCACTCAGAGGCTGGTGATTCACTCAGAGGTTAGTGATTCAATCAGAGGGTAGTGATTCACTCAGAGGGTAGTGATTTACTCAGAGGGTGCTGATTCACTCAGAGGGTGGTGATTCACTCAGAGGGTAGTGATTCACTCAGAGGGTAGTGATTTACTCGGAGGTTGGTGATTTAATCAGAGGGTGTTGATTCACTCAGAGGGCGGTGATTCACTCAGAGGATGGTGATTCACTCAGAGAGTAGTGATTCACTCAGAGGGTGCTGATTCACTCAGAGGGTGGTGATTCACTCAGAGGGTAGTGATTCACTCAGAGGGTAGTGATTTACTCGGAGGTTGGTGATTTAATCAGATGGTAGTGATTCACTCAGTGGGTAGCGATTTACTCAGAGTGTAGTGATTCACTCAGAGGGTAGTGATTCACTCAGAGGGTGTTGATTCACTCAGAGGGCAGTGATTCACTCAGAGGATGGTGATTCACTCAGAGGGTAATGATTCACTCAGAGGGTAGTTATTTACTCAGAGGGAGGTGATTCACTAAGAGAGTAGTGATTCACTCAGAGGGTAGTGATTCACTCAGAGGGGGTTATTCACTCAGAGCGTAGTGATTCACTCAGACGTTAGTGATTCACTCAGAGGTTAGTGATTCACTCAGAGGGTGGTGATTCATTCAGAGGGTAGTGATTTAATCAGACGGTGGTGATTCACTCAGAGGGTAGTGATTCACTCAGAGGGTGGTGATATGCTCAAAGGGTAGTGATTTACTCAGAGGGTAGTGATTCACTCAGAGGATAGTGATTCACTCAGAGGGTAGTGATTTACTCAGATGGTAGTCATTCACTCAGTGGGTGGTGATTCACTCAGAGGGTAGTGATTCACTCAGAGGGTAGTGAGTCACTCAGAGGGTGATGATCACACAGAGCGTAGTGATTCACACAGACCAAAGTGATTCACTCAGAGGGTGGTGATTCACTCAGAGGGTAGTGATTCACTCAGACGGTAGTGATTCACTCAGAGGGTGGTGATTCACTCAGAGGGTAGTGATTCACTCAGAGGATGGTGATTCACTCAGAGGGTGGTGATTCACTCAGAGGTTAGTGATTTACTCGGAGGGTGTTGATTCACTCAGCGGGTAGTGATTCACCCAGATGGTAGTGAGTAACTCAGAGGGTCGTGATTCACTCAGAGCATAGTGATTCACTCAGACCATAGTGATTCACTCAGAGGGTGGTGATTCACTCAGAGGGTAGTGATTCACTCAGACGGTAGTGATTCACTCAGAGGGTGGTGATTCACTCAGAGGGTAGTTATTCACTCAGAGGATGGTGATTCACTCAGAGGGTGGTGATTCATTCAGAGGACAGTGAGTCACTCAGAGGGTCGTGATTCACTCAGAGCATAGTGATTCACTCAGACCATAGTGATTCACTCAGAGGGTGGTGATTCACTCAGAGGGTAGTGATTCACTCAGACGGTAGTGATTCACTCAGAGGGTGGTGAGTAACTCAGAGGGTAGTGATTCACTCAGAGGATGGTGATTCAGTCAGAGGGTGGTGATTCATTCAGAGGGTAGTGATTTACTCAGAGGGTGCTGATTCACTCAGAGGGTAGTGATTCACTCAGAGGGTGGTGATACACTCAGAGAGTAGTGATTCACTCAGAGGATAGTGATTCACTCAGAGGGTGGTGATTCACTCAGAGGGTGGTGGTTCACTCAGAGGGTAGTGATTCACTCAGACGGTAGTGATTCACTCAGAGGGTGGTGATTCACTCAGAGGGTAGTTATTCACTCAGAGGATGGTGATTCACTCAGAGGGTGGTGATTCATTCAGAGGGTAGTGATTTACTCAGAGGGTGCTGATTCACTCTAGGGTAGTGATTCACTCAGAGGGTGGTGATACACTCAGAGAGTAGTGATTCACTCAGAGGGTAGTGATTCACTCAGAGGGTGGTGATTTACTCAGAGTGTGGTGATTTACTCAGAGGGTAGTGATTCACTCAGGGAGGATAGAGATTTACTCAGAGGGTAGTGATTCACTCAGAGGGTGTTGATTCACTCAGAGGGTGTTGATTCACTCAGAGGGTGGTGATTCACTCAGAGGGTGTTGATTCACTCAGAGGGTGGTGATTCACTAAGAGGGTAGTGATTCACTCAGAGGATAGTGAGTCACTCAGAGGGTGGTGATCACTCACAGCAATGTGCTGCACACAGACAGTAGTGATTCACTCAGAGGGTGGGGATTCACTCAGAGGGTAGTGATTCACTCAGAGTGTGGTGATTCAATCAGAGAGTAGTGATTCACTCAGAGGGTGGTGATTCACTCAGAGGGTAGTGATTTACTCGGAGGGTGGTGATTCACTCAGCGGGTAGTGATTCACTCACAGGGTAGTGATTCACTCACAGGGTGCTGATTCACTCAGAGTGTGTTGATTCACTCCGAGGGTAGTGATTCACTCAGAGGGTGGTGATTTACTCAGTGGGTGGTGATTCACTAAGAGGATAGAGTTTTAGTCAGAGGGAAAGTGATTTACTCGGAGTGTGGTGATTCACTCAGAGGGTAGAGATTCACTCAGAGGATGGTGATTCACTCAGAGGATAATGATTCACTCAGAGGGTAGTTATTTACTCAGACGGTGGTGATTCACTAAGAGGGTAGTGATTCACTCAGAGGGTAGTGATTCACTCAGAGGGTGGTGATTCACTCAGAGCATAGTGATTCACTCAGACCGTAGTGATTCATTCAGAGGCTGGTGATTCACTCAGAGTTTAGTGATTCAATCAGAGGGTAGTGATTCACTCAGAGAGTAGTGATTCACTCAGAGGGTGCTGATTTACTCGGAGGGTGGTGATTTAATCAGAGGGTAGTGATTCACTCAGAGGGTAGCGATTTACTCAGAGTGTAGTGATTCACTCAGAGGGTAGTGATTTACTCAGAGGGTGGTGATTTACTCAGAGGGTAGTGACTCACTCAGGGTGGATAGAGATTTACTCAGAGGGTAGTGATTCACTCAGAGAGTAGTGATTCACTCAGAGGGTGGTGATTCACTCAGAGGGTGTTGATTCACTCAGAGGGCAGTGATTCACTCAGAGGATGGTGATTCACTCAGAGGGTAGTGATTCACTCAGAGGGTAGTGATTTACTAAGAGTGTGGTGATTTACTCAGAGGGTAGTGATTCACTCAGGGAGGACAGAGATTTACTCAGAGGGTAGTGATTCACTCAGAGAGTAGTGATTCACTCAGAGGGTGGTGATTCACTCAGAGGGTGTTGATTCACTCAGAGGGTAGTGATTCACTCAGAGGGTGGTGCTTTACTCAGAGGGTGGTGATACACTAAGAGTTTAGTGATTCACTCAGAGGGTGGTGATTTACTCAGAGGGTAGTGATTCACTCAGAGGGTATTGATTTACTCGGAGTGTGGTGATTTGCTCAGAGGGCGGTGATTTACTCAGAGGGTAGTGATTCACTCAGGGAGGATAGAGTTTTACTCAGAGGGAAAGTGATTTACTCGGAGTGTGGTGATTCACTCAGCGGGTAGAGATTCACCCAGAGGATGGTGATTCACTCAGAGGGCAATGATTCACTCAGAGGGTAGTTATTTACTCAGAGGGTGGTGATTCACTAAGAGGGTAGTGATTCAATCAGAGGGTAGTGATTCACTCAGAGGGTGCTGATTCACTCAGAGGGTGGTGATTCACTCAGAGGGTAGTGATTCACTCAGAGGGTAGTGATTTACTCGGAGGTTGGTGATTTAATCAGAGGGTAGTGATTCACTCAGAGGGTGTTGATTCACTCAGAGGGCAGTGATTCACTCAGAGGATGGTGATTCACTCAGAGGGTAGTGATTCACTCAGTGGGTGCTGATACACTCAGAGAGTAGTGATTCACTCAGAGGGTAGTGATTCACTCAGAGGGTGGTGATTCACTCAAAGGGTAGTGATTCACTCAGAAGGTAGTGATTCACTCAGAGGGTGGTGATTCACTCAGAGGGTTGTGATTCACTCAGACGGTAGTGATTCACTCAGAGGGTGGTGATTCACTCAGAGGGTAGTGATTCACTCAGAGGGTGGTGATACACTCAGAGAGTAGTGATTCACTTAGAGGGTAGTGATTCACTCAGAGGGTAGTGATTTACTCAGAGTGTGGTGATTTACTCAGAGGGTAGTGATTCACTCAGGGAGGATAGAGATTTACTCAGAGGGTAGTGATTCACTCAGAGAGTAGTGATTCACTCAGAGGGTGGTGATTCACTCAGAGAGTGGTGATACACTCAGAGAGTAGTGATTCACTCAGAGGGTGGTGCTTTACTCAGAGGGTGGTGATACACTAAGAGGATAGTGATTCACTCAGAGGGTGGTTATTTCCTCAGAGTCTAGTGATTCACTCAGAGGGTAGTGATTCACTCAGATGGTAGTGCTTCACTGAGAGCGTGGTGATTTACTCAGAGGGTAGTGATTTACTCAGAGGGTTGTGATTCACTCAGAGGGTAGTGATTCACTCAGATGGTAGTCATTCACTCAGAGGGTGGTGATTCACTCAGAGGGTAGTGATTCACTCAGAGGGTGGTGATTCACTCAGAGGGTGGTGATTCACTCAGAGGGAAGTGATTCACTCAGAGGATGGTGATTCACTCAGAGGGTGGTGATTCACTCAGAGGTTAGTGATTTACTCGGAGGGTGGTGATTCACTCAGCGGGTAGTGATTTACTCACAGAGAAGTGATTCACTCAGAGGGTAGTGATTCACTCAGAGGGTGGGGATTCACTCAGAGGGTAGTGATTCGCTCAGAGGGTGGTGATTCACTAAGAGTGTAGTGATTCACTCAGAGGGTAGTGAGTAACTTAGAGGGTCTTGATTCACTCAGAGCATAGTGATTCACTCGGACCATAGTGATTCACTCAGAGGGTGGTGATTCAAACAGACGGTTGTGATTCACTCAGAGGGTGGTGATTCACTCAGAGGGTAGTGATTCACTCAGAGGATGGTGATTCACTCAGAGGGTGGTGATTCATTCAGAGGGTAGTGATTTATTAGAGGGTGCTGATTCACTCAGAGGGTAGTGATTCACTCAGAGGGTGGTGATACACTCAGAGAGTAGTGATTCACTCAGAGGGTAGTGATTCACTCAGAAGGTGGTGATTCACTCAGAGGGTAGTGATTCACTCAGAAGGTAGTGATTCACTCAGAGGGTGGTGATTCACTCAGAGGGTAGTGATTCACTCAGACGGTATTGATTCACTCAGAGGGTGGTGATTCACTCAGAGGGTAGTTATTCACTCAGAGGATGGTGATTCACTCAGAGGGTAGTGATTCATTCAGAGGGTAGTGATTTACTCAGAGGGTGCTGATTCACTCAGAGGGTAGTGATTCACTCAGAGGGTGGTGATACACTCAGAGAGTAGTGATTCACTCAGAGGGTAGTGATTCACTCAGAGGGTAGTGATTTACTCGGAGTGTGGTGATTTGCTCAGAAGGTATTGATTTACTCGGAGTGTGGTGATTTGCTCAGAGGGCGGTGATTTACTCAGAGGGTAGAGATTCACTCAGGGAGGATAGAGTTTTACTCAGAGGGAAAGTGATTTACTCGGAGTGTGGTGATTCACTCAGAGGGTAGTGATTCACTCAGAGGATGGTGATTCACTCAGAGGGTAATGATTCACTCAGAGGGTGGTGCTTTACTCAGAGTGTGGTGATACACTAAGAGGATAGTGATTCACTCAGAGGGTAGTGATTCACTCAGAGGGTAGTGCTTCACTGAGAGCGTGGTGATTTACTCAGAGCGTAGTGATTTACTCAGAGGGTTGTGATTCACTCAGAGGGTAGTGATTCACTCAGATGGTAGTGATTCACTCAGAGGGTGGTGATTCACTCAGAGGGTGGTGATTCACTCAGAGGGAAGTGATTCACTCAGAGGATGGTGATTCACTCAGAGGTTAGTGATTTACTCGGAGGGTGGTGATTCACTCAGCGGGTAGTGATTTACTCACAGAGAAGTGATTCACTCAGAGGGTAGTGATTCACTCAGAGCGTGGGGATTCACTCAGAGGGTAGTGATTCGCTCAGAGGGTGGTGATTCACTCAGAGGGTAGTGATTCACTCAGAAGGTGGTGATTCACTCAGAGGGTAGTGATTCACTCAGAAGGTAGTGATTCACTCAGAGGGTGGTGATTCACTCAGAGGGTAGTGATTCACTCAGAGGGTGGTGATTCATTCAGAGGGTAGTGATTTATTCAGAGGGTGCTGATTCACTCAGACGGTAGTGATTCACTCAGAGGGTGGTGATTCACTCAGAGGGTAGTGATTCACTCAGAGGATGGTGATTCACTCAGAGGGTGGTGATTCATTCAGAGGGTGCTGATTCACTCAGAGCATAGTGATTCACTCAGACCATAGTGATTCACTCAGAGGGTGGTGATTCACTCAGACGGTAGTGATTCACTCAGAGGGTGGTGATTCACTCAGAGGGTAGTGATTCACTCAGAGGATGGTGATTCTCTCAGAGGGTGGTGATTCATTCAGAGGGTAGTGATTTATTCAGAGTGTGCTGATTCACTCAGAGGGTAGTGATTCACTCAGAGGGTGGTGATACACTCAGAGAGTAGTGATTCACTCAGAGGGTAGTGATTCACTCAGAAGGTGGTGATTCACTCAGAGGGTAGTGATTCACTCAGAAGGTAGTGATTCACTCAGAGGGTGGTGATTCACTCAGAGGGTAGTTATTCACTCAGAGGATGGTGATTCACTCAGAGGGTAGTGATTCACTCAGACCATAGTGATTCACTCAGAGGGTGGTGATTCACTCAGACGGTAGTGATTCACTCAGAGGGTGGTGATTCACTCAGAGGGTAGTGATTCACTCAGAGGGTGGTGATACACTCAGAGAGTAGTGATTCACTCAGAGGGTAGTGATTCACTCAGAAGGTGGTGATACACTCAGAGAGTAGTGATTCACTCAGAGGGTAGTGATTCACTCAGAAGGTGGTGATTCACTCAGAGGGTAGTGATTCACTCAGAAGGTAGTGATTCACTCAGAGGGTGGTGATTCACTCAGAGGGTAGTGATTCACTCAGACGGTAGATTCACTCAGAGGTTGGTGATTCACTCAGAGGGTAGTTATTCACTCAGAGGATGGTGATTCACTCAGAGGGTAGTGATTCATTCAGAGGGTAGTGATTTACTCAGAGGGTGCTGATTCACTCAGAGGGTAGTGATTCACTCAGAGGGTGGTGATACACTCAGAGAGTAGTGATTCACTCAGAGGGTAGTGATTCACTCAGAGGGTAGTGATTTACTCGGAGTGTGGTGATTTGCTCAGAGGGTATTGATTTACTCGGAGTGTGGTGATTTGCTCAGAGGGCGGTGATTTACTCAGAGGGTAGAGATTCACTCAGGGAGGATAGAGTTTCACTCAGAGGGAAAGTGATTTACTCGGAGTGTGGTGATTCACTCAGAGGGTAGTGATTCACTCAGAAGGTGGTGATTCACTCAGAGGGTAGTGATTCACTCAGATTGTAGTCATTCACTCAGATGGTGGTGATTCACTCAGAGGGTAGTGATTTACTCGGAGGGTGGTGATTCACTCAGAGGGTAGTGATTCACTCAGAAGGTGGTGATTCACTCAGAGGGTAGTGATTCACTCAGAAGGTAGTGATTCACTCAGAGGGTGGTGATTCACTCAGAGGGTAGTGATTCACTCAGAGGGTAGTGATTCACTCAGAGGGGGTTATTCACTCAGAGCGTAGTGATTCACTCAGACCGCAGTGATTCACTCAGATGGTAGTGATTCACTCAGAGAGTGGTGATTCACTCAGAGGGTAGTGATTCACTCAGAGGGTAGTGATTCACTCAGAGGATGGTGATTCACTCAGAGGGTGGTGATTCATTCAGAGGGTAGTGATTTACTCAGAGGGTGCTGATTCACTCAGAGGGTAGTGATTCACTCAGAGGGTGGTGATACACTCAGAGAGTAGTGATTCACTCAGAGGGTAGTGATTCACTCAGACGGTAGTGATTCACTCAGAGGGTGGTGATTCACTCAGAGGGTAGTTATTCACTCAGAGGATGGTGATTCACTCAGAGGGTGGTGATTCATCCAGAGCGTAGTGATTTATTCAGAGGGTGCTGATTCACTCAGAGGGTAGTGATTCACTCAGAGGGTGGTGATACACTCAGAGATAAGTGATTCACTCAGAGGGTAGTGATTCACTCAGAGGGTAGTGATTCACTCAGAGGGTAGTGATTTACTAAGAGTGTGGTGATTTACTCAGATGGTAGTGATTCACTCAGGGAGGACAGAGATTTACTCAGAGGGTAGTGATTCACTCAGAGGGTGTTGATTCACTCAGAGGGTAGTGATTCACTCAGAGGGTGGTGCTTTACTCAGAGGGTGGTGCTTTACTCAGAGGGTAGTGATTCACTCAGAGGGTGGTGATTTACTCAGAGGGTAGTGATTCACTCAGAGGGTAGTGATTTACTAAGAGTGTGGTGATTTACTCAGATGGTAGTGATTCACTCAGGGAGGACAGAGATTTACTCAGAGGGTAGTGATTCACTCAAAGAATAGTGATTCACTCAGAGGGTGGTGATTCACTCAGAGGGTGTTGATTCACTCAGAGGGTAGTGATTCACTCAGAGGGTGGTGCTTTACTCAGAGGGTGGTGATCCACTAAGAGGATAGTGATTCACTCAGAGGGTGGTGATTTACTCAGAGGGTAGTGATTCACTCAGAGGGTAGTGATTTACTCGGAGTGTGGTGATTTGCTCAGAGGACGGTGATTTACTCAGAGGGTAGTGATTCACTCAGGGAGGATAGAGTTTTACTCAGAGGGAAAGTGATTTACTCGGAGTGTGGTGATTCACTCAGCGGGTAGAGATTCACTCAGAGGATGGTGATTCACTCAGAGGGTAGTGATTCACTCAGAGGGTGGTGATATGCTCAAAGGGTAGTGATTTACTCAGAGGGTAGTGATTCACTCAGAGGATAGTGATTCACTCAGAGGGTAGTGATTTACTCAGATGGTAGTCATTCACTCAGTGGGTGGTGATTCACTCAGAGGGTAGTGATTCACTCAGAGGGTAGTGAGTCACTCAGAGGGTGATGATCACACAGAGCGTAGTGATTCACACAGACCAAAGTGATTCACTCAGAGGGTGGTGATTCACTCAGAGGGTAGTGATTCACTCAGACGGTAGTGATTCACTCAGAGGGTGGTGATTCACTCAGAGGGTAGTGATTCACTCAGAGGATGGTGATTCACTCAGAGGGTGGTGATTCACTCAGAGGTTAGTGATTTACTCGGAGGGTGTTGATTCACTCAGCGGGTAGTGATTCACCCAGATGGTAGTGAGTAACTCAGAGGGTCGTGATTCACTCAGAGCATAGTGATTCACTCAGACCATAGTGATTCACTCAGAGGGTGGTGATTCACTCAGAGGGTAGTGATTCACTCAGACGGTAGTGATTCACTCAGAGGGTGGTGATTCACTCAGAGGGTAGTTATTCACTCAGAGGATGGTGATTCACTCAGAGGGTGGTGATTCATTCAGAGGACAGTGAGTCACTCAGAGGGTCGTGATTCACTCAGAGCATAGTGATTCACTCAGACCATAGTGATTCACTCAGAGGGTGGTGATTCACTCAGAGGGTAGTGATTCACTCAGACGGTAGTGATTCACTCAGAGGGTGGTGAGTAACTCAGAGGGTAGTGATTCACTCAGAGGATGGTGATTCAGTCAGAGGGTGGTGATTCATTCAGAGGGTAGTGATTTACTCAGAGGGTGCTGATTCACTCAGAGGGTAGTGATTCACTCAGAGGGTGGTGATACACTCAGAGAGTAGTGATTCACTCAGAGGATAGTGATTCACTCAGAGGGTGGTGATTCACTCAGAAGGTAGTGATTCACTCAGAGGGTGGTGGTTCACTCAGAGGGTAGTGATTCACTCAGACGGTAGTGATTCACTCAGAGGGTGGTGATTCACTCAGAGGGTAGTTATTCACTCAGAGGATGGTGATTCACTCAGAGGGTGGTGATTCATTCAGAGGGTAGTGATTTACTCAGAGGGTGCTGATTCACTCTAGGGTAGTGATTCACTCAGAGGGTGGTGATACACTCAGAGAGTAGTGATTCACTCAGAGGGTAGTGATTCACTCAGAGGGTGGTGATTTACTCAGAGTGTGGTGATTTACTCAGAGGGTAGTGATTCACTCAGGGAGGATAGAGATTTACTCAGAGGGTAGTGATTCACTCAGAAAGTAGTGATTCACTCAGAGGGTGGTGATTCACTCAGAGGGTGTTGATTCACTCAGAGGGTAGAGATTCACTCAGAGGGTGGTGATTCACTAAGAGGGTAGTGATTCACTCAGAGGATAGTGAGTCACTCAGAGGGTGGTGATCACTCACAGCAATGTGCTGCACACAGACAGTAGTGATTCACTCAGAGGGTGGGGATTCACTCAGAGGGTAGTGATTCACTCAGACGGTAGTGATTCACTCAGAGGGTGGTGATTCACTCAGAGGATGGTGATTCACTCAGAGTGTGGTGATTCAATCAGAGAGTAGTGATTCACTCAGAGGGTGTTGATTCACTCAGAGGGTAGTGATTTACTCGGAGGGTGGTGATTCACTCAGCGGGTAGTGATTCACTCACAGGGTAGTGATTCACTCACAGGGTGCTGATTCACTCAGAGTGTGTTGATTCACTCCGAGGGTAGTGATTCACTCAGAGGGTGGTGATTTACTCAGTGGGTGGTGATTCACTAAGAGGATAGAGTTTTAGTCAGAGGGAAAGTGATTTACTCGGAGTGTGGTGATTCACTCAGAGGGTAGAGATTCACTCAGAGGATGGTGATTCACTCAGAGGATAATGATTCACTCAGAGGGTAGTTATTTACTCAGACGGTGGTGATTCACTAAGAGGGTAGTGATTCACTCAGAGGGTAGTGATTCACTCAGAGGGTGGTGATTCACTCAGAGCATAGTGATTCACTCAGACCGTAGTGATTCATTCAGAGGCTGGTGATTCACTCAGAGTTTAGTGATTCAATCAGAGGGTAGTGATTCACTCAGAGAGTAGTGATTCACTCAGAGGGTGCTGATTCACTCAGAGGGTGGTGATTCACTCAGAGGGTAGTGATTCACTCAGAGGGTAGTGATTTACTCGGAGGGTGGTGATTTAATCAGAGGGTAGTGATTCACTCAGAGGGTAGCGATTTACTCAGAGTGTAGTGATTCACTCAGAGGGTAGTGATTTACTCAGAGGGTGGTGATTTACTCAGAGGGTAGTGATTCACTCAGGGTGGATAGAGATTTACTCAGAGGGTAGTGATTCACTCAGAGAGTAGTGATTCACTCAGAGGGTGGTGATTCACTCAGAGGGTGTTGATTCACTCAGAGGGCAGTGATTCACTCAGAGGATGGTGATTCACTCAGAGGGTAGTGATTCACTCAGAGGGTAGTGATTTACTAAGAGTGTGGTGATTTACTCAGAGGGTAGTGATTCACTCAAAGAGTAGTGATTCACTCAGAGGGTGGTGATTCACTCAGAGGGTGTTGATTCACTCAGAGGGTAGTGATTCACTCAGAGGGTGGTGCTTTACTCAGAGGGTGGTGATACACTAAGAGTTTAGTGATTCACTCAGAGGGTGGTGATTTACTCAGAGGGTAGTGATTCACTCAGAGGGTATTGATTTACTCGGAGTGTGGTGATTTGCTCAGAGGGCGGTGATTTACTCAGAGGGTAGTGATTCACTCAGGGAGGATAGAGTTTTACTCAGAGGGAAAGTGATTTACTCGGAGTGTGGTGATTCACTCAGCGGGTAGAGATTCACCCAGAGGATGGTGATTCACTCAGAGGGCAATGATTCACTCAGAGGGTAGTTATTTACTCAGAGGGTGGTGATTCACTAAGAGGGTAGTGATTCAATCAGAGGGTAGTGATTCACTCAGAGGGTGCTGATTCACTCAGAGGGTGGTGATTCACTCAGAGGGTAGTGATTCACTCAGAGGGTAGTGATTTACTCGGAGGTTGGTGATTTAATCAGAGGGTAGTGATTCACTCAGAGGGTGTTGATTCACTCAGAGGGCAGTGATTCACTCAGAGGATGGTGATTCACTCAGAGGGTAGTGATTCACTCAGTGGGTGCTGATACACTCAGAGAGTAGTGATTCACTCAGAGGGTAGTGATTCACTCAGAGGGTGGTGATTCACTCAAAGGGTAGTGATTCACTCAGAAGGTAGTGATTCACTCAGAGGGTGGTGATTCACTCAGAGAGTGGTGATACACTCAGAGAGTAGTGATTCACTCAGAGGGTGGTGCTTTACTCAGAGGGTGGTGATACACTAAGAGGATAGTGATTCACTCAGAGGGTGGTTATTTCCTCAGAGTCTAGTGATTCACTCAGAGGGTAGTGATTCACTCAGATGGTAGTGCTTCACTGAGAGCGTGGTGATTTACTCAGAGGGTAGTGATTTACTCAGAGGGTTGTGATTCACTCAGAGGGTAGTGATTCACTCAGATGGTAGTCATTCACTCAGAGGGTGGTGATTCACTCAGAGGGTAGTGATTCACTCAGAGGGTGGTGATTCACTCAGAGGGTGGTGATTCACTCAGAGGGAAGTGATTCACTCAGAGGATGGTGATTCACTCAGAGGGTGGTGATTCACTCAGAGGTTAGTGATTTACTCGGAGGGTGGTGATTCACTCAGCGGGTAGTGATTTACTCACAGAGAAGTGATTCACTCAGAGGGTAGTGATTCACTCAGAGGGTGGGGATTCACTCAGAGGGTAGTGATTCGCTCAGAGGGTGGTGATTCACTAAGAGTGTAGTGATTCACTCAGAGGGTAGTGAGTAACTTAGAGGGTCTTGATTCACTCAGAGCATAGTGATTCACTCGGACCATAGTGATTCACTCAGAGGGTGGTGATTCAAACAGACGGTTGTGATTCACTCAGAGGGTGGTGATTCACTCAGAGGGTAGTGATTCACTCAGAGGATGGTGATTCACTCAGAGGGTGGTGATTCATTCAGAGGGTAGTGATTTATTAGAGGGTGCTGATTCACTCAGAGGGTAGTGATTCACTCAGAGGGTGGTGATACACTCAGAGAGTAGTGATTCACTCAGAGGGTAGTGATTCACTCAGAAGGTGGTGATTCACTCAGAGGGTAGTGATTCACTCAGAAGGTAGTGATTCACTCAGAGGGTGGTGATTCACTCAGAGGGTAGTGATTCACTCAGATGGTATTGATTCACTCAGAGGGTGGTGATTCACTCAGAGGGTAGTTATTCACTCAGAGGATGGTGATTCACTCAGAGGGTAGTGATTCATTCAGAGGGTAGTGATTTACTCAGAGGGTGCTGATTCACTCAGAGGGTAGTGATTCACTCAGAGGGTGGTGATACACTCAGAGAGTAGTGATTCACTCAGAGGGTAGTGATTCACTCAGAGGGTAGTGATTTACTCGGAGTGTGGTGATTTGCTCAGAAGGTATTGATTTACTCGGAGTGTGGTGATTTGCTCAGAGGGCGGTGATTTACTCAGAGGGTAGAGATTCACTCAGGGAGGATAGAGTTTTACTCAGAGGGAAAGTGATTTACTCGGAGTGTGGTGATTCACTCAGAGGGTAGTGATTCACTCAGAGGATGGTGATTCACTCAGAGGGTAATGATTCACTCAGAGGGTGGTGCTTTACTCAGAGTGTGGTGATACACTAAGAGGATAGTGATTCACTCAGAGGGTAGTGATTCACTCAGAGGGTAGTGCTTCACTGAGAGCGTGGTGATTTACTCAGAGCGTAGTGATTTACTCAGAGGGTTGTGATTCACTCAGAGGGTAGTGATTCACTCAGATGGTAGTGATTCACTCAGAGGGTGGTGATTCACTCAGAGGGTGGTGATTCACTCAGAGGGAAGTGATTCACTCAGAGGATGGTGATTCACTCAGAGGGTGGTGATTCACTCAGAGGTTAGTGATTTACTCGGAGGGTGGTGATTCACTCAGCGGGTAGTGATTTACTCACAGAGAAGTGATTCACTCAGAGGGTAGTGATTCACTCAGAGCGTGGGGATTCACTCAGAGGGTAGTGATTCGCTCAGAGGGTGGTGATTCACTCAGAGGGTAGTGATTCACTCAGAAGGTGGTGATTCACTCAGAGGGTAGTGATTCACTCAGAAGCTAGTGATTCACTCAGAGGGTGGTGATTCACTCAGAGGGTAGTGATTCACTCAGAGGGTGGTGATTCATTCAGAGGGTAGTGATTTATTCAGAGGGTGCTGATTCACTCAGAGGGTAGTGATTCACTCAGAGGGTGGTGATACACTCAGAGAGTAGTGATTCACTCAGACGGTAGTGATTCACTCAGAGGGTGGTGATTCACTCAGAGGGTAGTGATTCACTCAGAGGATGGTGATTCACTCAGAGGGTGGTGATTCATTCAGAGGGTGCTGATTCACTCAGAGCATAGTGATTCACTCAGACCATAGTGATTCACTCAGAGGGTGGTGATTCACTCAGACGGTAGTGATTCACTCAGAGGGTGGTGATTCACTCAGAGGGTAGTGATTCACTCAGAGGATGGTGATTCACTCAGAGGGTGGTGATTCATTCAGAGGGTAGTGATTTATTCAGAGTGTGCTGATTCACTCAGAGGGTAGTGATTCACTCAGAGGGTGGTGATACACTCAGAGAGTAGTGATTCACTCAGAGGGTAGTGATTCACTCAGAAGGTGGTGATTCACTCAGAGGGTAGTGATTCACTCAGAAGGTAGTGATTCACTCAGAGGGTGGTGATTCACTCAGAGGGTAGTTATTCACTCAGAGGATGGTGATTCACTCAGAGGGTAGTGATTCACTCAGACCATAGTGATTCACTCAGAGGGTGGTGATTCACTCAGACGGTAGTGATTCACTCAGAGGGTGGTGATTCACTCAGAGGGTAGTGATTCACTCAGAGGGTGGTCATACACTCAGAGGGTGGTGATACACTCAGAGGGTGGTGATACACTCAGAGAGTAGTGATTCACTCAGAGGGTAGTGATTCACTCAGAAGGTGGTGATTCACTCAGAGGGTAGTGATTCACTCAGAAGGTAGTGATTCACTCAGAGGGTGGTGATTCACTCAGAGGGTAGTGATTCACTCAGACGGTATTGATTCACTCAGAGGGTGGTGATTCACTCAGAGGGTAGTTATTCACTCAGAGGATGGTGATTCACTCAGAGGGTAGTGATTCATTCAGAGGGTAGTGATTTACTCAGAGGGTGCTGATTCACTCAGAGGGTAGTGATTCACTCAGAGGGTGGTGATACACTCAGAGAGTAGTGATTCACTCAGAGGGTAGTGATTCACTCAGAGGGTAGTGATTTACTCGGAGTGTGGTGATTTGCTCAGAAGGTATTGATTTACTCGGAGTGTGGTGATTTGCTCAGAGGGCGGTGATTTACTCAGAGGGTAGAGATTCACTCAGGGAGGATAGAGTTTTACTCAGAGGGAAAGTGATTTACTCGGAGTGTGGTGATTCACTCAGAGGGTAGTGATTCACTCAGAGGATGGTGATTCACTCAGAGGGTAATGATTCACTCAGAGGGTGGTGCTTTACTCAGAGTGTGGTGATACACTAAGAGGATAGTGATTCACTCAGAGGGTAGTGATTCACTCAGAGGGTAGTGCTTCACTGAGAGCGTGGTGATTTACTCAGAGCGTAGTGATTTACTCAGAGGGTTGTGATTCACTCAGAGGGTAGTGATTCACTCAGATGGTAGTGATTCACTCAGAGGGTGGTGATTCACTCAGAGGGTGGTGATTCACTCAGAGGGAAGTGATTCACTCAGAGGATGGTGATTCACTCAGAGGGTGGTGATTCACTCAGAGGTTAGTGATTTACTCGGAGGGTGGTGATTCACTCAGCGGGTAGTGATTTACTCACAGAGAAGTGATTCACTCAGAGGGTAGTGATTCACTCAGAGCGTGGGGATTCACTCAGAGGGTAGTGATTCGCTCAGAGGGTGGTGATTCACTCAGAGGGTAGTGATTCACTCAGAAGGTGGTGATTCACTCAGAGGGTAGTGATTCACTCAGAAGGTAGTGATTCACTCAGAGGGTGGTGATTCACTCAGAGGGTAGTGATTCACTCAGAGGGTGGTGATTCATTCAGAGGGTAGTGATTTATTCAGAGGGTGCTGATTCACTCAGAGGGTAGTGATTCACTCAGAGGGTGGTGATACACTCAGAGAGTAGTGATTCACTCAGACGGTAGTGATTCACTCAGAGGGTGGTGATTCACTCAGAGGGTAGTGATTCACTCAGAGGATGGTGATTCACTCAGAGGGTGGTGATTCATTCAGAGGGTGCTGATTCACTCAGAGCATAGTGATTCACTCAGACCATAGTGATTCACTCAGAGGGTGGTGATTCACTCAGACGGTAGTGATTCACTCAGAGGGTGGTGATTCACTCAGAGGGTAGTGATTCACTCAGAGGATGGTGATTCACTCAGAGGGTGGTGATTCATTCAGAGGGTAGTGATTTATTCAGAGTGTGCTGATTCACTCAGAGGGTGGTGATTCACTCAGAGGGTGGTGATACACTCAGAGAGTAGTGATTCACTCAGAGGGTAGTGATTCACTCAGAAGGTGGTGATTCACTCAGAGGGTAGTGATTCACTCAGAAGGTAGTGATTCACTCAGAGGGTGGTGATTCACTCAGAGGGTAGTTATTCACTCAGAGGATGGTGATTCACTCAGAGGGTAGTGATTCACTCAGACCATAGTGATTCACTCAGAGGGTGGTGATTCACTCAGACGGTAGTGATTCACTCAGAGGGTGGTGATTCACTCAGAGGGTAGTGATTCACTCAGAGGGTGGTGATACACTCAGAGAGTAGTGATTCACTCAGAGGGTAGTGATTCACTCAGAAGGTGGTGATACACTCAGAGAGTAGTGATTCACTCAGAGGGTAGTGATTCACTCAGAAGGTGGTGATTCACTCAGAGGGTAGTGATTCACTCAGAAGGTAGTGATTCACTCAGAGGGTGGTGATTCTCTCAGAGGGTAGTGATTCACTCAGACGGTAGATTCACTCAGAGGTTGGTGATTCACTCAGAGGGTAGTTATTCACTCAGAGGATGGTGATTCACTCAGAGGGTAGTGATTCATTCAGAGGGTAGTGATTTACTCAGAGGGTGCTGATTCACTCAGAGGGTAGTGATTCACTCAGAGGGTGGTGATACACTCAGAGAGTAGTGATTCACTCAGAGGGTAGTGATTCACTCAGAGGGTAGTGATTTACTCGGAGTGTGGTGATTTGCTCAGAGGGTATTGATTTACTCGGAGTGTGGTGATTTGCTCAGAGGGCGGTGATTTACTCAGAGGGTAGAGATTCACTCAGGGAGGATAGAGTTTCACTCAGAGGGAAAGTGATTTACTCGGAGTGTGGTGATTCACTCAGAGGGTAGTGATTCACTCAGAAGGTGGTGATTCACTCAGAGTGTAGTGATTCACTCAGATTGTAGTCATTCACTCAGATGGTGGTGATTCACTCAGAGGGTAGTGATTTACTCGGAGGGTGGTGATTCACTCAGAGGGTAGTGATTCACTCAGAAGGTGGTGATTCACTCAGAGGGTAGTGATTCACTCAGAAGGTAGTGATTCACTCAGAGGGTGGTGATTCACTCAGAGGGTAGTGATTCACTCAGAGGGTGGTGATTCATTCAGAGGGTAGTGATTTATTCAGAGGGTGCTGATTCACTCAGAGGGTAGTGATTCACTCAGAGGGTGGTGATACACTCAGAGAGTAGTGATTCACTCAGACGGTAGTGATTCACTCAGAGGGTGGTGATTCACTCAGAGGGTAGTGATTCACTCAGAGGATGGTGATTCACTCAGAGGGTGGTGATTCATTCAGAGGGTGCTGATTCACTCAGAGCATAGTGATTCACTCAGACCATAGTGATTCACTCAGAGGGTGGTGATTCACTCAGACGGTAGTGATTCACTCAGAGGGTGGTGATTCACTCAGAGGGTAGTGATTCACTCAGAGGATGGTGATTCACTCAGAGGGTGGTGATTCATTCAGAGGGTAGTGATTTATTCAGAGGTTGCTGATTCACTCAGAGGGTAGTGATTCACTCAGAGGGTGGTGATACACTCAGAGAGTAGTGATTCACTCAGAGGGTGGTGATTCACTCAGAGGGTAGTGATTCACTCAGAAGGTAGTGATTCACTCAGAGGGTGGTGATTCACTCAGAGGGTAGTTATTCACTCAGAGGATGGTGATTCACTCAGAAAGTAGTGATTCACTCAGAGGGTGGTGATTCACTCAGAGGGTGTTGATTCACTCAGAGGGTAGAGATTCACTCAGAGGGTGGTGATACACTCAGAGAGTAGTGATTCACTCAGAGGATAGTGATTCACTCAGAGGGTGGTGATTCACTCAGAAGGTAGTGATTCACTCAGAGGGTGGTGGTTCACTCAGAGGGTAGTGATTCACTCAGACGGTAGTGATTCACTCAGAGGGTGGTGATTCACTCAGAGGGTAGTTATTCACTCAGAGGATGGTGATTCACTCAGAGGGTGGTGATTCATTCAGAGGGTAGTGATTTACTCAGAGGGTGCTGATTCACTCTAGGGTAGTGATTCACTCAGAGGGTGGTGATACACTCAGAGAGTAGTGATTCACTCAGAGGGTAGTGATTCACTCAGAGGGTGGTGATTTACTCAGAGTGTGGTGATTTACTCAGAGGGTAGTGATTCACTCAGGGAGGATAGAGATTTACTCAGAGGGTAGTGATTCACTCAGAAAGTAGTGATTCACTCAGAGGGTGGTGATTCACTCAGAGGGTGTTGATTCACTCAGAGGGTAGAGATTCACTCAGAGGGTGGTGATTCACTAAGAGGGTAGTGATTCACTCAGAGGATAGTGAGTCACTCAGAGGGTGGTGATCACTCACAGCAATGTGCTGCACACAGACAGTAGTGATTCACTCAGAGGGTGGGGATTCACTCAGAGGGTAGTGATTCACTCAGACGGTAGTGATTCACTCAGAGGGTGGTGATTCACTCAGAGGATGGTGATTCACTCAGAGTGTGGTGATTCAATCAGAGAGTAGTGATTCACTCAGAGGGTGGTGATTCACTCAGAGGGTAGTGATTTACTCGGAGGGTGGTGATTCACTCAGCGGGTAGTGATTCACTCACAGGGTAGTGATTCACTCACAGGGTGCTGATTCACTCAGAGTGTGTTGATTCACTCCGAGGGTAGTGATTCACTCAGAGGGTGGTGATTTACTCAGTGGGTGGTGATTCACTAAGAGGATAGAGTTTTAGTCAGAGGGAAAGTGATTTACTCGGAGTGTGGTGATTCACTCAGAGGGTAGAGATTCACTCAGAGGATGGTGATTCACTCAGAGGATAATGATTCACTCAGAGGGTAGTTATTTACTCAGACGGTGGTGATTCACTAAGAGGGTAGTGATTCACTCAGAGGGTAGTGATTCACTCAGAGGGTGGTGATTCACTCAGAGCATAGTGATTCACTCAGACCGTAGTGATTCATTCAGAGGCTGGTGATTCACTCAGAGTTTAGTGATTCAATCAGAGGGTAGTGATTCACTCAGAGAGTAGTGATTCACTCAGAGGGTGCTGATTCACTCAGAGGGTGGTGATTCACTCAGAGGGTAGTGATTCACTCAGAGGGTAGTGATTTACTCGGAGGGTGGTGATTTAATCAGAGGGTAGTGATTCACTCAGAGGGTAGCGATTTACTCAGAGTGTAGTGATTCACTCAGAGGGTAGTGATTTACTCAGAGGGTGGTGATTTACTCAGAGGGTAGTGATTCACTCAGGGTGGATAGAGATTTACTCAGAGGGTAGTGATTCACTCAGAGAGTAGTGATTCACTCAGAGGGTGGTGATTCACTCAGAGGGTGTTGATTCACTCAGAGGGCAGTGATTCACTCAGAGGATGGTGATTCACTCAGAGGGTAGTGATTCACTCAGAGGGTAGTGATTTACTAAGAGTGTGGTGATTTACTCAGAGGGTAGTGATTCACTCAAAGAGTAGTGATTCACTCAGAGGGTGGTGATTCACTCAGAGGGTGTTGATTCACTCAGAGGGTAGTGATTCACTCAGAGGGTGGTGCTTTACTCAGAGGGTGGTGATACACTAAGAGTTTAGTGATTCACTCAGAGGGTGGTGATTTACTCAGAGGGTAGTGATTCACTCAGAGGGTATTGATTTACTCGGAGTGTGGTGATTTGCTCAGAGGGCGGTGATTTACTCAGAGGGTAGTGATTCACTCAGGGAGGATAGAGTTTTACTCAGAGGGAAAGTGATTTACTCGGAGTGTGGTGATTCACTCAGCGGGTAGAGATTCACCCAGAGGATGGTGATTCACTCAGAGGGCAATGATTCACTCAGAGGGTAGTTATTTACTCAGAGGGTGGTGATTCACTAAGAGGGTAGTGATTCAATCAGAGGGTAGTGATTCACTCAGAGGGTGCTGATTCACTCAGAGGGTGGTGATTCACTCAGAGGGTAGTGATTCACTCAGAGGGTAGTGATTTACTCGGAGGTTGGTGATTTAATCAGAGGGTAGTGATTCACTCAGAGGGTGTTGATTCACTCAGAGGGCAGTGATTCACTCAGAGGATGGTGATTCACTCAGAGGGTAGTGATTCACTCAGTGGGTGCTGATACACTCAGAGAGTAGTGATTCACTCAGAGGGTAGTGATTCACTCAGAGGGTGGTGATTCACTCAAAGGGTAGTGATTCACTCAGAAGGTAGTGATTCACTCAGAGGGTGGTGATTCACTCAGAGAGTGGTGATACACTCAGAGAGTAGTGATTCACTCAGAGGGTGGTGCTTTACTCAGAGGGTGGTGATACACTAAGAGGATAGTGATTCACTCAGAGGGTGGTTATTTCCTCAGAGTCTAGTGATTCACTCAGAGGGTAGTGATTCACTCAGATGGTAGTGCTTCACTGAGAGCGTGGTGATTTACTCAGAGGGTAGTGATTTACTCAGAGGGTTGTGATTCACTCAGAGGGTAGTGATTCACTCAGATGGTAGTCATTCACTCAGAGGGTGGTGATTCACTCAGAGGGTAGTGATTCACTCAGAGGGTGGTGATTCACTCAGAGGGTGGTGATTCACTCAGAGGGAAGTGATTCACTCAGAGGATGGTGATTCACTCAGAGGGTGGTGATTCACTCAGAGGTTAGTGATTTACTCGGAGGGTGGTGATTCACTCAGCGGGTAGTGATTTACTCACAGAGAAGTGATTCACTCAGAGGGTAGTGATTCACTCAGAGGGTGGGGATTCACTCAGAGGGTAGTGATTCGCTCAGAGGGTGGTGATTCACTAAGAGTGTAGTGATTCACTCAGAGGGTAGTGAGTAACTTAGAGGGTCTTGATTCACTCAGAGCATAGTGATTCACTCGGACCATAGTGATTCACTCAGAGGGTGGTGATTCAAACAGACGGTTGTGATTCACTCAGAGGGTGGTGATTCACTCAGAGGGTAGTGATTCACTCAGAGGATGGTGATTCACTCAGAGGGTGGTGATTCATTCAGAGGGTAGTGATTTATTAGAGGGTGCTGATTCACTCAGAGGGTAGTGATTCACTCAGAGGGTGGTGATACACTCAGAGAGTAGTGATTCACTCAGAGGGTAGTGATTCACTCAGAAGGTGGTGATTCACTCAGAGGGTAGTGATTCACTCAGAAGGTAGTGATTCACTCAGAGGGTGGTGATTCACTCAGAGGGTAGTGATTCACTCAGATGGTATTGATTCACTCAGAGGGTGGTGATTCACTCAGAGGGTAGTTATTCACTCAGAGGATGGTGATTCACTCAGAGGGTAGTGATTCATTCAGAGGGTAGTGATTTACTCAGAGGGTGCTGATTCACTCAGAGGGTAGTGATTCACTCAGAGGGTGGTGATACACTCAGAGAGTAGTGATTCACTCAGAGGGTAGTGATTCACTCAGAGGGTAGTGATTTACTCGGAGTGTGGTGATTTGCTCAGAAGGTATTGATTTACTCGGAGTGTGGTGATTTGCTCAGAGGGCGGTGATTTACTCAGAGGGTAGAGATTCACTCAGGGAGGATAGAGTTTTACTCAGAGGGAAAGTGATTTACTCGGAGTGTGGTGATTCACTCAGAGGGTAGTGATTCACTCAGAGGATGGTGATTCACTCAGAGGGTAATGATTCACTCAGAGGGTGGTGCTTTACTCAGAGTGTGGTGATACACTAAGAGGATAGTGATTCACTCAGAGGGTAGTGATTCACTCAGAGGGTAGTGCTTCACTGAGAGCGTGGTGATTTACTCAGAGCGTAGTGATTTACTCAGAGGGTTGTGATTCACTCAGAGGGTAGTGATTCACTCAGATGGTAGTGATTCACTCAGAGGGTGGTGATTCACTCAGAGGGTGGTGATTCACTCAGAGGGAAGTGATTCACTCAGAGGATGGTGATTCACTCAGAGGGTGGTGATTCACTCAGAGGTTAGTGATTTACTCGGAGGGTGGTGATTCACTCAGCGGGTAGTGATTTACTCACAGAGAAGTGATTCACTCAGAGGGTAGTGATTCACTCAGAGCGTGGGGATTCACTCAGAGGGTAGTGATTCGCTCAGAGGGTGGTGATTCACTCAGAGGGTAGTGATTCACTCAGAAGGTGGTGATTCACTCAGAGGGTAGTGATTCACTCAGAAGGTAGTGATTCACTCAGAGGGTGGTGATTCACTCAGAGGGTAGTGATTCACTCAGAGGGTGGTGATTCATTCAGAGGGTAGTGATTTATTCAGAGGGTGCTGATTCACTCAGAGGGTAGTGATTCACTCAGAGGGTGGTGATACACTCAGAGAGTAGTGATTCACTCAGACGGTAGTGATTCACTCAGAGGGTGGTGATTCACTCAGAGGGTAGTGATTCACTCAGAGGATGGTGATTCACTCAGAGGGTGGTGATTCATTCAGAGGGTGCTGATTCACTCAGAGCATAGTGATTCACTCAGACCATAGTGATTCACTCAGAGGGTGGTGATTCACTCAGACGGTAGTGATTCACTCAGAGGGTGGTGATTCACTCAGAGGGTAGTGATTCACTCAGAGGATGGTGATTCACTCAGAGGGTGGTGATTCATTCAGAGGGTAGTGATTTATTCAGAGTGTGCTGATTCACTCAGAGGGTAGTGATTCACTCAGAGG
The DNA here is from genome assembly GCF_044704955.1 of Pristiophorus japonicus. NCBI lineage: Eukaryota > Metazoa > Chordata > Chondrichthyes > Pristiophoridae > Pristiophorus > Pristiophorus japonicus. The sequence continues at coordinate 73,138,825 of NC_091990.1, forward strand.
GTGGTGATACACTCAGAGAGTAGTGATTCACTCAGAGGGTAGTGATTCACTCAGAAGGTGGTGATTCACTCAGAGGGTAGTGATTCACTCAGAAGGTAGTGATTCACTCAGAGGGTGGTGATTCACTCAGAGGGTAGTTATTCACTCAGAGGATGGTGATTCACTCAGAGGGTAGTGATTCACTCAGACCATAGTGATTCACTCAGAGGGTGGTGATTCACTCAGACGGTAGTGATTCACTCAGAGGGTGGTGATTCACTCAGAGGGTAGTGATTCACTCAGAGGGTGGTCATACACTCAGAGGGTGGTGATACACTCAGAGGGTGGTGATACACTCAGAGAGTAGTGATTCACTCAGAGGGTAGTGATTCACTCAGAAGGTGGTGATTCACTCAGAGGGTAGTGATTCACTCAGAAGGTAGTGATTCACTCAGAGGGTGGTGATTCACTCAGAGGGTAGTGATTCACTCAGACGGTATTGATTCACTCAGAGGGTGGTGATTCACTCAGAGGGTAGTTATTCACTCAGAGGATGGTGATTCACTCAGAGGGTAGTGATTCATTCAGAGGGTAGTGATTTACTCAGAGGGTGCTGATTCACTCAGAGGGTAGTGATTCACTCAGAGGGTGGTGATACACTCAGAGAGTAGTGATTCACTCAGAGGGTAGTGATTCACTCAGAGGGTAGTGATTTACTCGGAGTGTGGTGATTTGCTCAGAAGGTATTGATTTACTCGGAGTGTGGTGATTTGCTCAGAGGGCGGTGATTTACTCAGAGGGTAGAGATTCACTCAGGGAGGATAGAGTTTTACTCAGAGGGAAAGTGATTTACTCGGAGTGTGGTGATTCACTCAGAGGGTAGTGATTCACTCAGAGGATGGTGATTCACTCAGAGGGTAATGATTCACTCAGAGGGTGGTGCTTTACTCAGAGTGTGGTGATACACTAAGAGGATAGTGATTCACTCAGAGGGTAGTGATTCACTCAGAGGGTAGTGCTTCACTGAGAGCGTGGTGATTTACTCAGAGCGTAGTGATTTACTCAGAGGGTTGTGATTCACTCAGAGGGTAGTGATTCACTCAGATGGTAGTGATTCACTCAGAGGGTGGTGATTCACTCAGAGGGTGGTGATTCACTCAGAGGGAAGTGATTCACTCAGAGGATGGTGATTCACTCAGAGGGTGGTGATTCACTCAGAGGTTAGTGATTTACTCGGAGGGTGGTGATTCACTCAGCGGGTAGTGATTTACTCACAGAGAAGTGATTCACTCAGAGGGTAGTGATTCACTCAGAGCGTGGGGATTCACTCAGAGGGTAGTGATTCGCTCAGAGGGTGGTGATTCACTCAGAGGGTAGTGATTCACTCAGAAGGTGGTGATTCACTCAGAGGGTAGTGATTCACTCAGAAGGTAGTGATTCACTCAGAGGGTGGTGATTCACTCAGAGGGTAGTGATTCACTCAGAGGGTGGTGATTCATTCAGAGGGTAGTGATTTATTCAGAGGGTGCTGATTCACTCAGAGGGTAGTGATTCACTCAGAGGGTGGTGATACACTCAGAGAGTAGTGATTCACTCAGACGGTAGTGATTCACTCAGAGGGTGGTGATTCACTCAGAGGGTAGTGATTCACTCAGAGGATGGTGATTCACTCAGAGGGTGGTGATTCATTCAGAGGGTGCTGATTCACTCAGAGCATAGTGATTCACTCAGACCATAGTGATTCACTCAGAGGGTGGTGATTCACTCAGACGGTAGTGATTCACTCAGAGGGTGGTGATTCACTCAGAGGGTAGTGATTCACTCAGAGGATGGTGATTCACTCAGAGGGTGGTGATTCATTCAGAGGGTAGTGATTTATTCAGAGTGTGCTGATTCACTCAGAGGGTGGTGATTCACTCAGAGGGTGGTGATACACTCAGAGAGTAGTGATTCACTCAGAGGGTAGTGATTCACTCAGAAGGTGGTGATTCACTCAGAGGGTAGTGATTCACTCAGAAGGTAGTGATTCACTCAGAGGGTGGTGATTCACTCAGAGGGTAGTTATTCACTCAGAGGATGGTGATTCACTCAGAGGGTAGTGATTCACTCAGACCATAGTGATTCACTCAGAGGGTGGTGATTCACTCAGACGGTAGTGATTCACTCAGAGGGTGGTGATTCACTCAGAGGGTAGTGATTCACTCAGAGGGTGGTGATACACTCAGAGAGTAGTGATTCACTCAGAGGGTAGTGATTCACTCAGAAGGTGGTGATACACTCAGAGAGTAGTGATTCACTCAGAGGGTAGTGATTCACTCAGAAGGTGGTGATTCACTCAGAGGGTAGTGATTCACTCAGAAGGTAGTGATTCACTCAGAGGGTGGTGATTCTCTCAGAGGGTAGTGATTCACTCAGACGGTAGATTCACTCAGAGGTTGGTGATTCACTCAGAGGGTAGTTATTCACTCAGAGGATGGTGATTCACTCAGAGGGTAGTGATTCATTCAGAGGGTAGTGATTTACTCAGAGGGTGCTGATTCACTCAGAGGGTAGTGATTCACTCAGAGGGTGGTGATACACTCAGAGAGTAGTGATTCACTCAGAGGGTAGTGATTCACTCAGAGGGTAGTGATTTACTCGGAGTGTGGTGATTTGCTCAGAGGGTATTGATTTACTCGGAGTGTGGTGATTTGCTCAGAGGGCGGTGATTTACTCAGAGGGTAGAGATTCACTCAGGGAGGATAGAGTTTCACTCAGAGGGAAAGTGATTTACTCGGAGTGTGGTGATTCACTCAGAGGGTAGTGATTCACTCAGAAGGTGGTGATTCACTCAGAGTGTAGTGATTCACTCAGATTGTAGTCATTCACTCAGATGGTGGTGATTCACTCAGAGGGTAGTGATTTACTCGGAGGGTGGTGATTCACTCAGAGGGTAGTGATTCACTCAGAAGGTGGTGATTCACTCAGAGGGTAGTGATTCACTCAGAAGGTAGTGATTCACTCAGAGGGTGGTGATTCACTCAGAGGGTAGTGATTCACTCAGAGGGTGGTGATTCATTCAGAGGGTAGTGATTTATTCAGAGGGTGCTGATTCACTCAGAGGGTAGTGATTCACTCAGAGGGTGGTGATACACTCAGAGAGTAGTGATTCACTCAGACGGTAGTGATTCACTCAGAGGGTGGTGATTCACTCAGAGGGTAGTGATTCACTCAGAGGATGGTGATTCACTCAGAGGGTGGTGATTCATTCAGAGGGTGCTGATTCACTCAGAGCATAGTGATTCACTCAGACCATAGTGATTCACTCAGAGGGTGGTGATTCACTCAGACGGTAGTGATTCACTCAGAGGGTGGTGATTCACTCAGAGGGTAGTGATTCACTCAGAGGATGGTGATTCACTCAGAGGGTGGTGATTCATTCAGAGGGTAGTGATTTATTCAGAGGTTGCTGATTCACTCAGAGGGTAGTGATTCACTCAGAGGGTGGTGATACACTCAGAGAGTAGTGATTCACTCAGAGGGTGGTGATTCACTCAGAGGGTAGTGATTCACTCAGAAGGTAGTGATTCACTCAGAGGGTGGTGATTCACTCAGAGGGTAGTTATTCACTCAGAGGATGGTGATTCACTCAGAGGGTAGTGATTCACTCAGACCATAGTGATTCACTCAGAGGGTGGTGATTCACTCAGACGGTAGTGATTCACTCAGAGGGTGGTGATTCACTCAGAGGGTAGTGATTCACTCAGAGGGTGGTGATACACTCAGAGAGTAGTGATTCACTCAGAGGGTAGTGATTCACTCAGAAGGTGGTGATACACTCAGAGAGTAGTGATTCACTCAGAGGGTAGTGATTCACTCAGAAGGTGGTGATTCACTCAGAGGGTAGTGATTCACTCAGAAGGTAGTGATTCACTCAGAGGGTGGTGATTCACTCAGAGGGTAGTGATTCACTCAGACGGTAGTGATTCACTCAGAGGTTGGTGATTCACTCAGAGGGTAGTTATTCACTCAGAGGATGGTGATTCACTCAGAGGGTAGTGATTCATTCAGAGGGTAGTGATTTACTCAGAGGGTGCTGATTCACTCAGAGGGTAGTGATTCACTCAGAGGGTGGTGATACACTCAGAGAGTAGTGATTCACTCAGAGGGTAGTGATTCACTCAGAGGGTAGTGATTTACTCGGAGTGTGGTGATTTGCTCAGAGGGTATTGATTTACTCGGAGTGTGGTGATTTGCTCAGAGGGCGGTGATTTACTCAGAGGGTAGAGATTCACTCAGGGAGGATAGAGTTTCACTCAGAGGGAAAGTGATTTACTCGGAGTGTGGTGATTCACTCAGAGGGTAGTGATTCACTCAGAGGATGGTGATTCACTCAGAGGGTAATGATTCACTCAGAGGGTAGTTATTTACTCAGAGGGTGGTGATTCGCTCAGAGGGTGGTGATTCACTAAGAGTGTAGTGATTCACTCAGAGGGTAGTGAGTAACTCAGAGGGTCGTGATTCACTCAGAGCATAGTGATTCACTCAGACCATGGTGATTCACTCAGAGGGTGGTGATTCACTCAGAGGGTAGTGATTCAGTCAGACGGTAGTGATTCACTCAGATTGTGGTGATTCACTCAGAGGGTAGTGATTCACTTCCAGGATGGTGATTCATTCAGAGGGTGGTGATTCATTCAGAGGGTAGTGATTCACTCAGAGGGTAGTGATTCACTCAGAGGGTGGTGATTCACTCAGAGGGTAGTGATTCACTCAGAAGGTAGTGATTCACTCAGAGGGTGGTGATTCACTCAGAGGGTAGTGATTTACTCAGAGTGTGGTGATTCACTCAGAGGGTGGTGATTCACTCAGAGGGTAGTGATTCACTCAGAGGATGGTGATTCACTCAGTGGGTGGTGATTCATTCAGAGGGTAGTGATTTACTCAGAGGCTGCTGATTCACTCAGAGGGTAGTGATTCACTCAGAGGGTGGTGATACACTCAGAGAGTAGTGATTCACTCAGAGGGTAGTGATTCACTCAGAGGGTGCTGATTCACGCAGAGGGTAGTGATTCACTCAGAAGGTAGTGATTCACTCAGAGGGTGGTGATTCACTCAGAGGGTAGTGATTCACTCCGACGGTAGTGATTCACTCAGAAGGTGGTGCTTCACTCAGAGGGTAGTTATTCACTCAGAGGATGGTGATTCACTCAGAGGGTGGTGATTCATTCAGAGGGTAGTGATTTACTCAGAGGGTGCTGATTCACTCAGAGGGTAGTGGTTCACTCAGAGGGTGGTGATACACTCAGAGAGTAGTGATTCACTCAGAGGGTGGTGATTTACTCAGAGGGTAGTGATTCACTCAGGGAGGATAGAGTTTTACTCAGAGGGAAAGTGATTTACTCGGAGTGTGGTGATTCACTCAGAGGGTAGTGATTCACTCAGAGGATGGTGATTCACTCAGAGGGTAATGATTCACTCAGAGGGTAGTTATTTAGTCTGAGGGTGGTGATTCGCTCAGAGGGTGGTGATTCACTAAGAGTGTAGTGATTCACTCAGAGGGGACTGAGTAACTCAGAGGGTCGTGATTCACTCAGAGCATAGTGATTCACTCAGACCATAGTGATTCACTCAGAGGGTGGTGATTCACTCAGAGGGTAGTTATTCACTCAGAGGATGGTGATTCACTCAGAGGGTAGTGATTCACTCAGACCATAGTGATTCACTCAGAGGGTGGTGATTCACTCAGACGGTAGTGATTCACTCAGAGGGTGGTGATTCACTCAGAGGGTAGTGATTCACTCAGAGGGTGGTGATACACTCAGAGAGTAGTGATTCACTCAGAGGGTAGTGATTCACTCAGAAGGTGGTGATACACTCAGAGAGTAGTGATTCACTCAGAGGGTAGTGATTCACTCAGAAGGTGGTGATTCACTCAGAGCGTAGTGATTCACTCAGAAGGTAGTGATTCACTCAGAGGGTGGTGATTCACTCAGAGGGTAGTGATTCACTCAGACGGTAGTGATTCACTCAGAGGGTGGTGATTCACTCAGAGGGTAGTTATTCACTCAGAGGATGGTGATTCACTCAGAGGGTAGTGATTCATTCAGAGGGTAGTGATTTAATCAGAGGGTGCTGATTCACTCAGAGGGTAGTGATTCACTCAGAGGGTGGTGATACACTCAGAGAGTAGTGATTTACTCGGAGTGTGGTGATTTGCTCAGAGGGTATTGATTTACTCGGAGTGTGGTGATTTGCTCAGAGGGCGGTGATTTACTCAGAGGGCAGAGATTCACTCAGGGAGGATAGAGTTTCACTCAGAGGGAAAGTGATTTACTCGGAGTGTGGTGATTCACTCAGAGGGTAGTGATTCACTCAGAGGATGGTGATTCACTCAGAGGGTAATGATTCACTCAGAGGGTAGTTATTTACTCAGAGGGTGGTGATTCGCTCAGAGGGTGGTGATTCACTAAGAGTGTAGTGATTCACTCAGAGGGTAGTGAGTAACTCAGAGGGTCGTGATTAACTCAGAGCATAGTGATTCACTCAGACTATAGTGATTCACTCAGAGGGTGGTGATTCACTCAGAGGGTAGAGATTCACTCAGACGGTAGTGATTCACTCAGAGGGTGGTGATTCACTCAGAGGGTAGTGATTCACTTCGAGGATGGTGATTCATTCAGAGGGTGGTGATTCATTCAGAGGGTAGTGATTTACTCAGAGGGTGCTGATTCACTCAGAGGGTAGTGATTCACTCAGAGGGTGGTGATACACTCAGAGAGTAGTGATTCACTCAGAGGGTAGTGATTCACTCAGAGGGTGGTGATTCACTCAGAGGGTAGTGATTCACTCAGAAGGTAGTGATTCACTCAGAGGGTGGTGATTCACTCAGAGGGTAGTGATTCACTCAGACGGTAGTGATTCACTCAGAGGGTGGTGATTCACTCAGAGGGTAGTGATTTACTCAGAGGGTGCTGATTCACTCAGAGAGTAGCGATTCACTCAGACGGTAGTGATTCACTCAGAGGATGGTGATTCACTCAGAGGGTGGTGATTCATTCAGAGGGTAGTGATTTACTCAGAGGGTGCTGATTCACTCAGAGAGTAGCGATTCACTCAGAGGGTAGTGATTCACTCAGAGGGTAGTGATTTATTCAGAGTGTGGTGATTCACTCAGAGGGTGGTGATTCACTCAGAGGGTAGTGATTCACTCAGAGGGTAGTGATTCACTCAGAGGATGGTGATTCACTCAGTGGGTGGTGATTCATTCAGAGGGTAGTGATTTACTCAGAGGGTGGTGATACACTCAGAGAGTAGTGATTCACTCAGAGGGTAGTGATTCACTCAGACCATAGTGATTTACTCAGAGGGTGCTGATTCACTCAGAGGGTAGTGATTCACTCAGAGGGTGGTGATACACTCAGAGAGTAGTGATTCACTCAGAGGGTAGTGATTCACTCAGACCATAGTGATTCACTCAGAGGGTGGTGATTCACTCAGACGGTAGTGATTCACTCAGAGGGTGGTGATTCACTCAGAGGGTAGTGATTCACTCAGAGGGTGGTGATACACTCAGAGAGTAGTGATTCACTCAGAGGGTAGTGATTCACTCAGAAGGTGGTGATACACTCAGAGAGTAGTGATTCACTCAGAGGGTAGTGATTCACTCAGAAGGTGGTGATTCACTCAGAGGGTAGTGATTCACTCAGAAGGTAGTGATTCACTCAGAGGGTGGTGATTCACTCAGAGGGTAGTGATTCACTCAGACGGTAGTGATTCACTCAGAGGGTGGTGATTCACTCAGAGGGTAGTTATTCACTCAGAGGATGGTGATTCACTCAGAGGGTAGTGATTCATTCAGAGGGTAGTGATTTAATCAGAGGGTGCTGATTCACTCAGAGGGTAGTGATTCACTCAGAGGGTGGTGATACACTCAGAGAGTAGTGATTCACTCAGAGGGTAGTGATTCACTCAGAGGGTAGTGATTTACTCGGAGTGTGGTGATTTGCTCAGAGGGTATTGATTTACTCGGAGTGTGGTGATTTGCTCAGAGGGCGGTGATTTACTCAGAGGGTAGAGATTCACTCAGGGAGGATAGAGTTTCACTCAGAGGGAAAGTGATTTACTCGGAGTGTGGTGATTCACTCAGAGGGTAGTGATTCACTCAGAGGATGGTGATTCACTCAGAGGGTAATGATTCACTCAGAGGGTAGTTATTTACTCAGAGGGTGGTGATTCGCTCAGAGGGTGGTGATTCACTAAGAGTGTAGTGATTCACTCAGAGGGTAGTGAGTAACTCAGAGGGTCGTGATTCACTCAGAGCATAGTGATTCACTCAGACCATAGTGATTCACTCAGAGGGTGGTGATTCACTCAGAGGGTAGTGATTCACTCAGACGGTAGTGATTCACTCAGAGGGTGGTGATTCACTCAGAGGGTAGTGATTCACTTCGAGGATGGTGATTCATTCAGAGGGTGGTGATTCATTCAGAGGGTAGTGATTTACTCAGAGGGTGCTGATTCACTCAGAGGGTAGTGATTCACTCAGAGGTTGGTGATACACTCAGAGAGTAGTGATTCACTCAGAGGGTGGTGATTCACTCAGAGGGTGGTGATTCACTCAGAGGGTAGTGATTCACTCAGAAGGTAGTGATTCACTCAGAGGGTGGTGATTCACTCAGAGGGTAGTGATTCACTCAGACGGTAGTGATTCACTCAGAGGGTGGTGATTCACTCAGAGGGTAGTTATTCACTCAGAGGATGGTGATTCACTCAGAGGGTGGTGATTCACTCAGAGGGTAGTTATTCACTCAGAGGATGGTGATTCACTCAGAGGGTGGTGATTCATTCAGAGGGTAGTGATTTACTCAGAGGGTGGTGATGCACTCAGAGAGTAGCGATTCACTCAGAGGGTAGTGATTCACTCAGAGGGTAGTGATTTATTCAGAGTGTGGTGATTCACTCAGAGGGTGGTGATTCACTCAGAGGGTAGTGATTCACTCAGAGGGTAGTGATTTATTCAGAGTGTGGTGATTCACTCAGAGGGTGGTGATTCACTCAGAGGGTGGTGATTCATTCAGAGGGTAGTGATTTACTCAGAGGGTGGTGATGCACTCAGAGAGTAGCGATTCACTCAGAGGGTAGTGATTCACTCAGAGGGTAGTGATTTATTCAGAGTGTAGTGATTCACTCAGAGGATGGTGATTCACTCAGTGGGTGGTGATTCATTCAGAGGGTAGTGATTTACTCAGAGGGTGCTGATTCACTCAGAGGGTAGTGATTCACTCAGAGGGTGGTGATACACTCAGAGAGTAGTGATTCACTCAGAGGGTAGTGATTCACTCAGAGGGTAGTGATTCACTCAGAGGGTGGTGATTCACTCAGAGGGTAGTGATTCACTCAGACGGTAGTGATTCACTCAGAAGGTGGTGCTTCACTCAGAGGGTAGTTATTCACTCAGAGGATGGTGATTCACTCAGAGGGTGGTGATTCATTCAGAGGGTAGATATTTACTCAGAGGGATCTGATTCACTCAGAGGGTAGTGGTTCACTCAGAGGGTGGTGATACACTCAGAGAGTAGTGATTCACTCAGAGGGTAGTGATTCACTCAGAGGGTAGTGATTTACTCAGAGTGTGGTGATTTACTCAGAGGGTAGTGATTCACTCAGGGAGGATAGAGTTTTACTCAGAGGGAAAGTGATTTACTCGGAGTGTGGTGATTCACTCAGAGGGTAGTGATTCACTCAGAGGATGGTGATTCACTCAGAGGGTGCTGATTCACTCAGAGGGTAGTTATTTACTCAGAGGGTGGTGATTCGCTCAGAGGGTGGTGATTCACACAGAGGGTAGTGATTCACTCAGAAGGTGGTGATTCACTCAGAGGGTAGTGATTCACTCAGAAGGTAGTGATTCACTCAGAGGGTGGTGATTCACTCAGAGGGTAGTGATTCACTCAGACGGTAGTGATTCACTCAGAGGGTGGTGATTCACTCAGAGGGTAGTTATTCACTCAGAGGATGGTGATTCACTCAGAGGGTGGTGATTCACTCAGAGGGTAGTGATTTACTCAGAGGGTGGTGATTCGCTCAGAGTGTGGTGATTCACTAAGAGTGTAGTGATTCACTCAGAGGGTAGTGAGTAACTCAGAGGGTCGTGATTCACTCAGAGCATAGTGATTCACTCAGACCATAGTGATTCACTCAGAGGGTGGTGATTCACTCAGAGGGTAGTGATTCACTCAGACGGTAGTGATTCACTCAGAGGGTGGTGATTCACTCAGAGGGTAGTGATTCACTCAGAGGATGGTGATTCACTCAGAGGGTGGTGATTCATTCAGAGGGTAGTGATTTACTCAGAGGGTGCTGATTCACTCAGAGGGTAGTGATTCACTCAGAGGGTGGTGATACACTCAGAGAGTAGTGATTCACTCAGAGCGTAGTGATTCACTCAGACCGTAGTGATTCATTCAGAGGCTGGTGATTCACTCAGAGTTTAGTGATTCAATCAGAGGGTAGTGATTCACTCAGAGAGTAGTGATTCACTCAGAGGGTGCTGATTCACTCAGAGGGTGGTGATTCACTCAGAGGGTAGTGATTCACTCAGAGTGTAGTGATTTACTCGGAGGGTGGTGATTTAACCAGAGGGTAGTGATTCACTCAGAGGGTAGCGATTTACTCAGAGTGTAGTGATTCACTCAGAGGGTAGTGATTTACTCAGAGTGTGGTGATTTACTCAGAGGGTAGTGATTCACTCAGGGTGGATAGAGATTTACTCAGAGGGTAGTGATTCACTCAGAGAGTAGTGATTCACTCAGAGGGTGGTGATTCACTCAGAGGGTGTTGATTCACTCAGAGGGCAGTGATTCACTCAGAGGATGGTGATTCACTCAGAGGGTAATGATTCACTCAGACGGTAGTGATTCACTCAGAGGGTGGTGATTCACTCAGAGGGTAGTTATTCACTCAGAGGATGGTGATTCACTCAGAGGGTAGTGATTCACTCAGACGGTAGTGATTCACTCAGAGGGTGGTGATTCACTCAGAGGGTAGTTATTCACTCAGAGGATGGTGATTCACTCAGAGGGTAGTGATTCATTCAGAGGGTAGTGATTTAATCAGAGGGTGCTGATTCACTCAGAGGGTAGTGATTCACTCAGAGGGTGGTGATACACTCAGAGAGTAGTGATTCACTCAGAGGGTAGTGATTCACTCAGAGGGTAGTGATTTACTCGGAGTGTGGTGATTTGCTCAGAGGGTATTGATTTACTCGGAGTGTGGTGATTTGCTCAGAGGGCGGTGATTTACTCAGAGGGTAGAGATTCACTCAGGGAGGATAGAGTTTCACTCAGAGGGAAAGTGATTTACTCGGAGTGTGGTGATTCACTCAGAGGGTAGTGATTCACTCAGAGGGTAGTGATTCACTCAGAGGATGGTGATTCACTCAGAGGGTAATGATTCACTCAGAGGGTAGTTATTTACTCAGAGGGTGGTGATTCGCTCAGAGGGTGGTGATTCACTAAGAGTGTAGTGATTCACTCAGAGGGTAGTGAGTAACTCAGAGGGTCGTGATTCACTCAGAGCATAGTGATTCACTCAGACCATAGTGATTCACTCAGAGGGTGGTGATTCACTCAGAGGGTAGTGATTCACTTCGAGGATGGTGATTCATTCAGAGGGTGGTGATTCATTCAGAGGGTAGTGATTTACTCAGAGGGTGCTGATTCACTCAGAGGGTAGTGATTCACTCAGAGGGTGGTGATTCACTCAGAGGGTGGTGATTCACTCAGAGGGTAGTGATTCACTCAGAAGGTAGTGATTCACTCAGAGGGTGGTGATTCACTCAGAGGGTAGTGATTCACTCAGACGGTAGTGATTCACTCAGAGGGTGATGATTCACTCAGAGGGTAGTTATTCACTCAGAGGATGGTGATTCACTCAGAGGGTGGTGATTCATTCAGAGGGTAGTGATTTACTCAGAGGGTGCTGATTCATTCAGAGGGTAGTGATTCACTCAGAGGGTGGTGATGCACTCAGAGAGTAGCGATTCACTCAGAGGGTAGTGATTCACTCAGAGGGTAGTGATTTATTCAGAGTGTGGTGATTCACTCAGAGGGTGGTGATTCACTCAGAGGGTAGTGATTCACTCAGAGGATGGTGATTCACTCAGTGGGTGGTGATTCATTCAGAGGGTAGTGATTTACTCAGAGGGTGCTGATTCACTCAGAGGGTAGTGATTCACTCAGAGGGTGGTGATACACTCAGAGGGTAGTGATTCACTCAGAGGGTGGTGATTCACTCAGAGGGTAGTGATTCACTCAGACGGTAGTGATTCACTCAGAAGGTGGTGCTTCACTCAGAGGGTAGTTATTCACTCAGAGGATGGTGATTCACTCAGAGGGTGGTGATTCATTCAGAGGGTAGATATTTACTCAGAGGGATCTGATTCACTCAGAGGGTAGTGGTTCACTCAGAGGGTGGTGATACACTCAGAGAGTAGTGATTCACTCAGAGGGTAGTGATTCACTCAGAGGGTAGTGATTTACTCAGAGGGTAGTGATTCACTCAGGGAGGATAGAGTTTTACTCAGAGGGAAAGTGATTTACTCGGAGTGTGGTGATTCACTCAGAGGGTAGTGATTCACTCAGAGGATGGTGATTCACTCAGAGGGTGCTGATTCACTCAGAGGGTAGTTATTTACTCAGAGGGTGGTGATTCGCTCAGAGGGTGGTGATTCACACAGAGGGTAGTGATTCACTCAGAAGGTGGTGATTCACTCAGAGGGTAGTGATTCACTCAGAAGGTAGTGATTCACTCAGAGGGTGGTGATTCACTCAGAGGGTAGTGATTCACTCAGACGGTAGTGATTCACTCAGAGGGTGGTGATTCACTCAGAGGGTAGTTATTCACTCAGAGGATGGTGATTCACTCAGAGGGTGGTGATTCACTCAGAGGGTAGTGATTTACTCAGAGGGTGTTGATTCACTCAGAGAGTAGTGATTCACTCAGAGAGTGGTGATATACTCAGAGAGTAGTGATTCACTCAGAGGGTAGTGATTCACTCAGAGGGTAGTGATTTACTCGGAGTGTGGTGTTTTGCTCAGAGGGTATTGATTTACTCGGATTGTGGTGATTTGCTCAGAGGGCGGTGATTTACTCAGAGGGTAGTGATTCACTCAGGGAGGATAGAGTTTTACTCAGAGGGAAAGTGATTTACTCGGAGTGTGGTGATTCACTCAGAGGGTAGTGATTCACTCAGACGATGGTGATTCACTCAGAGGGTAATGATTCACTCAGAGGGTAGTTATTTACTCAGAGGGTGGTGATTCGCTCAGAGTGTGGTGATTCACTAAGAGTGTAGTGATTCACTCAGAGGGTAGTGAGTAACTCAGAGGGTCGTGATTCACTCAGAGCATAGTGATTCACTCAGACCATAGTGATTCACTCAGAGGGTGGTGATTCACTCAGAGGGTAGTGATTCACTCAGACGGTAGTGATTCACTCAGAGGGTGGTGATTCACTCAGAGGGTAGTGATTCACTCAGAGGATGGTGATTCACTCAGAGGGTGGTGATTCATTCAGAGGGTAGTGATTTACTCAGAGGGTGCTGATTCACTCAGAGGGTAGTGATTCACTCAGAGGGTGGTGATACACTCAGAGAGTAGTGATTCACTCAGAGCGTAGTGATTCACTCAGACCGTAGTGATTCATTCAGAGGCTGGTGATTCACTCAGAGTTTAGTGATTCAATCAGAGGGTAGTGATTGACTCAGAGAGTAGTGATTCACTCAGAGGGTGCTGATTCACTCAGAGGGTGGTGATTCACTCAGAGGGTAGTGATTCACTCAGAGGGTAGTGATTTACTCGGAGGGTGGTGATTTAACCAGAGGGTAGTGATTCACTCAGAGGGTAGCGATTTACTCAGAGTGTAGTGATTCACTCAGAGGGTAGTGATTTACTCAGAGTGTGGTGATTTACTCAGAGGGTAGTGATTCACTCAGGGTGGATAGAGATTTACTCAGAGGGTAGTGATTCACTCAGAGAGTAGTGATTCACTCAGAGGGTGGTGATTAACTCAGAGGGTGTTGATTCACTCAGAGGGCAGTGATTCACTCAGAGGATGGTGATTCACTCAGAGGGTAATGATTCACTCAGACGGTAGTGATTCACTCAGAGGGTGGTGATTCACTCAGAGGGTAGTTATTCACTCAGAGGATGGTGATTCACTCAGAGGGTAGTGATTCATTCAGAGGGTAGTGATTTAATCAGAGGGTGCTGATTCACTCAGAGGGTAGTGATTCACTCAGAGGGTGGTGATACACTCAGAGAGTAGTGATTCACTCAGAGGGTAGTGATTCACTCAGAGGGTAGTGATTTACTCAGAGGGTAGTGATTCACTCAGGGTGGATAGAGATTTACTCAGAGGGTAGTGATTCACTCAGAGAGTAGTGATTCACTCAGAGGGTGGTGATTCACTCAGAGGGTGTTGATTCACTCAGAGGGCAGTGATTCACTCAGAGGATGGTGATTCACTCAGAGGGTAATGATTCACTCAGACGGTAGTGATTCACTCAGAGGGTGGTGATTCACTCAGAGGGTAGTTATTCACTCAGAGGATGGTGATTCACTCAGAGGGTAGTGATTCATTCAGAGGGTAGTGATTTAATCAGAGGGTGCTGATTCACTCAGAGGGTAGTGATTCACTCAGAGGGTGGTGATACACTCAGAGAGTAGTGATTCACTCAGAGGGTAGTGATTCACTCAGAGGGTAGTGATTTACTCGGAGTGTGGTGATTTGCTCAGAGGGTATTGATTTACTCGGAGTGTGGTGATTTGCTCAGAGGGTATTGATTTACTCGGAGTGTGGTGATTTGCTCAGAGGGCGGTGATTTACTCAGAGGGTAGAGATTCACTCAGGGAGGATAGAGTTTCTCTCAGAGGGAAAGTGATTTACTCGGAGTGTGGTGATTCACTCAGAGGGTAGTGATTCACTCAGAGGATGGTGATTCACTCAGAGGGTAATGATTCACTCAGAGGGTAGTTATTTACTCAGAGGGTGGTGATTCACTCAGAGGGTGGTGATTCACTAAGAGTGTAGTGATTCACTCAGAGGGTAGTGAGTAACTCAGAGGGTCGTGATTCACTCAGAGCATAGTGATTCACTCAGACTATAGTGATTCACTCAGAGGGTGGTGATTCACTCAGAGGGTAGTGATTCACTCAGACGGTAGTGATTCACTCAGAGGGTGGTGATTCACTCAGAGGGTAGTGATTCACTTCGAGGATGGTGATTCATTCAGAGGGTGGTGATTCATTCAGAGGGTAGTGATTTACTCAGAGGGTGCTGATTCACTCAGAGGGTAGTGATTCACTCAGAGGGTGGTGATACACTCAGAGAGTAGTGATTCACTCAGAGGGTAGTGATTCACTCAGAGGGTGGTGATTCACTCAGAGGGTAGTGATTCACTCAGAAGGTAGTGATTCACTCAGAGGGTGGTGATTCACTCAGAGGGTAGTGATTCACTCAGACGGTAGTGATTCACTCAGAGGGTGGTGATTCACTCAGAGGGTAGTTATTCACTCAGAGGATGGTGATTCACTCAGAGGGTGCTGATTCACTCAGAGGGTAGTGATTCACTCAGAGGGTGGTGATGCACTCAGAGAGTAGCGATTCACTCAGAGGGTAGTGATTCACTCAGAGGGTAGTGATTTATTCAGAGTGTGGTGATTCACTCAGAGGGTGGTGATTCACTCAGAGGGTAGTGATTCACTCAGAGGATGGTGATTCACTCAGTGGGTGGTGATTCATTCAGAGGGTAGTGATTTACTCAGAGGGTGCTGATTCACTCAGAGGGTAGTGATTCACTCAGAGGGTGGTGATACACTCAGAGAGTAGTGATTCACTCAGAGGGTAGTGATTCACTCAGACCATAGTGATTCACTCAGAGGGTGGTGATTCACTCAGACGGTAGTGATTCACTCAGAGGGTGGTGATTCACTCAGAGGGTAGTGATTCACTCAGAGGGTGGTGATACACTCAGAGAGTAGTGATTCACTCAGAGGGTAGTGATTCACTCAGAAGGTGGTGATACACTCAGAGAGTAGTGATTCACTCAGAGGGTAGTGATTCACTCAGAGGGTGGTGATTCACTCAGAGGGTAGTGATTCACTCAGACGGTAGTGATTCACTCAGAGGGTGGTGATTCACTCAGAGGGTAGTTATTCACTCAGAGGATGGTGATTCACTCAGAGGGTAGTGATTCATTCAGAGGGTAGTGATTTAATCAGAGGGTGCTGATTCACTCAGAGGGTAGTGATTTGCTCAGAGGGCGGTGATTTACTCAGAGGGTAGAGATTCACTCAGGGAGGATAGAGTTTCACTCAGAGGGAAAGTGATTTACTCGGAGTGTGGTGATTCACTCAGAGGGTAGTGATTCACTCAGAGGATGGTGATTCACTCAGAGGGTAATGATTCACTCAGAGGGTAGTTATTTACTCAGAGGGTGGTGATTCGCTCAGAGGGTGGTGATTCACTCAGAGGGTAGTGAGTAACTCAGAGGGTCGTGATTCACTCAGAGCATAGTGATTCACTCAGACCATAGTGATTCACTCAGAGGGTGGTGATTCACTCAGAGGGTAGTGATTCACTCAGAGGGTGGTGATTCACTCAGAGGGTAGTGATTCACTTCGAGGATGGTGATTCATTCAGAGGGTGGTGATTCATTCAGAGGGTAGTGATTTACTCAGAGGGTGCTGATTCACTCAGAGGGTGGTGATTCACTCAGAGGTTGGTGATACACTCAGAGAGTAGTGATTCACTCAGAGGGTGGTGATTCACTCAGAGGTTGGTGATACACTCAGAGAGTAGTGATTCACTCAGAGGGTGGTGATTCACTCAGAGGGTGGTGATTCACTCAGAGGGTAGTGATTTACTCAGAAGGTAGTGATTCACTCAGAGGGTGGTGATTCACTCAGAGGGTAGTGATTCACTCAGACGGTAGTGATTCACTCAGAGGGTGGTGATTCACTCAGAGGGTAGTTATTCACTCAGAGGATGGTGATTCACTCAGAGGGTGGTGATTCATTCAGAGGGTAGTGATTTACTCAGAGGGTGCTGATTCACTCAGAGGGTAGTGATTCACTCAGAGGGTGGTGATGCACTCAGAGAGTAGCGATTCACTCAGAGGGTAGTGATTCACTCAGAGGGTAGTGATTTATTCAGAGTGTGGTGATTCACTCAGAGGGTGGTGATTCACTCAGAGGGTAGTGATTCACTCAGAGGATGGTGATTCACTCAGTGGGTGGTGATTCATTCAGAGGGTAGTGATTTACTCAGAGGGTGGTGATACACTCAGAGAGTAGTGATTCACTCAGTGGGTAGTGATTCACTCAGAGGGTAGTGATTCACTCAGAGGGTGGTGATTCACTCAGAGGGTAGTGTTTCACTCAGACGGTAGTGATTCACTCAGAAGGTGGTGCTTCACTCAGAGGGTAGTTATTCACTCAGAGGATGGTGATTCACTCAGAGGGTGGTGATTCATTCAGAGGGAAGATATTTACTCAGAGGGTGCTGATTCACTCAGAGGGTAGTGGTTCACTCAGAGGGTGGTGATACACTCAGAGAGTAGTGATTCACTCAGAGGGTAGTGATTCACTCAGAGTGTAGTGATTTACTCAGAGTGTGGTGATTTACTCAGAGGGTAGTGATTCACTCAGGGAGGATAGAGTTTTACTCAGAGGGAAAGTGATTTACTCGGAGTGTGGTGATTCACTCAGAGGGTAGTGATTCACTCAGAGGATGGTGATTCACTCAGAGGGTGCTGATTCACTCAGAGGGTAGTTATTTACTCAGAGGGTGGTGATTCGCTCAGAGGGTAGTTATTCACTCAGAGGATGGTGATTCACTCAGAGGGTGGTGATTCACTCAGAGGGTAGTGATTTACTCAGAGGGTGCTGATTCACTCAGAGAGTAGTGATTCACTCAGAGAGTGGTGATATACTCAGAGAGTAGTGATTCACTCAGAGGGTAGTGATTCACTCAGAGGGTAGTGATTTACTCGGAGTGTGGTGTTTTGCTCAGAGGGTATTGATTTACTCGGATTGTGGTGATTTGCTCAGAGGGCGGTGATTTACTCAGAGGGTAGTGATTCACTCAGGGAGGATAGAGTTTTACTCAGAGGGAAAGTGATTTACTCGGAGTGTGGTGATTCACTCAGAGGGTAGTGATTCACTCAGAGGATGGTGATTCACTCAGAGGGTAATGATTCACTCAGAGGGTAGTTATTTACTCAGAGGGTGGTGATTCGCTCAGAGTGTGGTGATTCACTAAGAGTGTAGTGATTCACTCAGAGGGTAGTGAGTAACTCAGAGGGTCGTGATTCACTCAGAGCATAGTGATTCACTCAGATCATAGTGATTCACTCAGAGGGTGGTGATTCACTCAGAGGGTAGTGATTCACTCAGACGGTAGTGATTCACTCAGAGGGTGGTGATTCACTCAGAGGGTAGTGATTCACTCAGAGGATGGTGATTCACTCAGAGGGTGGTGATTCATTCAGAGGGTAGTGATTTACTCAGAGGGTAGTGATTCACTCAGAGGGTGGTGATACACTCAGAGAGTAGTGATTCACTCAGAGCGTAGTGATTCACTCAGACCGTAGTGATTCATTCAGAGGCTGGTGATTCACTCAGAGTTTAGTGATTCAATCAGAGGGTAGTGATTCACTCAGAGAGTAGTGATTCACTCAGAGGGTGCTGATTCACTCAGAGGGTGGTGATTCACTCAGAGGGTAGTGATTCACTCAGAGGGTAGTGATTTACTCGGAGGGTGGTGATTTAACCAGAGGGTAGTGATTCACTCAGAGGGTAGCGATTTACTCAGAGTGTAGTGATTCACTCAGAGGGTAGTGATTTACTCAGAGGATGGTGATTCACTCAGAGGGTAATGATTCACTCAGAGGGTAGTTATTTACTCAGAGGGTGGTGATTCGCTCAGAGGGTGGTGATTCACTAAGAGTGTAGTGATTCACTCAGAGGGTAGTGAGTAACTCAGAGGGTCGTGATTCACTCAGAGCATAGTGATTCACTCAGATCATAGTGATTCACTCAGAGGGTGGTGATTCACTCAGAGGGTAGTGATTCACTCAGACGGTAGTGATTCACTCAGAGGGTGGTGATTCACTCAGAGGGTAGTGATTCACTCAGAGGATGGTGATTCACTCAGAGGGTGGTGATTCATTCAGAGGGTAGTGATTTACTCAGAGGGTGCTGATTCACTCAGAGGGTAGTGATTCACTCAGAGGGTGGTGATTCACTCAGAAGGTAGTGATTCACTCAGAGGGTAGTGCTTCACTGAGAGCGTGGTGATTTACTCAGAGGGTAGTGATTTACTCAGAGGGTAGTGATTCACTCAGAGGGTAGTGATTTACTCAGAGTGTGGTGATTTACTCAGAGGGTAGTGATTCACTCAGGGTGGATAGAGATTTACTCAGAGGGTAGTGATTCACTCAGAGAGTAGTGATTCACTCAGAGGGTGGTGATTCACTCAGAGGGTGTTGATTCACTCAGAGGGCAGTGATTCACTCAGAGGATGGTGATTCACTCAGAGGGTAATGATTCACTCAGAGGGTAGTTATTTACTCAGAGGGAGGTGATTCACTAAGAGGGTAGTGATTCACTCAGAGGGTAGTGATTCACTCAGAGGGGGTTATTCACTCAGAGCGTAGTGATTCACTCAGACCGTAGTGATTCACTCAGATGGTAGTGATTCACTCAGAGAGTGGTGATTCACTCAGAGGGTAGTGATTCACTCAGAGGGTAGTGATTCACTCAGAGGATGGTGATTCACTCAGAGGGTGGTGATTCATTCAGAGGGTAGTGATTTACTCAGAGGGTGCTGATTCACTCAGAGGGTAGTGATTTACTAAGAGTGTGGTGATTTACTCAGATGGTAGTGATTCACTCAGGGAGGACAGAGATTTACTCAGAGGGTAGTGATTCACTCAAAGAGTAGTGATTCACTCAGAGGGTAGTGATTCACTCAGAGGGTAGTGATTTACTAAGAGTGTGGTGATTTACTCAGATGGTAGTGATTCACTCAGGGAGGACAGAGATTTACTCAGAGGGTGGTGATTCACTCAGAGGGTGTTGATTCACTCAGAGGGTAGTGATTCACTCAGAGGGTGGTGCTTTACTCAGAGGGTGGTGATACACTAAGAGGATAGTGATTCACTCAGAGGGTGGTGATTTACTCAGATGGTAGTGATTCACTCAGAGGGTAGTGATTTACTCGGAGTGTGGTGATTTGCTCAGAGGACGGTGATTTACTCAGAGGGTAGTGATTCACTCAGGGAGGATAGAGTTTTACTCAGAGGGAAAGTGATTTACTCGGAGTGTGGTGATTCACTCAGCGGGTAGAGATTCACTCAGAGGATGGTGATTCACTCAGAGGGTAATGATTCACTCAGAGGGTAGTTATTTACTCAGAGGGTGGTGATTCACTAAGAGGGTAGTGATTCACTCAGAGGGTAGTGATTCACTCAGAGGGTGGTGATTCACTCAGAGCGTAGTGATTCACTCAGACCGTAGTGATTCACTCAGAGGCTGGTGATTCACTCAGAGGTTAGTGATTCAATCAGAGGGTAGTGATTCACTCAGAGGGTAGTGATTCACTCAGAGGGTGGTGATTCACTCAGAGGGTAGTGATTCACTCAGAGGGTAGTGATTTACTCGGAGGTTGGTGGTTTAATCAGAGGGTAGTGATTCACTCAGAGGGTGTTGATTCACTCAGAGGGCAGTGATTCACTCAGAGGATGGTGATTCACTCAGAGGGTAGTGATTCACTCAGAGGGTGCTGATTCACTCAGAGGGTGGTGATTCACTCAGAGGGTAGTGATTCACTCAGAGGGTAGTGATTTACTCAGAGGGTGGTGATTTAATCAGAGGGTAGTGATTCACTCAGAGGGTAGCGATTTACTCAGAGTGTAGTGATTCACTCAGAGGGTAGTGATTTACTCAGAGTGTGGTGATTTACTCAGAGGGTAGTGATTCACTCAGGGTGGATAGAGATTTACTCAGAGGGTAGTGATTCACTCAGAGAGTAGTGATTCACTCAGAGGGTGGTGATTCACTCAGAGGGCAGTGATTCACTCAGAGGGTAGTGATTTACTCAGAGGGAGGTGATTCACTAAGAGGGTAGTGATTCACTCAGAGGGTAATGATTCACTCAGAGGGTAGTTATTTACTCAGAGGGTGGTGATTCACTAAGAGGGTAGTGATTCACTCAGAGGGTGGTGATTCACTCAGAGCGTAGTGATTCACTCAGACCGTTGTGATTCACTCAGAGGCTGGTGATTCACTCAGAGGTTAGTGATTCAATCAGAGGGTAGTGATTCACTCAGAGGGTAGTGATTCACTCAGAGGGTGCTGATTCACTCAGAGGGTGCTGATTCACTCAGAGGGTGCTGATTCACTCAGAGGGTAGTGATTCACTCGGAGGTTGGTGATTTAATCAGAGGGTAGTGATTCACTCAGAGGGTGCTGATTCACTCAGAGGGTGGTGATTCACTCAGAGGGTAGTGATTCACTCAGAGGGCAGTGATTTACTCGGAGGTTGGTGATTTAATCAGAGTGTAGTGATTCACTCAGAGGGTAGTGATTTACTCAGAGTGTGGTGATTTACTAAGAGGGTAGTGATTCACTCAGGGTGGATAGAGATTTACTCAGAGGGAAGTGATTCACTCAGAGAGTAGTGATTCACTCAGAGGGTGGTGATTCACTCAGAGGGTGTTGATTCACTCAGAGGGCAGTGATTCACTCAGAGGATGGTGATTCACTCAGAGGGTAATGATTCACTCAGAGGGTAGTTATTTACTCAGAGGGAGGTGATTCACTAAGAGAGTGGTGATTCACTCAGAGCGTAGTGATTCACTCAGACGTTAGTGATTCACTCAGAGGTTAGTGATTCACTCAGATGGTAGTGTTTCACTCAGAGAATGGTGATTCACTCAGAATGTAGTGATTCACTCAGAGGATGGTGATTCACTCAGAGGGTGGTGATTCATTCAGAGGGTAGTGATTTAATCAGACGATGGTGATTCACTCAGAGGGTAGTGATTCACTCAGAGGGTGGTGATATGCTCAAAGGGTAGTGATTTACTCAGAGGGTAGTGATTCACTCAGAGGATAGTGATTCACTCAGAGGGTAGTGATTCACTCAGATGGTAGTCATTCACTCAGTGGGTGGTGATTCACTCAGAGGGTAGTGATTCACTCAGAAGGTGCTGATTCACTCAGAGGGTAGTGAGTCACTCAGAGGGTGATGATCACACAGAGCGTAGTGATTCACACAGACCAAAGTGATTCACTCAGAGGGTGGTGATTCACTCAGAGAGTAGTGATTCACTCAGACGGTAGTGATTCACTCAGAGGGTGGTGATTCACTCAGAGGGTAGTGATTCACTCAGAGGATGGTGATTCACTCAGAGGGTGGTGATTCACTCAGAGGTTAGTGATTTACTCGGAGGGTGTTGATTCACTCAGCGGGTAGTGATTCACTCAGAAGGTAGTGATTCACTCAGAGGGTGGTGATTCACTCAGAGGGTAGTGATTCACTCAGATGGTAGTGATTTACTCAGAGGGTGCTGATTCACTCAGAGGGTAGTGATTCACTCAGAGGGTGGTGATACACTCAGAGAGTAGTGATTCACTCAGAGGGTAGTGATTCACTCAGAGTTTAGTGATTTACTAAGAGTGTGGTGATTTACTCAGAGGGTAGTGATTCACTCAGGGAGGACAGAGATTTACTCAGAGGGTAGTGATTCACTCAAAGAGTAGTGATTCACTCAGAGGGTGGTGATTCACTCAGAGGTTGTTAATTCACTCAGAGGGTAGTGATTCACTCAGAGGGTGGTGCTTTACTCAGAGGGCGGTGATACACTAAGAGGATAGTGATTCACTCAGAGGGTGGTGATTTACTCAGAGGGTAGTGATTCACCCAGAGGGTAGTGATTTACTCGGAGTGTGGTGATTTGCTCAGAGGGCGGTGATTTACTCAGAGGGTAGTGATTCACTCAGGGAGGATAGAGTTTTACTCAGAGGGAAAGTGATTTACTCGGAGTGTGGTGATTCACTCAGCGGGTAGAGATTCACTCAGAGGATGGTGATTCACTCAGAGGGTAATGATTCACTCAGAGGGTAGTTATTTACTCAGAGGGTGGTGATTCACTCAGAGCGTAGTGATTCACTCAGACCGTAGTGATTCACTCAGAGGCTGGTGATTCACTCAGAGTTTAGTGATTCAATCAGAGGGTAGTGATTCACTCAGAGGGTAGTGATTCACTCAGAGGGTGCTGATTCACTCAGAGGGTGGTGATTCACTCAGAGGGTAGTGATTCACTCAGAGGGTAGTGATTTACTCGGAGGTTGGTGGTTTAATCAGAGGGTAGTGATTCACTCACAGGGTGTTGATTCACTCAGAGGGCAGTGATTCACTCAGAGGGTAGTGATTTACTCAGAGTGTGGTGATTTACTCAGAGGGTAGTGATTCACTCAGGGTGGATAGAGATTTACTCAGAGGGAAGTGATTCACTCAGAGAGTAGTGATTCACTCAGAGGGTGTTGATTCACTCAGAGGGTAATGATTCACTTAGAGGGTAGTTATTTACTCAGAGGGAGGTGATTCACTAAGAGAGTAGTGATTCACTCAGAGGGTAGTGATTCACTCAGAGGGGGTTATTCACTCAGAGCGTAGTGATTCACTCAGACGTTAGTGATTCACTCAGAGGTTAGTGATTCACTCAGATGGTAGTGATTCACTCAGAGAATGGTGATTCACTCAGAGTGTAGTGATTCACTCAGAGGATGGTGATTCACTCAGAGGGTGGTGATTCATTCAGAGGGTAGTGATTTAATCAGAGGGTGGTGATTCACTCAGAGGGTAGTGATTCACTCAGAGGGTGGTGATATGCTCAAAGGGTAGTGATTTACTCAGAGGGTAGTGATTCACTCAGAGGATAGTGATTCACTCAGAGGGTAGTGATTCACTCAGATGGTAGTCATTCACTCAGTGGGTGGTGATTCACTCAGAGGGTAGTGATTCACTCAGAGGGTGCTGATTCACTCAGAGGGTGGTGATTCACTCAGAGGGTAGTGAGTCACTCAGAGGGTGATGATCACACAGAGCGTAGTGATTCACACAGACCAAAGTGATTCACTCAGAGGGTGGTGATTCACTCAGAGGGTAGTGATTCACTCAGACGGTAGTGATTCACTCAGAGGGTGGTGATTCACTCAGAGGGTAGTGATTCACTCAGAGGATGGTGATTCACTCAGAGGTTAGTGATTTACTCGGAGGGTGTTGATTCACTCAGCGGGTAGTGATTCACTCACAGGGAAGTGATTCACTCAGAGGTTAGTGATTCACTCAGAGGGTGGTGATTTACTCAGAGGGTGGTGATTCACTCAGAGGGTAGTGATTCGCTAAGAGGGTCGTGATTCACTCAGAGCATAGTGATTCACTCAGACCATAGTGATTCACTCAGAGGGTGGTGATTCACTCAGAGGGTAGTGATTCACTCAGACGGTAGTGATTCACTCAGAGGGTGGTGATTAACTCAGAGGGTAGTGATTCACTCAGAGGATGGTGATTCACTCAGAGGGTGGTGATTAACTCAGAGGGTAGTGATTCACTCAGAGGGTGGTGATTCATTCAGAGGGTAGTGATTTACTCAGAGGGTGCTGATTCACTCAGAGGGTAGTGATTCACTCAGAGGGTGGTGATACACTCAGAGAGTAGTGATTCACTCAGAGGGTAGTGATTCACTCAGGGAGGATAGAGATTTACTCAGAGGGTAGTGATTCACTCAGAAAGTAGTGATTCACTCAGAGGGTGGTGATTCACTCAGAGGGTGTTGATTCACTCAGAGGGTAGAGATTCACTCATGGAGGATAGAGATTTACTCAGAGGGTAGTGATTCACTCAGAAAGTAGTGATTCACTCAGAGGGTGGTGATTCACTCAGAGGGTGTTGATTCACTCAGAGGGTAGAGATTCACTCAGAGGGTGCTGATTTACTCAGAGGGTAGTGATTCACTCAGAGGATAGTGAGTCACTCAGAGGGTGGTGATCACTCAGAGGGTAGTGATTCACTCAGAGGATAGTGAGTCACTCAGAGGGTGGTGATCACTCACAGCATAGTGCTGCACACAGACAGTAGTGATTCACTCAGAGGGTGGTGATTCACTCAGAGGGTAGTGATTCACTCAGACGGTAGTGATTCACTCAGAGGATGGTGATTCACTCAGAGTGTGGTGATTCAATCAGAGAGTAGTGATTCACTCAGAGGGTGGTGATTCACTCAGAGGTTAGTGATTTACTCGGAGGGTGTTGATTCACTCAGCGGGTAGTGATTCACTCACAGGGAAGTGATTCACTCAGAGGGTAGTGATTCACTCAGAGGGTGGTGATTTACTCAGAGGGTGGTGATTCACTCAGAGGGTAGTGATTCACTCAGAAAGTAGTGATTCACTCAGAGGGTGGTGATTCACTCAGAGGGTGTTGATTCACTCAGAGGGTAGAGATTCACTCAGAGGGTAGTGATTCACTCAGAAAGTAGTGATTCACTCAGAGGGTGGTGATTCACTCAGAGGGTGCTGATTTACTCAGAGGGTGGTGATTCACTCAGAGGGTGGTGATTCACTCAGAGGGTGGTGATTCACTCAGAGGGTGGTGATTCACTCAGAGGATGGTGATTCACTCAGAGAGTAGTGATTCACTCAGAGGTTAGTGATTTACTCGGAGGGTGTTGATTCACTCAGAGGGTAGAGATTCACTCAGAGGGTGCTGATTTACTCAGAGGGTGGTGATTCACTCAGAGGATAGTGAGTCACTCAGAGGGTGGTGATCACTCACAGCATAGTGCTGCACACAGACAGTAGTGATTCACTCAGAGGGTGGCGATTCACTCAGAGGGTAGTGATTCACTCAGACGGTAGTGATTCACTCAGAGGGTGGTGATTCACTCAGAGGGTAGTGATTTACTCGGAGGGTGGTGATTCACTCAGCGGGTAGTGATTCACTCACAGGGTAGTGATTCACTCAGAGGGTGCTGATTCACTCAGAGGGTGGTGATTCACTCAGAGGGTAGTGATTCACTCAGAGGGTAGTGATTTACTCGGAGGTTGGTGGTTTAATCAGAGGGTAGTGATTCACTCAGAGGGTGTTGATTCACTCAGAGGGCAGTGATTCACTCAGAGGGTAGTGATTTACTCAGAGTGTGGTGATTTACTCAGAGGGTAGTGATTCACTCAGGGTGGATAGAGATTTACTCAGAGGGAAGTGATTCACTCAGAGCATAGTGATTCACTCAGACTATAGTGATTCACTCAGAGGGTGGTGATTCACTCAGAGGGTAGTGATTCACTCAGACGGTAGTGATTCACTCAGAGGGTGGTGATTCACTCAGAGGGTAGTGATTCACTTCGAGGATGGTGATTCATTCAGAGGGTGGTGATTCATTCAGAGGGTAGTGATTTACTCAGAGGGTGCTGATTCACTCAGAGGGTAGTGATTCACTCAGAGGGTGGTGATACACTCAGAGAGTAGTGATTCACTCAGAGGGTAGTGATTCACTCAGAGGGTGGTGATTCACTCAGAGGGTAGTGATTCACTCAGAAGGTAGTGATTCACTCAGAGGGTGGTGATTCACTCAGAGGGTAGTGATTCACTCAGACGGTAGTGATTCACTCAGAGGGTGGTGATTCACTCAGAGGGTAGTTATTCACTCAGAGGATGGTGATTCACTCAGAGGGTGCTGATTCACTCAGAGGGTAGTGATTCACTCAGAGGGTGGTGATGCACTCAGAGAGTAGCGATTCACTCAGAGGGTAGTGATTCACTCAGAGGGTAGTGATTTATTCAGAGTGTGGTGATTCACTCAGAGGGTGGTGATTCACTCAGAGGGTAGTGATTCACTCAGAGGATGGTGATTCACTCAGTGGGTGGTGATTCATTCAGAGGGTAGTGATTTACTCAGAGGGTGCTGATTCACTCAGAGGGTAGTGATTCACTCAGAGGGTGGTGATACACTCAGAGAGTAGTGATTCACTCAGAGGGTAGTGATTCACTCAGACCATAGTGATTCACTCAGAGGGTGGTGATTCACTCAGACGGTAGTGATTCACTCAGAGGGTGGTGATTCACTCAGAGGGTAGTGATTCACTCAGAGGGTGGTGATACACTCAGAGAGTAGTGATTCACTCAGAGGGTAGTGATTCACTCAGAAGGTGGTGATACACTCAGAGAGTAGTGATTCACTCAGAGGGTAGTGATTCACTCAGAAGGTGGTGATTCACTCAGAGGGTAGTAATTCACTCAGAAGGTAGTGATTCACTCAGAGGGTGGTGATTCACTCAGAGGGTAGTGATTCACTCAGACGGTAGTGATTCACTCAGAGGGTGGTGATTCACTCAGAGGGTAGTTATTCACTCAGAGGATGGTGATTCACTCAGAGGGTAATGATTCACTCAGAGGGTAGTGATTCACTCAGAGGATGGTGATTCGCTCAGAGGGTGGTGATTCACTCAGAGGGTAATGATTCACTCAGAGGGTAGTGATTCACTCAGAGGGCGGTGATTTACTCAGAGGGTAGAGATTCACTCAGGGAGGATAGAGTTTCACTCAGAGGGAAAGTGATTTACTCGGAGTGTGGTGATTCACTCAGAGGGTAGTGATTCACTCAGAGGATGGTGATTCACTCAGAGGGTAATGATTCACTCAGAGGGTAGTGATTCACTCAGAGGATGGTGATTCGCTCAGAGGGTGGTGATTCACTCAGAGGGTAGTGAGTAACTCAGAGGGTCGTGATTCACTCAGAGCATAGTGATTCACTCAGACCATAGTGATTCACTCAGAGGGTGGTGATTCACTCAGAGGGTAGTGATTCACTCAGAGGGTGGTGATTCACTCAGAGGGTAGTGATTCACTTCGAGGATGGTGATTCATTCAGAGGGTGGTGATTCATTCAGAGGGTAGTGATTTACTCAGAGGGTGCTGATTCACTCAGAGGGTGGTGATTCACTCAGAGGTTGGTGATACACTCAGAGAGTAGTGATTCACTCAGAGGGTGGTGATTCACTCAGAGGTTGGTGATACACTCAGAGAGTAGTGATTCACTCAGAGGGTGGTGATTCACTCAGAGGGTGGTGATTCACTCAGAGGGTAGTGATTCACTCAGAAGGTAGTGATTCACTCAGAGGGTGGTGATTCACTCAGAGGGTAGTGATTCACTCAGACGGTAGTGATTCACTCAGAGGGTGGTGATTCACTCAGAGGGTAGTTATTCACTCAGAGGATGGTGATTCACTCAGAGGGTGGTGATTCATTCAGAGGGTAGTGATTTACTCAGAGGGTGCTGATTCACTCAGAGGGTAGCGATTCACTCAGAGGGTAGTGATTCACTCAGAGGGTAGTGATTTATTCAGAGTGTGGTGATTCACTCAGAGGGTGGTGATTCACTCAGAGGGTAGTGATTCACTCAGAGGATGGTGATTCACTCAGTGGGTGGTGATTCATTCAGAGGGTAGTGATTTACTCAGAGGGTGGTGATACACTCAGAGAGTAGTGATTCACTCAGTGGGTAGTGATTCACTCAGAGGGTAGTGATTCACTCAGAGGGTGGTGATTCACTCAGAGGGTAGTGTTTCACTCAGACGGTAGTGATTCACTCAGAAGGTGGTGCTTCACTCAGAGGGTAGTTATTCACTCAGAGGATGGTGATTCACTCAGAGGGTGGTGATTCATTCAGAGGGAAGATATTTACTCAGAGGGTGCTGATTCACTCAGAGGGTAGTGGTTCACTCAGAGGGTGGTGATACACTCAGAGAGTAGTGATTCACTCAGAGGGTAGTGATTCACTCAGAGTGTAGTGATTTACTCAGAGTGTGGTGATTTACTCAGAGGGTAGTGATTCACTCAGGGAGGATAGAGTTTTACTCAGAGGGAAAGTGATTTACTCGGAGTGTGGTGATTCACTCAGAGGGTAGTGATTCACTCAGAGGATGGTGATTCACTCAGAGGGTGCTGATTCACTCAGAGGGTAGTTATTTACTCAGAGGGTGGTGATTCGCTCAGAGGGTAGTTATTCACTCAGAGGATGGTGATTCACTCAGAGGGTGGTGATTCACTCAGAGGGTAGTGATTTACTCAGAGGGTGCTGATTCACTCAGAGAGTAGTGATTCACTCAGAGAGTGGTGATATACTCAGAGAGTAGTGATTCACTCAGAGGGTAGTGATTCACTCAGAGGGTAGTGATTTACTCGGAGTGTGGTGTTTTGCTCAGAGGGTATTGATTTACTCGGATTGTGGTGATTTGCTCAGAGGGCGGTGATTTACTCAGAGGGTAGTGATTCACTCAGGGAGGATAGAGTTTTACTCAGAGGGAAAGTGATTTACTCGGAGTGTGGTGATTCACTCAGAGGGTAGTGATTCACTCAGAGGATGGTGATTCACTCAGAGGGTAATGATTCACTCAGAGGGTAGTTATTTACTCAGAGGGTGGTGATTCGCTCAGAGTGTGGTGATTCACTAAGAGTGTAGTGATTCACTCAGAGGGTAGTGAGTAACTCAGAGGGTCGTGATTCACTCAGAGCATAGTGATTCACTCAGATCATAGTGATTCACTCAGAGGGTGGTGATTCACTCAGAGGGTAGTGATTCACTCAGACGGTAGTGATTCACTCAGAGGGTGGTGATTCACTCAGAGGGTAGTGATTCACTCAGAGGATGGTGATTCACTCAGAGGGTGGTGATTCATTCAGAGGGTAGTGATTTACTCAGAGGGTAGTGAT
Organism: Pristiophorus japonicus; assembly: GCF_044704955.1. Taxonomy (NCBI): domain Eukaryota; kingdom Metazoa; phylum Chordata; class Chondrichthyes; family Pristiophoridae; genus Pristiophorus; species Pristiophorus japonicus. The sequence goes on from NC_091990.1 coordinate 73,168,623, forward strand.
TCACTCAGAGGGTGGTGATACACTCAGAGAGTAGTGATTCACTCAGAGCGTAGTGATTCACTCAGACCGTAGTGATTCATTCAGAGGCTGGTGATTCACTCAGAGTTTAGTGATTCAATCAGAGGGTAGTGATTCACTCAGAGAGTAGTGATTCACTCAGAGGGTGCTGATTCACTCAGAGGGTGGTGATTCACTCAGAGGGTAGTGATTCACTCAGAGGGTAGTGATTTACTCGGAGGGTGGTGATTTAACCAGAGGGTAGTGATTCACTCAGAGGGTAGCGATTTACTCAGAGTGTAGTGATTCACTCAGAGGGTAGTGATTTACTCAGAGGATGGTGATTCACTCAGAGGGTAATGATTCACTCAGAGGGTAGTTATTTACTCAGAGGGTGGTGATTCGCTCAGAGGGTGGTGATTCACTAAGAGTGTAGTGATTCACTCAGAGGGTAGTGAGTAACTCAGAGGGTCGTGATTCACTCAGAGCATAGTGATTCACTCAGACCATAGTGATTCACTCAGAGGGTGGTGATTCACTCAGAGGGTAGTGATTCACTCAGACGGTAGTGATTCACTCAGAGGGTGGTGATTCACTCAGAGGGTAGTGATTCACTCAGAGGATGGTGATTCACTCAGAGGGTGGTGATTCATTCAGAGGGTAGTGATTTACTCAGAGGGTGCTGATTCACTCAGAGGGTAGTGATTCACTCAGAGGGTGGTGATTCACTCAGAAGGTAGTGATTCACTCAGAGGGTAGTGCTTCACTGAGAGCGTGGTGATTTACTCAGAGGGTAGTGATTTACTCAGAGGGTAGTGATTCACTCAGAGGGTAGTGATTTACTCAGAGTGTGGTGATTTACTCAGAGGGTAGTGATTCACTCAGGGTGGATAGAGATTTACTCAGAGGGTAGTGATTCACTCAGAGAGTAGTGATTCACTCAGAGGGTGGTGATTCACTCAGAGGGTGTTGATTCACTCAGAGGGCAGTGATTCACTCAGAGGATGGTGATTCACTCAGAGGGTAATGATTCACTCAGAGGGTAGTTATTTACTCAGAGGGAGGTGATTCACTAAGAGGGTAGTGATTCACTCAGAGGGTAGTGATTCACTCAGAGGGGGTTATTCACTCAGAGCGTAGTGATTCACTCAGACCGTAGTGATTCACTCAGATGGTAGTGATTCACTCAGAGAGTGGTGATTCACTCAGAGGGTAGTGATTCACTCAGAGGGTAGTGATTCACTCAGAGGATGGTGATTCACTCAGAGGGTGGTGATTCATTCAGAGGGTAGTGATTTACTCAGAGGGTGCTGATTCACTCAGAGGGTAGTGATTCACTGAGTGTGGTGATTCACTCAGAGGGTGCTGATTCACTCAGAGGGTAGTGATTCACTCAGAGGGTGGTGATACACTCAGAGATAAGTGATTCACTCAGAGGGTAGTGATTCACTCAGAGGGTAGTGATTCACTCAGAGGGTAGTGATTTACTAAGAGTGTGGTGATTTACTCAGATGGTAGTGATTCACTCAGGGAGGACAGAGATTTACTCAGAGGGTAGTGATTCACTCAAAGAGTAGTGATTCACTCAGAGGGTAGTGATTCACTCAGAGGGTAGTGATTTACTAAGAGTGTGGTGATTTACTCAGATGGTAGTGATTCACTCAGGGAGGACAGAGATTTACTCAGAGGGTGGTGATTCACTCAGAGGGTGTTGATTCACTCAGAGGGTAGTGATTCACTCAGAGGGTGGTGCTTTACTCAGAGGGTGGTGATACACTAAGAGGATAGTGATTCACTCAGAGGGTGGTGATTTACTCAGATGGTAGTGATTCACTCAGAGGGTAGTGATTTACTCGGAGTGTGGTGATTTGCTCAGAGGACGGTGATTTACTCAGAGGGTAGTGATTCACTCAGGGAGGATAGAGTTTTACTCAGAGGGAAAGTGATTTACTCGGAGTGTGGTGATTCACTCAGCGGGTAGAGATTCACTCAGAGGATGGTGATTCACTCAGAGGGTAATGATTCACTCAGAGGGTAGTTATTTACTCAGAGGGTGGTGATTCACTAAGAGGGTAGTGATTCACTCAGAGGGTAGTGATTCACTCAGAGGGTGGTGATTCACTCAGAGCGTAGTGATTCACTCAGACCGTAGTGATTCACTCAGAGGCTGGTGATTCACTCAGAGGTTAGTGATTCAATCAGAGGGTAGTGATTCACTCAGAGGGTAGTGATTCACTCAGAGGGTGGTGATTCACTCAGAGGGTAGTGATTCACTCAGAGGGTAGTGATTTACTCGGAGGTTGGTGATTTAATCAGAGGGTAGTGATTCACTCAGAGGGTGTTGATTCACTCAGAGGGCAGTGATTCACTCAGAGGATGGTGATTCACTCAGAGGGTAGTGATTCACTCAGAGGGTGCTGATTCACTCAGAGGGTGGTGATTCACTCAGAGGGTAGTGATTCACTCAGAGGGTAGTGATTTACTCAGAGGGTGGTGATTTAATCAGAGGGTAGTGATTCACTCAGAGGGTAGCGATTTACTCAGAGTGTAGTGATTCACTCAGAGGGTAGTGATTTACTCAGAGTGTGGTGATTTACTCAGAGGGTAGTGATTCACTCAGGGTGGATAGAGATTTACTCAGAGGGTAGTGATTCACTCAGAGGGCAGTGATTCACTCAGAGGATGGTGATTCACTCAGAGGGTAATGATTCACTCAGAGGGTAGTTATTTACTCAGAGGGAGGTGATTCACTAAGAGGGTAGTGATTCACTCAGAGGGTAATGATTCACTCAGAGGGTAGTTATTTACTCAGAGGGTGGTGATTCACTCAGAGGGTAGTGATTCACTCAGAGGGTGGTGATTCACTCAGAGCGTAGTGATTCACTCAGACCGTTGTGATTCACTCAGAGGCTGGTGATTCACTCAGAGGTTAGTGATTCAATCAGAGGGTAGTGATTCACTCAGAGGGTAGTGATTCACTCAGAGGGTGCTGATTCACTCAGAGGGTGCTGATTCACTCAGAGGGTAGTGATTCACTCAGAGGGTAGTGATTTACTCGGAGGTTGGTGATTTAATCAGAGGGTAGTGATTCACTCAGAGGGTGTTGATTCACTCAGAGGGCAGTGATTCACTCAGAGGATGGTGATTCACTCAGAGGGTAGTGATTCACTCAGAGGGTGCTGATTCACTCAGAGGGTGGTGATTCACTCAGAGGGTAGTGATTCACTCAGAGGGCAGTGATTTACTCGGAGGTTGGTGATTTAATCAGAGTGTAGTGATTCACTCAGAGGGTAGTGATTTACTCAGAGTGTGGTGATTTACTAAGAGGGTAGTGATTCACTCAGGGTGGATAGAGATTTACTCAGAGGGAAGTGATTCACTCAGAGAGTAGTGATTCACTCAGAGGGTGGTGATTCACTCAGAGGGTGTTGATTCACTCAGAGGGCAGTGATTCACTCAGAGGATGGTGATTCACTCAGAGGGTAATGATTCACTCAGAGGGTAGTTATTTACTCAGAGGGAGGTGATTCACTAAGAGAGTGGTGATTCACTCAGAGCGTAGTGATTCACTCAGACGTTAGTGATTCACTCAGAGGTTAGTGATTCACTCAGATGGTAGTGTTTCACTCAGAGAATGGTGATTCACTCAGAATGTAGTGATTCACTCAGAGGATGGTGATTCACTCAGAGGGTGGTGATTCATTCAGAGGGTAGTGATTTAATCAGACGATGGTGATTCACTCAGAGGGTAGTGATTCACTCAGAGGGTGGTGATATGCTCAAAGGGTAGTGATTTACTCAGAGGGTAGTGATTCACTCAGAGGATAGTGATTCACTCAGAGGGTAGTGATTCACTCAGATGGTAGTCATTCACTCAGTGGGTGGTGATTCACTCAGAGGGTAGTGATTCACTCAGAAGGTGCTGATTCACTCAGAGGGTAGTGAGTCACTCAGAGGGTGATGATCACACAGAGCGTAGTGATTCACACAGACCAAAGTGATTCACTCAGAGGGTGGTGATTCACTCAGAGAGTAGTGATTCACTCAGACGGTAGTGATTCACTCAGAGGGTGGTGATTCACTCAGAGGGTAGTGATTCACTCAGAGGTTAGTGATTTACTCGGAGGGTGTTGATTCACTCAGCGGGTAGTGATTCACTCAGAAGGTAGTGATTCACTCAGAGGGTGGTGATTCACTCAGAGGGTAGTGATTCACTCAGATGGTAGTGATTTACTCAGAGGATGGTGATTCACTCAGAGGGTGGTGATTCACTCAGAGGTTAGTGATTTACTCGGAGGGTGTTGATTCACTCAGCGGGTAGTGATTCACTCAGAAGGTAGTGATTCACTCAGAGGGTGGTGATTCACTCAGAGGGTAGTGATTCACTCAGATGGTAGTGATTTACTCAGAGGGTGCTGATTCACTCAGAGGGTAGTGATTCACTCAGAGGGTGGTGATACACTCAGAGAGTAGTGATTCACTCAGAGGGTAGTGATTCACTCAGAGTTTAGTGATTTACTAAGAGTGTGGTGATTTACTCAGAGGGTAGTGATTCACTCAGGGAGGACAGAGATTTACTCAGAGGGTAGTGATTCACTCAAAGAGTAGTGATTCACTCAGAGGGTGGTGATTCACTCAGAGGTTGTTAATTCACTCAGAGGGTAGTGATTCACTCAGAGGGTGGTGCTTTACTCAGAGGGCGGTGATACACTAAGAGGATAGTGATTCACTCAGAGGGTGGTGATTTACTCAGAGGGTAGTGATTCACCCAGAGGGTAGTGATTTACTCGGAGTGTGGTGATTTGCTCAGAGGGCGGTGATTTACTCAGAGGGTAGTGATTCACTCAGAGGGTGGTGATTCACTCAGAGGGTAATGATTCACTCAGAGGGTAGTTATTTACTCAGAGGGTGGTGATTCACTAAGAGGGTAGTGATTCACTCAGAGGGTAGTGATTCACTCAGAGGGTGGTGATTCACTCAGAGCGTAGTGATTCACTCAGACCGTAGTGATTCACTCAGAGGCTGGTGATTCACTCAGAGTTTAGTGATTCAATCAGAGGGTAGTGATTCACTCAGAGGGTAGTGATTCACTCAGAGGGTGCTGATTCACTCAGAGGGTGGTGATTCACTCAGAGGGTAGTGATTCACTCAGAGGGTAGTGATTTACTCGGAGGTTGGTGGTTTAATCAGAGGGTAGTGATTCACTCAGAGGGTGTTGATTCACTCAGAGGGCAGTGATTCACTCAGAGGGTAGTGATTTACTCAGAGTGTGGTGATTTACTCAGAGGGTAGTGATTCACTCAGGGTGGATAGAGATTTACTCAGAGGGAAGTGATTCACTCAGAGAGTAGTGATTCACTCAGAGGGTGTTGATTCACTCAGAGGGTAATGATTCACTTAGAGGGTAGTTATTTACTCAGAGGGAGGTGATTCACTAAGAGAGTAGTGATTCACTCAGAGGGTAGTGATTCACTCAGAGGGGGTTATTCACTCAGAGCGTAGTGATTCACTCAGACGTTAGTGATTCACTCAGAGGTTAGTGATTCACTCAGATGGTAGTGATTCACTCAGAGAATGGTGATTCACTCAGAGTGTAGTGATTCACTCAGAGGATGGTGATTCACTCAGAGGGTGGTGATTCATTCAGAGGGTAGTGATTTAATCAGAGGGTGGTGATTCACTCAGAGGGTAGTGATTCACTCAGAGGGTGGTGATATGCTCAAAGGGTAGTGATTTACTCAGAGGGTAGTGATTCACTCAGAGGATAGTGATTCACTCAGAGGGTAGTGATTCACTCAGATGGTAGTCATTCACTCAGTGGGTGGTGATTCACTCAGAGGGTAGTGATTCACTCAGAGGGTGCTGATTCACTCAGAGGGTGGTGATTCACTCAGAGGGTAGTGAGTCACTCAGAGGGTGATGATCACACAGAGCGTAGTGATTCACACAGACCAAAGTGATTCACTCAGAGGGTGGTGATTCACTCAGAGGGTAGTGATTCACTCAGACGGTAGTGATTCACTCAGAGGGTGGTGATTCACTCAGAGGGTAGTGATTCACTCAGAGGATGGTGATTCACTCAGAGGTTAGTGATTTACTCGGAGGGTGTTGATTCACTCAGCGGGTAGTGATTCACTCACAGGGAAGTGATTCACTCAGAGGTTAGTGATTCACTCAGAGGGTGGTGATTTACTCAGAGGGTGGTGATTCACTCAGAGGGTAGTGATTCGCTAAGAGGGTCGTGATTCACTCAGAGCATAGTGATTCACTCAGACCATAGTGATTCACTCAGAGGGTGGTGATTCACTCAGAGGGTAGTGATTCACTCAGACGGTAGTGATTCACTCAGAGGGTGGTGATTAACTCAGAGGGTAGTGATTCACTCAGAGGATGGTGATTCACTCAGAGGGTGGTGATTAACTCAGAGGGTAGTGATTCACTCAGAGGGTGGTGATTCATTCAGAGGGTAGTGATTTACTCAGAGGGTGCTGATTCACTCAGAGGGTAGTGATTCACTCAGAGGGTGGTGATACACTCAGAGAGTAGTGATTCACTCAGAGGGTAGTGATTCACTCAGGGAGGATAGAGATTTACTCAGAGGGTAGTGATTCACTCAGAAAGTAGTGATTCACTCAGAGGGTGGTGATTCACTCAGAGGGTGTTGATTCACTCAGAGGGTAGAGATTCACTCATGGAGGATAGAGATTTACTCAGAGGGTAGTGATTCACTCAGAAAGTAGTGATTCACTCAGAGGGTGGTGATTCACTCAGAGGGTGTTGATTCACTCAGAGGGTAGAGATTCACTCAGAGGGTGCTGATTTACTCAGAGGGTAGTGATTCACTCAGAGGATAGTGAGTCACTCAGAGGGTGGTGATCACTCAGAGGGTAGTGATTCACTCAGAGGATAGTGAGTCACTCAGAGGGTGGTGATCACTCACAGCATAGTGCTGCACACAGACAGTAGTGATTCACTCAGAGGGTGGTGATTCACTCAGAGGGTAGTGATTCACTCAGACGGTAGTGATTCACTCAGAGGATGGTGATTCACTCAGAGTGTGGTGATTCAATCAGAGAGTAGTGATTCACTCAGAGGGTGGTGATTCACTCAGAGGTTAGTGATTTACTCGGAGGGTGTTGATTCACTCAGCGGGTAGTGATTCACTCACAGGGAAGTGATTCACTCAGAGGGTAGTGATTCACTCAGAGGGTGGTGATTTACTCAGAGGGTGGTGATTCACTCAGAGGGTAGTGATTCACTCAGAAAGTAGTGATTCACTCAGAGGGTGGTGATTCACTCAGAGGGTGTTGATTCACTCAGAGGGTAGAGATTCACTCAGAGGGTAGTGATTCACTCAGAAAGTAGTGATTCACTCAGAGGGTGGTGATTCACTCAGAGGGTGCTGATTTACTCAGAGGGTGGTGATTCACTAAGAGGGTAGTGATTCACTCAGAGGATAGTGAGTCACTCAGAGGGTGGTGATCACTCACAGCATAGTGCTGCACACAGACAGTAGTGATTCACTCAGAGGGTGGTGATTCACTCAGAGGGTAGTGATTCACTCAGACGGTAGTGATTCACTCAGAGGGTGGTGATTCACTCAGAGGATGGTGATTCACTCAGAGAGTAGTGATTCACTCAGAGGTTAGTGATTTACTCGGAGGGTGTTGATTCACTCAGAGGGTAGAGATTCACTCAGAGGGTGCTGATTTACTCAGAGGGTGGTGATTCACTCAGAGGATAGTGAGTCACTCAGAGGGTGGTGATCACTCACAGCATAGTGCTGCACACAGACAGTAGTGATTCACTCAGAGGGTGGCGATTCACTCAGAGGGTAGTGATTCACTCAGACGGTAGTGATTCACTCAGAGGGTGGTGATTCACTCAGAGGGTAGTGATTTACTCGGAGGGTGGTGATTCACTCAGCGGGTAGTGATTCACTCACAGGGTAGTGATTCACTCACAGGGTGCTGATTCACTCAGAGTGTGTTGATTCACTCCGAGGGTAGTGATTCACTCAGAGGGTGGTGATTTACTCAGTGGTTGGTGATTCACTCAGAGGATAGAGTTTTACTCAGAGGGAAAGTGATTTACTCGGAGTGTGGTGATTCACTCAGAGGGTAGAGATTCACTCAGAGGATGGTGATTCACTCAGAGGGTAATGATTCACTCAGAGGGTAGTTATTTACTCAGAGGGTGGTGATTCACGAAGAGGGTAGTGATTCACTCAGAGGGTAGTGATTCACTCAGAGGGTGGTGATTCACTCAGAGTGTAGTGATTCACTCAGACCGTAGTGATTCATTCAGAGGCTGGTGATTCACTCAGAGTTTAGTGATTCAATCAGAGGGTAGTGATTCACTCAGAGAGTAGTGATTCACTCAGAGGGTGCTGATTCACTCAGAGGGTGGTGATTCACTCAGAGGGTAGTGATTCACTCAGAGGGTAGTGATTTACTCGGAGGGTGGTGATTTAATCAGAGGGTAGTGATTCACTCAGAGGGTAGCGATTTACTCAGAGTGTAGTGATTCACTCAGAGGGTAGTGATTTACTCAGAGGGTGGTGATTTACTCAGAGGGTAGTGATTCACTCAGGGTGGATAGAGATTTACTCAGAGGGTAGTGATTCACTCAGAGAGTAGTGATTCACTCAGAGGGTGGTGATTCACTCAGAGGGTGTTGATTCACTCAGATGGCAGTGATTCACTCAGAGGATGGTGATTCACTCAGAGGGTAATGATTCACTCAGAGGGTAGTTATTTACTCAGAGGGAGGTGATTCACTAAGAGGGTAGTGATTCACTCAGAGGGTAGTGATTCACTCAGAGGGGGTTATTCACTCAGAGCGCAGTGATTCACTCAGACCGTAGTGATTCACTCAGATGGTAGTGATTCACTCAGAGAGTGGTGATTCACTCAGAGGGTAGTGATTCACTCAGAGGGTAGTGATTCACTCAGAGGATGATGATTCACTCAGAGGGTGGTGATTCATTCAGAGGGTGGTGATACACTCAGAGAGTAGTGATTCACTCAGAGGGTAGTGATTCACTCAGAGGGTAGTGATTTACTCAGAGTGTGGTGATTCACTCAGAGGGTGGTGATTCACTCAGAGGGTAGTGATTCACTCAGAGGATGGTGATTCACTCAGAGGGTGGTGATTCATTCAGAGGGTAGTGATTTACTCAGAGGGTGCTGATTCACTCAGAGGGTAGTGATTCACTCAGAGGGTGGTGATACACTCAGAGAGTAGTGATTCACTCAGAGGGTAGTGATTCACTCAGAGGATGGTGATTCACTCAGAGGGTAGTGATTCACTCAGAAGGTAGTGATTCACTCAGAGGGTGGTGATTCACTCAGAGGGTAGTGATTCGCTCAGATGGTAGTGATTCACTCAGAGGGTGGTGATTCACTCAGAGGGTAGTTATTCACTCAGAGGATGGTGATTCACTCAGAGGGTGGTGATTCATTCAGAGGGTAGTGATTCACTCAGAGGGTGCTGATTCACTCAGAGGGTAGTGATTCACTCAGAGGGTGGTGATACACTCAGAGAGTAGTGATTCACTCAGAGGGTAGTGATTCACTCAGAGGGTAGTGATTTACTAAGAGTGTGGTGATTTACTCAGAGGGTAGTGATTCACTCAGGGAGGACAGAGATTTACTCAGAGGGTAGTGATTCACTCAAAGAGTAGTGATTCACTCAGAGGGTGGTGATTCACTTAGAGGGTGTTGATTCACTCAGAGGGTAGTGATTCACTCAGAGGGTGGTGCTTTACTCAGAGGGTGGTGATACACTAAGAGGATAGTGATTCACTCAGAGGGTGGTGATTTACTCAGAGGGTAGTGATTCATCTCAGAGGGTAGTGATTTACTCGGAGTGTGGTGATTTGCTCAGAGGGCGGTGATTTACTCAGAGGGTAGTGATTCACTCAGGGAGGATAGAGTTTTACTCAGAGGGAAAGTGATTTACTCGGAGTGTGGTGATTCACTCAGCGGGTAGAGATTCACTCAGAGGATGGTGATTCACTCAGAGGGTAATGATTCACTCAGAGGGTAGTTATTTACTCAGAGGGTGGTGATTCACTAAGAGGGTAGTGATTCACTCAGAGGGTAGTGATTCACTCAGAGGGTGGTGATTCACTCAGAGCGTAGTGATTCACTCAGACAGTAGTGATTCACTCAGAGGCTGGTGATTCACTCAGAGGTTAGTGATTCAATCAGAGGGTAGTGATTCACTCAGAGGGTAGTGATTCACTCAGAGGGTGCTGATTCACTCAGAGGGTGGTGATTCACTCAGAGGGTAGTGATGCACTCAGAGGGTAGTGATTTACTCGGAGGTTGGTGGTTTAATCAGAGGGTAGTGATTCACTCAGAGGGTGTTGATTCACTCAGAGGGCAGTGATTCACTCAGAGGGTAGTGATTTACTCAGAGTGTGGTGATTTACTCAGAATATGGTGATTCACTCAGAGGGTAATGATTCACTCAGAGGGTAGTTATTTACTCAGAGGGAGGTGATTCACTAAGAGAGTAGTGATTCACTCAGAGGGTAGTGATTCACTCAGAGGGGGTTATTCACTCAGAGCGTAGTGATTCACTCAGACGTTAGTGATTCACTCAGAGGTTAGTGATTCACTCAGATGGTAGTGATTCACTCGGAGAATGGTGATTCACTCAGAGTGTAGTGATTCACTCAGAGGATGGTGATTCACTCAGAGGGTGGTGATTCATTCAGAGGGTAGTGATTTAAACAGAGGGTGGTGATTCACTCAGAGGGTAGTGATTCACTCAGAGGGTGGTGATATGCTCAAAGGGTAGTGATTTACTCAGAGGGTAGTGATTCACTCAGAGGATAGTGATTCACTCAGAGGGTAGTGATTCACTCAGATGGTAGTCATTCACTCAGTGGGTGGTGATTCACTCAGAGGGTGGTGATTCACTCAGAAGGTGCTGATTCACTCAGAGGGTGGTGATTCACTCAGAGGGTAGTGAGTCACTCAGAGGGTGATGATCACACAGAGCGTAGTGATTCACACAGACCAAAGTGATTCACTCAGAGGGTAGTGATTCACTCAGACGGTAGTGATTCACTCAGAGGGTGGTGATTCACTCAGAGGGTAGTGATTCACTCAGAGGATGGTGATTCACTCAGAGTGTGGTGATTCACTCAGAGGTTAGTGATTTACTCGGAGGGTGTTGATTCACTCAGCGGGTAGTGATTCACTCACAGGGAAGTGATTCACTCAGAGGGTAGTGATTCACTCAGAGGGTGGTGATTTACTCAGAGGGTGGTGATTCACTCAGAGGGTAGTGATTCGCTAAGAGGGTGGTGATTCACTAAGAGTGTAGTGATTCACCCAGATGGTAGTGAGTAACTCAGAGGGTCGTGATTCACTCAGAGCATAGTGATTCACTCAGACCATAGTGATTCACTCAGAGGGTGGTGATTCACTCAGAGGGTAGTGATTCACTCAGACGGTAGTGATTCACTCAGAGGGTGGTGATTCACTCAGAGGGTAGTTATTCACTCAGAGGATGGTGATTCACTCAGAGGGTGGTGATTCATTCAGAGGGCAGTGAGTAACTCAGAGGGTCGTGATTCACTCAGAGCACAGTGATTCACTCAGACCATAGTGATTCACTCAGAGGGTGGTGATTCACTCAGAGGGTAGTGATTCACTCCGACGGTAGTGATTCACTCAGAGGGTGGTGATTAACTCAGAGGGTAGTGATTCACTCAGAGGATGGTGATTCACTCAGAGGGTGGTGATTCATTCAGAGGGTAGTGATTTACTCAGAGGGTGCTGATTCACTCAGAGGGTAGTGATTCACTCAGAGGGTGGTGATACACTCAGAGAGTAGTGATTCACTCAGACGGTAGTGATTCACTCAGAGGGTGGTGATTCACTCAGAGGATGATGATTCACTCAGAGTGTGGTGATTCAATCAGAGAGTAGTGATTCACTCAGAGGGTGGTGATTCACTCAGAGGGTAGTGATTTACTCGGAGGGTGGTGATTCACTCAGCGGGTAGTGATTCACTCACAGGGTAGTGATTCACTCACAGGGTGCTGATTCACTCAGAGTGTGTTGATTCACTCCGAGGGTAGTGATTTACTCAGTGGGTGGTGATTCACTAAGAGGATAGAGTTTTACTCAGAGGGAAAGTGATTTACTCGGAGTGTGGTGATTCACTCAGAGGGTAGAGATTCACTCAGAGGATGGTGATTCACTCAGAGGGTAATGATTCACTCAGAGGGTAGTTATTTACTCAGAGGGTGGTGATTCACTAAGAGGGTAGTGATTCACTCAGAGGGTAGTGATTCACTCAGAGGGTGGTGATTCACTCAGAGCGTAGTGATTCACTCAGACCGTAGTGATTCATTCAGAGGCTGGTGATTCACTCAGAGTTTAGTGATTCAATCAGAGGGTAGTGATTCACTCAGAGAGTAGTGATTCACTCAGAGGGTGCTGATTCACTCAGAGGGTGGTGATTCACTCAGAGGGCAGTGATTCACTCAGAGGGTAGTGATTTACTCAGAGTGTGGTGATTTACTCAGAATATGGTGATTCACTCAGAGGGTAATGATTCACTCAGAGGGTAGTTATTTACTCAGAGGGAGGTGATTCACTAAGAGAGTAGTGATTCACTCAGAGGGTAGTGATTCACTCAGAGGGGGTTATTCACTCAGAGCGTAGTGATTCACTCAGACGTTAGTGATTCACTCAGAGGTTAGTGATTCACTCAGATGGTAGTGATTCACTCGGAGAATGGTGATTCACTCAGAGTGTAGTGATTCACTCAGAGGATGGTGATTCACTCAGAGGGTGGTGATTCATTCAGAGGGTAGTGATTTAAACAGAGGGTGGTGATTCACTCAGAGGGTAGTGATTCACTCAGAGGGTGGTGATATGCTCAAAGGGTAGTGATTTACTCAGAGGGTAGTGATTCACTCAGAGGATAGTGATTCACTCAGAGGGTAGTGATTCACTCAGATGGTAGTCATTCACTCAGTGGGTGGTGATTCACTCAGAGGGTGGTGATTCACTCAGAAGGTGCTGATTCACTCAGAGGGTGGTGATTCACTCAGAGGGTAGTGAGTCACTCAGAGGGTGATGATCACACAGAGCGTAGTGATTCACACAGACCAAAGTGATTCACTCAGAGGGTAGTGATTCACTCAGACGGTAGTGATTCACTCAGAGGGTGGTGATTCACTCAGAGGGTAGTGATTCACTCAGAGGATGGTGATTCACTCAGAGTGTGGTGATTCACTCAGAGGTTAGTGATTTACTCGGAGGGTGTTGATTCACTCAGCGGGTAGTGATTCACTCACAGGGAAGTGATTCACTCAGAGGGTAGTGATTCACTCAGAGGGTGGTGATTCACTCAGAGGGTGGTGATTCACTCAGAGGGTAGTGATTCGCTAAGAGGGTGGTGATTCACTAAGAGTGTAGTGATTCACCCAGATGGTAGTGAGTAACTCAGAGGGTCGTGATTCACTCAGAGCATAGTGATTCACTCAGACCATAGTGATTCACTCAGAGGGTGGTGATTCACTCAGAGGGTAGTGATTCACTCAGACGGTAGTGATTCACTCAGAGGGTGGTGATTCACTCAGAGGGTAGTTATTCACTCAGAGGATGGTGATTCACTCAGAGGGTGGTGATTCATTCAGAGGGCAGTGAGTAACTCAGAGGGTCGTGATTCACTCAGAGCACAGTGATTCACTCAGACCATAGTGATTCACTCAGAGGGTGGTGATTCACTCAGAGGGTAGTGATTCACTCCGACGGTAGTGATTCACTCAGAGGGTGGTGATTAACTCAGAGGGTAGTGATTCACTCAGAGGATGGTGATTCACTCAGAGGGTGGTGATTCATTCAGAGGGTAGTGATTTACTCAGAGGGTGCTGATTCACTCAGAGGGTAGTGATTCACTCAGAGGGTGGTGATACACTCAGAGAGTAGTGATTCACTCAGACGGTAGTGATTCACTCAGAGGGTGGTGATTCACTCAGAGGATGATGATTCACTCAGAGTGTGGTGATTCAATCAGAGAGTAGTGATTCACTCAGAGGGTGGTGATTCACTCAGAGGGTAGTGATTTACTCGGAGGGTGGTGATTCACTCAGCGGGTAGTGATTCACTCACAGGGTAGTGATTCACTCACAGGGTGCTGATTCACTCAGAGTGTGTTGATTCACTCCGAGGGTAGTGATTTACTCAGTGGGTGGTGATTCACTAAGAGGATAGAGTTTTACTCAGAGGGAAAGTGATTTACTCGGAGTGTGGTGATTCACTCAGAGGGTAGAGATTCACTCAGAGGATGGTGATTCACTCAGAGGGTAATGATTCACTCAGAGGGTAGTTATTTACTCAGAGGGTGGTGATTCACTAAGAGGGTAGTGATTCACTCAGAGGGTAGTGATTCACTCAGAGGGTGGTGATTCACTCAGAGCGTAGTGATTCACTCAGACCGTAGTGATTCATTCAGAGGCTGGTGATTCACTCAGAGTTTAGTGATTCAATCAGAGGGTAGTGATTCACTCAGAGAGTAGTGATTCACTCAGAGGGTGCTGATTCACTCAGAGGGTGGTGATTCACTCAGAGGGTAGTGATTCACTCAGAGGGTAGTGATTTACTCGGAGCGTGGTGATTTAATCAGAGGGTAGTGATTCACTCAGAGAGTGGTGATTCACTCAGAGGGTAGTGATTCACTCAGAGGGTAGTGATTCACTCAGAGGATGGTGATTCACTCAGAGGGTGGTGATTCATTCAGAGGGTAGTGATTTAATCAGAGGGTGGTGATACACTCAGAGAGTAGTGATTCACTCAGAGGGTAGTGATTCACTCAGAGGATGGTGATTCACTCAGAGGGTGGTGATTCATTCAGAGGGTAGTGATTTACTCAGAGGGTGCTGATTCACTCAGAGGGTAGTGATTCACTCAGAGGGTGGTGATACACTCAGAGAGTAGTGATTCACTCAGAGGGTAGTGATTCACTCAGAGGATGGTGATTCACTCAGAGGGTAGTGATTCACTCAGAAGGTAGTGATTCACTCAGAGGGTGGTGATTCACTCAGAGGGTAGTGATTCACTCAGATGGTAGTGATTCACTCAGAGGGTGGTGATTCACTCAGAGGGTAGTGATTTACTCAGAGGGTGCTGATTCACTCAGAGGGTAGTGATTTACTAAGAGTGTAGTGATTTTCTCAGAGGGTAGTGATTCACTCAGGGAGGGCAGAGATTTACTCAGAGGGTAGTGATTCACTCAAAGAGTAGTGATTCACTCAGAGGGTGGTGATTCACTCAGAGGGTGTTGATTCACTCAGAGGGTAGTGATTCACTCAGAGGGTGGTGCTTTACTCAGAGGGTGGTGATACACTAAGAGGATAGTGATTCACTCAGAGGGTGGTGATTTACTCAGAGGGTAGTGATTCACTCAGAGGGTAGTGATTTACTCGGAGTGTGGTGATTTGCTCAGAGGGCGGTGATTTACTCAGAGCGTAGTGATTCACTCAGACCGTAGTGATTCACTCAGAGGCTGGTGATTCACTCAGAGGTTAGTGATTCAATCAGAGGGTAGTGATTCACTCAGAGGGTAGTGATTCACTCAGAGGGTGCTGATTCACTCAGAGGGTGGTGATTCACTCAGAGGGTAGTGATTCACTCAGAGGGTAGTGATTTACTCGGAGGTTGGTGATTTAATCAGAGGGTAGTGATTCACTCAGAGGGTGTTGATTCACTCAGAGGGCAGTGATTCACTCAGAGGATGGTGATTCACTCAGAGGGTAGTGATTCACTCAGAGGGTAGTGATTCACTCAGAGGGTAGTGATTTACTCGGAGGTTGGTGATTTAATCAGAGGGTAGTGATTCACTCAGAGGGTAGCGATTTACTCAGAGGGTGGTGATTCACTCAGAGGGTAGTGATTTACTCAGAGTGTGGTGATTTACTCAGAGGGTAGTGATTCACTCAGGGTGGATAGAGATTTACTCAGAGGGAAGTGATTCACTCAGAGTAGTGATTCACTCAGAGGGTGGTGATTCACTCAGAGGGTGTTGATTCACTCAGAGGATGGTGATTCACTCAGAGGGTAATGATTCACTCAGAGGGTAGTTATTTACTCAGAGGGAGGTGATTCACTAAGAGAGTAGTGATTCACTCAGAGGGTAGTGATTCACTCAGAGGGGGTTATTCACTCAGAGCGTAGTGATTCACTCAGACGTTAGTGATTCACTCAGAGGTTAGTGATTCACTCAGATGGTAGTGATTCACTCAGAGAATGGTGATTCACTCAGAGTGTAGTGATTCACTCAGAGGATGGTGATTCACTCAGAGGGTGGTGATTCATTCAGAGGGTAGTGATTTAATCAGAGGGTGGTGATTCACTCAGAGGGTAGTGATTCACTCAGAGAGTGGTGATATGCTCAAAGGGTAGTGATTTACTCAGAGGGTAGTGATTCACTTAGAGGATAGTGATTCACTCAGAGGGTAGTGATTCACTCAGATGGTAGTCATTCACTCAGTGGGTGGTGATTCACTCAGAGGGTAGTGATTCACTCAGAGGGTGCTGATTCACTCAGAGGGTGGTGATTCACTCAGAGGGTAGTGAGTCACTCAGAGCGTAGTGATTCACTCAGACCGTAGTGATTCATTCAGAGGCTGGTGATTCACTCAGAGTTTAGTGATTCAATCAGAGGGTAGTGATTCACTCAGAGAGTAGTGATTCACTCAGAGGGTGCTGATTCACTCAGAGGGTGGTGATTCACTCAGAGGGTAGTGATTCACTCAGAGGGTAGTGATTTACTCGGAGCGTGGTGATTTAATCAGAGGGTAGTGATTCACTCAGAGGGTAGCGATTTACTCAGAGTGTAGTGATTCACTCAGAGGGTAGTGATTTACTCAGAGTGTGGTGATTTACTCAGAGGGTAGTGATTCACTCAGGGTGGATAGAGATTTACTCAGAGGGTAGTGATTCACTCAGAGAGTAGTGATTCACTCAGAGGGTGGTGATTCACTCAGAGGGCAGTGATTCACTCAGAGGATGGTGATTCACTCAGAGGGTAATGATTCACTCAGAGAGTAGTTATTTACTCAGAGGGAGGTGATTCACTAAGAGGGTAGTGATTCACTCAGAGGGTAGTGATTCACTCAGAGGGGGTTATTCACTCAGAGCGTAGTGATTCACTCAGACCGTAGTGATTCACTCAGATGGTAGTGATTCACTCAGAGAGTGGTGATTCACTCAGAGGGTAGTGATTCACTCAGAGGGTAGTGATTCACTCAGAGGATGGTGATTCACTCAGAGGGTGGTGATTCATTCAGAGGGTAGTGATTTAATCAGAGGGTGGTGATACACTCAGAGAGTAGTGATTCACTCAGAGGGTAGTGATTCACTCAGAGGATGGTGATTCACTCAGAGGTTGATGATTCATTCAGAGGGTAGTGATTTACTCAGAGGGTGCTGATTCACTCAGAGGGTAGTGATTCACTCAGAGGGTGGTGATATACTCAGAGAGTAGTGATTCACTCAGAGGGTAGTGATTCACTCAGAGGGTGGTGATTCACTCAGAGGGTAGTGATTCACTCAGAAGGTAGTGATTCACTCAGAGGGTGGTGATTCACTCAGAGGGTAGTGATTCACTCAGACGGTAGTGATTCACTCAGAGGGTGGTGATTCACTCAGATGGGAGTTATTCACTCAGAGGATGGTGATTCACTCAGAGGGTGGTGATTCATTCAGAGGGTAGTGATTTACTCAGAGGGTGGTGATACACTCAGAGAGTAGTGATTCACTCAGAGGGTAGTGATTCACTCAGAGAGTAGTGATTCACTCAGAGGGTAGTGATTCACTCAGAGGATGGTGATTCACTCAGAGGGTAGTGATTCACTCAGAAGGTAGTGATTCACTCAGAGGGTGGTGATTCACTCAGAGGGTAGTGATTCACTCAGATGGTAGTGATTCACTCAGAGGATGGTGATTCACTCAGAGGGTGGTGATTCATTCAGAGGGTAGTGATTTACTCAGAGGGTGCTGATTCACTCAGAGGGTAGTGATTCGCTCAGAGGGTGGTGATACACTCAGAGAGTAGCGATTCACTCAGAGGGTAGTGATTCACTCAGAGGGTAGTGATTTACTAAGAGTGTAGTGATTTTCTCAGAGGGTAGTGATTCACTCAGGGAGGGCAGAGATTTACTCAGAGGGTAGTGATTCACTCAGAGGGTAGTGATTCACTCAGAGGGTGGTGCTTTACTCAGAGGGTGGTGATACACTAAGAGGATAGTGATTCACTCAGAGGGTGGTGATTTACTCAGAGGGTAGTGATTCACTCAGAGGGTAGTGATTTACTCGGAGTGTGGTGATTTGCTCAGAGGGCGGTGATTTACTCAGAGCGTAGTGATTCACTCAGACCGTAGTGATTCACTCAGAGGCTGGTGATTCACTCAGAGGTTAGTGATTCAATCAGAGGGTAGTGATTCACTCAGAGGGTAGTGATTCACTCAGAGGGTGCTGATTCACTCAGAGGGTGGTGATTCACTCAGAGGGTAGTGATTCACTCAGAGGGTAGTGATTTACTCGGAGGTTGGTGATTTAATCAGAGTGTAGTGATTCACTCAGAGGATGGTGATTCACTCAGAGGGTGGTGATTCATTCAGAGGGTAGTGATTTAATCAGAGGGTGGTGATTCACTCAGAGGGTAGTGATTCACTCAGAGAGTGGTGATATGCTCAAAGGGTAGTGATTTACTCAGAGGGTAGTGATTCACTTAGAGGATAGTGATTCACTCAGAGGGTAGTGATTCACTCAGATGGTAGTCATTCACTCAGTGGGTGGTGATTCACTCAGAGGGTAGTGATTCACTCAGAGGGTGCTGATTCACTCAGAGGGTGGTGATTCACTCAGAGGGTAGTGAGTCACTCAGAGGGTGATGATCACACAGAGCGTAGTGATTCACACAGACGAAAGTGATTCACTCAGAGGGTGGTGATTCACTCAGAGGGTAGTGATTCACTCAGACGGTAGTGATTCACTCAGAGGGTGGTGATTCACTCAGAGGGTAGTGATTCACTCAGAGGATGGTGATTCACTCAGAGGGTGGTGATTCACTCAGAGGTTAGTGATTTACTCGGAGGGTGTTGATTGACTCAGCGGGTAGTGATTTACTCACAGGGAAGTGATTCACTCAGAGGGTAGTGATTCACTCAGTTGGTGGTGATTTACTCAGAGGGTGGTGATTTACTCAGAGGGTGGTGATTCACTAAGAGTGTAGTGATTCACCCAGATGGTAGTGAGTAACTCAGAGGGTCGTGATTCACTCAGAGCATAGTGATTCACTCAGACCATAGTGATTCACTCAGAGGGTGGTGATTCACTCAGAGGGTGGTGATTCACTCAGAGGGTAGTGATTCACTCAGACGGTAGTGATTCACTCAGAGGGTGGTGATTCACTCAGAGGGTAGTTATTCACTCAGAGGATGGTGATTCACTCAGAGGGTGGTGATTCATTCAGAGGGCAGTGAGTAACTCAGAGGGTCGTGATTCACTCAGAGCATAGTGATTCACTCAGACCATAGTGATTCACTCAGAGGGTGGTGATTCTCTCAGAGGGTAGTGATTCACTCAGATGGTAGTGATTCACTCAGAGGGTGGTGATTAACTCAGAGGGTAGTGATTCACTCAGAGGATGGTGATTCACTCAGAGGGTGGTGATTCATTCAGAGGGTAGTGATTTACTCAGAGGGTGCTGATTCACTCAGAGGGTAGTGATTCACTCAGAGGGTGGTGATACACTCAGAGAGTAGTGATTCACTCAAAGGGTAGTGATTCACTCAGATGGTGGTGATTCACTCAGAAGGTAGTGATTCACTCAGAGGGTGGTGATTCACTCAGAGGGTAGTGATTCACTCAGACGGTAGTGATTCACTCAGAGGGTGGTGATTCACTCAGAGGGTAGTTATTCACTCAGAGGATGGTGATTCACTCAGAGGGTGGTGATTCATTCAGAGGGTAGTGATTTACTCAGAGGGTGCTGATTCACTCTAGGGTAGTGATTCACTCAGAGGGTGGTGATTTTCTCAGAGTGTGGTGATTTACTCAGAGGGTAGTGATTCACTCAGGGAGGATAGAGATTTACTCAGAGGGTAGTGATTCACTCAGAAAGTAGTGATTCACTCAGAGGGTGGTGATTCACTCAGAGGGTGTTGATTCACTCAGAGGGTAGAGATTCACTCAGAGGGTGCTGATTTACTCAGAGGGTGGTGATTCACTCAGAGGATAGTGAGTCACTCAGAGGGTGGTGATCACTCACAGCATAGTGCTGCACACAGACAGTAGTGATTCACTCAGAGGGTGGTGATTCACTCAGAGGGTAGTGATTCACTCAGACGGTAGTGATTCACTCAGAGGGTAGTGCTTCACTGAGAGCGTGGTGATTTACACAGAGGGTAGTGATTTACTCAGAGGGTAGTGATTCACTCAGAGGGTAGTGATTCACTCAGATGGTAGTCATTCACTCAGAGTGTGTTGATTCACTCAGAGGGTAGTGATTCACTCAGAGGGTGGTGATTTACTCAGAGATTGGTGATTCACTCAGAGGGTAGTGATTCACTCAGAGGGTGGTGATTTACTCAGAGGGTGGTGATTCACTCAGAGGCTAGTGATTTACTCAGAGTGGTGATTCACTCAGAGATTGGTGGTTCACTCAGAGGGTAGTGATTCACTCAGAGGGTGGTGATTCACTCAGAGGGTGGTGATTCATTCAGAGGGTAGTGATTTACTCAGAGGGTGCTGATTCACTCAGAGGGTAGTGATTCACTCAGAGGGTGGTGATACACTCAGAAAGTAGTGATACACTCAGAATGTGGTGATTTACTCAGATGCTAGTGATTCACTCAGAGGGTAGTGATTCACTCAGAAGGTAGTGATTCACTCAGAGGGTAGTGCTTCACTGAGAGTGTGGTGATTTAATCAGAGGGCGGTGATTTACTCAGAGGGTAGTGATTCACTCAGGAGGATAGCGATTTACTCAGAGTGGTGATTCACTCAGAGATTGGTGATTCACTCAGAGGGTAGTGATTCACTCAGAGGGTGGTGTTTCACTCAGAGGGTGGTGATTCATTCAGAGGGTAGTGATTTACTCAGAGGGTGCTGATTCACTCAGAGGGTAGTGATTCACTCAGAGGGTGGTGATTTACTCAGATGCTAGTGATTCACTCAGAGGGTAGTGATTCACTCAGAAGGTAGTGATTCACTCAGAGGGTAGTGCTTCACTGAGAGCGTGGTGATTTACTCAGAGGGTAGTGATTTACTCAGAGCATAGTGATTCACTCAGAGGGTAGTGATTCACTCAGATGGTAGTCATTCACTCAGAGGGTGGTGATTCACTCAGAGGGTAGTGATTCACTCAGAGGGTGGTGATTCACTCAGAGGGTAGTGATTCATTCAGAGGGTAGTGATTTACTCGGAGGGTGGTGATTTACTCAGAGGGTTGTGATTCACTCAGAGGGTAGTGATTTACTCAGAGGGTAGTGATTCACTCAGAGGGTAGTGATTTACTCGGAGTGATGTGATTTGCTCAGAGGGCGGTGATTTACTCAGATGGTAGTGATTCACTCAGGGAGGATAGCATTTTACTCAGAGTGAAAGTGATTTACTTGGTGGGTGGTGATTCACTCAGAGGGTAGTGATTTACTCGGAGTGTGGTGATTTGCTCAGAGGGCGGTAATTTACTCAGAGTGTACTAATTCACTCAGAGGGCGGTGAATCACTCAGAGGGTAGTGATTCACTCAGTGGATGGTGATTCACTCAGAGGGTAGTGATTCACTTAGAGGGTAGTTATTTACTCAGAGGGTGGTGATTCACTAAGAGATTAGTGATTCACTCAGAGCGTAGTGAGTCACTCAGAGGGTGGTGATTCACTCAGAGCGTAGTGAGTCACTCAGACGGTAGTGATTCACTCAGACAGTAGTGATTCACTCAGAGGGTGGTGATTCACTCAGAGGGTAGTGATTTACTCAGTGGGTGGTGATTCACTAAGAGCCTAGTGATTCACTCAGAGGTTAGTGATTTAGTCGGGTGGTGTTGATTTACTCAGAGGGTAGTGATTCACTCAGAGGGTAGTCATTTACTCAGAGGGTAGTGATTCACTCAGAGGGTAGTGATTTACTCGGAGTGTGGTGATTTAATCAGAGGGCGGTGATTTACTCAGACGGTAGTGATTCACTCAGAGGGTGGTGATTCACTCAGAGGATGGTGATTCACTCAGAGTGTGGTGATTCAATCAGAGAGTAGTGATTCACTCAGAGGGTGGTGATTCACTCAGAGGGTAGTGATTTACTCGGAGGGTGGTGATTCACTCAGCGGGTAGTGATTCACTCACAGGGTAGTGATTCACTCACAGGGTGCTGATTCACTCAGAGTGTGTTGATTCACTCAGAGGGTAGTGATTCACTCAGAGGGTGGTGATTTACTCAGTGGGTGGTGATTCACTAAGAGGGTAGTGATTCACTCAGAGGTTAGTGATTTAGTCGGGTGGTGTTGATTTACTCAGAGGGTAGTGATTCACTCAGAGGGTAGTCATTTACTCAGAGGGTAGTGATTCACTAAGAGGGTAGTGATTTACTCGGAGTGTGGTGATTTAATCAGAGGGCGGTGATTTACTCAGAGGGTAGTGATTCACTCAGGGAGGATAGCGATTTACTCAGAGAGTGGTGATTCACTCAGAGATTGGTGATTCACTCAGAGGGTAGTGATTAACTCAGAGGGTTGTGATTGACTCAGAGGGTGGTGATTCACTAAGAGGGTAGTGATTTACTCGGAGGGTGTTGATTTACTCAGAGGGTAGTGATTCACTCAGAGGGTAGTCATTTACTCAGAGGGTAGTGATTCACTCAGAGGGTAGTGATTTACTCAGAGTGGTGATTCACTCAGAGATTGGTGATTCACTCAGAGGGTAGTGATTCACTCAGAGGGTGGTGATTCACTCAGAGGGTGGTGATTCATTCAGAGGGTAGTGATTTACTCAGAGGGTGCTGATTCACTCAGAGGGTAGTGATTCACTCAGAGGGTGGTGATACACTCAGAGAGTAGTGATACACTCAGAATGTGGTGATTTACTCAGATGCTAGTGATTCATTCAGAGGGTAGTGATTCACTCAGAAGGTAGTGATTCACTCAGAGGGTAGTGCTTCACTGAGAGTGTGGTGATTTAATCAGAGGGCGGTGATTTACTCAGAGGGTAGTGATTCACTCTGGAGGATAGCGATTTACTCAGTGTGGTGATTCACTCAGAGATTGGTGATTCACTCAGAGGGTAGTGATTCACTCAGAGGGTGGTGTTTCACTCAGAGGGTGGTGATTCATTCAGAGGGTAGTGATTTACTCAGAGGGTGCTGATTCACTCAGAAGGTAGTGATTCACTCAGAGGGTGGTGATACACTCTGAGAGTAGTGACTCACTCAGAGGGTGGTGATTTACTCAGATGCTAGTGATTCACTCAGAGGGTAGTGATTCACTCAGAAGGTAGTGATTCACTCAGAGGTTAGTGCTTCACTGAGAGCGTGGTGATTTACACAGAGGGTAGTGATTTACTCAGAGGGTAGTGATTCACTCAGAGGGTAGTGATTCACTCAGATGGTAGTCATTCACTCAGAGGGTGGTGATTCACTCAGAGGGTAGTGATTCACTCAGAGGGTGGTGATTCACTCAGAGGGTAGTGATTCACTCAGAGGGTAGTGATTTACTCGGAGGGTGGTGATTTACTCAGAGGGTAGTGATTCACTCAGAGGGTAGTGATTTACTCAGAGGGTAGTGATTCACTCAGAGGGTAGTGATTTACTCGGAGTGTTGTGATTTGCTCAGAGGGCGGTGATTTACTCAGATGGTCGTGATTCACTCAGGGAGAATAGAATTTTACTCTGAGTGAAAGTGATTTACTTGGAGGGTGGTGATTCACTCAGAGGGTAGTGATTTACTCGGAGTGTGGTGATTTGCTCAGAGGGCGGTAATTTACTCAGAGTGTACTAATTCACTCAGAGGGCGGTGATTCACTCAGAGGGTAGTGATTCACTCAGCGGATGGTGATTCACTCAGAGGGTAGTGATTCACTTAGAGGGTAGTTATTTACTCAGAGGGTGGTAATTCACTAAGAGATTAGTGATTCACTCAGAGCATAGTGAGTCACTCAGAGGGTGGTGATTCACTCAGAGCGTAGTGATTCACTCAGAGGGTAGTGATTCACTCAGCGGATGGTGATTCACTCAGAGGGTATTGATTCACTTAGAGGGTAGTTATTTACTCAGAGGGTGGTGATTCACTAAGAGATTAGTGATTCACTCAGAGCGTAGTGAGTCACTCAGAGGGTGGTGATCACTCAGAGCGTAGTGATGCACACAGACAGTAGTGATTCACTCAGAGGGTGATGATTCACTCAGAGAGTTGTGCTTCACTCAGATGGTAGTCATTCACTCAGAGGGTGGTGATTCACTCAGAGGGTAGTGATTCACTCAGAGGGTAGTGCTTCACTCAGAGATTGGTGATTTACTCAGAGGTTAGTGATTTACTCAGACGGTAGTGATTCACTCAGAGGGTAGTGATTCACTCAGAGGGTGGTGATTCACTCAGAGGGTAGTGATTCACTCAGAGGGTGGTGATTCACTCAGAGGGTGGTGATTCACTCAGAGGGTAGTGAATCACTCAGAGGGTAGTGATTTACTCGGAGGGTGGTGATTTACTCAGAGGGTAGTGATTCACTCAGAGGGTAGTGATTTACTCAGAGGGTAGTGATTCACTCAGAGGGTAGTGATTTACTCGGAGTGTGGTGATTTGCTCAGAGGGCGGTGATTTACTCAGATGGTAGTGATTCACTCAGGGAGGATAGAGTTTTACTCAGAGGGAAAGTGATTTACTTGGAGGGTGGTGATTCACTAAGAGGGTAGTGAGTCACTCAGAGGGTGATGATCATTCAGAGCGTAGTGATTCTCACAGACCGTAGTGCTTCACTGAGAGGGAAGTGAGTCACTCACAGGGTGGTGATTCACTCAGAGCGTCGTGATTCACTGAGACCGTAGTTATTCACTCAGAGGGTGGTGTTTCACTCAGAGGCTAGTAATTCACTCAGACGGTAGTGATTCACTCAAACGGTGGTGATTCACTCAGAGGGAACTGATTTACTCGGAGGGTGTTGATTCACTCAGAGGGTAGTGATTCACTCAGAGGGTGCTGATTTACTCAGAGGGTGGTGATTCACTAAGAGGGTGGTGATTTACTCAGAGGATAGTGAGTCACTCAGAGGGTGGTGATCACTCAGAGCACAGTGATGCACACAGACAGTAGTGTTTCACTCAGAGGGTGTTGATTCACTCAGAGGGTAGTGATTCACTCAGAGGGTGGTGATTTACTCAGAGGGTGGTGATTCACTAAGAGTGTAGTGATTCACTCATAGGGTGGTGATACACTCAGAGAGTAGTGATTCACTCAGAGGTTAGTGATTTACTCAGACGGTAGTGATTCACTCAGAGGGTAGTGATTCACTCAGAGGGTGGTGATTCACTCAGAGGATAGTGAGTCACTCAGAGGGTGGTGATCACTCACAGCATAGTGCTGCACACAGACAGTAGTGATTCACTCAGAGGGTGGTGATTCACTCAGAGGGTAGTGATTCACTCAGAGGGTAGTGATTCACTCAGAGGGTGGTGATTCACTCAGAGGATGGTGATTCACTCAGAGTGTGGTGATTCAATCAGAGAGTAGTGATTCACTCACAGGGTAGTGATTCACTCACAGGGTGCTGATTCACTCAGAGTGTGTTGATTCACTCAGAGGGTAGTGATTCACTCAGAGTGTGGTGATTCACTAAGAGGGTAGTGATTCACTCAGAGGTTAGTGATTTAGTCGGATGGTGTTGATTTACTCAGAGGGTAGTGATTCACTCAGAGGGTAGTCATTTACTCAGAGGGTAGTGATTCACTCAGAGGGTGGTGATTTACTCGGAGTGTGGTGATTTAATCAGAGGGCGGTGATTTACTCAGAGGGTAGTGATTCACTCAGGGAGGATAGCGATTTACTCAGAGAGTGGTGATTCACTCAGAGATTGGTGATTCATTCAGAGGGTAGTGATTAACTCAGAGGGTGGTGATTTACTCAGAGGGTGGTGATTCACTAAGAGGGTAGTGATTTACTCGGAGGGTGTTGATTTACTCAGAGGGTAGTGATTCACTCAGAGGGTAGTCATTTACTCAGAGGGTAGTGATTCACTCAGAGGGTAGTGATTTACTCAGAGTGGTGATTCACTCAGAGATTGGTGATTCACTCAGAGGGTAGTGATTCACTCAGAGGGTGGTGATTCACTCAGAGGGTGGTGATTCATTCAGAGGGTAGTGATTTACTCAGAGGGTGCTGATTCACTCAGAGGGTAGTGATTCACT
This sequence comes from Pristiophorus japonicus, assembly GCF_044704955.1. Lineage (NCBI taxonomy): Eukaryota > Metazoa > Chordata > Chondrichthyes > Pristiophoridae > Pristiophorus > Pristiophorus japonicus. Next base: position 73,195,040 of record NC_091990.1, read on the forward strand.
GAGAGGGTGGTGATACACTCAGAGAGTAGTGATACACTCAGAATGTGGTGATTTACTCAGATGCTAGTGATTCACTCAGAGGGTAGTGATTCACTCAGAAGGTAGTGATTCACTCAGAGGGTAGTGCTTCACTGAGAGTGTGGTGATTTAATCAGAGGGCGGTGATTTACTCAGAGGGTAGTGATTCACTCAGGAGGATAGCGATTTACTCAGAGTGGTGATTCACTCAGAGATTGGTGATTCACTCAGAGGGTAGTGATTCACTCAGAGGGTGGTGTTTCACTCAGAGGGTGGTGATTCATTCAGAGGGTAGTGATTTACTCAGAGGGTGCTGATTCACTCAGAGGGTAGTGATTCACTCAGAGGGTGGTGATACACTCTGAGAGTAGTGATTCACTCAGAGGGTGGTGATTTACTCAGATGCTAGTGATTCACTCAGAGGGTAGTGATTCACTCAGAAGGTAGTGATTCACTCAGAGGGTAGTGCTTCACTGAGAGCGTGGTGATTTACTCAGAGGGTAGTGATTTACTCAGAGCGTAGTGATTCACTCAGAGGGTAGTGATTCACTCAGATGGTAGTCATTCACTCAGAGGGTGGTGATTCACTCAGAGGGTAGTGATTCACTCAGAGGGTGGTCATTCACTCAGAGGGTAGTGATTCACTCAGAGGGTAGTGATTTACTCGGAGGGTGGTGATTTACTCAGAGGGTAGTGATTCACTCAGAGGATAGTGATTTACTCAGAGGGTAGTGATTCACTCAGTGGGTAGTGATTTACTCGGAGTGTTGTGATTTGCTCAGAGGGCGGTGATTTACTCAGATGGTAGTGATTCACTCAGGGAGGATAGAATTTTACTCAGAGTGAAAGTGATTTACTTAGTGGGTGGTGATTCACTCAGAGGGTAGTGATTTACTCGGAGTGTGGTGATTTGCTCAGAGGGCGGTAATTTACTCAGAGTGTACTAATTCACTCAGAGGGCGGTGAATCACTCAGAGGGTAGTGATTCACTCAGTGGATGGTGATTCACTCAGAGGGTAGTGATTCACTTAGAGGGTAGTTATTTACTCAGAGGGTGGTGATTCACTAAGAGATTAGTGATTCACTCAGAGCGTAGTGAGTCACTCAGAGGGTGGTGATTCACTCAGAGCGTAGTGATTCACTCAGAGGGTAGTGATTCACTCAGCGGATGGTGATTCACTCAGAGGGTAGTGATTCACTTAGAGGGTAGTTATTTACTCAGAGGGTGGTGATTCACTCAGAGGGTAGTGATTCACTCAGAGGGTAGTGCTTCACTCAGAGATTGGTGAGTTACTCAGAGGTTAGTAATTTACTCAGACGGTAGTGATTCACTCAGAGGGTAGTGATTCACTCAGAGGGTGGTGATTCACTCAGAGGACAGTGAGTCACTCAGAGGGTGGTGATCACTCACAGCATAGTGCTGCACACAGACAGTAGTGATTCACTCAGAGGGTGGTGATTCACTCAGAGGGTAGTGATTCACTCAGACGGTAGTGATTCACTCAGAGGGTAGTGATTTACTCGGAGGGTGGTGATTCACTCAGCGGGTAGTGATTCACTCACAGGGTAGTGATTCACTCACAGGGTGCTGATTCACTCAGAGTGTGTTGATTCACTCAGAGGGTAGTGATTCACTCAGAGGGTGGTGATTTACTCAGTGGGTGGTGATTCACTAAGAGGGTAGTGATTCACTCAGAGGTTAGTGATTTAGTCGGATGGTGTTGATTTACTCAGAGGGTAGTGATTCACTCAGAGGGTAGTCATTTACTCAGAGGGTAGTGATTCACTCAGAGGGTAGTGATTTACTCGGAGTGTGGTGATTTAATCAGAGGGCGGTGATTTACTCAGAGGGTAGTGATTCACTCAGGGAGGATAGCGATTTACTCAGAGAGTGGTGATTCACTCAGAGATTGGTGATTCACTCAGAGGGTAGTGATTCACTCAGAGGGTGGTGATTCACTCAGAGGGTGGTGATTCATTCAGAGGGTAGTGATTTACTCAGGGTGCTGATTCACTCAGAGGGTAGTGATTCACTCAGAGGGTGGTGATACACTCAGAGAGTAGTGATACACTCAGAATGTGGTGATTTACTCAGATGCTAGTGATTCACTCAGAGGGTATTGATTCACTCAGAAGGTAGTGATTCACTCAGAGGGTAGTGCTTCACTGAGAGTGTGGTGATTTAATCAGAGGGCGGTGATTTACTCAGAGGGTAGTGATTCACTCTGGAGGATAGCGATTTACTCAGAGTGGTGATTCACTCAGAGATTGGTGATTCACTCAGAGGGTAGTGATTCACTCAGAGGGTGGTGTTTCACTCAGAGGGTGGTGATTCATTCAGAGGGTAGTGATTTACTCAGAGGGTGCTGATTCACTCAGAGGGTAGTGCTTCACTGAGAGCGTGGTGATTTACACAGAGGGTAGTGATTTACTCAGAGGGTAGTGATTCACTCAGAGGGTAGTGATTCACTCAGATGGTAGTCATTCACTCAGAGGGTGGTGATTCACTCAGAGGGTAGTGATTCACTCAGAGGGTGGTGATTCACTCAGAGGGTAGTGATTCACTCAGAGGGTAGTGATTTACTCGGAGGGTAGTGATTTACTCAGAGGGTAGTGATTCACTCAGAGGGTAGTGATTTACTCGGAGTGTTGTGATTTGCTCAGAGGGCGGTGATTTACTCAGATGGTAGTGATTCACTCAGGGAGAATAGAATTTTACTCAGAGTGAAAGTGATTTACTTGGAGGGTGGTGATTCACTCAGAGGGTAGTGATTTACTCGGACTGTGGTGATTTGCTCAGAGGGCGGTAATTTACTCAGAGTGTACTAATTCAGTCAGAGGGCGGTGATTCACTCAGAGGGTAGTGATTCACTCAGCGGATGGTGATTCACTCAGAGGGTAGTGATTCACTTAGAGGGCAGTTATTTACTCAGAGGGTGGTGATTCACTAAGAGATTAGTGATTCACTCAGAGCGTAGTGAGTCACTCAGAGGGTGGTGATTCACTCAGAGCGTAGTGATTCACTCAGAGGGTAGTGATTCACTCAGCGGATGGTGATTCACTCAGAGGGTATTGATTCACTTCGAGGGTAGTTATTTACTCAGAGGGTGGTGATTCACTAAGAGATTAGTGATTCACTCAGAGCGTAGTGAGTCACTCAGAGGGTGGTGATCACTCAGAGCGTAGTGATGCAAACAGACAGTAGTGATTCACTCAGAGGGTGATGATTCACTCAGAGAGTTGTGCTTCACTCAGATGGTAGTCATTCACTCAGAGGGTGGTGATTCACTCAGAGGGTAGTGATTCACTCAGAGAGTAGTGCTTCACTCAGAGATTGGTGATTTACTCAGAGGTTAGTGATTTACTCAGACGGTAGTGATTCACTCAGAGGGTAGTGATTCACTCAGAGGGTGGTGATTCACTCAGAGTGTTGTGATTCACTCAGATGGTATTCATACACTTAGAGGGTGGTGATTCACTCAGAGGGTAGTGATTCACTCAGAGGGTGGTGATTCACTCAGAGGGTGGTGATTCACTCAGAGGGTAGTGATTTACTCAGGGTGCTGATTCACTCAGAGGGTAGTGATTCACTCAGAGGGTGGTGATACACTCAGAGAGTAGTGATACACTCAGAATGTGGTGATTTACTCAGATGCTAGTGATTCACTCAGAGGGTATTGATTCACTCAGAAGGTAGTGATTCACTCAGAGGGTAGTGCTTCACTGAGAGTGTGGTGATTTAATCAGAGGGCGGTGATTTACTCAGAGGGTAGTGATTCACTCTGGAGGATAGCGATTTACTCAGAGTGGTGATTCACTCAGAGATTGGTGATTTACTCAGAGGGTATTGATTCACTCAGAAGGTAGTGATTCACTCAGAGGGTAGTGATTCACTCTGGAGGATAGCGATTTACTCAGAGTGGTGATTCACTCAGAGATTGGTGATTCACTCAGAGGGTAGTGATTCACTCAGAGGGTAGTGATTCACTCAGAGGGTGGTGATTTACTCAGTGGGTGGTGATTCACTAAGCGGGTAGTGATTCACTCAGAGGTTAGTGATTTAGTCGGATGGTGTTGATTTACTCAGAGGGTAGTGATTCACTCAGAGGGTAGTCATTTACTCAGAGGGTAGTGATTCACTCAGAGGGTAGTGATTTACTCGGAGTGTGGTGATTTAATCAGAGGGCGGTGATTTACTCAGAGGGTAGTGATTCACTCAGGGAGGATAGCGATTTACTCAGAGAGTGGTGATTCACTCAGAGATTGGTGATTTACTCAGAGATTGGTGATTCACTCAGAGGGTAGTGATTCACTCAGAGGGTGGTGTTTCACTCAGAGGGTAGTGATTCACTCAGAGGGTAGTGATTCACTCAGAGGGTGGTGATTTACTCAGTGGGTGGTGATTCACTAAGCGGGTAGTGATTCACTCAGAGGTTAGTGATTTAGTCGGATGGTGTTGATTTACTCAGAGGGTAGTGATTCACTCAGAGGGTAGTCATTTACTCAGAGGGTAGTGATTCACTCAGAGGGTAGTGATTTACTCGGAGTGTGGTGATTTAATCAGAGGGCGGTGATTTACTCAGAGGGTAGTGATTCACTCAGGGAGGATAGCGATTTACTCAGAGAGTGGTGATTCACTCAGAGATTGGTGATTTACTCAGAGATTGGTGATTCACTCAGAGGGTAGTGATTCACTCAGAGGGTGGTGTTTCACTCAGAGGGTGGTGATTCATTCAGAGGGTAGTGATTTACTCAGAGGGTGCTGATTCACTCAGAGGGTAGTGATTCACTCAGAGGGTGGTGATACACTCTGAGAGTAGTGATTCACTCAGAGGGTGGTGATTTACTCAGATGCTAGTGATTCACTCAGAGTGTAGTGATTCACTCAGAAGGTAGTGATTCACTCAGAGGGTAGTGCTTCACTGAGAGCGTGGTGATTTACACAGAGGGTAGTGATTTACTCAGAGGGTAGTGATTCACTCAGAGGGTAGTGATTCACTCAGATGGTAGTCATTCACTCAGAGGGTGGTGATTCACTCAGAGGGTAGTGATTCACTCAGAGGGTGGTGATTCACTCAGAGGGTAGTGATTCACTCAGAGGGTAGTGATTTACTCGGAGGGTGGTGATTTACTCAGAGGGTAGTGATTCACTCAGAGGGTAGTGATTTACTCAGAGGGTAGTGATTCACTCAGAGGGTAGTGATTTACTCGGAGTGTTGTGATTTGCTCAGAGGGCGGTGATTTACTCAGATGGTAGTGATTCACTCAGGGAGAATAGAATTTTACTCAGAGTGAAAGTGATTTACTTGGAGGGTGGTGATTCACTCAGAGGGTAGTGATTTACTCGGAGTGTGGTGATTTGCTCAGAGGGCGGTAATTTACTCAGAGTGTACTAATTCAGTCAGAGGGCGGTGATTCACTCAGAGGGTAGTGATTCACTCAGCGGATGGTGATTCACTCAGAGGGTAGTGATTCACTTAGAGGGTAGTTATTTACTCAGAGGGTGGTGATTCACTAAGAGATTAGTGATTCACTCAGAGCGTAGTGAGTCACTCAGAGGGTGGTGATTCACTCAGAGCGTAGTGATGCAAACAGACAGTAGTGATTCACTCAGAGGGTGATGATTCACTCAGAGAGTTGTGTTTCACTCAGATGGTAGTCATTCACTCAGAGGGTGGTGATTCACTCAGAGGGTAGTGATTCACTCAGAGAGTAGTGCTTCACTCAGAGATTGGTGATTTACTCAGAGGTTAGTGATTTACTCAGACGGTAGTGATTCACTCAGAGGGTAGTGATTCACTCAGAGGGTGGTGATTCACTCAGAGTGTTGTGATTCACTCAGATGGTATTCATACACTTAGAGGGTGCTGATTCACTCAGAGGGTAGTGATTCACTCAGAGGGTGGTGATTCACTCAGAGGGTGGTGATTCACTCAGAGGGTAGTGAATCACTCAGAGGGTAGTGATTTACTCGGAGGGTGATGATTTACTCAGAGGGTAGTGATTCACTCAGAGGGTAGTGATTTAATCAGAGGGTAGTGATTCACTCAGAGGGTAGTGATTTACTCGGAGTGTGGTGATTTGCTCAGAGGGCGGTGATTTACTCAGATGGTAGTGATTCACTCAGGGAGGATAGAGTTTTACTCAGAGGGAAAGTGATTTACTTGGAGGGTGGTGATTCACTAAGAGGGTAGTGAGTCACTCAGAGGGTGATGATCATTCAGAGCGTAGTGATTCTCACAGACCGTAGTGCTTCACTCAGAGGGAAGTGAGTCACTCACAGGGTGGTGATTCACTCAGAGCGTCGTGATTCACTGAGACCGTAGTTATTCACTCAGAGGGTGGTGTTTCACTCAGATGCTAGTAATTCACTCAGACGGTAGTGATTCACTCAAACGGTGGTGATTCACTCAGAGGGAACTGATTTACTCGGAGGGTGTTGATTCACTCAGAGGGTAGTGATTCACTCAGAGGGTGCTGATTTACTCAGAGGGTGGTGAATCATTCAGAGGGTAGTGCTTCATTCAGAGGGTGGTGATTTACTCAGAGGGTACTGATTCACTCAGAGAGTGGTGATTCACTCAGAGGGTGTTGATTCACTCAGACGGTAGTGATTCACTCAGAGGGTGGTGATTCACTCAGAGGATGGTGATTCACTCAGAGTGTGGTGATTCAATCAGAGGGTAGTGATTCACTCAGAGGGTCGTGATTCACTCAGAGGGTGCTGATTTACTCAGAGGGTGGTGATTCACTAAGAGGGTGGTGATTTACTCAGAGGATAGTGAGTCACTCAGAGGGTGGTGATCACTCAGAGCATAGTGATGCACACAGACAGTAGTGTTTCACTCAGAGGGTGGTGATTCACTCAGAGGGTAGTGATTCACTCAGACGGTAGTGATTCACTCAGAGGGTGGTGATTCACTCAGAGGATGGTGATTCACTCAGAGTGTGGTGATTCAATCAGAGGGTAGTGATTCACTCAGAGGGTGGTGATTCACTCAGAGGGTAGTGATTCACTCACAGGGTAGTGATTCACTCACAGGGTGCTGATTCACTGAGAGTGTGTTGATTCACTCAGAGGGTAGTGATTCACTCAGAGGGTGGTGATTTACTCAGAGGGTGGTGATTCACTAAGAGGGTAGTGATTCACTCATAGGGTGGTGATTCACTCAGAGGATGGTGATTCACTCAGAGTGTGGTGATTCACTCAGAGGGTAGAGATTCACTCAGAGGGTGGTGATTTACTCAGAGGGTAGTGATTCACTCAGACGGTAGTGATTCACTCAGAGGGTGGTGATTCACTCAGAGGATGGTGATTCACTCAGAGGGTGCTGATTCACTCAGAGTGTGTTGATTCACTCAGAGGGTAGTGATTCACTCAGAGGGTGGTGATTTACTCAGAGGGTGGTGATTCACTAAGAGGGTAGTGATTCACTCAGAGCGTAGTGATGCACACAGACAGTAGTGATTCACTCAGAGGGTGGTGCTTTACTCAGAGGCTAGTGATTCACTCAGAGGGTAGTGAGTTACTCAGACGGTAGTGATTCACTCAGAGGGTAGTGATTCACTCAGAGGGTGGTGATTCACTCAGAGGGTTGTGATTCACTCAGATGGTAGTCATTCACTCAGAGGGTGGTGATTCACTCAGAGGGTAGTGATTCACTCAGAGGGTAGTGCTTCACTCAGAGATTGGTGATGTACTCGGAGGTTAGTGATTTACTCAGACGGTAGTGATTCACTCAGAGGGTAGTGATTCACTCAGAGGGTGGTGTTTCACTCAGAGTGTTGTGATTCACACAGATGGTAGTCATTCACTCAGAGGGTAGTGATTCACTCAGAGGGTAGTGATTCACTCAGAGGGTGGTGCTTCACTCAGAGGGTGGTGATTTACTCAGAGGGTGGTGATTCACTAAGAGGGTAGTGATTCACTCATAGGGTGGTGATTCACTCAGAGGATGGTGATTCACTCAGAGGGTGCTGATTCACTCAGAGTGTGTTGATTCACTCAGAGGGTAGTGATTCACTCAGAGGGTGGTGATTTACTCAGAGGGTAGTGATTCACTCAGACGGTAGTGATTCACTCAGAGGGTGGTGATTCACTCAGAGGGTAGTGATTCACTCAGAGGGTGGTGATTCACTCAGAGGGTGGTGATTTACTCAGAGGGTAGTGATTCACTCAGAGGGTAGTGATTTACTCGGATGGTGGTGATTCACTCAGAGGGTAGTGATTCACTCAGAGGGTAGTGATTTACTCGGAGTGTGGTGATTTGCTCAGAGGGCGGTGATTTACTCAGATGGTAGTGATTCACTCAGGGAGGATAGAGTTTTACTCAGAGGGAAAGTGATTTACTTGGAGGGTGGTGATTCACTAAGAGGGTAGTGAGTCACTCAGAGGGTGATGATCACTCAGAGCGTAGTGATTCACACAGACCGTAGTGATTCACTCAGAGGGAAGTGAGTCACTCACAGGGTGGTGATTCACTCAGAGCGTAGTGATTCACTCAGACCATAGTGATTCACTCAGAGGGTGGTGATTCACTCAGAGGGTAGTGATTCACTCAGAGGGTGCTGTTTTACTCAGAGTGTGGTGATTCACTCAGAGGGTAGTGCTTCACTCAGAGGGTGGTGATTTACTCAGAGGTTAGTGATTCACTCAGATAGTGGTAATTCACTCAGAGGGTGTTGATTCACTCAGAGGGTAGTGATTCACTCAGAGGGTGCTGATTTACTCAGAGGTGGTGATTCACTAAGAGGGTAGTGATTCACTCAGAGGATAGTGAGTCACTCAGAGGGTGGTGATCACTCAGAGCGTAGTGATTCATACTGACAGTCGTGATTCACTCAGAGGGTGGTGATTCACTCAGAGGGTAGTGATTCACTCAGACGGTAGTGATTCACTCAGAGGGTGGTGATTCACTCAGAGGATGGTGATTCACTCAGAGGCTGATGATTCACTCAGAGGGTAGTGATTCACTCAGAGGGTAGTGCTTCACTCAGAGAGTGGTGATTTACTCAGAGGTTAGTGATTTACTCAGACGGTAGTTATTCAATCAGAGGGTAGTGATTCACTCAGAGGGTGGTGATTCATTCAGAGGGTTGTGATTCACTCAGATGGTAGTCATTCACTCAGAGAGTGGTGATTCACTCAGAGGGTAGTGAATCACTCAGAGGGTAGTGATTCACTCAGAGGGTAGTGATTCACTCAGAGGGTAGTGATTTACTCAAAGGGTAGTGATTCACTCAGAGGGTGGTGATTCACTCAGAGGGTGGTGATTCACTCAGAGGGTAGTGATTCACTCAGAGGGTGGTGATTCACTCAGAGGGTGGTGATTCACTCAGAGGGTAGTGATTCACTCAGAGGGTAGTGATTTACTCAAAGGGTAGTGATTCACTCAGAGGGTAGTGATTTACTCGGAGTGTTGTGATTTGCTCAGAGGGCGGTGATTTACTCAGATGGTAGTGATTCACTCAGGTAGGATAGAGTTTTACTCAGAGGGAAAGTGATTTACATGGAGGGTGGTGATTCACTAAGAGGGTAGTGAGTCACTCAGAGGGTGATGATCATTCAGAGCGTAGTGATTCACACAGACCGTAGTGCTTCACTCAGAGGGAAGTGAGTCACTCACAGGGTGGTGATTCACTCAGAGCGTAGTGATTCACTGAGACCGTAGTTATTCACTCAGAGGGTGGTGTTTCACTCAGAGGCTAGTAATTCACTCAGACGATAGTGATTCACTCAAACGGTGGTGATTCACTCAGAGGGAATTGATTTACTCGGAGGGTGTTGATTCACTCAGAGGGTAGTGATTCACTCAGAGGGTGCTGATTTACTCAGAGGGTACTGATTCACTCAGACATTGGTGATTCACTCAGAGGGTAGTGATTCACTCAGAGGTTGGTGATTCACTCAGAGGGAAGTGATTTACTCGGAGGGTGTTGATTCACTCAGAGGGTAGTGCTTCACTCAGAGGGCGGTGATTTACTCAGAGGGTACTGATTCACTCAGACATTGGTGATTCACTCAGAGGGTAGTGATTCACTCAGAGGTTGGTGATTCACTCAGAGGGAAGTGATTTACTCGGAGGGTAGTGATTCACTCAGAGGGTAGTGATTCACTCGGACGGTAGTGATTCACTCAGAGGGTGGTGATTCACTCAGATTGTAGTGATTCACTCAGAGGATGGTGATTCACTAAGAGGGTAGTGATTCACTCAGAGGATAGTGAGTCACTCAGAGGGTGGTGATAACTCAGAGCATAGTGATTCGCACAGACAGTAGTGATTAACTCAGAGGGTGGTGATTCACTCAGAGGGTAGTGATTCACTCAGACGGTAGTGATTCACTCAGAGGGTGGTGATTCACTCAGAGGATGGTGATTCACTCAGAGGGTGCTGATTCACTCAGAGTGTGTTGATTCACTCAGAGGGTAGTGATTTACTCGGAGTGTTGTGATTTGCTCAGAGGGCGGTGATTTACTCAGATGGTAGTGATTCACTCAGGTAGGATAGAGTTTTACTCAGAGGGAAAGTGATTTACTTGGAGGGTGGTGATTCACTAAGAGGGTAGTGAGTCACTCAGAGGGTGATGATCATTCAGAGCGTAGTGATTCACACAGACCGTAGTGCTTCACTCAGAGGGAAGTGAGTCACTCACAGGGTGGTGATTCACTCAGAGCGTAGTGATTCACTGAGACCGTAGTTATTCACTCAGAGGGTGGTGTTTCACTCAGAGCTAGTAATTCACTCAGAGGGTAGTGATTCACTCAAACGGTGGTGATTCACTCAGAGAGAATTGATTTACTCGGAGGGTGTTGATTCACTCAGAGGGTAGTGATTCACTCAGAGGGTGCTGATTTACTCAGAGGGTGGTGAATCACTCAGAGGGTAGTGATTCACTCAGAGGTTGGTGATTCACTCAGAGGGAAGTGATTTACTCGGAGGGTAGTGATTCACTCAGAGGGTAGTGATTCACTCGGACTGTAGTGATTCACTCAGAGGGTGGTGATTCACTCAGAGTGTAGTGATTCACTCAGAGGATGGTGATTCACTAAGAGGGTAGTGATTCACTCAGAGGATAGTGAGTCACTCAGAGGGTGGTGATCACTCAGAGCATAGTGATTCGCACAGACAGTAGTGATTCACTCAGAGGGTGGTGATTCACTCAGAGGGTAGTGATTCACTCAGACGGTAGTGATTCACTCAGAGGGTAGTGATTCACTCAGAGGATAGTGAGTCATTCAGAGGGTGGTGATCACTCAGAGCCTAGTGATGCACACAGACAGTAGTGTTTCACTCAGAGGGTGGTGATTCACTCAGAGGGTAGTGATTCACTCAGACGGTAGTGATTCACTCAGAGGGTGGTGATTCACTCAGAGGATGGTGATTCACTCAGAGTGTGGTGATTCAATCAGAGGGTAGTATTTCACTCAGAGGGTAGTGATTCACTGAGAGGGTAGTGATTTACTCGGAGGGTAGTGATTCACTCAGCGGGTAGTGATTCACTCAGAGGGTAGTGATTCACTCACAGGGTGCTGATTCACTCAGAGTGTGTTGATTCACTCAGAGGGTAGTGATTCACTCAGAGGGTGGTGATTTACTCAGAGGGTGGTGATTTACTCAGAGGGTGGTGATTTACTCAGAGATTAGTGATTCACTCAGAGCGTAGTGAGTCTCTCAGAGTGTGCTGATTCACTCAGACGGTAGTGATTCACTCAGAGGGTGGTGATTCACTCAGAGGATGGTGATTCACTCAGAGCGTAGTGATGCACACAGACAGTAGTGATTCACTCAGAGGGTGGTGCTTTACTCAGAGGTTAGTGATTCACTCAGAGGGTAGTGAGTTACTCAGACGGTAGTGATTCACTCAGAGGGTAGTGATTCACTCAGAGGGTGGTGATTCACTCAGAGGGTTGTGATTCACTCAGATGGTAGTCATTCACTCAGAGGGTGGTGATTCACTCAGAGGGTAGTGATTCACTCAGAGGGTAGTGCTTCACTCAGAGATTGGTGATTTACTCAGAGGTTAGTGATTTACTCAGACGGTAGTGATTCACTCAGAGGGTAGTGATTCACTCAGAGGGTGGTGATTCATTCAGCGTGTTGTGATTCACTCAGATGGTAGTCATTCACTCAGAGGGTTGTGATTCACTCAGAGGGTAGTGATTCACTCAGAGGATGGTGATTCACTCAGAGGGTAGTGATTCACTCAGAGGGTAATGATTTACTCAGAGGGTAGTGATTCACTCAGAGGGTAGTGATTTACTCGGAGTGTGGTGATTTGCTCAGAGGGCGGTGATTTACTCAGATGGTAGTGATTCACTCAGGGAGGATTGAGTTTTACTAAGAGGGAAAGTGATTTACTTCGAGGGTGGTGATTCACTAAGAGGGTAGTGAGTCACTCAGAGGGTGATGATCACTCAGAGCGTAGTGATTCACACAGACCGTAGTGATTCACTCAGAGGGAAGTGAGTCACTCACAGGGTGGTGATTCACTCAGAGCGTAGTGATTCACTCAGACCGTAGTCATTCACTCAGAGGGTGGTGTTTCACTCAGAGGCTAGTAATTCACTCAGACGTTAGTGATTCACTCAAACGGTGGTGATTCACTCAGAGGGTAGTGATTCACTCAGAGGGTGCTGTTTTACTCAGAGTGTGGTGATTCACTCAGAGGGTAGTGCTTCACTCAGAGGGTGGTGATTTACTCAGAGGGTAGTGATTCACTCAGATAGTGGTAATTCACTCAGAGGGTGTTGATTCACTCAGAGGGCAGTGATTCACTCAGAGGGTGCTGATTTACTCAGAGGGTGGTGATTCACGAAGAGGGTAGTGATTCACTCAGAGGATAGTGAGTCACTCAGAGGGTGGTGATCACTCAGAGCGTAGTGATTCATACAGACAGTCGTGATTCACTCAGAGGGTAGTGATTCACTCAGACGGTAGTGATTCACTCAGAGGGTGGTGATTCACTCAGAGGATGGTGATTCACTCAGAGGCTGATGATTCACTCAGAGGGTAGTGATTCACTCAGAGGGTAGTGCTTCACTCAGAGAGTGGTGATTTACTCAGAGGTTAGTGATTTACTCAGACGGTAGTTATTCAATCAGAGGTAGTGATTCACTCAGAGAGTGGTGATTCATTCAGAGGGTTGTGATTCACTCAGATGGTAGTCATTCACTCAGAGGGTGGTGATTCACTCAGAGGGTAGTGAATCACTCAGAGGGTGGTGATTCACTCAGAGGGTAGTGATTCACTCAGAGGGTAGTGATTTACTCGGAGGGTGGTGATTTACTCAGAGGGTAGTGATTCACTCAGAGGGTAGTGATTTACTCAAAGGGTAGTGATTCACTCAGAGGGTAGTGAATTACTCGGAGTGTTGTGATTTGCTCAGAGGGCGGTGATTTACTCAGATGGTAGTGATTCACTCAGGGAGGATAGAGTTTTACTCAGAGGGAAAGTGATTTACTTGGAGGGTGGTGATTCACTAAGAGGGTAGTGATTCACTCAGAGGGTGGTGATTCACTCAGAGGGTAGTGATTCACTCAGAGGGTGGTGATTCACTCAGAGGGTAGTGATTCACTCAGAGGGTAGTGATTTACTCAGAGGGTAGTGATTCACTCAGAGGGTAGTGATTTCCTCGGAGTGTGGTGATTTGCTCAGAGGGCGGTGATTTACTCAGATGGTAGTGATTCACTCAGGGAGGATAGAGTTTTACTCAGAGGGAAAGTGATTTACTTGGAGGGTGGTGATTCACTAAGAGGGTAGTGAGTCACTCAGAGGGTGATGATCACTCAGAGCGTAGTGATTCACACAGACCGTAGTGATTCACTCAGAGGGAAGTGAGTCACTCACAGGGTGGTGATTCACTCAGAGCACAGTGATTCACTCAGACCATAGTGATTCACTCAGAGGGTGGTGATTCACTCAGAGGGTAGTGATTCACTCAGAGGGTGCTGTTTTACTCAGAGTGTGGTGATTCACTCAGAGGGTAGTGCTTCACTCAGGTGGTGGTGATTTACTCAGAGGTTAGTGATTCACTCAGAGGGTAGTGCTTCACTCAGAGGGTAGTGATTCACTCAGACGGTAGTGATTCACTCAGAGGGTAGTGATTCACTCAGAGGGTGCTGATTTACTCAGAGGTGGTGATTCACTAAGAGGGTAGTGATTCACTCAGAGGATAGTGAGTCACTCAGAGGGTGGTGATCACTCAGAGCGTAGTGATTCATACTGACAGTCGTGATTCACTCAGAGGGTGGTGATTCACTCAGAGGGTAGTGATTCACTCAGACGGTAGTGATTCACTCAGAGGGTGGTGATTCACTCAGAGGATGGTGATTCACTCAGAGGCTGATGATTCACTCAGAGGGTAGTGATTCACTCAGAGGGTAGTGCTTCACTCAGAGAGTGGTGATTTACTCAGAGGTTAGTGATTTACTCAGACGGTAGTTATTCAATCAGAGGGTAGTGATTCACTCAGAGGGTGGTGATTCATTCAGAGGGTTGTGATTCACTCAGATGGTAGTCATTCACTCAGAGAGTGGTGATTCACTCAGAGGGTAGTGAATCACTCAGAGGGTGGTGATTCACTCAGAGGGTGGTGATTCACTCAGAGGGTAGTGATTCACTCAGAGGGTAGTGATTTACTCAAAGGGTAGTGATTCACTCAGAGGGTAGTGATTTACTCGGAGTGTTGTGATTTGCTCAGAGGGCGGTGATTTACTCAGATGGTAGTGATTCACTCAGGTAGGATAGAGTTTTACTCAGAGGGAAAGTGATTTACATGGAGGGTGGTGATTCACTAAGAGGGTAGTGAGTCACTCAGAGGGTGATGATCATTCAGAGCGTAGTGATTCACACAGACCGTAGTGCTTCACTCAGAGGGAAGTGAGTCACTCACAGGGTGGTGATTCACTCAGAGCGTCGTGATTCACTGAGACCGTAGTTATTCACTCAGAGGGTGGTGATTCACTCAGACATTGGTGATTCACTCAGAGGGTAGTGATTCACTCAGAGGTTGGTGATTCACTCAGAGGGAAGTGATTTACTCGGAGGGTAGTGATTCACTCAGAGGGTAGTGATTCACTCGGACGGTAGTGATTCACTCAGAGGGTGGTGATTCACTCAGAGTGTAGTGATTCACTCAGAGGATGGTGATTCACTAAGAGGGTAGTGATTCACTCAGAGGATAGTGAGTCACTCAGAGGATAGTGAGTCATTCAGAGGGTGGTGATCACTCAGAGCCTAGTGATGCACACAGACAGTAGTGTTTCACTCAGAGGGTGGTGATTCACTCAGAGGGTAGTGATTTACTCGGAGGGTAGTGATTCACTCAGCGGGTAGTGATTCACTCAGAGGGTAGTGATTCACTCACAGGGTGCTGATTCACTCAGAGTGTGTTGATTCACTCAGAGGGTAGTGATTCACTCAGAGGGTGGTGATTTACTCAGAGGGTGGTGATTTACTCAGAGCGTAGTGATTCACACAGACCGTAGTGCTTCACTCAGAGGGAAGTGAGTCACTCACAGGGTGGTGATTCACTCAGAGCGTCGTGATTCACTGAGACCGTAGTTATTCACTCAGAGGGTGGTGTTTCACTCAGAGGCTAGTAATTCACTCAAACGGTGGTGATTCACTCAGAGGGAATTGATTTACTCGGAGGGTGTTGATTCACTCAGAGGGTAGTGATTCACTCAGAGGGTGCTGATTTACTCAGAGGGTGGTGAATCACTCAGAGGGTAGTGCTTCACTCAGAGGGCGGTGATTTACTCAGAGGGTACTGATTCACTCAGAGAGTGGTGATTCACTCAGAGGGTAGTGATTCACTCAGAGGTTGGTGATTCACTCAGAGGGAAGTGATTTACTCGGAGGGTAGTGATTTACTCGGAGGGTAGTGATTCACTCAGAGGGTAGTGATTCACTCGGACGGTAGTGATTCACTCAGAGGGTGGTGATTCACTCAGAGTGTAGTGATTCACTCAGAGGATGGTGATTCACTAAGAGGGTAGTGATTCACTCAGAGGATAGTGAGTCACTCAGACGGTAGTGATTCACTAAGAGGGTAGTGATTCACTCAGAGGATAGTGAGTCACTCAGAGGGTGGTGATCACTCAGGGCATAGTGATTCGCACAGACAGTAGTGATTCACTCAGAGGGTGGTGATCACTCAGAGCATAGTGATTCGCACAGACAGTAGTGATTCACTCAGAGGGTGGTGATTCACTCAGAGGGTAGTGATTCACTCAGACGGTAGTGATTCACTAAGAGGGTAGTGATTCACTCAGAGGATAGTGAGTCACTCAGAGGGTGGTGATCACTCAGAGCATAGTGATTCGCACAGACAGTAGTGATTAACTCAGAGGGTGGTGATTCACTCAGAGGGAATTGATTTACTCGGAGGGTGTTGATTCACTCAGAGGGTAGTGATTCACTCAGAGGGTGCTGATTTACTCAGAGGGTGGTGAATCACTCAGAGGGTGGTGATTCACTCAGAGGGTAGTGATTCACTCAGAGGGTAGTGCTTCACTCAGAGATTGGTGATTTACTCAGAGGTTAGTGATTTACTCAGACGGTCGTGATTCACTCAGCGTGTTGTGATTCACTCAGAGGATGGTGATTCACTAAGAGGGTAGTGATTCACTCAGAGGATAGTGAGTCACTCAGAGTGTGGTGATCACTCAGAGCATAGTGATTCGCACAGACAGTAGTGATTAACTCAGAGGGTGGTGATTCACTCAGAGGGTAGTGATTCACTCAGACGGTAGTGATTCACTCAGAGGGTAGTGATTCACTCAGAGGATAGTGAGTCATTCAGAGGGTGGTGATCACTCAGAGCCTAGTGATGCACACAGACAGTAGTGTTTCACTCAGAGGGTGGTGATTCACTCAGAGGGTAGTGATTCACTCAGACGGTAGTGATTCACTCAGAGGGTGGTGATTCACTCAGAGGATGGTGATTCACTCAGAGTGTGTTGATTCACTCAGAGGGTAGTGATTCACTCAGAGGGTGGTGATTTACTCAGAGGGTGGTGATTTACTCAGAGGGTAGTGATTCACTCAGACGGTAGTGATTCACTCAGAGGGTGGTGATTCACTCAGAGTGTGTTGATTCACTCAGAGGGTAGTGATTTACTCGGAGTGTTGTGATTTGCTCAGAGGGCGGTGATTTACTCAGATGGTAGTGATTCACTCAGGTAGGATAGAGTTTTACTCAGAGGGAAAGTGATTTACTTGGAGGGTGGTGATTCACTAAGAGGGTAGTGAGTCACTCAGAGGGTGATGATCATTCAGAGCGTAGTGATTCACACAGACCGTAGTGCTTCACTCAGAGGGAAGTGAGTCACTCACAGGGTGGTGATTCACTCAGAGCGTCGTGATTCACTGAGACCGTAGTTATTCACTCAGAGGGTGGTGTTTCACTCAGAGGCTAGTAATTCACTCAGACGGTAGTGATTCACTCAAACGGTGGTGATTCACTCAGAGAGAATTGATTTACTCGGAGGGTGTTGATTCACTCAGAGGGTAGTGATTCACTCAGAGGGTGCTGATTTACTCAGAGGGTGGTGAATCACTCAGAGGGTAGTGCTTCACTCAGAGGGCGGTGATTTACTCAGAGGGTACTGATTCACTCAGAGAGTGGTGATTCACTCAGACATTGGTGATTCACTCAGAGGGTAGTGATTCACTCAGAGGTTGGTGATTCACTCAGAGGGAAGTGATTTACTCGGAGGGTAGTGATTCACTCAGAGGGTAGTGATTCACTCGGACTGTAGTGATTCACTCAGAGGGTGGTGATTCACTCAGAGTGTAGTGATTCACTCAGAGGATGGTGATTCACTAAGAGGGTAGTGATTCACTCAGAGGATAGTGAGTCACTCAGAGGGTGGTGATCACTCAGAGCATAGTGATTCGCACAGACAGTAGTGATTCACTCAGAGGGTGGTGATTCACTCAGAGGGTAGTGATTCACTCAGACGGTAGTGATTCACTCAGAGGGTAGTGATTCACTCAGAGGATAGTGAGTCATTCAGAGGGTGGTGATCACTCAGAGCGTAGTGATGCACACAGACAGTAGTGTTTCACTCAGAGGGTGGTGATTCACTCAGAGGGTAGTGATTCACTCAGACGGTAGTGATTCACTCAGAGGATGGTGATTCACTCAGAGTGTGGTGATTCAATCAGAGGGTAGTGTTTCACTCAGAGGATAGTGATTCACTGAGAGGGTAGTGATTTACTCGGAGGGTAGTGATTCACTCAGCGGGTAGTGATTCACTCAGAGGGTAGTGATTCACTCACAGGGTGCTGATTCACTCAGAGTGTGTTGATTCACTCAGAGGGTAGTGATTCACTCAGAGGGTGGTGATTCACTCAGAGGGTGGTGATTTACTCAGAGGGTAGTGATTCACTCAGACGGTAGTGATTCACTCAGAGGGTGGTGATTCACTCAGAGGATGGTGATTCACTCAGAGGGTGCTGATTCACTCAGAGTGTGTTGATTCACTCAGAGGATAGTGATTCACTCAGAGGGTGGTGATTTACTCAGAGGGTGGTGATTCACTAAGAGGGTAGTGATTCACTCAGAGCGTAGTGATGCGCACAGTCAGTAGTGATTCACTCAGAGGGTGGTGCTTTACTCAGAGGTTAGAGATTCACTCAGAGGGTAGTGAGTTACTCAGACGGTAGTGATTCACTCAGAGGGTAGTGATTCACTCAGAGGGTGGTGATTCACTCAGAGGGTTGTGATTCACTCAGATGGTAGTCATTCACTCAGAGGGTGGTGATTCACTCAGAGGGTAGTGATTCACTCAGAGGGTAGTGCTTCACTCACAGATTGGTGATTTACTCAGAGGTTAGTGATTTACTCAGACGGTAGTGATTCACTCAGAGGGTAGTGATTCACTCAGAGGGTGGTGATTCACTCAGCGTGTTGTGATTCACTCAGATGGTAGTCATTCACTCAGAGGGTGGTGATTCACTCAGAGGGTAGTGATTCACTCAGAGGATGGTGATTCACTCAGAGGGCGGTGATTCACTCAGAGTGTAGTGATTCACTCAGAGGGTAGTGATTTACTCGGAGGGTGGTGATTTACTCAGAGGGTAGTGATTCACTCAGAGGGTAATGATTTACTCAGAGGGTAGTGATTCACTCAGAGGGTAGTGATTTACTCGGAGTGTGGTGATTTGCTCAGAGGGCGGTGATTTACTCAGATGGTAGTGATTCACTCAGGGAGGATAGAGTTTTACTAAGAGGGAAAGTGATTTACTTGGAGGGTGGTGATTCACTAAGAGTGTAGTGAGTCACTCAGAGGGTGATGATCACTCAGAGCGTAGTGATTCACACAGACCGTAGTGATTCACTCAGAGGGAAGTGAGTCACTCACAGGGTGGTGATTCACTCAGAGCGTAGTGATTCACTCAGACCGTAGTCATTCACTCAGAGGGTGGTGTTTCACTCAGAGGCTAGTAATTCACTCAGACGTTAGTGATTCACTCAAACGGTGGTGATTCACTCAGAGGGTAGTGATTCACTCAGAGGGTGCTGTTTTACTCAGTGTGGTGATTCACTCAGAGGGTAGTGCTTCACTCAGAGGGTGGTGATTTACTCAGAGGGTAGTGATTCACTCAGATAGTGGTAATTCACTCAGAGGGTGTTGATTCACTCAGAGGGCAGTGATTCACTCAGAGGGTGCTGATTTACTCAGAGGGTGGTGATTCACTAAGAGGGTAGTGATTCACTCAGAGGATAGTGAGTCACTCAGAGGGTGGTGATCACTCAGAGCGTAGTGATTCATACAGACAGTCGTGATTCACTCAGAGGGTGGTGATTCACTCAGAGGGTAGTGATTCACTCAGACGGTAGTGATTCACTCAGAGGGTGGTGATTCACTCAGAGGATGGTGATTCACTCAGAGGCTGATGATTCACTCAGAGGGTAGTGATTCACTCAGAGGGTAGTGCTTCACTCAGAGAGTGGTGATTTACTCAGAGGTTAGTGATTTACTCAGACGGTAGTTATTCAATCAGAGGGTAGTGATTCACTCAGAGGGTGGTGATTCATTCAGAGGGTTGTGATTCACTCAGATGGTAGTCATTCACTCAGAGGGTGGTGATTCACTCAGAGGATAGTGAATCACTCAGAGGGTGGTGATTCACTCAGAGGGTGGTGATTCACTCAGAGGGTAGTGATTCACTCAGAGGGTAGTGATTTACTCGGAGGGTGGTGATTTACTCAGAGGGTAGTGATTCACTCAGAGGGTAGTGATTTACTCAAAGGGTAGTGATTCACTCAGAGGGTAGTGAATTACTCGGAGTGTTGTGATTTGCTCAGAGGGCGGTGATTTACTCAGATGGTAGTGATTCACTCAGGGAGGATAGAGTTTTACTCAGAGGGAAAGTGATTTACTTGGAGGGTGGTGATTCACTAAGAGGGTAGTGATTCACTCAGAGGGTGGTGATTCACTCAGAGGGTAGTGATTCACTCAGAGGGTGGTGATTCACTCAGAGGGTAGTGATTCACTCAGAGGGTAGTGATTTACTCAGAGGGTAGTGATTCACTCAGAGGGTAGTGATTTCCTCGGAGTGTGGTGATTTGCTCAGAGGGCGGTGATTTACTCAGATGGTAGTGATTCACTCAGGGAGGATAGAGTTTTACTCAGAGGGAAAGTGATTTACTTGGAGGGTGGTGATTCACTAAGAGGGTAGTGAGTCACTCAGAGGGTGATGATCACTCAGAGCGTAGTGATTCACACAGACCGTAGTGATTCACTCAGAGGGAAGTGAGTCACTCACAGGGTGGTGATTCACTCAGAGCGTAGTGATTCACTCAGAGCGTAGTGATTCACTCAGACCATAGTGATTCACTCAGAGGGTGGTGATTCACTCAGAGGGTAGTGATTCACTCAGAGGGTGCTGTTTTACTCAGAGTGTGGTGATTCACTCAGAGGGTAGTGCTTCACTCAGAGGGTGGTGATTTACTCAGAGGTTAGTGATTCACTCAGATAGTGGTAATTCACTCAGAGGGTGTTGATTCACTCAGATGGTAGTGATTCACTCAGAGGGTGCTGATTTACTCAGAGGTGGTGATTCACTAAGAGGGTAGTGATTCACTCAGAGGATAGTGAGTCACTCAGAGGGTGGTGATCACTCAGAGCGTAGTGATTCATACTGACAGTCGTGATTCACTCAGAGGGTGGTGATTCACTCAGAGGGTAGTGATTCACTCAGACGGTAGTGATTCACTCAGAGGGTGGTGATTCACTCAGAGGATGGTGATTCACTCAGAGGCTGATGATTCACTCAGAGGATGGTGATTCACTCAGAGTGTGGTGATTCAATCAGAGGGTAGTGATTCACTCCGAGGGTAGTGATTCACTCAGAGGGTAGTGATTTACTCGGAGGGTAGTGATTCACTCAGCGGGTAGTGATTCACTCAGAGGGTAGTGATTCACTCACAGGGTGCTGATTCACTCAGAGTGTGTTGATTCACTCAGAGGGTAGTGATTCACTCAGAGGGTGGTGATTCACTCAGAGGGTGGTGATTTACTCAGAGGGTAGTGATTCACTCAGACGGTAGTGATTCACTCAGAGGGTGGTGATTCACTCAGAGGATGGTGATTCACTCAGAGGGTGCTGATTCACTCAGAGTGTGTTGATTCACTCAGAGGATAGTGATTCACTCAGAGGGTGGTGATTTACTCAGAGGGTGGTGATTCACTAAGAGGGTAGTGATTCACTCAGAGCGTAGTGATGCGCACAGTCAGTAGTGATTCACTCAGAGGGTGGTGCTTTACTCAGAGGTTAGAGATTCACTCAGAGGGTAGTGAGTTACTCAGACGGTAGTGATTCACTCAGAGGGTAGTGATTCACTCAGAGGGTGGTGATTCACTCAGAGGGTTGTGATTCACTCAGATGGTAGTCATTCACTCAGAGGGTGGTGATTCACTCAGAGGGTAGTGATTCACTCAGAGGGTAGTGCTTCACTCACAGATTGGTGATTTACTCAGAGGTTAGTGATTTACTCAGACGGTAGTGATTCACTCAGAGGGTAGTGATTCACTCAGAGGGTGGTGATTCACTCAGCGTGTTGTGATTCACTCAGATGGTAGTCATTCACTCAGAGGGTGGTGATTCACTCAGAGGGTAGTGATTCACTCAGAGGATGGTGATTCACTCAGAGGGCGGTGATTCACTCAGAGTGTAGTGATTCACTCAGAGGGTAGTGATTTACTCGGAGGGTGGTGATTTACTCAGAGGGTAGTGATTCACTCAGAGGGTAATGATTTACTCAGAGGGTAGTGATTCACTCAGAGGGTAGTGATTTACTCGGAGTGTGGTGATTTGCTCAGAGGGCGGTGATTTACTCAGATGGTAGTGATTCACTCAGGGAGGATAGAGTTTTACTAAGAGGGAAAGTGATTTACTTGGAGGGTGGTGATTCACTAAGAGTGTAGTGAGTCACTCAGAGGGTGATGATCACTCAGAGCGTAGTGATTCACACAGACCGTAGTGATTCACTCAGAGGGAAGTGAGTCACTCACAGGGTGGTGATTCACTCAGAGCGTAGTGATTCACTCAGACCGTAGTCATTCACTCAGAGGGTGGTGTTTCACTCAGAGGCTAGTAATTCACTCAGACGTTAGTGATTCACTCAAACGGTGGTGATTCACTCAGAGGGTAGTGATTCACTCAGAGGGTGCTGATTTACTTAGAGGGTGGTGATTCACTAAGAGGGTAGTGATTCACTCAGAGGATAGTGAGTCACTCAGAGGGTGGTGATCACTCAGAGCGTAGTGATTCATACAGACAGTCGTGATTCACTCAGAGGGTGGTGATTCACTCAGAGGGTAGTGATTCACTCAGACGGTAGTGATTCACTCAGAGGGTGGTGATTCACTCAGAGGATGGTGATTCACTCAGAGGCTGATGATTCACTCAGAGGGTAGTGATTCACTCAGAGGGTAGTGCTTCACTCAGAGAGTGGTGATTTACTCAGAGGTTAGTGATTTACTCAGACGGTAGTTATTCAATCAGAGGGTAGTGATTCACTCAGAGGGTGGTGATTCATTCAGAGGGTTGTGATTCACTCAGATGGTAGTCATTCACTCAGAGGGTGGTGATTCACTCAGAGGATAGTGAATCACTCAGAGGGTGGTGATTCACTCAGAGGGTGGTGATTCACTCAGAGGGTAGTGATTCACTCAGAGGGTAGTGATTTACTCGGAGGGTGGTGATTTACTCAGAGGGTAGTGATTCACTCAGAGGGTAGTGATTTACTCAAAGGGTAGTGATTCACTCAGAGGGTAGTGAATTACTCGGAGTGTTGTGATTTGCTCAGAGGGCGGTGATTTACTCAGATGGTAGTGATTCACTCAGGGAGGATAGAGTTTTACTCAGAGGGAAAGTGATTTACTTGGAGGGTGGTGATTCACTAAGAGGGTAGTGATTCACTCAGAGGGTGGTGATTCACTCAGAGGGTAGTGATTCACTCAGAGGGTGGTGATTCATTCAGAGGGTAGTGATTCACTCAGAGGGTAGTGATTTACTCAGAGGGTAGTGTTTCACTCAGAGGGTAGTGATTTCCTCGGAGTGTGGTGATTTGCTCAGAGGGCGGTGATTTACTCAGATGGTAGTGATTCACTCAGGGAGGATAGAGTTTTACTCAGAGGGAAAGTGATTTACTTGGAGGGTGGTGATTCACTAAGAGGGTAGTGAGTCACTCAGAGGGTGATGATCACTCAGAGCGTAGTGATTCACACAGACCGTAGTGATTCACTCAGAGGGAATTGAGTCACTCACAGGGTGGTGATTCACTCAGAGCGTAGTGATTCACTCAGACCATAGTGATTCACTCAGAGGGTGGTGATTCACTCAGAGGGTAGTGATTCACTCAGAGGGTGCTGTTTTACTCAGAGTGTGGTGATTCACTCAGAGGGTAGTGCTTCACTCAGAGGGTGGTGATTTACTCAGAGGTTAGTGATTCACTCAGATAGTGGTAATTCACTCAGAGGGTGTTGATTCACTCAGATGGTAGTGATTCACTCAGAGGGTGCTGATTTACTCAGAGGTGGTGATTCACTAAGAGGGTAGTGATTCACTCAGAGGATAGTGAGTCACTCAGAGGGTGGTGATCACTCAGAGCGTAGTGATTCATACTGACAGTCGTGATTCACTCAGAGGGTGGTGATTCACTCAGAGGGTAGTGATTCACTCAGACGGTAGTGATTCACTCAGAGGGTGGTGATTCACTCAGAGGATGGTGATTCACTCAGAGGCTGATGATT
Source organism: Pristiophorus japonicus (assembly GCF_044704955.1). Lineage (NCBI taxonomy): Eukaryota > Metazoa > Chordata > Chondrichthyes > Pristiophoridae > Pristiophorus > Pristiophorus japonicus. The sequence goes on from NC_091990.1 coordinate 73,219,329, forward strand.
CACTCAGAGGATGGTGATTCACTCAGAGTGTGGTGATTCAATCAGAGGGTAGTGATTCACTCCGAGGGTAGTGATTCACTCAGAGGGTAGTGATTTACTCGGAGGGTAGTGATTCACTCAGCGGGTAGTGATTCACTCAGAGGGTAGTGATTCACTCACAGGGTGCTGATTCACTCAGAGTGTGTTGATTCACTCAGAGGGTAGTGATTCACTCAGAGGGTGGTGATTTACTCAGAGGGTGGTGATTTACTCAGAGGGTAGTGATTCACTCAGACGGTAGTGATTCACTCAGAGGGTGGTGATTCACTCAGAGGATGGTGATTCACTCAGAGGGTGCTGATTCACTCAGAGTGTGTTGATTCACTCAGAGGGTAGTGATTTACTCGGAGTGTGGTGATTTGCTCAGAGGGCGGTGATTTACTCAGATGGTAGTGATTCACTCAGGTAGGATAGAGTTTTACTCAGAGGGAAAGTGATTTACTTGGAGGGTGGTGATTCACTAAGAGGGTAGTGAGTCACTCAGAGGGTGATGATCATTCAGAGCGTAGTGATTCACACAGACCGTAGTGCTTCACTCAGAGGGAAGTGAGTCACTCACAGGGTGGTGATTCACTCAGAGCGTCGTGATTCACTGAGACCGTAGTTATTCACTCAGAGAGTGGTGTTTCACTCAGAGGCTAGTAATTCACTCAGACGGTAGTGATTCACTCAAACGGTGGTGATTCACTCAGAGGGAATTGATTTACTCGGAGGGTGTTGATTCACTCAGAGGGTAGTGATTCACTCAGAGGGTGCTGATTTACTCAGAGGGTGGTGAATCACTCAGAGGGTAGTGCTTCACTCAGAGGGTGGTGATTTACTCAGAAGGTACTGATTCACTCAGAGAGTGGTGATTCACTCAGACATTGGTGATTCACTCAGAGGGTAGTGATTCACTCAGAGGTTGGTGATTCACTCAGAGGGAAGTGATTTACTCGGAGGGTAGTGATTCACTCAGAGGGTAGTGATTCATTCGGACGGTAGTGATTCACTCAGAGGGTGGTGATTCACTCAGAGTGTAGTGATTCACTCAGAGGATGGTGATTCACTAAGACGGTAGTGATTCACTCAGAGGGTAGTGATTCACTCAGAGTGTAGTGATTCACTCAGAGGATAGTGAGTCACTCAGAGGGTGGTGATCACTCAGAGCATAGTGATTCGCACAGACAGTAGTGATTCACTCAGAGGGTAGTGATTCACTCAGAGGGTGCTGTTTTACTCAGAGTGTGGTGATTCACTCAGAGGGTAGTGCTTCACTCAGAGGGTGGTGATTTACTCAGAGGGTAGTGATTCACTCAGATAGTGGTAATTCACTCAGAGGGTGTTGATTCACTCAGAGGGCAGTGATTCACTCAGAGGGTGCTGATTTACTCAGAGGGTGGTGATTCACGAAGAGGGTAGTGATTCACTCAGAGGATAGTGAGTCACTCAGAGGGTGGTGATCACTCAGAGCGTAGTGATTCATACAGACAGTCGTGATTCACTCAGAGGGTGGTGATTCACTCAGAGGGTAGTGATTCACTCAGACGGTAGTGATTCACTCAAGGGTGGTGATTCACTCAGAGGATGGTGATTCACTCAGAGGCTGATGATTCACTCAGAGGGTAGTGATTAACTCAGAGGGTAGTGCTTCACTCAGAGAGTGGTGATTTACTCAGAGGTTAGTGATTTACTCAGACGGTAGTTATTCAATCAGAGGGTAGTGATTCACTCAGAGGGTGGTGATTCATTCAGAGGGTTGTGATTCACTCAGATGGTAGTCATTCACTCAGAGGGTGGTGATTCACTCAGAGGGTAGTGAATCACTCAGAGGGTGGTGATTCACTCAGAGGGTGGTGATTCACTCAGAGGGTAGTGATTCACTCAGAGGGTAGTGATTTACTCGGAGGGTGGTGATTTACTCAGAGGGTAGTGATTCACTCAGAGGGTAGTGATTTACTCAAAGGGTAGTGATTCACTCAGAGGGTAGTGATTTACTCGGAGTGTTGTGATTTGCTCAGAGGGCGGTGATTTACTCAGATGGTAGTGATTCACTCAGGGAGGATAGAGTTTTACTCAGAGGGAAAGTGATTTACTTGGAGGGTGGTGATTCACTAAGAGGGTAGTGAGTCACTCAGAGGGTGATGATCACTCAGAGCGTAGTGATTCACACAGACCGTAGTGATTCACTCAGAGGGTAGTGAGTCACTCACAGGGTGGTGATTCACTCAGAGCGTAGTGATTCACTCAGACCGTAGTGATTCACTCAGAGGGTGGTGATTCACTCAGAGGGTAGTAATTCACTCAGACGGTAGTGATTCACTCAAAGGGTGGTGATTCACTCAGAGGGGAGTGATTTACTCGGAGGGTGTTGATTCACTCAGAGGGTAGTGATTCACTCAGAGGGTGCTGATTTACTCAGAGGGTGGTGATTCACTCAGGGAGGATAGCGATTTACTCCGAGAGTGGTGATTCACTCAGAGATTGGAGATTCACTCAGAGGGTAGTGATTCACTCAGAGGGTGGTGATTCACTCAGAAGTTAGTGATTCACACAGAGGTTGGTGATTCACTCAGAGGGAAGTGATTCACTCAGAGGGTGGTGATTCACTCAGAGTGTAGTGATTCACTCAGAGGATGGTGATTCACTCAGAGTGTAGTGATTCACTCAGAGGATAGTGAGTCACTCAGAGGGTGGTGATCACTCAGAGCGTAGTGATTCACACAGACCGTAGTGATTCACTCAGAGGGAAGTGAGTCACTCACAGGGTGGTGATTCACTCAGAGCGTAGTGATTCACTCAGACCGTAGTCATTCACTCAGAGGGTGGTGTTTCACTCAGAGGCTAGTAATTCACTCAGACGTTAGTGATTCACTCAAACGGTGGTGATTCACTCAGAGGGTAGTGATTCACTCAGAGGGTGCTGTTTTACTCAGAGTGTGGTGATTCACTCAGAGGGTAGTGCTTCACTCAGAGGGTGGTGATTTACTCAGAGGGTAGTGATTCACTCAGATAGTGGTAATTCACTCAGAGGGTGTTGATTCACTCAGAGGGCAGTGATTCACTCAGAGGGTGCTGATTTACTCAGAGGGTGCTGATTTACTCAGAGGGTGGTGATTCACTAAGAGGGCGGTGATTCACTCGGAGGGTGGTGAGTCACTCAGCGGGTGGTGATCACTCAGAGCGTAGTGATTCATACAGACAGTCGTGATTCACTCAGAGGGTTGTGATTCACTCAGAGGGTAGTGATTCACTCAGACGGTAGTGATTCACTCAGAGGGTGGTGATTCACTCAGAGGATGGTGATTCACTCAGAGGCTGTTGATTCACTCAGAGGGTAGTGATTCACTCAGAGGGTAGTGCTTCACTCAGAGAGTGGTGATTCACTCAGATGGTAGTCATTCACTCAGAGGGTGGTGATTCACTCAGAGGGTAGTGAATCACTCAGAGGGTGGTGATTCACTCAGAGGGTGGTGATTCACTCAGAGGGTAGTGATTCACTCAGAGGGTAGTGATTTACTCGGAGGGTGGTGATTTACTCAGAGGGTAGTGATTCACTCAGAGGGTAGTGATTTACTCAAAGGGTAGTGATTCACTCAGAGTGTAGTGATTTACTCGGAGTGTTGTGATTTGCTCAGAGGGCGGTGATTTACTGAGATGGTAGTGATTCACTCAGGGAGGATAGAGTTTTACTCAGAGGGAAAGTGATTTACTTGGAGGGTGGTGATTCACTAAGAGGGTAGTGAGTCACTCAGAGGGTGATGATCACTCAGAGCGTAGTGATTCACACAGACCGTAGTGATTCACTCAGAGGGTAGTGAGTCACTCACAGGGTGGTGATTCACTCAGAGCGTAGTGATTCACTCAGACCGTAGTGATTCACTCAGAAGGTGGTGATTCACTCAGAGGGTAGTAATTCACTCAGACGGTAGTGATTCACTCAAAGGGTGGTGATTCACTCAGAGGGGAGTGATTTACTCGGAGGGTGTTGATTCACTCAGAGGGTAGTGATTCACTCAGAGGGTGCTGATTTACTCAGAGGGTGGTGATTTACTCAGAGGGTAGTGCTTCACTCAGAGGATGGTGATTTACTCAGAGGGTAGTGCTTCACTCAGAGGGTAGTGCTTCACTCAGAGGGTAGTGCTTCACTCAGAGGGTAGTGATTCACTCAGAGGGTGCTGATTTACTCAGAGGGTGGTGATTCACTAAGAGGGTAGTGATTTACTCAGAGGATAGTGAGTCACTCAGAGGATGGTGATCACTCAGAGCATAGTGATGCACACAGACAGTAGTGATTCACTCAGAGGGTGGTGATTCACTCAGAGGGTAGTGATTCACTCAGACTGTAGTGATTCACTCAGAGGGTGGTGATTCACTCAGAGGGTGGTGATTCACTAAGAGGGTAGTGATTCACTCAGAGGTTAGTGATTTACTCGGAGGGTGGTGATTTACTCAGAGGGTGGTGATTCACTAAGAGGGTAGTGATTCACTCAGAGGTTAGTGATTTACTCGGAGGGTGGTGATTCACTCAGAGTGTGTTGATTCACTCAGAGGGTAGTGAGTCACTCACAGGGTGGTGATTCACTCAGAGCGTCGTGATTCACTCAGACCGTAGTGTTTCACTCAGAGGGTGGTGATTCACTCAGAGGGTAGTAATTCACTCAGACGGTAGTGATTCACTCAAAGGGTGGTGATTCACTCAGAGGGGTGATTTACTCGGAGGGTGTTGATTCACTCAGAGGGTAGTGATTCACTCAGAGGGTGCTGATTTACTCAGAGGGTGGTGATTCACTCAAAGGGTCGTGCTTCACTTAGAGGGTGCTGATTTCCTCAGAGGGTAGTGATTCACTCAGAGGGTAGTGAGTCACTCACAGGGTGGTGATTCACTCAGAGGATGGTGATTCACTCAGAGGGTGCTGATTCACTCAGAGTGTGTTGATTCACTCAGAGGGTAGTGATTCACTCAGAGGGTGGTGATTCACTAAGAGGGTAGTGATTCACTCAGAGAATAGTGAGTCACTCAGAGGGTGGTGATCACTCAGAGCGGAGTGATGCACACAGACAGGAGTGATTCACTCAGAGGGTGGTGATTCACTCAGAGGGTAGTGATTCACTCAGATGGTAGTGATTCACTCAGAGGGTGGTGATTCACTCAGAGGATGGTGATTCACTCAGAGTGTGGTGATTTAATCAGAGGGTGGTGATTCACTCAGAGGGTGCTGATTCACTCAGAGTGTGGTGATTTAATCAGAGGGCGGTGATTTACTGAGAGGGTAGTGATTCACTCAGAGGGTAGTGATTCACTCAGAGGGTGGTGATTCACTCAGAGTGTAGTGATTCACTCAGAGGATGGTGATTCACTAAGAGGGTAGTGATTCACTCAGACCGTAGTGATTCACTCAGAGGGTGGTGATTCACTCAGACATTGGTGTTTCACTCAGAGGGTAGTGATTCACTCAGAGGTTGGTGATTCACTCAGAGGGAAGTGATTTACTCGGAGGTTAGTGATTCACTCAGAGGGTAGTGATTCACTCAGACGGTAGTGATTCACTCAGAGGGTGGTGATTCACTCAGAGTGTAGTGATTCACTCAGAGGATGGTGATTCACTAAGAGGGTAGTGATTCACTCAGACCGTAGTGATTCACTCAGAGGGTGGTGATTCACTCAGAGGGTAGTAATTCACTCAGACGGTTGTGATTCACTCAAAGGGTGGTGATTCACTCAGAGTATAGTGATTCACTCAGAGGGTCGTGCTTCACTTAGAGGGTGGTGATTTACTCAGAGGGTAGTGATTCACTCAGAGGTTGGTGATTCACTCAGAGGGAAGTGATTTACTCGGAGGTTAGTGATTCACTCAGAGGGTAGTGATTCGCACACAGTAGTGATTCACTCAGAGGGTGGTGATTCACTCAGAGGGAAGTGAGTCACTCACAGGGTGGTGATTCACTCAGAGCGTCGTGATTCACTCAGACCGTAGTGATTCACTCAGAGGGTGGTGATTCACTCAGAGGGTAGTAATTCACTCAGACGGTAGTGATTCACTCAAAGGGTGGTGATTCACTCAGAGGGAAGTGATTTACTCGGAGGGTGTTGATTCACTCAGAGGATAGTGATTCACTCAGAGGGTGCTGATTTACTCAGAGGGTGGTGATTCACTCAGAGGGTCGTGCTTCACTTAGAGGGTGGTGATTTACTCAGAGGGTAGTGATTCACTCAGAGAGTGGTGATTCACTCAGAGGGTAGTGATTCACTCAGAGGATAGTGAGTCACTCAGAGGGTGGTGATCACTCAGAGCATAGTGATGCACACAGACAGTAGTGATTCACTCAGAGGGTGGTGATTCACTCAGAGGGTAGTGATTCACTCAGATGGTAGTGATTCACTCAGAGGGTGGTGATTCACTCAGAGGGTGGTGATTCACTCAGAGGATGGTGATTCAATCAGAGTGTGGTGATTCAATCAGAGGGTAGTGATTCACTCAGAGGGTGGTGATTCACTCAGAGGGTAGTGATTTACTCGGAGGGTGGTGATTCACTCAGCGGGTAGTGATTCACTCACAGGGTAGTGATTCACTCACAGGGTGCTGATGCACTCAGAGTGTGTTGATTCACTCAGAGGGTAGTGATTCACTCACAGGGTGATGATTTGCTCAGAGGATGGTGATTCACTAAGAGGGTAGTGATTCACTCAGAGGATAGTCATTTACTCAGAGGGTAGTGATTTACTCGGAGTGTGGTGATTTAATCAGAGGGCGGTGATTTACTCAGAGGGTAGTGATTCACTCAGGAAGGATAGCGATTTACTCAGAGAGTGGTGATTCACTCAGAGATTGGTGATTCACTCAGAGGATAGTGATTCACTCAGAGGTTGGTGATTCACTCAGAGGGAAGTGATTCACTCAGAGGGTAGTGATTTACTCAGAGGGTAGTGATTCACTCAGAGGGTAGTGATTTACTCGGAGTGTGGTGATTTAATCAGAGGGCGGTGATTTACTCAGAGGGTAGTGATTCACTCAGGAAGGATAGCGATTTACTCAGAGAGTGGTGATTCACTCAGAGATTGGTGATTCACTCAGAGGATAGTGATTCACTCAGAGGTTGGTGATTCACTCAGAGGGAAGTGATTCACTCAGAGGGTAGTGATTTACTCAGAGGGTAGTGATTCACTCAGAGGGTAGTGATTTACTCGGAGTGTGGTGATTTGCTCAGAGGGCGGTGATTTACTCAGATGGTAGTGATTCACTCAGGGAGGATAGAGTTTTACTCAGAGGGAAAGTGATTTACTTGGAGGGTGGTGATTCACTAAGAGGGTAGTGAGTCACTCAGAGGGTGATGATCACTCAGAGCGTAGTGATTCACACAGACCGTAGTGATTCACTCAGAGGGTAGTGAGTCACTCACAGGGTGGTGATTCACTCAGAGGATGGTGATTCACTCAGAGGGTGCTGATTCACTCAGAGTGTGTTGATTCACTCAGAGGGTAGTGATTCACTCAGAGGGTGGTGATTCACTAAGAGGGTAGTGATTCACTCAGAGAATAGTGAGTCACTCAGAGGGTGGTGATCACTCAGAGCGGAGTGATGCACACAGACAGGAGTGATTCACTCAGAGGGTGGTGATTCACTCAGAGGGTAGTGATTCACTCAGACGGTAGTGATTCACTCAGAGGGTGGTGATTCACTCAGAGGATGGTGATTCACTCAGAGTGTGGTGATTTAATCAGAGGGTAGTGATTCACTCAGAGGGTGCTGATTCACTCAGAGGGTAGTGATTTACTCGGAGGGTGGTGATTCACTCAGCGGGTAGTGATTCACTCACAGGGTAGTGATTCAATCACAGGGTGCTGATTCACTCAGAGTGTGTTGATTCACTCAGAGGGTAGTGATTCACTCAGAGGGTAGTGATTCACTCAGAGGTTAGTGATTTACTCGGAGGGTGTTGATTTACTCAGAGGGTAGTGATTCACTCAGAGGGTAGTCATTTACTCAGAGGGTTGTGATTCACTCAGAGGGTAGTGATTTACTCGGAGTGTGGTGATTTAATCAGAGGGCGGTGATTTACTGAGAGGGTAGTGATTCACTCAGGGAGGATAGCGATTTACTCAGAGAGTGGTGATTCACTCAGACATTGGTGATTCACTCAGAGGGTAGTGATTCACTCAGAGGTTGGTGATTCACTCAGAGGGAAGTGATTTACTCGGAGGTTAGTGATTCACTCAGAGGGTAGTGATTCTCTCAGACGGTAGTGATTCACTCAGAGGGTGGTGATTCACTCAGAGTGTAGTGATTCACTCAGAGGATGGTGATTCACTAAGAGGGTAGTGATTCACTCAGAGGATAGTGAGTCACTCAGAGGGTGGTGATCACTCAGAGGGTAGTGATTTACTCGGAGTGTGGTGATTTGCTCAGAGGGCGGTGATTTACTCAGATGGTAGTGATTCACTCAGGGAGGATAGAGTTTTACTCAGAGGGAAAGTGATTTACTTGGAGGGTGGTGATTCACTAAGAGGGTAGTGAGTCACTCAGAGGGTGATGATCACTCAGAGCGTAGTGATTCACACAGAACGTAGTGATTCACTCAGAGGGTAGTGAGTCACTCACAGGGTGGTGATTCACTCAGAGGATGGTGATTCACTCACAGGGTGCTGATTCACTCAGAGTGTGTTGATTCACTCAGAGGGTAGTGATTCACTCAGAGGGTGGTGATTTACTCAGAGGGTGGTGATTCACTAAGAGGGTAGTGATTCACTCAGAGGTTAGTGATTTACTCGGAGGGTGTTGATTTACTCAGAGGGTAGTGATTCACTCAGAGGGTAGTCATTTACTCAGAGGGTTGTGATTCACTCAGAGGGTAGTGATTTACTCGGAGTGTGGTGATTTAATCAGAGGGCGGTGATTTACTGAGAGGGTAGTGATTCACTCAGGGAGGATAGCGATTTACTCAGAGAGTGGTGATTCACTCAGACATTGGTGATTCACTCAGAGGGTAGTGATTCACTCAGAGGTTGGTGATTCACTCAGAGGGAAAGTGATTTACTTGGAGGGTGATGATTCACTAAGAGGGTAGTGAGTCACTCAGAGGGTGATGATCACTCAGAGCGTAGTGATTCACACAGACCGTAGTGATTCATTCAGAGGGTAGTGAGTCACTCACAGGGTGGTGATTCACTCAGAGGATGGTGGTTCACTCAGAGGGTGCTGATTCACTCAGAGTGTGTTGATTCACTCAGAGGGTAGTGATTCACTCAGAGGGTGGTGATTCACTAAGAGGGTAGTGATTCACTCAGAGAATAGTGAGTCACTCAGAGGGTGGTGATCACTCAGAGCGGAGTGATGCACACAGACAGGAGTGATTCACTCAGAGGGTGGTGATTCACTCAGAGGGTAGTGATTCACTCAGACGGTAGTGATTCACTCAGAGGGTGGTGATTCACTCAGAGGATGGTGATTCACTCAGAGTGTGGTGATTTAATCAGAGGGTAGTGATTCACTCAGAGGGTGCTGATTCACTCAGAGGGTAGTGATTTACTCGAAGGGTAGTGATTCACTCAGCGGGTAGTGATTCACTCAGAGGGTGGTGATTTATTCAGAGGGTGGTGATTCACTAAGAGGGTAGTGATTCACTCAAAGGTTAGTGATTTACTCGGAGGGTGTTGATTTACTCAGAGGGTAGTGATTCACTCAGAGGGTAGTCATTTACTCAGAGGGTTGTGATTCACTCAGAGGGTAGTGATTTACTCGGAGTGTGGTGATTTAATCAGAGGGCGGTGATTTACTGAGAGGGTAGTGATTCACTCAGGGAGGATAGCGATTTACTCAGAGAGTGGTGATTCACTCAGACATTGGTGATTCACTCAGAGGGTAGTGATTCACTCAGAGGTTGGTGATTCACTCAGAGGGAAGTGATTTACTCGGAGGTTAGTGATTCACTCAGAGGGTAGTGATTCACTCAGACGGTAGTGATTCACTCAGAGGGTGGTGATTCACTCAGAGTGTAGTGATTCACTCAGAGGATGGTGATTCACTAAGAGGGTAGTGATTCACTCAGAGGATAGTGAGTCACTCAGAGGGTGGTGATCACTCAGAGGGTAGTGATTTACTCGGAGTGTGGTGATTTGCTCAGAGGGCGGTGATTTACTCAGATGGTAGTGATTCACTCACGGAGGATAGAGTTTTACTCAGAGGGAAAGTGATTTACTTGGAGGGTGGTGATTCACTAAGAGGGTAGTGAGTCACTCAGAGGGTGATGATCACTCAGAGCGTAGTGATTCACACAGAACGTAGTGATTCACTCAGAGGGTAGTGAGTCACTCACAGGGTGGTGATTCACTCAGAGGATGGTGATTCACTCAGAGTGTGTTGATTCACTCAGAGGGTAGTGATTAACTCAGAGGGTGGTGATTCACTAAGAGGGTAGTGATTCACTCAGAGAATAGTGAGTCACTCAGAGGGTGGTGATCACTCAGAGCGGAGTGATACACACAGACGTTAGTGGTTCACTCAGAGGGTAGTGATTCACTCAGAGGGTAGTGATTCACTCACAGGGTGCTGATTCACTCAGAGTGTGTTGATTCACTCAGAGGGTAGTGATTCACTCAGAGGGTGGTGATTTACTCAGAGGGTGGTGATTCACTAAGAGGGTAGTGATTCACTCAGAGGTTAGTGTTTACTCGGAGGGTGTTGATTTACTCAGAGGGTAGTGATTCACTCAGAGGGTAGTGATTTACTCAGAGGGTAGTGATTCACTCAGAGGGTAGTGATTTACTCGGAGTGTGGTGATTTAATCAGAGGGCGGTGATTTACTCAGAGGGTAGTGATTCACTCAGGGAGGATAGCGATTTACTCAGAGAGTGGTGATTCACTCAGACATTGGTGATTCACTCAGAGGGTAGTGATTCACTCAGAGGTTGGTGATTCACTCAGAGGGAAGTGATTTACTCGGAGGGTAGTGATTCACTCAGAGGGTAGTGATTCACTCAGACGGTAGTGATTCACTCAGAGGGTGGTGATTCACTCAGAGGATGGTGATTCACTCAGAGAGTGCTGATTCACTCAGAGTGTGTTGATTCACTCAGAGGGTAGTGATTCACTTAGAGGGTGGTGATTTACTCAGAGGGTGGTGATTCACTAAGAGGGTAGTGATTCACTCAGAGCGTAGTGATGCACACAGACAGTAGTGATTCACTCAGAGGGTGGTGCTTTACTCAGAGGCTAGTGATTCACTCAGAGGGTAGTGAGTTACTCAGACGGTAGTGATTCACTCAGAGGGTAGTGATTCACTCAGAGGGTGGTGATTCACTCAGAGGGTTGTGATTCACTCAGATGGTAGTCATTCACTCAGAGGGTGGTGATTCACTCAGAGATTGGTGATTTACTCAGAGGTTAGTGATTTACTCAGACGGTAGTGATTCACTCAGAGGGTAGTGATTCACTCAGAGGGTGGTGATTCACTCAGCGTGTTGTGATTCACTCAGATGGTAGTCATTCACTCAGAGGGTGGTGATTCACTCAGAGGGTTGTGATTCACTCAGAGGGTGGTGATTCACTCGGAGGGTGGTGATTCACTCAGAGTGTAGTGATTCACTCAGAGGGTAGTGATTTACTCGGAGGGTGGTGATTCACTCAGAGGGTTGTGATTCACTCAGATGGTAGTCATTCACTCAGAGGGTGGTGATTCACTCAGAGATTGGTGATTTACTCAGAGGTTAGTGATTTACTCAGACGGTAGTGAATCACTCAGAGGGTAGTGATTCACTCAGAGGGTGGTGATTCACTAAGAGGGTAGTGATTCACTCAGAGGTTAGTGATTACTCGGAGGGTGTTGATTTACTCAGAGGGTAGTGATTCACTCAGAGGGTAGTCATTTACTCAGAGGGTTGTGATTCACTCAGAGGGTAGTGATTCACTCAGAGGGTGGTGATTCACTCAGATGGTAGTCATTCACTCAGAGGGTGGTGATTTACTCAGAGGGTAGTGATTTACTCAGAGGGTAGTGATTCACTCAGAGGGTAGTGATTTACTTGGAGTGTGGTGATTTACTCAGAGGGTAGTGATTACTCGGAGGGTGTTGATTTACTCAGAGGGTAGTGATTCACTCAGAGGGTAGTCATTTACTCAGAGGGTTGTGATTCACTCGGAGGGTGGTGATTCAGTCAGAGTGTAGTGATTCACTCAGAGGGTAGTGATTTACTCGGAGGGTGGTGATTTACTCAGAGGGTAGTGATTTACTCAGAGGGTAGTGATTCACTCAGAGGGTAGTGATTTACTTGGAGTGTGGTGATTTGCTCAGAGGGCGGTGATTTACTCAGATGGTAGTGATTCACTCAGGGAGGATAGAGTTTTACTCAGAGGAAAAGTGATTTACTTGGAGGGTGGTGATTCACTAAGAGGGTAGTGAGTCACTCAGAGGGTGATGATCACTCAGAGCGTAGTGATTCACTCAGAGGGTGGTGATTCACTCAGAGGGTTGTGATTCACTCAGATGGTAGTCATTCACTCAGAGGGTGGTGATTCACTCAGAGGGTAGTGATTCACTCAGAGGGTAGTGCTTCACTCAGAGATTGGTGATTTACTCAGAGGTTAGTGATTTACTCAGACGGTAGTGATTCACTCAGAGGGTAGTGATTCACTCAGAGGGTGGTGATTCACTCAGCGTGTTGTGATTCACTCAGATGGTAGTCATTCACTCAGAGGGTGGTGATTCACCAAGAGGGTAGTGATTCACTCAGAGGGTGATGATCACTCAGAGCGCAGTGATTCACACAGACCGTAGTGATTCACTCAGAGGGAAGTGAGTCACTCACAGGGTGGTGATTCACTCAGAGCGTAGTGATTCACTCAGACCGTAGTCATTCACTCAGAGGGTGGTGTTTCACTCAGAGGCTAGTAATTCACTCAGACGTTAGTGATTCACTCAAACGGTGGTGATTCACTCAGAGGGTAGTGATTCACTCAGAGGGTGCTGTTTTACTCAGAGTGTGGTGATTCACTCAGAGGGTAGTGCTTCACTCAGAGGGTGGTGATTTACTCAGAGGGTAGTGATTCACTCAGCGGGTAGTGATTCACTCAGAGGGTGCTGATTTACTCAGAGGGTGGTGATTCACTAAGAGGGTAGTGATTCAATCAAAGGTTAGTGATTTACTCGGAGGGTGTTGATTTACTCAGAGGGTAGTGATTCACTCAGAGGGTAGTCATTTACTCAGAGGGTTGTGATTCACTCAGAGGGTAGTGATTTACTCGGAGTGTGGTGATTTAATCAGAGGGCGGTGATTTACTGAGAGGGTAGTGATTCACTCAGGGAGGATAGCGATTTACTCAGAGAGTGGTGATTCACTCAGACATTGGTGATTCACTCAGAGGGTAGTGATTCACTCAGAGGTTGGTGATTCACTCAGAGGGAAGTGATTTACTCGGAGGTTAGTGATTCACTCAGAGGGTAGTGATTCACTCAGACGGTAGTGATTCACTCAGAGGGTGGTGATTCACTCAGAGTGTAGTGATTCACTCAGAGGATGGTGATTCACTAAGAGGGTAGTGATTCACTCAGAGGATAGTGAGTCACTCAGAGGGTGGTGATCACTCAGAGGGTAGTGATTTACTCGGAGTGTGGTGATTTGCTCAGAGGGCGGTGATTTACTCAGATGGTAGTGATTCACTCACGGAGGATAGAGTTTTACTCAGAGGGAAAGTGATTTACTTGGAGGGTGGTGATTCACTAAGAGGGTAGTGAGTCACTCAGAGGGTGATGATCACTCAGAGCGTAGTGATTCACACAGAACGTAGTGATTCACTCAGAGGGTAGTGAGTCACTCACAGGGTGGTGATTCACTCAGAGGATGGTGATTCACTCAGAGTGTGTTGATTCACTCAGAGGGTAGTGATTAACTCAGAGGGTGGTGATTCACTAAGAGGGTAGTGATTCACTCAGAGAATAGTGAGTCACTCAGAGGGTGGTGATCACTCAGAGCGGAGTGATACACACAGACGTTAGTGGTTCACTCAGAGGGTGGTGATTCACTCAGAGGATGGTGATTCACTCACAGGGTGCTGATTCACTCAGAGTGTGTTGATTCACTCAGAGGGTAGTGATTCACTCAGAGGGTGGTGATTTACTCAGAGGGTGGTGATTCACTAAGAGGGTAGTGATTCACTCAGAGGTTAGTGTTTACTCGGAGGGTGTTGATTTACTCAGAGGGTAGTGATTCACTCAGATGGTAGTCATTTACTCAGAGGGTTGTGATTCACTCAGAGGGTAGTGATTTACTCGGAGTGTGGTGATTTAATCAGAGGGCGGTGATTTACTCAGAGGGTAGTGATTCACTCAGGGAGGATAGCGATTTACTCAGAGAGTGGTGATTCACTCAGACATTGGTGATTCACTCAGAGGGTAGTGATTCACTCAGAGGTTGGTGATTCACTCAGAGGGAAGTGATTTACTCGGAGGGTAGTGATTCACTCAGAGGGTAGTGATTCACTCAGACGGTAGTGATTCACTCAGAGGATGGTGATTCACTCAGAGGGTGCTGATTCACTCAGAGTGTGTTGATTCACTCAGAGGGTAGTGATTCACTTAGAGGGTGGTGATTTACTCAGAGGGTGGTGATTCACTAAGAGGGTAGTGATTCACTCAGAGCGTAGTGATGCACACAGACAGTAGTGATTCACTCAGAGGGTGGTGCTTTACTCAGAGGCTAGTGATTCACTCAGAGGGTAGTGAGTTACTCAGACGGTAGTGATTCACTCAGAGGGTAGTGATTCACTCAGAGGGTGGTGATTCACTCAGAGGGTTGTGATTCACTCAGATGGTAGTCATTCACTCAGAGGGTGGTGATTCACTCAGAGATTGGTGATTTACTCAGAGGTTAGTGATTTACTCAGACGGTAGTGATTCACTCAGAGGGTAGTGATTCACTCAGAGGGTGGTGATTCACTAAGAGGGTAGTGATTCACTCAGAGGTTAGTGATTACTCGGAGGGTGTTGATTTACTCAGAGGGTAGTGATTCACTCAGAGGGTAGTCATTTACTCAGAGGGTTGTGATTCACTCAGAGGGTAGTGATTTACTCGGAGTGTGGTGATTTAATCAGAGGGCGGTGATTTACTCAGAGGGTAGTGATTCACCCAGGGAGGATAGCGATTTACTCAGAGAGTGGTGATTCACTCAGACATTGGTGATTCACTCAGAGGGTAGTGATTCACACAGAGGTTGGTGATTCACTCAGAGGGAAGTGATTTACTCGGAGGGTAGTGATTCACTCAGAGGGTAGTGATTCACTCAGACGGTAGTGATTCACTCAGAGGGTGGTGATTCACTCAGAGGATGGTGATTCACTCAGAGGGTGCTGATTCACTCAGAGTGTGTTGATTCACTCAGAGGGTAGTGATTCACTCAGAGGGTGGTGATTTACTCAGAGGGTGGTGATTCACTAAGAGGGTAGTGATTCACTCAGAGCGTAGTGATGCACACAGACAGTAGTGATTCACTCAGAGGGTGGTGCTTTACTCAGAGGCTAGTGATTCACTCAGAGGGTAGTGAGTTACTCAGACGGTAGTGATTCACTCAGAGGGTAGTGATTCACTCAGAGGGTGGTGATTCACTCAGAGGGTTGTGATTCACTCAGATGGTAGTCATTCACTCAGAGGGTGGTGATTCACTCAGAGATTGGTGATTTACTCGGAGGTTAGTGATTTACTCAGACGGTAGTGATTCACTCAGAGGGTAGTGATTCACTCAGAGGGTGGTGATTCACTCAGCGTGTTGTGATTCACTCAGATGGTAGTCATTCACTCAGAGGGTGGTGATTCACTCAGAGGGTTGTGATTCACTCAGAGGGTGGTGATTCACTCGGAGGGTGGTGATTCACTCAGAGTGTAGTGATTCACTCAGAGGGTAGTGATTTACTCGGAGGGTGGTGATTCACTCAGAGGGTTGTGATTCACTCAGATGGTAGTCATTCACTCAGAGGGTGGTGATTCACTCAGAGATTGGTGATTTACTCAGAGGTTAGTGATTTACTCAGACGGTAGTGAATCACTCAGAGGGTAGTGATTCACTCAGAGGGTGGTGATTCACTAAGAGGGTAGTGATTCACTCAGAGGTTCGTGATTACTCGGAGGGTGTTGATTTACTCAGAGGGTAGTGATTCACTCAGAGGGTAGTCATTTACTCAGAGGGTTGTGATTCACTCAGAGGGTAGTGATTTACTCGGAGTGTGGTGATTTAATCAGAGGGCGGTGATTTACTCAGAGGGTAGTGATTCACTCAGGGAGGATAGCGATTTACTCAGAGAGTGGTGATTCACTCAGACATTGGTGATTCACTCAGAGGGTAGTGATTCACTCAGAGGTTGGTGATTCACTCAGACGGAAGTGATTTACTCGGAGGGTAGTGATTCACTCAGAGGGTAGTGATTCACTCAGACGGTAGTGATTCACTCAGAGGGTGGTGATTCACTCAGAGGATGGTGATTCACTCAGAGGGTGCTGATTCACTCAGAGTGTGTTGATTCACTCAGAGGGTAGTGATTCACTCAGAGGGTGGTGATTTACTCAGAGGGTGGTGATTCACTAAGAGGGTAGTGATTCACTCAGAGCGTAGTGATGCACACAGACAGTAGTGATTCACTCAGAGGGTGGTGCTTTACTCAGAGGCTAGTGATTCACTCAGAGGGTAGTGAGTTACTCAGACGGTAGTGATTCACTCAGAGGGTAGTGATTCACTCAGAGGGTGGTGATTCACTCAGAGGGTGGTGATTCACTCAGAGGGTGGTGATTCACTCAGCGTGTTGTGATTCACTCAGATGGTAGTCATTCACTCAGAGGGTGGTGATTCACTCAGAGGGTAGTGATTCACTCAGAGGGTGGTGATTCACTCGGAGGGTGGTGATTCACTCAGAGTGTAGTGATTCACTCAGAGGGTAGTGATTTACTCGGAGGGTGGTGATTTACTCAGAGGGTAGTGATTTACTCAGAGGGTAGTGATTCACTCAGAGGGTAGTGATTTACTTGGAGTGTGGTGATTTGCTCAGAGGGCGGTGATTTACTCAGATGGTAGTGATTCACTCAGGGAGGATAGAGTTTTACTCAGAGGAAAAGTGATTTACTTGGAGGGTGGTGATTCACTAAGAGGGTAGTGAGTCACTCAGAGGGTGATGATCACTCAGAGCGTAGTGATTCACTCAGAGGGTGGTGATTCACTCAGAGGGTTGTGATTCACTCAGATGGTAGTCATTCACTCAGAGGGTGGTGATTCACTCAGAGGGTAGTGATTCACTCAGAGGGTAGTGCTTCACTCAGAGATTGGTGATTTACTCAGAGGTTAGTGATTTACTCAGACGGTAGTGATTCACTCAGAGGGTAGTGATTCACTCAGAGGGTGGTGATTCACTCAGCGTGTTGTGATTCACTCAGATGGTAGTCATTCACTCAGAGGGTGGTGATTCACCAAGAGGGTAGTGAGTCACTTAGAGGGTGATGATCACTCAGAGCGCAGTGATTCACACAGACCGTAGTGATTCACTCAGAGGGAAGTGAGTCACTCACAGGGTGGTGATTCACTCAGAGCGTAGTGATTCACTCAGACCGTAGTCATTCACTCAGAGGGTGGTGTTTCACTCAGAGGCTAGTAATTCACTCAGACGTTAGTGATTCACTCAAACGGTGGTGATTCACTCAGAGGGTAGTGATTCACTCAGAGGGTGCTGTTTTACTCAGAGTGTGGTGATTCACTCAGAGGGTAGTGCTTCACTCAGAGGGTGGTGATTTACTCAGAGGGTAGTGATTCACTCAGATAGTGGTAATTCACTCAGAGGGTGTTGATTCACTCAGAGGGCAGTGATTCACTCAGAGGGTGCTGATTTACTCAGAGGGTGGTGATTCACTAAGAGTGTAGTGATTCACTCAGAGGATAGTGAGTCACTCAGCGGGTGGTGATCACTCAGAGCGTAGTGATTCATACAGACAGTCGTGATTCACTCAGAGGGTTGTGATTCACTCAGAGGGTAGTGATTCACTCAGACGGTAGTGATTCACTCAGAGGGTGGTGATTCACTCAGAGGATGGTGATTCACTCAGAGGCTGTTGATTCACTCAGAGGGTAGTGATTCACTCAGAGGGTAGTGCTTCACTCAGAGAGTGGTGATTTACTCAGAGGTTAGTGATTTACTCAGACGGTAGTTATTCAATCAGAGGGTAGTGATTCACTCAGAGGGTGGTGACTCATTCAGAGGGTTGTGATTCACTCAGATGGTAGTCATTCACTCAGAGGGTGGTGATTCTCTCAGAGGGTAGTGAATCACTCAGAGGGTGGTGATTCACTCAGAGGGTAGTGATTCACTCAGAGGGTAGTGATTTACTCGGAGGGTGGTGATTTACTCAGAGGGTAGTGATTCACTCAGAGGGTAGTGATTTACTCAAAGGGTAGTGATTCACTCCGAGGGTAGTGATTTACTCGGAGTGTTGTGATTTGCTCAGAGGGCGGTGATTTACTGAGATGGTAGTGATTCACTCAGGGAGGATAGAGTTTTACTCAGAGGGAAAGTGATTTACTTGGAGGGTGGTGATTCACTAAGAGGGTAGTGAGTCACTCAGAGGGTGATGATCACTCAGAGCGTAGTGATTCACACAGACCGTAGTGATTCACTCAGAGGGTAGTGAGTCACTCACAGGGTGGTGATTCACTCAGAGCGTAGTGATTCACTCAGACCGTAGTGATTCACTCAGAAGGTGGTGATTCACTCAGAGGGTAGTAATTCACTCAGACGGTAGTGATTCACTCAAAGGGTGGTGATTCACTCAGAGGGGAGTGATTTACTCGGAGGGTGTTGATTCACTCAGAGGGTAGTGATTCACTCAGAGGGTGCTGATTTACTCAGAGGGTGGTGATTTACTCCGAGGGTAGTGCTTCACTCAGAGGGTGGTGATTTACTCAGAGGGTAGTGAGTCACTCACAGGGTGGTGATTCACTCAGAGCGTCGTGATTCACTCAGACCGTAGTGTTTCACTCAGAGGGTGGTGATTCACTCAGAGGGTAGTAATTCACTCAGACGGTAGTGATTCACTCAAAGGGTGGTGATTCACTCAGAGGGGTGATTTACTCGGAGGGTGTTGATTCACTCAGAGGGTAGTGATTCACTCAGAGGGTGCTGATTTACTCAGAGGGTGGTGATTCACTCAAAGGGTCGTGCTTCACTTAGAGGGTGGTGATTTACTCAGAGGGTAGTGATTCACTCACAGAGTGGTGATTCACTCAGAGGGTGTTGATTCACTCAGAGGGTAGTGATTCTCTCAGAGGGTGCTGATTTCCTCAGAGGGTGGTGATTCACACAGACCGTAGTGATTCACTCAGAGGGTAGTGAGTCACTCACAGGGTGGTGATTCACTCAGAGGATGGTGATTCACTCAGAGGGTGCTGATTCACTCAGAGTGTGTTGATTCACTCAGAGGGTAGTGATTCACTCAGAGGGTGGTGATTCACTAAGAGGGTAGTGATTCACTCAGAGAATAGTGAGTCACTCAGAGGGTGGTGATCACTCAGAGCGGAGTGATGCACACAGACAGGAGTGATTCACTCAGAGGGTGGTGATTCACTCAGAGGGTAGTGATTCACTCAGACGGTAGTGATTCACTCAGAGGGTGGTGATTCACTCAGAGGATGGTGATTCACTCAGAGTGTGGTGATTTAATCAGAGGGTGGTGATTCACTCAGAGGGTGCTGATTCACTCAGAGGGTAGTGATTTACTCGGAGGGTGGTGCTTCACTCAGCGGGTAGTGATTCACTCACAGGGTAGTGATTCACTCACAGGGTGCTGATTCACTCAGAGGGTGGTGATTTACTCAGAGGGTGGTGATTCACTAAGAGGGTAGTGATTCGCTCAGAGGTTAGTGATTTACTCAGAGGGTGTTGATTTACTCAGAGGGTAGTGATTTACTCGGAGTGTGGTGATTTAATCAGAGGGCGGTGATTTACTCAGACGGTAGTGATTCACTCAGGGAGGATAGCGATTTACTCAGAGAGTGGTGATTCACTCAGACATTGGTGTTTCACTCAGAGGGTAGTGATTCACTCAGAGGTTGGTGATTCACTCAGAGGGAAGTGATTTACTCGGAGGTTAGTGATTCACTCAGAGGGTAGTGATTCACTCAGACGGTAGTGATTCACTCAGAGGGTGGTGATTCACTCAGAGTGTAGTGATTCACTCAGAGGATGGTGATTCACTAAGAGGGTAGTGATTCACTCAGAGGATAGTGAGTCACTCAGAGGGTGGTGATCACTCAGAGCGTAGTGATTCGCACACAGTAGTGATTCACTCAGAGGGTGGTGATTCACTCAGAGGGAAGTGAGTCACTCACAGGGTGGTGATTCACTCAGAGCGTCGTGATTCACTCAGAGGATGGTGATTCACTAAGAGGGTAGTGAGTCACTCAGAGGGTGGTGATCACTCAGAGCGTAGTGATTCACACAGAACGTAGTGATTCGCTCAGAGGGTAGTGATTTACTCAGAGTGTGGTGATTTGCTCAGAGGGCGGTGATTTACTCAGAGGGCAGTGATTTACTCAGATGGTAGTGATTCACTCAGGGAGGATAGAGTTTTACTCAGAGGGAAAGTGATTTACTTGGAGGGTGGTGATTCACTAAGAGGGTAGTGAGTCACTCAGAGGGTGATGATCACTCAGAGCGTAGTGATTCACACAGAACGTAGTGATTCACTCAGAGGGTGGTGATTCACTCAGAGGGAAGTGAGTCACTCAGACCGTAGTGATTCACTCAGAGGGTGGTGATTCACTCAGAGGGTAGTAATTCACTCAGACGGTAGTGATTCACTCAAAGGGTGGTGATTCACTCAGAGGGAAGTGATTTACTCGGAGGGTGCTGATTTACTCAGAGGGTGGTGATTCACTCAGAGGGTCGTGCTTCACTTAGAGGGTGCTGATTTCCTCAGAGGGTAGTGATTCACTCAGAGAGTGGTGATTCACTCAGAGGGTAGTGATTTACTCAGAGGGTGGTGATTCACTCAGAGGGTCGTGCTTCACTTAGAGGGTGCTGATTTCCTCAGAGGGTGTTGATTCACTCAGAGGGTAGTGATTCACTCAGAGGATAGTGAGTCACTCAGAGGGTGGTGATCACTCAGAGCATAGTGATGCACACAGACAGTAGTGATTCACTCAGAGGGTGGTGATTCACTCAGAGGGTAGTGATTCACTCAGATGGTAGTGATTCACTCAGAGGGTGGTGATTCACTCAGAGGATGGTGATTCAATCAGAGTGTGGTGATTCAATCAGAGGGTAGTGATTCACTCAGAGGGTGGTGATTCACTCAGCGGGTAGTGATTTACTCGGAGGGTGGTGATTCACTCAGCGGGTAGTGATTCACTCACAGGGTAGTGATTCACTCACAGGGTGCTGATTCACTCAGAAGATGGTGATTCACTAAGAGATTAGTGATTTACTCGAAGGGTGTTGATTTACTCAGAGGGTAATGATTCACTCAGAGGATAGTCATTTACTCAGAGGGTAGTGATTCACTCAGAGGGTAGTGATTTACTCGGAGTGTGGTGATTTAATCAGAGGGCGGTGATTTACTCAGATGGTAGTGATTCACTCAGGGAGGATAGAGTTTTACTCAGAGGGAAAGTGATTTACTTGGAGGGTGATGATTCACTAAGAGGGTAGTGAGTCACTCAGAGGGTGATGATTACTCAGAGCGTAGTGATTCACACAGACCGTAGTGATTCATTCAGAGGGTAGTGAGTCACTCACAGGGTGGTGATTCACTCAGAGGATGGTGGTTCACTCAGAGGGTGCTGATTCACTCAGAGTGTGTTGATTCACTCAGAGGGTAGTGATTCACTCAGAGGGTGGTGATTCACTAAGAGGGTAGTGATTCACTCAGAGAATAGTGAGTCACTCAGAGGGTGGTGATCACTCAGAGCGGGTGATGCACACAGACAGGAGTGATTCACTCAGAGGGTGGTGATTCACTCAGAGGGTAGTGATTCACTCAGACGGTAGTGATTCACTCAGAGGGTGGTGATTCACTCAGAGGATGGTGATTCACTCAGAGTGTGGTGATTTAATCAGAGGGTAATGATTCACTCAGAGGGTGCTGATTCACTCAGAGGGTAGTGATTTACTCGGAGGGTGGTGATTCACTCAGCGGGTAGTGATTCACTCACAGGGTAGTGATTCAATCACAGGGTGCTGATTCACTCAGAGTGTGTTGATTCACTCAGAGGGTAGTGATTCACTCAGAGGGTGGTGATTTACTCAGAGGGTGGTGATTCACTAAGAGGGTAGTGATTCACTCAGAGGTTAGTGATTTACTCGGAGGGTGTTGATTTACTCAGAGGGTAGTGATTCACTCAGAGGGTAGTCATTTACTCAGAGGGTTGTGATTCACTCAGAGGGTAGTGATTTACTCGGAGTGTGGTGATTTAATCAGAGGGCGGTGATTTACTCAGACGGTAGTGATTCACTCAGGGAGGATAGCGATTTACTCAGAGAGTGGTGATTCACTCAGACATTGGTGATTCACTCAGAGGGTAGTGATTCACTCAGAGGTTGGTGATTCACTCAGAGGGAAGTGATTCACTCAGAGGATAGTGATTCACTCAGAGGGTAGTGATTCACTCAGACGGTAGTGATTCACTCAGAGGGTGGTGATTCACTCAGAGTGTAGTGATTCACTCAGAGGATGGTGATTCACTAAGAGGGTAGTGATTCACTCAGAGGGTAGTGATTCACTCAGAGGATAGTGAGTCACTCAGAGGGTGGTGATCACTCAGAGGGTAGTGATTTACTCGGAGTGTGGTGATTTGCTCAGAGGGCGGTGATTTACTCAGATGGTAGTGATTCACTCAGGGAGGATAGAGTTTTACTCAGAGGGAAAGTGATTTACTTGGAGGGTGGTGATTCACTAAGAGGGTAGTGAGTCACTCAGAGGGTGATGATCACTCAGAGCGTAGTGATTCACACAGAACGTAGTGATTCACTCAGAGGATGGTGATTCACTCAGAGGGTGCTGATTCACTCAGAGTGTGTTGATTCACTCAGAGGGTAGTGATTCACTCAGAGGGTGGTGATTCACTCAGAGGGTAGTGATTCACTCAGAGAATAGTGAGTCACTCAGAGGGTGGTGATCACTCAGAGCGGAGTGATACACACAGACAGGAGTGATTCACTCAGAGGGTGGTGATTCATTCAGAGGGTAGTGATTCACTCAGACGTTAGTGGTTCACTCAGAGGGTGGTGATTCACTCAGAGGATGGTGATTCACTCAGAGTGTGGTGATTTAATCAGAGGGTAGTGATTCACTCAGAGGGTAGTGATTCACTAACAGGGTGCTGATTCACTCAGAGTGTGTTGATTCACTCAGAGGGTAGTGATTCACTCAGAGGGTGGTGATTCACTCAGAGGGTAGTGATTCACTCAGAGTGTGTTGATTCACTCAGAGGGTAGTGATTCACTCAGAGGGTAATGATTCACTCAGGGAGGATAGCGATTTACTCAGAGAGTGGTGATTCACTCAGACATTGGTGATTCACTCAGAGGGAAGTGATTTACACGGAGGGTAGTGATTCACTCAGAGGGTAGTGATTCACTCAGACGGTAGTGATTCACTCAGAGGGAAGTGATTTACACGGAGGGTAGTGATTCACTCAGAGGGTGCTGATTCACTCAGAGGATAGTGAGTCACTCAGAGGGTGGTGATCACTCAGAGCGTAGTGATTCGCACAGACAGTAGTGATTCACTCAGAGGGTGGTGATTCACTCAGAGGGTAGTGATTCACTCAGACGGTAGTGATGCATTCAGAGGGTGGTGATTCACTCAGAGGATGGTGATTCACTCAGAGGGTGCTGATTCATTCAGAGTGTGTTGATTCACTCAGAGAGTAGTGATTCACTCAGAGCGTAGTGATGCACACAGACAGTAGTGATTCACTCAGAGGGTGGTGATTTACTCAGAAGGTGGTGATTCACTAAGAGGGTAGTGATTCACTCAGAGGGTGGTGATTCACTCAGAGCGTAGTGATGCACACAGACAGTAGTGATTCACTCAGAGGGTGGTGATTTACTCAGAGGCTAGTGATTCACTCAGAGGGTAGTGAGTTACTCAGACGGTAGTGATTCACTCAGAGGGTAGTGATTCACTCAGAGGATAGTGAGTCACTCAGAGGGTGGTGATCACTCAGAGCCTAGTGATGCACACAGACAGTAGTGTTTCACTCAGAGGGTGGTGATTCACTCAGAGGGTAGTGATTCACTCAGACGGTAGTGATTCACTCAGAGGGTGGTGATTCACTCAGAGGATGGTGATTCACTCAGAGTGTGGTGATTCAATCAGAGGGTAGTGATTCACTCAGAGGGTGGTGATTCACTCAGAGGGTAGTGATTCACTCAGAGGGTAGTGATTCACTCACAGGGTGCTGATTCACTCAGAGTGTGTTGATTCACTCAGAGGGTAGTGATTCACTCAGAGGGTGGTGATTTACTCAGAGGGTGGTGATTTACTCAGAGGGTAGTGATTCACTCAGAGGGTGGTGATTCACTCAGAGGATGGTGATTCACTCAGAGGGTGCTGATTCACTCAGAGTGTGGTGATTCAATCAGAGGGTAGTGATTTACTCGGAGGGTGGTGATTCACTCAGCGGGTAGTGATTCACTCAGAGGGTAGTGATTCACTCACAGGGTGCTGATTCACTCAGAGGGTGGTGATTCACTAAGAGGGTAGTGATTCACTCAGAGCGTAGTGATGCACACAGACAGTAGTGATTCACTCAGAGGGTGGTGCTTTACTCAGAGCCTAGTGATTCACTCAGACGGTAGAGATTCACTCAGAGGGTAGTGATTCACTCAGAGGGTGGTGATTCACTCAGAGGGTTGTGATTCACTCAGATGGTAGTCATTCACTCAGAGGGTGGTGATTCACTCAGAGGGTAGTGATTCACTCAGAGGGTAGTGCTTCACTCAGAGATTGGTGATTTACTCAGAGGTTAGTGATTTACTCAGACGGTAGCGATTCACTCAGAGGGTAGTGATTCACTCAGAGGGTGGTGATTCACTCAGCGTGTTGTGATTCACTCAGATGGTAGTCATTCACTCAGAGGGTGGTGATTCACTCAGAGGGTAGTGATTCACTCAGAGGGTGGCGATTCACTCAGAGGGTGGTGATTCACTCAGAGGGTAGTGATACACTCAGAGGGTAGTGATTTACTCGGAGGGTGGTGATTTACTCAGAGGGTAGTGATTTACTCAGAGGGTAGTGATTAACTCAGAGGGTAGTGATTCACTCAGAGGGTAGTGATTTACTCGGAGTGTGGTGATTTGCTCAGAGGGCGGTGATTTACTCAGATGGTAGTGATTCACTCAGGGAGGATAGAGTTTTACTCAGAGGGAAAGTGATTTACTTGGAGGGTGGTGATTCACTAAGAGGGTAGTGAGTCACTCAGAGGGTGATGATCACTCAGAGCGTAGTGATTCACACAGACCATAGTGATTCACTCAGAGGGAAGTGAGTCACTCACAGGGTGGTGATTCACTCAGAGCGTAGTGATTCACTCAGTCCGTAGTGATACACTCAGAGGGTGGTGATTCACTCAGAGGGTAGTGATTCACTCAGAGGGTGCTGTTTTACTCAGAGTGTGGTGATTCACTCAGAGGGTAGTGCTTCACTCAGAGGGTGGTGATTTACTCATAGGGTGGTGATTCACTAAGAGGGTAGTGATTCACTCAGAGGATGCTGATTTACTCATAGGGTGGTGATTCACTAAGAGGGTAGTGATTCACTCAGAGGATAGTGAGTCACTCAGAGGGTGGTGATCACTCAGAGCGTAGTGATTCATACAGACAGTCCTGATTCACTCAGAGGGTGGTGATTCACTCAGAGGGTAGTGATTCACTCAGACGGTAGTGATTCACTCAGAGGGTGGTGATTCACTCAGAGGATGGTGATTCACTCAGAGGCTGATGATTCACTCAGAGGGTAGTGCTTCACTCAGAGTGGTGATTTACTCAGAGGTTAGTGATTTACTCAGACGGTAGTTATTCAATCAGAGGGTAGTGATTCACTCACAGGGTGGTGATTCATTCAGAGGGTTGTGATTCACTCAGATGGTAGTGAATCACTCAGAGGGTGGTGATTCACTCAGAGGGTAGTGATTCACTCAGAGGGTAGTCATTTACTCAGAGGGTAGTGATTCACTCAGAGGGTAGTGATTTACTCGGAGTGTGGTGATTTAATCAGAGGGCGGTGATTTACTCAGAGGGTAGTGATTCACTCAGGAAGGATAGCGATTTACTCAGAGAGTGGTGATTCACTCAGAGGGTAGTGATTTACTCAGAGGGTAGTGATTCACTCAGAGGGTAGTGATTTACTCGGAGTGTGGTGATTTGCTCAGAGGGCGGTGATTTACTCAGATTGTAGTGATTCACTCAGGGAGGATAGCGATTTACTCAGAGAGTGGTGATTCACTCAGAGGGTAGTGATTTACTCAGAGGGTAGTGATTCACTCAGAGGGTAGTGATTTACTCGGAGTGTGGTGATTTGCTCAGAGGGCGGTGATTTACTCAGATGGTAGTGATTCACTCAGGGAGGATAGAGTTTTACTCAGAGGGAAAGTGATTTACTTGGAGGGTGGTGATTCACTAAGAGGGTAGTGAGTCACTCAGAGGGTGATGATCACTCAGAGCGTAGTGATTCACACAGACCGTAGTGATTCACTCAGAGGGTAGTGATTCACTCAGAGGGTGGTGATTCACTAAGAGGGTAGTGATTCACTCAGAGAATAGTGAGTCACTCAGAGGGTGGTGATCACTCAGAGCGGAGTGATGCACACAGACAGGAGTGATTCACTCAGAGGGTGGTGATTCACTCAGAGGGTAGTGATTCACTCAGACGGTAGTGATTCACTCAGAGGGTGGTGATTCACTCAGAGGATGGTGATTCACTCAGAGTGTGGTGATTTAATCAGAGGGTAGTGATTCACTCAGAGGGTGCTGATTCACTCAGAGTGTGTTGATTCACTCAGAGGGTAGTGATTCACTCAGAGGGTGGTGATTTACTCAGAGGGTGGTGATTCACTAAGAGGGTAGTGATTCACTCAGAGGTTAGTGATTTACTCAGAGGGTGTTGATTTACTCAGAGGGTAGTGATTCACTCAGAGGGTAGTCATTTACTCAGAGGGTTGTGATTCACTCAGAGGGTAGTGATTTACTCGGAGTGTGGTGATTTAATCAGAGGGCGGTGATTTACTGAGAGGGTAGTGATTCACTCAGGGAGGATAGCGATTTACTCAGAGAGTGGTGATTCACTCAGACATTGGTGATTCACTCAGAGGGTAGTGATTCACTCAGAGGATGGTGATTCACTCAGAGTGTGGTGATTTAATCAGAGGGTAGTGATTCACTCAGAGGGTGCTGATTCACTCAGAGGGTAGTGATTTACTCGGAGGGTGGTGATTCACTCAGCGGGTAGTGATTCACTCACAGGGTAGTGATTCACTCAGAGGGTGCTGATTCACTCAGAGGGTAGTGATTCACTCAGAGGGTAGTGATTCACTCAGAGGATAGTGAGTCACTCAGAGGGTGGTGATCACTCAGAGGGTAGTGATTTACTCGGAGTGTGGTGATTTGCTCAGAGGGCGGTGATTTACTCAGATGGTAGTGATTCACTCAGGGAGGATAGAGTTTTACTCAGAGGGAAAGTGATTTACTTGGAGGGTGGTGATTCACTAAGAGGGTAGTGAGTCACTCAGAGGGTGATGATCACTCAGAGCGTAGTGATTCACACAGAACGCAGTGATTCACTCAGAGGGTAGTGAGTCACTCACAGGGTGGTGATTCACTCAGAGGATGGTGATTCACTCAGAGGGTGCTGATTCACTCAGAGTGTGTTGATTCACTCAGAGGGTAGTGATTCACTCAGAGGGTGGTGATTCACTAAGAGGGTAGTGATTCACTCAGAGAATAGTGAGTCACTCAGAGGGTGGTGATCACTCAGAGCGGAGTGATACACACAGACAGGAGTGATTCACTCAGAGGGTGGTAATTCACTCAGAGGGTAGTGATTCACTCAGACGTTAGTGGTTCACTCAGAGGGTGGTGATTCACTAAGAGGGTAGTGATTCACTCAGAGAATAGTGAGTCACTCAGAGGGTGGTGATCACTCAGAGCGGAGTGATGCACACAGACAGGAGTGATTCACTCAGAGGGTGGTGATTCACGAAGAGGGTAGTGTTTCTCTCAGAGGTTCGTGATTTACTCGGAGGGTTTTGATTTACTCAGAGGGTAGTGATTCACTCAGAGGGTAGTCATTTACTCAGAGGGTTGTGATTCACTCAGAGGGTAGTGATTTACTCCGAGTGTGGTGATTTAATCAGAGGGCGGTGATTTACTGAGAGGGTAGTGATTCACTCAGGGAGGATAGAGTTTTACTCAGAGGGAAAGTGATTCACTCAGAGGGTGGTGATTCACTCAGAGTGTAGTGATTCACTCAGGGGATGGTGATTCACTAAGAGGGTAGTGATTCACTCAGAGGATAGTGAGTCACTCAGAGGGTGGTGATCACTCAGAGCGTAGTGATTCACACAGACAGTAGTGATTCACTCAGAGGGTGGTGATTCACTCAGAGGATGGTGATTCACTCAGAGTGTGGTGATTCAATCAGAGGGTAGTGATTTACTCGGAGGGTAGTGATTCACTCAGCGGGTAGTGATTCACTCACAGGGTAGTGATTCACTCAGAGGGTAGTCATTTACTTAGAGGATAGTGATTCAATCAGAGGGTAGTGATTTACTCAGAGTGTGGTGATTTATTCAGAGAGCGGTGATTCACTCAGAGGGTAGTGATTTACTCGGAGGGTGGTGATTCACTCAGCGGGTAGTGATTCACTCACAGGGTAGTGATTCACTCACAGGGTGCTGATTCACTCAGAGTGTGTTGATTCACTCAGAGGGTAGTGTTTCACTCAGAGGTTAGTGATTTACTCGGAGGGTGGTGATTCATTCAGAGGGTAGTGATTTACTCAGCTGGTGCTGATTCACTCAGATGGTAGTGATTCACTCAGATTGTAGTCATTCACTCAGATGGTGGTGATTCACTCAGAGGGTAGTGATTTACTCGGAGGGTGGTGATTTACTCAGAGGGTAGTGATTCACTCAGAGGGTAGTGATTTACTCAGAGTGAAAGTGATTTACTTGGAGGGTGGTGATTCACTCAGAGGGTAGTGATTCACTCAGACCGTAGTCATTCACTCAGAGGGTGGTGATTCATACAGATGGTGGTGATTCGCTCAGAGGGTAGTGATTCACTCAGAGGGTCGTGATTCACTCAGAGGGTGGTGATTCATTCAGAGGATAGTGATTTACTCAGCTGGTGCTGATTCACTCAGATGGTAGTGATTCGCTCAGAGGGTGGTGATACACTCAGAGGGTAGTGATTTACTCAGAGGGTGGTGATTCACTCAGATGCTAGTGATTCACTCAGAGTGCAGTCATTTACTCAGAGGGTAGTGATTCACTCAGAGTGTAGTGATTTACTCAGAATGTGGTGATTTAATCAGAGGGTGGTGATTT
Organism: Pristiophorus japonicus; assembly: GCF_044704955.1. Taxonomy (NCBI): domain Eukaryota; kingdom Metazoa; phylum Chordata; class Chondrichthyes; family Pristiophoridae; genus Pristiophorus; species Pristiophorus japonicus. The sequence goes on from NC_091990.1 coordinate 73,248,914, forward strand.
ACTCAGACGGTAGTGATTCACTCAGGGAGGATAGCGATTTACTCCGAGAGTGGTGATTCACTCAGAGATTGGTGATTCACTCAGAGGGTAGTGATTCACTCAGAGGGTGGTGATTCATTCAGAGGGTAGTGATTTACTCAGAGGGTGGTGATTCACTCAGATGCTAGTGATTCACTCAGAGGATGGTGATACACTCAGAGAGTAGTGATTCACTCAGAGGGTGGTGATTCATTCAGAGGGTAGTGATTTACTCAGAGGGTGCTGATTCACTCAGATGGTAGTGATTCACTCAGAGGGTGGTGATACACTCAGAGGGTAGTGATTCACTCAGAAGGTAGTGATTCACTCAGAAGATAGTGATTCACTCAGAGGGTAGTGCTTCACTGAGAGCGTGGTGATTTACTCAGAGGGTAGTGATTTACTCAGAGGGTAGTGATTCACTCAGAGGGTAGTGATTCACTCAGATTGTAGTCATTCACTCAGATGGTGGTGATTCACTCAGAGGGTAGTGATTTACTCGGAGGGTGGTGATTTACTCAGAGGGTAGTGATTCACTCAGAGGGTAGTGATTTACTCAGAGGGTAGTGATTCGCTCAGAGGGTGCTGATTTACTCAGAGTGTGGTGATTTGCTCAGAGGGCGGTGATTTACTCAGATGGTAGTGATTCACTCAGGGAGGATAGAGTTTTACTCAGAGTGAAAGTGATTTACTTGGAGGGTGGTGATTCACTCAGAGGGTAGTGAGTCACTCACAGGGTGGTGATTCACTCAGAGCGTAGTGATTCACTCAGACCGTAGGCATTCACTCAGAGGGTGGTGATTCATACAGACGGTAGTGATTCGCTCAGAGGGTGGTGATTCACTCAGAGGGTAGTGATTTACTCAGAGTGTAGTGATTTACTCAGAGGGCGGTGATTCACTCAGAGGTTAGTGATTCACTCAGAGGGTGGTGATTCTCTCAGAGGGTAGTGATTCACTCTGAGGGTAGTGATTCACTCAGAGGGTGGTGATTCACTCAGAGTGTCATGATTTACTCAGACGGTGGTGATTCACTCAGAGGGTAGTTTTTCACTCAGAGGGTAGTGAATCATTCAGAGGGTGGTGATTCACTCAGTGAGTGGTGAATCACTCAGAGGGCGGACATTTACTCAGAGGGTAGTGATTCACTCAGGGAGGATAGCGATTTACTCACAGAGTGGTGATTCACTCAGAGATTGGTGATTCACTCAGAGGGCAGTGATTCACTCAGAGCTTGGTGATTCACTCAGAGGGTAGTGATTCACACAGAGGTTGGTGATTCATTCAGAGGGAAGTGATTTACTCGGAGGGTAGTGATTCACTCAGAGGGTAGTGATTCACTCAGACGGTAGTGATTCACTCAGAGGGTGGTGATTCACTCAGAGTGTAGTGATTCACTCAGAGGATGGTGATTCACTAAGAGTGTAGTGATTCACTCAGATGATAGTGAGTCACTCAGAGGGTTGTGATCACTCAGAGCGTAGTGATTCACACAGACAGTCGTGATTCACTCAGAGGGTGGTGATTCACTCAGAGGATGGTGATTCACTCAGAGGGTGGTGATTCACTCAGAGGATGGTGATTCACTCAGAGTGTGGTGATTCAATCAGAGGGTAGTGATTTACTCGGAGGGTAGTGATTCACTCAGCGGGTAGTGATTCACTCACAGGGTAGTGATTTACTCAGAGTGTGGTGATTTAATCAGAGAGCGGTGATTCACTCAGAGGGTAGTAATTCACTCAGAGCGTAGTGATTCACACAGACAGTAGTGATTCACTCAGAGGGTGGTAATTCACTCAGAGGGTGGTTATTCACTCAGAGTGTGTTGATTCACTCAGAGGGTAGTGTTTCACTCAGAGGGTGGTGATTTACTCAGAGGGTGGTGATTTACTCAGAGGGTGGTGATTCACGAAGAGGGTAGTGTTTCTCTCAGAGGTTCGTGATTTACTCGGAGGGTTTTGATTTACTCAGAGGGTAGTGATTCACTCAGATTGTAGTCATTTACTCAGAGGGTAGTGATTCACTCAGAGGGTAGTGATTTACTCAGAGTGTGGTGATTTAATCAGAGATTGGTGATTCACTCAGAGGGTAGTGATTCACTCAGAGGGTGGTGATTCACTCAGAGGGTGGTGATTCATTCAGAGGGTAGTGATTTACTCAGCTGGTGCTGATTCACTCAGATGGTAGTGATTCACTCAGAGGGTGGTGATACACTCAGAGAGTAGTGATTCACTCAGAGTGTGGTGATTTACTCAGATGCTAGTGATTCACACAGAGGGTAGTGATTCACTCAGAAGGTAGTGATTCACTCAGAGGGTAGTGCTTCACTGAGAGCGTGGTGATTTACTCAGAGGGTAGTGATTTAATCAGAGGGTAGTGATTCACTCAGAGGGTAGTGTTTCACTCAGATGGTAGTCATTCACTCAGATGGCGGTGATTCACTCAGAGGGTAGTGATTCACTCAGAGTGTAGTCATTTACTCAGCGGGTAGTGATTCACTCAGAGGGTAGTGATTTCCTCAGAATGTGGTGATTTAATCAGAGGGCGGTGATTTACTCAGACGGTAGTGATTCACTCAGGGAGGATAGCGATTTACTCAGAGAGTGGTGATTCACTCAGAGATTGGTGATTCACTCAGAGGGTAGTGATTCACTCAGAGGGTGGTGATTCACTCAGAGGGTGGTGATTCACTAATAGGCTAGTGATTCACTCAGAGGTTAGTGATTTACTCGGAGGGTGGTGATTCACTCAGCGGGTAGTGATTTACTCACAGGGTAGTGATTCACTGACAGGGTGCTGATTCACTCAGAGTGTGTTGATTCACTCAGAGGGTAGTGATTCACTCAGAGGGTGGTGATTTACTCAGTTGGTGGTAATTCACTAAGAGCCTAGTGATTCACTCAGAGGTTAGTGATTTACTCGGAGGGTAGTGATTCACGCAGGGAGGATAGCGATTTACTCCGAGAGTGGTGATTCACTCAGAGATTGGTGATTCACTCAGAGGGTAGTGATTCACTCAGAGGTTAGTGATTCACACAGAGGTTGGTGATTCACTCAGAGGGAAGTGATTCACTCAGAGGGTGGTGATTCACTCAGAGTGTAGTGATTCACTCAGAGGATGGTGATTCACTAAGAGGGTAGTGATTCACTCAGAGCGTAGTGATTCACTCAGAGGGTAGTGATTCACTCAGCGGATGGTGATTCACTCAGAGGGTAGTGATTCACTTAGAGTGTAGTTATTTACTCAGAGGTTGGTGATTCACTAAGAGATTAGTGATTCACTCAGAGCGTAGTGAGTCACTCAGAGGGTGGTGATCACTCAGAGCGTAGTGATGCACACAGGCAGTAGTGATTCACTCAGAGCGTGGTGATTCACTCAGAGGGTAGTGATTTACTCGGAGGGTGGTGATTCACTCAGCTGGTAGTGATTCACTCACAGGGTAGTGATTCACTCAGGGTGCTGATTCACTCAGATGGTAGTGATTCACTCAGAGGGTGGTGATACACTCAGAGAGTTGTGATTCACTCAGAGTGTGGTGATTTACTCAGATGCTAGTGATTCACACAGAGGGTAGTGATTCACTCAGAAGGTAGTGATTCACTCAGAGGGTAGTGCTTCACTGAGAGCGTGGTGATTTACTCAGAGGGTAGTGATTTAATCAGAGGGTAGTGATTCACTCAGAGGGTAGTGTTTCACTCAGATGGTAGTCATTCACTCAGATGGTGGTGATTCACTCAGAGGGTAGTGATTCACTCAGAGTGTAGTCATTTACTCAGCGGGTAGTGATTCACTCAGAGGGTAGTGATTTCCTCAGAATGTGGTGATTTAATCAGAGGGCGGTGATTTACTCAGACGGTAGTGATTCACTCAGGGAGGATAGCGATTTACTCAGAGAGTGGTGATTCACTCAGAGATTGGTGATTCACTCAGAGGGTAGTGATTCACTCAGAGGGTGGTGATTCACTCAGAGGGTGGTGATTCACTAAGAGGCTAGTGATTCACTCAGAGGTTAGTGATTTACTCGGAGGGTGGTGATTCACTCAGCGGGTAGTGATTTACTCACAGGGTAGTGATTCACTGACAGGGTGCTGATTCACTCAGAGTGTGTTGATTCACTCAGAGGGTAGTGATTCACTCAGAGGGTGGTGATTTACTCAGTTGGTGGTGATTCACTAAGAGCCTAGTGATTCACTCAGAGGTTAGTGATTTACTCGGAGGGTAGTGATTCACGCAGGGAGGATAGCGATTTACTCCGAGAGTGGTGATTCACTCAGAGATTGGTGATTCACTCAGAGGGTAGTGATTCACTCAGAGGGTGGTGATTCACTCAGAAGTTAGTGATTCACACAGAGGTTGGTGATTCACTCAGAGGGAAGTGATTCACTCAGAGGGTGGTGATTCACTCAGAGTGTAGTGATTCACTCACAGGATGGTGATTCACTAAGAGGGTAGTGATTCACTCAGAGCGTAGTGATTCACTCAGAGGGTAGTGATTCACTCAGCGGATGGTGATTCACTCAGAGGGTAGTGATTCACTTAGAGTGTAGTTATTTACTCAGAGTGTGGTGATTTAATCAGAGGGCGGTGATTTACTCAGACGGTAGTGATTCACTCAGGGAGGATAGCGATTTACTCAGAGAGTGGTGATTCACTCAGAGATTGGTGATTCACTCAGAGGGTAGTGATTCACTCAGAGGGTGGTGATTCACTCAGAGGGTGGTGATTCATTCAGAGGGTAGTGATTTACTCAGCTGGTGCTGATTCACTCAGATGGTAGTGATTCACTCAGATTGTAGTCATTCACTCAGATGGTGGTGATTCACTCAGAGGGTAGTGATTTACTCGGAGGGTGGTGATTTACTCAGAGGGTAGTGATTCACTCAGAGCGTAGTGATTTACTCAGAGTGAAAGTGATTTACTCAGAGGGTGGTGATCACTCAGAGCGTAGTGATGCACACAGACAGTAGTGATTCACTCAGAGGGTGGTGATTCACTCAGAGGGTAGTGATTCACTCAGACGGTAGTGATTCACTCAGAGGGTAGTGATTCACTCAGAGGGTAGTGATTTACTCGGAGTGTGGTGATGTAATCAGAGGGCGGTGATTTACTCAGAGGGTAATGATTCACTCAGGGAGGATAGCGATTTACTCAGAGAGTGGTGATTCACTCAGAGATTGGTGATTCACTCAGACGGTAGTGATTCACTCAGAGGTTGGTGATTCACTCAGAGGGAAGTGATTCACTCAGAGGGTAGTGATTTACTCAGAGGGTAGTGATTCACTCAGAGGGTAGTGATTTACTCGGAGTGTGGTAATTTGCTCAGAGGGCGGTGATTTACTCAGATGGTAGTGATTCACTCAGGGAGGATAGAGTTTTACTCAGAGGGAAAGTGATTTACTTGGAGGGTGGTGATTCACTCAGAGTGTAGTGATTCACTCAGAGGGTGGTGATTCACTCAGAGGATGGTGATTCACTCAGAGTGTGGTGATTCAATCAGAGGGTAGTGATTCACTCAGAGGTTGGTGATTTACTCAGAGGGTGGTGATTTACTCGGAGGGTGTTGATTTACTCAGATGGTAATGATTCACTCAGAGGATAGTCATTTACTCATAGGGTAGTGATTCACTCAGAGGGTAGTGATTTACTCGGAGTGTGGTGATTTAATCAGAGGGCGGTGATTTACTCAGACGGTAGTGATTCACTCAGGGAGGATAGCGATTTACTCAGAGACTGGTGATTCACTCAGAGATTGGTGATTCACTCAGAGGGTAGTGATTCACTCAGAGGTTGGTGATTCACTCAGAGGGTAGTGATTCACTCAGAGGGTAGTGATTTACTCAGAGGATAGTGCTTCACTCAGAGGGTAGTGATTTACTCGGAGTGTGGTGATTTGCTCCGAGGGCGGTGATTTACTCAGATGGTCGTGATTCACTCAGGAAGGATAGAGTTTTACTCAGAGGGAAAGTGATTTACTTGGAGGGTGGTGATTCAATAAGAGGGTAGTGAGTCACTCAGAGGGTGATGATCACTCAGAGCGTAGTGATTCACACAGACCGTAGTGATTCACTCAGAGGGTAGTGAGTCACTCACAGGGTGGTGATTCACTCAGAGCGTCGTGATTCACTCAGACCGTAGTGATTCACTCAGAGGGTGGTGATTCACTCAGAGGGTAGTAATTCACTCAGACGGTCGTGATTCACTCAAAGGGTGGTGATTCACTCAGAGGGAAGTGATTTACTCGGAGGGTGTTGATTCACTCAGAGGGTAGTGATTCACTCAGAGGGTGCTGATTTACTCAGAGGGTGGTGATTCACTCAGAGGGTGGTGATGCACTCAGCGCGTCGTGATTCACTCAGAGGATAGTGAATCATTCAGAGGGTGGTGATTCACTCAGAGTGTGGTGATTCAATCAGAGGGTGGTGATTCACTCAGAGGGTAGTGATTCACTCAGAGGGTGGTGATGCACTCAGCGCGTCGTGATTCACTCAGAGGATAGTGAATCATTCAGAGGGTAGTGATTCACTCAGAGGGTGGTGATGCACTCAGCGCGTCGTGATTCACTCAGAGGATAGTGAATCATTCAGAGGGTGGTGATTCACTCAGAGAGTGGTGAATCACTCAGAGGGTGGTGATTCACTCAGAGGGTGGTGATTCACTCAGAGGGTAGTGATTTACTCAGACGGTAGTGATTCACTCAGAGGGTGATGATTCACTCAGAGGGTAGTGATTCACTCAGCGGATGGTGATTCACTCAGAGGGTAGTGATTCACTTAGAGGGTAGTTATTTACTCAGAGGGTGGTGATTGACTAAGAGATTAGTGATTCACTCAGAGCGTAGTGAGTCACTCAGAGGGTGCTGATTCACTCAGAGCGTAGTGATTCACTCAGAGGGTAGTGATTCACTCAGCGGATGGTGATTCACTCAGAGGGTAGTGATTCACTTAGAGGGTAGTTATTTACTCAGAGCGTAGTGAGTCACTCAGAGGGTGGTGATCACTCAGAGCGTAGTGATGCACACAGACTGTAGTGATTCACGCAGAGGGTGGTGATGCACTCTGCGCGTAGAGATTCACTCAGAGGATAGTGAATCATTCAGAGGGTGGTGATTCACTCAGAGAGTGGTGAATCACTCAGAGGGTGGTGATTCACTCAGAGGGTGGTGATTCACTCAGAGGGTAGTGATTTACTCAGAGGGTAGTGATTCACTCAGAGGGTGGTGATTCACTCAGAGGGTAGTGTTTCATTCAGCGGGTGGTGATTCACTCAGAGGGTAGTGATTCACTTAGAGGGTAGTTATTTACTCAGAGGGTGGTGATTCACTAAGAGATTAGTGATTCACTCAGAGCGTAGTGAGTCACTCAGTCGGTGGTGATTCACTAAGAGGGTGGTGATTCACTCAGAGGGTCGTAATTCACTCAGACGGTAGTGATTCGCTCAGAGGGTGGTGATTCACTCAGAGGGTGGTGATTCACTCAGAGGATAGTGATTCACTCAGAGGGAAGTGATTTACTCGGAGTGTGGTGATTTGCTCAGAGGGCAGTGATTCACTCAGAGGTTAGAGATTCACTCAGAGGGTGGTGATTCTCTCAGAGGGTAGTGATTCACTCTGAGGGTAGTGATTCACTCAGAATGTGGTGATTCACTCAGAGTGTCATGATTTACTCAGAGGGTGGTGATTCACTCAGAGGGTAGTGATTCACTCAGAGGGTGGTGATGCACTCAGCGCGTAGTGATTCACTCAGAGGATAGTGAATCATTCAGAGGGTGGTGATTCACTCAGAGAGTGGTGAATCACTCAGAGGGTGGTGATTCACTCAGAGGGTGGTGATTCACTCAGAGGGTAGTGATTTACTCAGAGGGTAGTGATTCACTCAGAGGGTGGTGATTCACTCAGAGGGTAGTGATTCACTAAGAGAGTAGTGATTCACTCAGCGGATGGTGATTCACTCAGAGGGTAGTGATTCACTTAGAGGGTAGTTATTTACTCAGAAGGTGGTGATTCACTAAGAGATTAGTGATTCACTCAGAGCGTAGTGAGTCTCTCAGAGTGTGCTGATTCACTCAGAGCGTAGTGATTCACTCAGAGGGTAGTGATTCACTCAGCGGATGGTGATTCACTCAGAGGGTAGTGATTCACTTAGAGGGTAGCTATTTACTCAGAGCGTAGTGAGTCACTCAGAGGGTGGTGATCACTCAGAGCGTAGTGATGCACACAGACTGTAGTGATTCACTCAGAGGGTAGTGATTCACTCAGACGGTAGTGATTCACTCAGAGGATGGTGATTCACTAAGAGGGTAGTGATTCACTCAGAGTGTGATGATTCAATCAGAGTGTGGTGATTCAATCAGAGGGTAGTGATTCACTCAGAGGGTGGTGATTCACTAAGAGGGTAGTGATTCACTCAGAGGTTAGTGATTTACTCGGAGGGTAGTGATTCACTCCGAGGGTAGTGATTTACTCGGAGTGTGGTGATTTAATCAGAGGGCGGTGATTTACTCAGAGGGTAGTGATTCACTCAGGGAGGATAGCGATTTCCTCTGAGAATGGTGATTCACTCAGAGATTGGTGATTCACTCAGAGGGTAGTGATTCACTCAGAGGGTGATGATTCACTCAGAATTTAGTGATTCACACAGAGGTTGGTGATTCACTCAGAGGGAAGTGATTTACTCGGAGGGTAGTGATTCACTCAGAGGATAGTGATTCACTCAGACGGTAGTGATTCACTCAGAGGGTGGTGATTCACTCAGAGTGTAGTGATTCACTCAGAGGATGGTGATTCACTAAGAGGGTAGTGATTCACTCAGAGGATAATGAGACACTCAGAGGGTGGTGACCACTCAGAGCGTAGTGATACACACAGACAGTAGTGATTCACTCAGAGGGTGGTGATTCACTCAGAGGGTGGTGATTCACTCAGATGATGGTGTTTCGCTCAGAGTGTGGTGATTCAATCAGAGGGTAGTGATTTACTCGGAGGGTGGTGATTCACTCAGCGGGTAGTGATTCACTCACAGGGTAGTGATTCACTCAGAGGGTAGTCATTTACTCAGAGGGTAGTGATTCAATCAGAGGGTAGTGATATACTCGGAGTGTGGTGATTTAATCAGAGGGCGGTGATTCACTCAGAGGGTAGTGATTTACTCGGAGGGAAGTGATTTACTCGTAGTGTGGTGATTTGCTCAGAGGGCGGTGATTTACTCAGAGTGTAGTGATTCACTCAGAGGGCGGTGATTCATTCAGAGGTTAGTGATTCACTCAGAGGGTGGTGATTCTCTCAGAGGGTAGTGATTCACTCTGAGGGTGGTGATTCACTCAGAGAGTGGTGATTCACTCAGAGTGTCATGATTTACTCAGAGGGTGGTGATTCACTCAGAGGGTAGTGATTCACTCAGAGGGTAGTGATTCACTCAGAGGGTGGTGATGCACTCAGCGGGTAGTGATTCACTCAGAGGATAGTGAATCATTCAGATGGTGGTGATTCACTCAGAAAGTGGTGAATCACTCAGATGGCGGTGATTCACTCAGAGGGTGGTGATTCACTCAGAGGGTAGTGATTTACTCAGAGGGTAGTGATTCACTCAGAGGGTGGTGATTCACTCAGAGGGTAGTGATTCACTCAGAGGGTAGTGATTCACTCAGCGGATGGTGATTCACTCAGAGGGTAGTGATTCACTTAGCGGGTAGTTATTTACTCAGAGGGTGGTGATTCACTAAGAGATTAGTGATTCACTCAGAGCGTAGTGAGTCACTCAGAGGGTGCTGATTCACTCAGAGCATAGTCATTCACTCAGAGGGTAGTGATTCACTCAGCGGATGGTGATTCACTCAGAGGGTAGTGATTCACTTAGAGGGTAGTTATTTACTCAGAGGGTGGTGATTCACTATGAGATTAGTGATTCACTCAGAGCGTCGTGAGTCACTCAGAGGGTGGTGATCACTCAGAGCGTAGTGATGCACACAGACAGTACTGATTCACTCAGAGGGTGGTGATTCACTCAGAGGGTAGTGATTCACTCAGACGGTAGTGATTCACTCAGAGGGTGGTGATTCACTCAGAGGATGGTGATTCGCTCAGAGTGTGGTGATTCAATCAGAGGGTAGTGATTCACTCAGAGGGTGGTGATTCACTCAGAGGGTAGTGATTTACTCGGAGGGTGGTGATTCACTCAGCGGGTAGTGATTCACTCACAGGGTAGTGATTCACTCACAGGGTGCTGATTCACTCAGAGTGTGTTGATTCACTCAGAGGGTAGTGATTCACTCAGAGGGTGGTGATTTACTCAGTTGGTGGTGATTCACTAAGAGGGTAGTGATTCACTCAGAGGTTAGTGATTTACTCGGAGGGTAGTGATTCACTCAGAGGATAGTGATTTACTCGGAGTGTGGTGATTTAATCAGAGGGCGGTGATTTACTCAAAGGGTAGTGATTCACTCAGGGAGGATAGCGATTTACTCCGAGAGTGGTGATTCACTCAGAGATTGGTGATTCACTCAGAGGGTAGTGATTCACTCAGAGGGTGGTGATTCACTCAGAAGTTAGTGATTCACACAGAGGTTGGTGATTCACTCAGAGGGAAGTGATTTACTCGGAGGGTAGTGATTCACTCAGACGGTAGTGATTCACTCAGACGGTAGTGATTCACTCAGAGGGTGGTGATTCACTCAGAATGTAGTGATTCACTCAGAGGATGGTGATTCACTAAGAGGGTAGTGATTCACTCAGAGGATAGTGAGTCACTCAGCGGCTGGTGATCACTCAGAGCGTAGTGATTCACACAGACAGTAGTGATTCACTCAGAGGGTGGTGATTCACTCAGAGGGTGTTGATTCACTCAGAGGATGGTGATTCACTCAGAGGATGGTGATTCACTCAGAGTGTGATGATTCAATCAGAGGGTAATGATTTACTCGGAGGGTGGTGATTCACTCAGCGGGTAGTGATTCACTCACAGGGTAGTGATTCACTCAGAGGGTAGTCATTTACTCAGAGGGTAGTGATTCACTCAGAGGGTAGTGATTTACTCGGAGTGTGGTGATTAATCAGAGGGCGGTGATTTACTCAGAGGGTAGTGATTCACTGAGGGAGGATAGCGATTTACTCAGAGAGTGGTGATTCACTCAGAAGGTGGTGATTCACTCAGAGTGTAGTGATTCACACAGAGTGTGGTGATTCACTCAGAGGGTAGTGATTCACTCAGAGGGTGGTGATTCACTCACAGGGTCGTGATTCACTCACAGGGTGCTGATTCACTCAGAGTGTGTTGATTCACTCAGAGGGTAGTGATTCACTCAGAGGGTAGTTATTTACTCAGAGGGTGGTGATTCACTAAGAGATTAGTGATTCACTCACAGGGTCGTGATTCACTCAGAGTGTGTTGATTCACTAAGAGGGTAGTGATTCACTCAGAGAGTGGTGATTTACTCAGTTGGTGGTGATTCACTAAGAGGGTAGTGATTCACTCAGAGGTTAGTGATTTACTCGGAGGGTAGTGATTCACTCAGCGGACGGTGATTCACTCAGAGGGTAGTGATTCACTTAGAGGGTAGTTATTTACTCAGAGCGTAGTGAGTCACTCAGAGGGTGGTGATCACTCAGAGCGTAGTGATGCACGCAGACTGTACTGATTCACGCAGAGGGTGGTGATTCACTCAGAGGGTAGTGATTCACTCAGACGGTAGTGATTCACTCAGAGGGTGGTGATTCACTCAGAGGATGGTGATTCACTCAGAGTGTGATGATTCAATCAGAGGGTAGTGATTCACTCAGAGGGTGGTGATTCACTCAGTTGGTGGTGATTCACTAAGAGGGTAGTGATTCACTCAGAGGTTAGTGATTTACTCGGAGGGTAGTGATTCACTCAGAGGGTAGTGATTTACTCGGAGTGTGGTGATTTAATGAGAGGGCGGTGATTTACTCAGAGGCTAGTGATTCACTCAGGGAGGATAGCGATTTACTCTGAGAATGCTGATTCACTCAGAGATTGGTGATTCACTCAGAGGGTAGTGATTCACTCAGAGGGTGGTGATTCACTCAGAATTAGTGATTCACACAGAGGTTGGTGATTCACTCAGAGGGAAGTGATTTACTCGGAGGGTAGTGATTCACTCAGAGGATAGTGATTCACTCAGACGGTAGTGATTCACTCAGACGGTAGTGATTCACTCAGAGGGTGGTGATTCACTCAGCGGATGGTGATTCACTCAGAGGGTAGTGATTCACTTAGAGGGTAGTTATTTACTCAGAGGGTGGTGATTCACTCAGAGGGAAGTGATTTACTCGGAGGGTAGTGATTCACTCAGAGGATAGTGATTCACTCAGACGGTAGTGATTCACTCAGAGGGTGGTGATTCACTCAGCGGATGGTGATTCAAACAGAGGGTAGTGATTCACTTAGAGGGTAGTTATTTACTCAGAGGGTGATGATTCACTCAGCGGGTAGTGATTCACTCACAGGGTCGTGATTCACTCACAGGGTGCTGATTCACTCAGAGTGTGTTGATTCACTCAGAGGGTAGTGATTCACTCAGAGGGTAGTTATTTACTCAGAGGGTGGTGATTCACTAAGAGATTAGTGATTCACTCAGAGGGTAGTGATTCACTCAGAGGGTGGTGATTTACTCAGTTGGTGGTGATTCACTAAGAGGGTAGTGATTCACTCAGAGGTTAGTGATTTACTCGGAGGGTAGTGATTCACTCAGAGGGTAGTGATTTACTCGGAGTGTGGTGATTTAATCAGAGGGTGGTGATTTACTCAGAGGGTAGTGATTCACTCAGGGAGGATAGCGATTTACTCCGAGAGTGGTGATTCACTCAGAGATTGGTGATTCACTCAGAGGGTAGTGATTCACTCAGAGGGTGGTGATTCACTCAGAAGTTAGTGATTCACACAGAGGTTGGTGATTCACTCAGAGGGAAGTGATTTACTCGGAGGGTAGTGATTCACTCAGAGGATAGTGATTCCCTCAGATGGTAGTGATTCACTCAGAGGGTGGTGATTCACTCAGAGTGTAGTGATTCACTAAGAGGGTGGTGATTCACTAAGAGGGTAGTGATTCACTAAGAGGGTGGTGATGCACTCAGCGCGTAGTGTTTCACTCAGAGGATAGTGAATCATTCAGAGGGTGGTGAATCACTCAGAGAGTGTTGAATCACTCAGAGGGTGGTGATTCACTCAGAGGGTGGTGATTCACTCAGAGGGTAGTGATTTACTCAGAGGGTAGTGATTCACTCAGAGGGTGGTGATTCACTCAGAGGGTAGTGATTCACTCAGAGAGTAGTGATTCACTCAGCGGATGGTGATTCACTCAGAGGGTAGTGATTCACTTAGAGGGTAGTTATTTACTCAGAGGGTGTTGATTCACTAAGAGATTAGTGATTCACTCAGAGCGTAGTGAGTCTCTCAGAGGGTGCTGATTCACTCAGAGCGTAGTGATTCACTCAGAGGGTAGTGATTCACTCAGCGGATGGTGATTCACTCAGAGGGTAGTGATTCACTTCGAGGGTAGTTATTTACTCAGAGCGTAGTGAGTCACTCAGAGGGTGGTGATCACTCAGAGCGTAGTGATGCACGCAGACTGTACTGATTCACGCAGAGGGTGGTGATTCACTCAGAGGGTAGTGATTCACTCAGACGGTAGTGATTCACTCAGAGGGTGGTGATTCACTCAGAGGATGGTGATTCACTCAGAGTGTGATGATTCAATCAGAGGGTAGTGATTCACTCAGAGGGTGGTGATACACTCAGTTGGTGGTGATTCACTAAGAGGGTAGTGATTCACTCAGAGGTTAGTGATTTACTCGGAGGGTAGTGATTCACTCAGAGGGTGGTGATTTACTCGGAGTGTGGTGATTTAATGAGAGGGCGGTGATTTACTCAGAGGCTAGTGATTCACTCAGGGAGGATAGCGATTTACTCTGAGAATGCTGATTCACTCAGAGATTGGTGATTCACTCAGAGGGTAGTGATTCACTCAGAGGGTGGTGATTCACTCAGAATTAGTGATTCACACAGAGGTTGGTGATTCACTCAGAGGGAAGTGATTTACTCGGAGGGTAGTGATTCACTCAGAGGATAGTGATTCACTCAGACGGTAGTGATTCACTCAGAGGGTGGTGATTCACTCAGCGGATGGTGATTCAAACAGAGGGTAGTGATTCACTCAGAGGGTGGTGATTCACTAAGAGGGTGTTGATTCACTCAGAGTGTGTTGATTCACTAAGAGGGTAGTGATTCACTCAGAGAGTGGTGATTTACTCAGAGTGTGTTGATTCACTAAGAGGGTAGTGATTCACTCAGAGAGTGGTGATTTACTCAGTTGGTGGTGATTCACTAAGAGGGTAGTGATTCACTCAGAGGTTAGTGATTTACTCGGAGGGTAGTGATTCACTCAGAGGGTAGTGATTTACTCGGAGTGTGGTGATTTAATCAGAGGGCGGTGATTTACTCAGAGGGTAGTGATTCACTCAGGGAGGATAGCGATTTACTCCGAGCGTGGTGATTCACTCAGAGATTGGTGATTCACTCAGAGGGTAGTGATTCACTCAGAGGGTGGTGATTCACTCAGAAGTTAGTGATTCACACAGAGGTTGGTGATTCACTCAGAGGGAAGTGATTTACTCGGAGGGTAGTGATTCACTCAGAGGATAGTGATTCCCTCAGACGGTAGTGATTCACTCAGAGGGTGGTGATTCACTCAGAATGTAGTGATTCACTCAGAGGATGGAGATTCACTAAGAGGGTAGTGATTCACTCAGAGGATAGTGAGTCACTCAGAGGGTGGTGATCACTCAGAGCGTAGTGATTCACACAGACAGTAGTGATTCACTCAGAGGGTGGTGAATCACTCAGAGGGTGTTGATTCACTCAGAGGATGGTGATTCACTCAGAGTGTTGTGATTCAATCAGAGGGTAATGATTTACTCGGAGGGTGGTGATTCACTCAGCGGGTAGTGATTCACTCACAGGGTAGTGATTCACTCAGAGGGTAGTCATTTACTCAGAGGGTAGTGATTCACTCAGAGGGTAGTGATTTACTCGGAGTGTGGTGATTAAATCAGAGGGCGGTGATTTACTCAGAGGGTAGTGATTCACTCAGAGGGTGGTGATTTACTCAGAGGGTGGTGATTCACTCAGAGGATGGTGATTCACTCAGAGTGTGGTGATTCAATCAGAGGGTAGTGATTTACTCGGAGGGTAGTGATTCACTCAGCGGGTAGTGATTCACTCACAGGGTAGTGATTCACTCAGAGGGTGGTGATTCACTCAGAGTGTAGTGATTCACTCAGAGGATGGTGATTCACTAAGAGGGTAGTAATTCACTCAGATGATAGTGAGTCACTCAGAGGGTTGTGATCACTCAGAGCGTAGTTATTCACACAGACAGTAGTGATTCACTCAGAGGGTGGTGATTCACTCAGAGGATGGTGATTCACTCAGAGTGTGGTGATTCAATCAGAGGGTAGTGATTTACTCGGAGGGTAGTGATTCACTCAGCGGGTAGTGATTCACTCACAGGGTAGTGATTCACTCAGAGGGTAGTCATTTACTTAGAGGATAGTGATTCAATCAGAGGGTAGTGATTTACTCAGAGTGTGGTGATTTAATCAGAGAGCGGTGATTCACTCAGAGGGTAGTGATTTACTCGGAGGGTGGTGATTCACTCAGCGGGTAGTGATTCACTCACAGGGTAGTGATTCACTCACAGGGTGCTGATTCACTCAGAGTGTGTTGATTCACTCAGAGGGTAGTGATTCACTCAGAGTGTAGTCATTTACTCAGAGGGAAGTGATTCACTCAGAGGGTAGTGATTTACTCAGAGTGTGGTGATTTAATCAGAGGGCGGTGATTTACTCAGACGGTATTGATTCACTCAGGGAGGATAGCGATTTACTCAGAGAGTGGTGATTCACTCAGAGATTGGTGATTCACTCAGAGGGTAGTGATTCACTCAGAGGGTGGTGATTCACTCAGAGGGTGGTGATTCATTCAGAGGGTAGTGATTTACTCAGCTGGTGCTGATTCACTCAGATGTTAGTGATTCACTCAGAGGGTGGTGATACACTCAGAGAGTAGTGATTCACTCAGAGGGTGGTCATTTACTCAGATGGTAGTGATTCACTCAGAGGGTGGTGATACACTCAGATGGTAGTGATTCACTCAGAGGGTGGTGATACACTCAGAGAGTAGTGATTCACTCAGAGGGTGGTGATTCATTCAGAGGGTAGTGATTTACTCAGAGGGTGCTGATTCACTCAGATGGTAGTGATTCACTCAGAGGGTAGTGATTTACTCAGAGGGTAGTGATTCGCTCAGAGGGTAGTGATTTACTCAGAGTGTGGTGATTTGCTCAGAGGGCGGTTATTTACTCAGATGGTAGTGATTCACTCAGGGAGGATAGAGTTTTACTCAGAGTGAAAGTGATTTACTTGGAGGGTGGTGATTCACTCAGAGGGTAGTGAGTCACTCACAGGGTGGTGATTCACTCAGAGCGTAGTGATTCACTCAGACCGTAGGCATTCACTCAGATGGTGGTGATTCATACAGACGGTAGTGATTCGCTCAGAGGGTGGTGATTCACTCAGAGGGTAGTGATTTACTCAGAGTGTAGTGATTTACTCAGAGGGCGGTGATTCACTCAGAGGTTAGTGATTCACTCAGAGGGTGGTGATTCTCTCAGAGGGTAGTGATTCACTCTGAGGGTAGTGATTCACTCAGAGGGTGGTGATTCACTCAGAGTGTCATGATTTACTCAGAGGGTGGTGATTCACTCAGAGGGTAGTGATTCACTCAGAGGGTAGTGATTCACTCAGAGGGTGGTGATGCACTCAGCGGGTAGTGATTCACTCAGAGGATAGTGAATCATTCAGAGGGTGGTGATTCACTCAGTGAGTGGTGAATCACTCAGAGGGCGGTGATTTACTCAGAGGGTAGTGATTCACTCAGGGAGGATAGCGATTTACTCAGAGAGTGGTGATTCACTCAGAGATTGGTGATTCACTCAGAGGGCAGTGATTCACTCAGAGCGTGGTGATTCACTCAGAGGGTAGTGATTCACACAGAGGTTGGTGATTCACTCAGACGGTAGTGATTCACTCAGAGGGTAGTGATTCACTCAGAGTGTAGTGATTCACTCAGAGGATGGTGATTCACTAAGAGGGTAGTGATTCACTCAGATGATAGTGAGTCACTCAGAGGGTTGTGATCACTCAGAGCGTAGTGATTCACACAGACAGTCGTGTTTCACTCAAAGGGTGGTGATTCACTCAGAGGATGGTGATTCACTCAGAGTGTGGTGATTCAATCAGAGGGTAGTGATTTACTCGGAGGGTAGTGATTCACTCAGCGGGTAGTGATTCACTCACAGGGTAGTGATTCACTCAGATGGTAGTCATTTACTCAGAGGATAGTGATTCAATCAGAGGGTAGAGATTTACTCAGAGTGTGGTGATTTAATCGGAGAGCGGTGATTCACTCAGAGGGTCGTGATTTACTCGGAGGGTGGTGATTCACTCAGCGGGTAGTGATTCACTCACAGGATAGTGATTCACTCACAGGGTGCTGATTCACTCAGAGTGTGTTGATTCACTCAGAGGGTCGTGATTCACTCAGAGGGTGGTGATTTACTCAGAGGGTGGTGATTCACTCAGAGATTGGTGATTCACTCAGAGGGTAGTGATTCACTCAGAGGTTAGTGATTTACTCGGAGGGTTTTGATTTACTCAGAGGGTAGTGATTCAATCAGATTGTAGTCATTTACTCAGAGGGTAGTGATTCACTCAGAGGGTAGTGATTTACTCAGACGGTAGTGATTCACTCAGGGAGGATAGCGATTTACTCAGAGAGTGGTGATTCACTCAGAGATTGGTGATTCACTCAGAGGGTAGTGATTCACTCAGAGTGTGGTGATTCACTCAGCGGATGGTGATTCACTCAGAGGGTAGTGAGTCTCTCAGAGGGTGCTGATTCACTCAGAGAGCAGTGATTCACTCAGAGGGTAGTGATTCACTTAGAGGGTAGTTATTTACTCAGAGCGTAGTGAGTCACTCAGAGGGTGGTGATCACTCAGAGCGTAGTGATGCACGCAGACTGTACTGATTCACGCAGAGGGTGGTGATTCACTCAGAGGGTAGTGATTCACTCAGAGGGTGGTGATTCACTCAGAGGATGGTGATTCACTCAGAGTGTGATGATTCAATCAGAGGGTAGTGATTCACTCAGAGGGTGGTGATTCACTCAGTTGGTGGTGATTCACTAAGAGGGTAGTGATTCACTCAGAGGTTAGTGATTTACTCGGAGGGTAGTGATTCACTCAGAGGGTAGTTATTTACTCGGAGTGTGGTGATTTAATCAGAGGGCGGTGATTTACTCAGAGGCTAGTGATTCACTCAGGGAGGATAGCGATTTACTCTGAGAATGGTGATTCACTCAGAGATTGGTGATTCACTCAGAGGGTAGTGATTCACTCAGAGGGTGGTGATTCACTCAGAATTAGTGATTCACACAGAGGTTGGTGATTCACTCAGAGGGAAGTGATTTACTCGGAGGGTAGTGATTCACTCAGAGGATAGTGATTCACTCAGACGGTAGTGATTCACTCAGAGGGTGGTGATTCACTCAGCGGATGGTGATTCACTCAGAGGGTAGTGATTCACTTAGAGGGTAGTTATTTACTCAGAGGGTGGTGATTCACTCAGGGAGGATAGCGATTTACTCTGAGAATGGTGATTCACTCAGAGATTGGTGATTCACTCAGAGGGTAGTGATTCACTCAGAGGGTGGTGATTCAGTCAGAATTTAGTGATTCACACAGAGGTTGGTGATTCACTCAGAGGGAAGTGATTTACTCGGAGGGTAGTGATTCACTCAGAGGATAGTGATTCACTCAGACGGTAGTGATTCACTCAGAGGGTGGTGATTCACTCAGCGGATGGTGATTCACTCAGAGGGTAGTGATTCACATAGAGGGTAGTTATTTAGTCAGAGGGTGGTGATTCACTAAGAGATTAGTGATTCACTCACAGGGTGCTGATTCACTCAGAGTGTGTTGATTCACTCAGAGGGTAGTGATTCACTCAGAGGGTGGTGATTTACTCAGTTGGTGGTGATTCACTAAGAGGGTAGTGATTCACTCAGAGGTTAGTGATTTACTCGGAGGGTAGTGATTCACTCAGAGGGTAGTGATTTACTCGGAGTGTGGTGATTTAATCAGAGGGCGGTAATTTACTCAGAGGGTAGTGATTCACTCAGGGAGGATAGCGATTTACTCCGAGAGTGGTGATTCACTCAGAGATTGGTGATTCACTCAGAGGGTAGTGATTCACTCAGAGGGTGGTGATTCACTCAGAAGTTAGTGATTCACACAGAGGTTGGTGATTCACTCAGAGGGAAGTGATTTACTCGGAGGGTAGTGATTCACTCAGAGGATAGTGATTCACTCAGACGGTAGTGATTCACTCAGAGGATGGTGATTCACTAAGAGGGTAGTGATTCACTCAGAGGATAGTGAGTCACTCAGAGGGTGGTGATCACTCAGAGCGTAGTGATTCACACAGACAGTAGTGATTCACTCAGAGGGTGGTGATTCACTCAGAGGGTGGTGATTCACTCAGAGGGTAGTGATTCACTCAGAGGGTAGTGATTCAGTCAGAGGGTGGTGATTCACTCAGAGTGTGTTGATTCACTCAGAGGATGGTGATTCAATCAGAGTGTGGTGATTCAATCAGAGGGTAATGATTTAGTCGGAGGGTAGTGATTCACTCACAGGGTAGTGATTCACTCAGAGGGTAGTCATTTACTCAGAGGGTAGTGATTCAATCAGAGGGTAGTGATTTACTCGGAGTGTGGTGATTAAATCAGAGGGCGGTGATTTACTCAGAGGGTAGTGATTCACTCAGGGAGGATAGCGATTTACTCAGAGAGTGGTGATTCACTCAGAGATTGGTGATTCACTCAGAGGGCAGTGATTCACTCAGAGCGTGGTGATTCACTCAGAAGTTAGTGATTCACACAGAGGTTGGTGATTCACTCAGAGGGAAGTGATTTACTCGGAGGGTAGTGATTCACTCAGAGGGTAGTGATTCACTCAGATGGTAGTGATTCACTCAGAGGGTGGTGATTCACTCAGAGTGTAGTGATTCACTCAGAGGATGGTGATTCACTAAGAGGGTAGTGATTCACTCAGAGGATAGTGAGTCACTCAGAGGGTGGTGATCACTCAGAGCGTAGAGATTCACACAGACAGTAGTGATTCACTCAGAGGGTGGTGATTCACTCAGAGGATGGTGATTCACTCAGAGTGTGGTGATTCAATCAGAGGGTAGTGATTTACTCGGAGGGTAGTGATTCACTCAGCGGGTAGTGATTCACTCACAGGGTAGTGATTCACTCAGAGGGTAGTCATTTACTTAGAGGATAGTGATTCAATCAGAGGGTAGTGATTTACTCGGAGGGTGGTGATTCACTCAGCGGGTAGTGATTCACTCACAGGGTAGTGATTCACTCACAGGGTGCTGATTCACTCAGAGTGTGTTGATTCACTCAGAGGGTAGTGTTTCACTCAGAGGTTAGTGATTTACTCGGAGGGTTTTGATTTACTCAGAGGGTAGTGATTCACTCAGAGTGTAGTCATTTACTCAGAGGGTAGTGATTCACTCAGAGGGTAGTGATTTACTCAGAGTGTGGTGATTTAATCAGAGGGCGGTGATTCACTCAGAGGGTAGTGATTCACTCAGAGGGTGGTGATTCACTCAGAGGGTGGTGATTCATTCAGAGGGTAGTGATTTACTCAGCTGGTGCTGATTCACTCAGATGGTAGTGATTCACTCAGATTGTAGTCATTCACTCAGATGGTGGTGATTCACTCAGAGGGTAGTGATTTACTCGGAAGGTGGTGATTTACTCAGAGGGTAGTGATTCACTCAGAGGGTAGTGATTTACTCAGAGTGAAAGTGATTTACTTGGAGGGTGGTGATTCACTCAGAGGGTAGTGATTCACTCAGAGGGTGGTGATTCACTCAGAATTAGTGATTCACACAGAGGTTGGTGATTCACTCAGAGGGAAGTGATTTACTCGGAGGGTAGTGATTCACTCAGAGGATAGTGATTCACTCAGACGGTAGTGATTCACTCAGAGGGTGGTGATTCACTCAGCGGATGGTGATTCACTCAGAGGGTAGTGATTCACTTAGAGGGTAGTTATTTACTCAGAGGGTGGTGATTCACTCAGGGAGGATAGCGATTTACTCTGAGAATGGTGATTCACTCAGAGATTGGTGATTCACTCAGAGGGTAGTGATTCACTCAGAGGGTGGTGATTCACTCAGAATTTAGTGATTCACACAGAGGTTAGTGATTCACTCAGAGGGAAGTGATTTACTCGGAGGTTAGTGATTCACTCAGAGGATAGTGATTCACTCAGACGGTAGTGATTCACTCAGAGGGTGGTGATTCACTCAGCGGATGGTGATTCACTCAGAGGGTAGTGATTCACATAGAGGGTAGTTATTTAGTCAGAGGGTGGTGATTCACTAAGAGATTAGTGATTCACTCAGAGGGTGGTGATTCACTCAGCGGATGGTGATTCACTCACAGGGTGCTGATTCACTCAGAGTGTGTTGATTCACTCAGAGGGTAGTGATTCACTCAGAGGGTGGTGATTTACTCAGTTGGTGGTGATTCACTAAGAGGGTAGTGATTCACTCAGAGGGTGGTGATTTACTCAGTTGGTGGTGATTCACTAAGAGGGTAGTGATTCACTCAGAGGTTAGTGATTTACTCGGAGGGTAGTGATTCACTCAGAGGGTAGTGATTTACTCGGAGTGTGGTGATTTAATCAGAGGGCGGTAATTTACTCAGAGGGTAGTGATTCACTCAGGGAGGATAGCGATTTACTCCGAGAGTGGTGATTCACTCAGAGATTGGTGATTCACTCAGAGGGTAGTGATTCACTCAGAGGGTGGTGATTCACTCAGAAGTTAGTGATTCACACAGAGGTTGGTGATTCACTCAGAGGGAAGTGATTTACTCGGAGGGTAGTGATTCACTCAGAGGATAGTGATTCACTCAGACGGTAGTGATTCACTCAGAGGGTGGTGATTCACTCAGAATGTAGTGATTCACTCAGAGGATGGTGATTCACTAAGAGGGTAGTGATTCACTCAGAGGATAGTGAGTCACTCAGAGGGTGGTGATCACTCAGAGCGTAGTGATTCACACAGACAGTAGTGATTCACTCAGAGGGTGGTGATTCACTCAGAGTGTGTTGATTCACTCAGAGGATGGTGATTCACTCAGAGTGTGGTGATTCAATCAGAGGGTAATGATTTACTCGGAGGGTGGTGATTCACTCAGCGGGTAGTGATTCACTCACAGGGTAGTGATTCACTCAGAGGGTAGTCATTTACTCAGAGGATAGTGATTCAATCAGAGGGTAGTGATTTACTCAGAGTGTGGTGATTTAATCAGAGAGCGGTGATTCACTCAGAGGGTAGTGATTTACTCGGAGGGTGGTGATTCACTCAGCGGGTAGTGATTCACTCACAGGGTAGTGATTCACTCACAGGGTGCTGATTCACTCAGAGTGTGTTGATTCACTCAGAGGGTAGTGATTCACTCAGAGGGTGGTGATTTACTCGGAGGGTGGTGATTCATTCAGAGGATAGTGATTTACTCAGAAGGTGGTGATTCACTCAGATGGTAGTGATTCGCTCAGAGGGTGGTGATACACTCAGAGAGTAGTGATTCACTCAGAAGGTGGTGATTTACTCAGATGCTAGTGATTCACTCAGAGTGCAGTCATTTACTCAGAGGGTAGTGATTCACTCAGAGGGTAGTGATTTACTCAGAATGTGGTGATTTAATCAGAGGGCGGTGATTTACTCAGACGGTAGTGATTCCCTCAGGGAGGATAGCGATTTACTCCGAGAGTGGTGATTCACTCAGAGATTGGTGATTCACTCAGAGGGTAGTGATTCACTCAGAGGGTGGTGATTCATTCAGAGGGTAGTGATTTACTCAGAGGGTGCTGATTCATTCAGAGGGTAGTGATTTACTCAGAGGGTGCTGATTCACTCAGATGGTAGTGATTCACTCAGAGGGTGGTGATACACTCAGAGGGTAGTGATTCACTCAGAAGGTAGTGATTCACTCAGAAGATAGTGATTCACTCAGAGGGTAGTGCTTCACTGAGAGCGTGGTGATTTACTCAGAGGGTAGTGATTTACTCAGAGGGTAGTGATTCACTCAGAGGGTAGTGATTCACTCAGATTGTAGTCATTCACTCAGATGGTGGTGATTCACTCAGAGGGTAGTGATTTACTCGGAGGGTGGTGATTTACTCAGAGGGTAGTGATTCACTCAGAGGGTAGTGATTTACTCAGAGGGTAGTGATTCGCTCAGAGGGTGCTGATTTACTCAGAGTGTGGTGATTTGCTCAGAGGGCGGTGATTTACTCAGATGGTAGTGATTCACTCAGGGAGGATAGAGTTTTACTCAGAGTGAAAGTGATTTACTTGGAGGGTGGTGATTCACTCAGAGGGTAGTGAGTCACTCACAGGGTGGTGATTCACTCAGAGCGTAGTGATTCACTCAGACCGTAGGCATTCACTCAGAGGGTGGTGATTCATACAGACGGTAGTGATTCGCTCAGAGGGTGGTGATTCACTCAGAGGGTAGTGATTTACTCAGAGTGTAGTGATTTACTCAGAGGGCGGTGATTCACTCAGAGGTTAGTGATTCACTCAGAGGGTGGTGATTCTCTCAGAGGGTAGTGATTCACTCTGAGGGTAGTGATTCACTCAGAGGGTGGTGATTCACTCAGAGTGTCATGATTTACTCAGAGGGTGGTGATTCACTCAGAGGGTAGTTTTTCACTCAGAGGGTAGTGAATCATTCAGAGGGTGGTGATTCACTCAGTGAGTGGTGAATCACTCAGAGGGCGGACATTTACTCAGAGGGTAGTGATTCACTCAGGGAGGATAGCGATTTACTCACAGAGTGGTGATTCACTCAGAGATTGGTGATTCACTCAGAGGGCAGTGATTCACTCAGAGCTTGGTGATTCACTCAGAGGGTAGTGATTCACACAGAGGTTGGTGATTCATTCAGAGGGAAGTGATTTACTCGGAGGGTAGTGATTCACTCAGAGGGTAGTGATTCACTCAGACGGTAGTGATTCACTCAGAGGGTGGTGATTCACTCAGAGTGTAGTGATTCACTCAGAGGATGGTGATTCACTAAGAGTGTAGTGATTCACTCAGATGATAGTGAGTCACTCAGAGGGTTGTGATCACTCAGAGCGTAGTGATTCACACAGACAGTAGTGATTCACTCAGGGTGGTAATTCACTCAGAGGGTGGTTATTCACTCAGAGTGTGGTGATTCAATCAGATGGTAGTGATTCACTCAGAGGGTGGTGATTCACTCAGAGGGTAGTGATTTACTCGGAGGGTGGTGATTCACTCAGCGGGTAGTGATTCACTCACAGGATAGTGATTCACTCACAGGGTGCTGATTCACTCAGAGTGTGTTGATTCACTCAGAGGGTAGTGTTTCACTCAGAGGGTGGTGATTTACTCAGAGGGTGGTGATTTACTCAGAGGGTGGTGATTCACGAAGAGGGTAGTGTTTCTCTCAGAGGTTAGTGATTTACTCGGAGGGTTTTGATTTACTCAGAGGGTAGTGATTCACTCAGATTGTAGTCATTTACTCAGAGGGTAGTGATTCACTCAGAGGGTAGTGATTTACTCAGAGTGTGGTGATTTAATCAGAGATTGGTGATTCACTCAGAGGGTAGTGATTCACTCAGAGGGTGGTGATTCACTCAGAGGGTGGTGATTCATTCAGAGGGTAGTGATTTACTCAGCTGGTGCTGATTCACTCAGATGGTAGTGATTCACTCAGAGTGTGGTGATTTACTCAGATGCTAGTGATTCACACAGAGGGTAGTGATTCACTCAGAAGGTAGTGATTCACTCAGAGGGTAGTGCTTCACTGAGAGCGTGGTGATTTACTCAGAGGGTAGTGATTTAATCAGAGGGTAGTGATTCACTCAGAGGGTAGTGTTTCACATCAGATGGTAGTCATTCACTCAGATGGTGGTGATTCACTCAGAGGGTAGTGATTCACTCAGAGTGTAGTCATTTACTCAGCGGGTAGTGATTCACTCAGAGGGTAGTGATTTCCTCAAAATGTGGTGATTTAATCAGAGGGCGGTGATTTACTCAGACGGTAGTGATTCACTCAGGGAGGATAGCGATTTACTCAGAGAGTGGTGATTCACTCAGAGATTGGTGATTCACTCAGAGGGTAGTGATTCACTCAGAGGGTGGTGATTCACTCAGAGGGTGGTGATTCACTAAGAGGCTAGTGATTCACTCAGAGGTTAGTGATTTACTCGGAGGGTGGTGATTCACTCAGCGGGTAGTGATTTACTCACAGGGTAGTGATTCACTGACAGGGTGCTGATTCACTCAGAGTGTGTTGATTCACTCAGAGGGTAGTGATTCACTCAGAGGGTGGTGATTTACTCAGTTGGTGGTGATTCACTAAGAGCCTAGTGATTCACTCAGAGGTTAGTGATTTACTCGGAGGGTAGTGATTCACGCAGGGAGGATAGCGATTTACTCCGAGAGTGGTGATTCACTCAGAGATTGGTGATTCACTCAGAGGGTAGTGATTCACTCAGAGGGTGGTGATTCACTCAGAAGTTAGTGATTCACACAGAGGTTGGTGATTCACTCAGAGGGAAGTGATTCACTCAGAGGGTGGTGATTCACTCAGAGTGTAGTGATTCACTCAGAGGATGGTGATTCACTAAGAGGGTAGTGATTCACTCAGAGCGTAGTGATTCACTCAGAGGGTAGTGATTCACTCAGCGGATGGTGATTCACTCAGAGGGTAGTGATTCACTTAGAGTGTAGTTATTTACTCAGAGGTTGGTGATTCACTAAGAGATTAGTGATTCACTCAGAGCGTAGTGAGTCACTCAGAGGGTGGTGATCACTCAGAGCGTAGTGATGCACACAGGCAGTAGTGATTCACTCAGAGCGTGGTGATTCACTCAGAGGGTAGTGATTTACTCGGAGGGTGGTGATTCACTCAGCGGGTAGTGATTCACTCACAGGGTAGTGATTCACTCAGAGGGTGGTGATTCATTCAGAGGGTAGTGATTTACTCAGCTGGTGCTAATTCACTCAGATGGTAGTGATTCACTCAGAGGGTGGTGATACACTCAGAGAGTAGTGATTCACTCAGAGTGTGGTGATTTACTCAGATGCTAGTGATTCACACAGAGGGTAGTGATTCACTCAGAAGGTAGTGATTCACTCAGAGGGTAGTGCTTCACTGAGAGCGTGGTGATTTACTCAGAGGGTAGTGATTTAATCAGAGGGTAGTGATTCACTCAGAGGGTAGTGTTTCACTCAGATGGTAGTCATTCACTCAGATGGTGGTGATTCACTCAGAGGGTAGTGATTCACTCAGAGTGTAATGATTTCCTCAGAATGTGGTGATTTAATCAGAGGGCGGTGATTTACTCAGACGGTAGTGATTCACTCAGGGAGGATAGCGATTTACTCAGAGAGTGGTGATTCACTCAGAGATTGGTGATTCACTCAGAGGGTAGTGATTCACTCAGAGGGTGGTGATTCACTCAGAGGGTGGTGATTCACTAAGAGGCTAGTGATTCACTCAGAGGTTAGTGATTTACTCGGAGGGTGGTGATTCACTCAGCGGGTAGTGATTTACTCACAGGGTAGTGATTCACTGACAGGGTGCTGATTCACTCAGAGTGTGTTGATTCACTCAGAGGGTAGTGATTCACTCAGAGGGTGGTGATTTACTCAGTTGGTGGTGATTCACTAAGAGCCTAGTGATTCACTCAGAGGTTAGTGATTTACTCGGAGGGTAGTGATTCACGCAGGGAGGATAGCGATTTTCTCCGAGAGTGGTGATTCACTCAGAGATTGGTGATTCACTCAGAGGGTAGTGATTCACTCAGAGGGTGGTGATTCACTCAGAAGTTAGTGATTCACACAGAGGTTGGTGATTCACTCAGAGGGAAGTGATTCACTCAGAGGGTGGTGATTCACTCAGAGTGTAGTGATTCACTCAGAGGATGGTGATTCACTAAGAGGGTAGTGATTCACTCAGAGCGCAGTGATTCACTCAGAGGGTAGTGATTCACTCAGCGGATGGTGATTCACTCAGAGGGTAGTGATTCACTTAGAGTGTAGTTATTTACTCAGAGGTTGGTGATTCACTAAGAGCGTAGTGATGCACACAGGCAGTAGTGATTCACTCAGAGCGTGGTGATTCACTCAGAGGGTGGTGATTCACTCAGAGGGTGGTGATTCATTCAGAGGGTAGTGATTTACTCAGCTGGTGCTGATTCACTCAGATGGTAGTGATTCACTCAGATTGTAGTCATTCACTCAGATGGTGGTGATTCACTCAGAGGGTAGTGATTTACTCGGAGGGTGGTGATTTACTCAGAGGGTAGTGATTCACTCAGAGGGTAGTGATTTACTCAGAGTGAAAGTGATTTACTTGGAGGGTGGTGATTCACTCAGAGGGTAGTGAGTCACTCACAGGCTGGTGATTCACTCAGAGCGTAGTGATTCACTCAGACCGTAGTCATTCACTCAGAGGGTGGTGATTCATACAGATGGTAGTGATTCGCTCAGAGGGTGGTGATTCACTCAGAGGGTAGTGATTTACTCAGAGTGTAGTGATTTACTCAGAGGGCGGTGATTCACTCAGAGGTTAGTGATTCACTCAGAGGGTGGTGATTCTCTCAGAGGGTAGTGATTCACTCAGAGGGTCGTGATTCACTCAGAGGGTGGTGATTCATTCAGAGGATTCACTCAGAGGGTGGTGATTCATTCAGAGGGTAGTGATTTACTCAGCTGGTGCTGATTCACTCAGATGGTAGTGATTCGCTCAGAGGGTGGTGATACACTCAGAGAGTAGTGATTCACTCAGAAGGTGGTGATTTACTCAGATGCTAGTGATTCACTCAGAGTGCAGTCATTTACTCAGAGGGTAGTGATTCACTCAGAGGGTAGTGATTTACTCAGAATGTGGTGATTTAATCAGAGGGCGGTGATTTACTCAGACGGTAGTGATTCACTCAGGGAGGATAGCGATTTACTCCGAGAGTGGTGATTCACTCAGAGATTGGTGATTCACTCAGAGGGTAGTGATTCACTCAGAGGGTAGTGATTTACTCAGAATGTGGTGATTTAATCAGAGGGCGGTGATTTACTCAGACGGTAGTGATTCACTCAGGGAGGATAGCGATTTACTCCGAGAGTGGTGATTCACTCAGAGATTGGTGATTCACTCAGAGGGTAGTGATTCACTCAGAGGGTGGTGATTCACTCAGAGTGTGGTGATTCATTCAGAGGTTAGTGATTTACTCAGAGGGTGGTGATTCACTCAGATGCTAGTGATTCACTCAGAGGATGGTGATACACTCAGAGAGTAGTGATTCACTCAGAGGGTGGTGATTCATTCAGAGGGTAGTGATTTACTCAGAGGGTGCTGATTCATTCAGAGGGTAGTGATTTACTCAGAGGGTGCTGATTCACTCAGATGGTAGTGATTCACTCAGAGGGTGGTGATACACTCAGAGGGTAGTGATTCACTCAGAAGGTAGTGATTCACTCAGAAGATAGTGATTCACTCAGAGGGTAGTGCTTCACTGAGAGCGTGGTGATTTACTCAGAGGGTAGTGATTTACTCAGAGGGTAGTGATTTACTCAGAGGGTAGTGATTCACTCAGAGGGTAGTGATTCACTCAGATTGTAGTCATTCACTCAGATGGTGGTGATTCACTCAGAGAGTAGTGATTTACTCGGAGGGTGGTGATTTACTCAGAGGGTAGTGATTCACTCAGAGGGTAGTGATTTACTCAGAGGGTAGTGATTCGCTCAGAGGGTAGTGATTTACTCAGAGTGTGGTGATTTTCTCAGAGGGCGGTGATTTACTCAGATGGTAGTGATTCACTCAGGGAGGATAGAGTTTTACTCAGAGTGAAAGTGATTTACTTGGAGGGTGGTGATTCACTCAGAGGGTAGTGAGTCACTCACAGGGTGGTGATTCACTCAGAGCGTAGTGATTCACTCAGACCGTAGGCATTCACTCAGAGGGTGGTGATTCATACAGACGGTAGTGATTCGCTCAGAGGGTGGTGATTCACTCAGAGGGTAGTGATTTACTCAGAGTGTAGTGATTTACTCAGAGGGCGGTGATTCACTCAGAGGTTAGTGATTCACTCAGAGGTTGGTGATTCTCTCAGACGGTAGTGATTCACTCTGAGGGTAGTGATTCACTCAGAGGGTGGTGATTCACTCAGAGTGTCATGATTTACTCAGAGGGTGGTGATTCACTCAGAGGGTAGTGATTCACTCAGAGGGTAGTGATTCACTCAGAGGGTGGTGATGCACTCAGCGGGTAGTGATTCACTCAGAGGATAGTGAATCATTCAGAGGGTGGTGATTCACTCAGTGAGTGGTGAATCACTCAGAGGGCGGTGATTTACTCAGAGGGTAGTGATTCACTCAGGGAGGATAGCGATTTACTCACAGAGTGGTGATTCACTCAGAGATTGGTGATTCACTCAGAGGGCAGTGATTCACTCAGAGCTTGGTGATTCACTCAGAGGGTAGTGATTCACACAGAGGTTGGTGATTCATTCAGAGGGAAGTGATTTACTCGGAGGGTAGTGATTCACTCAGAGGGTAGTGATTCACTCAGACGGTAGTGATTCACTCAGAGGGTGGTGATTCACTAAGAGTGTAGTGATTCACTCAGAGGATGGTGATTCACTAAGAGGGTAGTGATTCACTCAGATGATAGTGAGTCACTCAGAGGGTTGTGATCACTCAGAGCGTAGTGATTCACACAGACAGTCGTGATTCACTCAGAGGGTGGTGATTCACTCAGAGGATGGTGATTCACTCAGAGGGTAGTCATTTACTCAGAGGGTAGTCATTTACTCAGAGGATAGTGATTCAATCAGAGGGTAGTGATTTACTCAGAGTGTGGTGTTTTAATCAGAGAGCGGTGATTCACTCAGAGGGTAGTGATTTACTCGGAGGGTGGTGATTCACTCAGCGGGTAGTGATTCACTCACAGTGTAGTGATTCACTCACAGGGTGCTGATTCACTCAGAGTGTGTTGATTCACTCAGAGGGTAGTGATTCACTCAGATGGTGGTGATTTACTCAGAGGGTGGTGATTTACTCAGAGGGTGGTGATTCACGAAGAGGGTAGTGTTTCTCTCAGAGGTTAGTGATTTACTCGGAGGGTTTTGATTTACTCAGAGGGTAGTGATTCACTCAGAGATTGGTGATTCACTCAGAGGGTAGTGATTCACTCAGAGGGTGGTGATTCACTCAAAGGGTGGTGATTCATTCAGAGGGTAGTGATTTACTCAGCTGGTGCTGATTCACTCAGATGGTAGTGATTCACTCAGAGGGTGGTGATACACTCAGAGAGTAGTGATTCACTCAGAGTGTGGTGATTTACTCAGATGCTAGTGATTCACACAGAGGGTAGTGATTCACTCAGAAGGTAGTGATTCACTCAGAGGGTAGTGCTTCACTGAGAGCGTGGTGATTTACTCAGAGGGTAGTGATTTAATCAGAGGGTAGTGATTCACTCAGAGGGTAGTGTTTCACTCAGATGGTGGTGATTCACTCAGAGGGTAGTGATTCACTCAGAGTGTAGTCATTTACTCAGCGGGTAGTGATTCACTCAGAGGGTAGTGATTTCCTCAGAATGTGGTGATTTAATCAGAGGGCGGTGATTTACTCAGACGGTAGTGATTCACTCAGGGAGGATAGCGATTTACTCAGAGAGTGGTGATTCACTCAGAGATTGGTGATTCACTCAGAGGGTAGTGATTCACTCAGAGGGTGGTGATTCACTCAGAGGGTGGTGATTCACTAAGAGGCTAGTGATTCACTCAGAGGTTAGTGATTTACTCGGAGGGTGGTGATTCACTCAGCGGGTAGTGATTTCCTCACAGGGTAGTGATTCACTGACAGGGTGCTGATTCACTCAGAGTGTGTTGATTCACTCAGAGGGTAGTGATTCACTCAGAGGGTGGTGATTTACTCAGTTGGTGGTGATTCACTAAGAGCCTAGTGATTCACTCAGAGGTTAGTGATTTACTCGGAGGGTAGTGATTCACGCAGGGAGGATAGCGATTTACTCCGAGAGTGGTGATTCACTCAGAGATTGGTGATTCACTCAGAGGGTAGTGATTCACTCAGAGGGTGGTGATTCACTCAGAAGTTAGTGATTCACACAGAGGTTGGTGATTCACTCAGAGGGAAGTGATTCACTCAGAGGGTGGTGATTCACTCAGAGTGTAGTGATTCACTCAGAGGATGGTGATTCACTAAGAGGGTAGTGATTCACTCAGAGCGTAGTGATTCACTCAGAGGGTAGTGATTCACTCAGCGGATGGTGATTCACTCAGAGGGTAGTGATTCAATCAGAGGTTAGTGATTTACTCGGAGGGTTTTGATTTACTCAGAGGGTAGTGATTCACTCAGAGTGTAGTCATTTACTCAGAGGGTAGTGATTCACTCAGAGGGTAGTGATTTACTCGGAGGGTTTTGATTTACTCAGAGGGTAGTGATTCACTCAGAGTGTGGTGATTTAATCAGAGGGCGGTGATTTACTCAGACGGTAGTGATTCACTCAGGGAGGATAGCGATTTACTCAGAGAGTGGTGATTCACTCAGAGATTGGTGATTCACTCAGAGGGTAGTGATTCACTCAGAGGGTGGTGATTCACTCAGAGGGTGGTGATTCATTCAGAGGGTAGTGATTTACTCAGCTGGTGCTGATTCACTCAGATGGTAGTGATTCACTCAGATTGTAGTCATTCACTCAGATGGTGGTGATTCACTCAGAGGGTAGTGATTTACTCGGAGGGTGGTGATTTACTCAGAGGGTAGTGATTCACTCAGAGGGTAGTGATTTACTCAGAGTGAAAGTGATTTACTTGGAGGGTGGTGATTCACTCAGAGGGTAGTGAGTCACTCACAGGGTGGTGATTCACTCAGAGCGAAGTGATTCACTCAGACCGTAGTCATTCACTCAGAGGGTGGTGATTCATACAGATGGTAGTGATTCGCTCAGAGGGTGGTGATTCACTCAGAGGGTAGTGATTTACTCAGAGTGTAGTGATTTACTCAGAGGGCGGTGATTCACTCAGAGGTTAGTGATTCACTCAGAGGGTGGTGATTCTCTCAGAGGGTAGTGATTCACTCAGAGGGTCGTGATTCACTCAGAGGGTGATGATTCATTCAGAGGGTAGTGATTTACTCAGCTGGTGCTGATTCACTCAGATGGTAGTGATTCGCTCAGAGGGTGGTGATCCACTCAGAGAGTAGTGATTCACTCAGAAGATGGTGATTTACTCAGATGCTAGTGATTCACTCAGAGTGCAGTCATTTACTCAGAGGGTAGTGATTCACTCAGAGGGTAGTGATTTACTCAGAATGTGGTGATTTAATCAGAGATTGGTGATTCACTCAGAGGGTAGTGATTCACTCAGAGGGTAGTGATTCACTCAGAGGGTGGTGATACACTCAGAGAGTAGTGATTCACTCAGAGTGTGGTGATTTACTCAGATGCTAGTGATTCACACAGAGGGTAGTGATTCACTCAGAAGGTAGTGATTCACTCAGAGGGTAGTGCTTCACTGAGAGCGTGGTGATTTACTCAGAGGGTAGTGATTTAATCAGAGGGTAGTGATTCACTCAGAGGGTAGTGTTTCACTCAGATGGTAGTCATTCACTCAGATGGTGGTGATTCACTCAGAGGGTAGTGATTCACTCAGAGTGTAGTCATTTACTCAGCGGGTAGTGATTCACTCAGAGGGTAGTGATTTCCTCAGAATGTGGTGATTTAATCAGAGGGCGGTGATTTACTCAGACGGTAGTGATTCACTCAGGGAGGATAGCGATTTACTCAGAGAGTGGTGATTCACTCAGAGATTGGTGATTCACTCAGAGGGTAGTGATTCACTCAGAGGGTGGTGATTCACTCAGAGGGTGGTGATTCACTAAGAGGCTAGTGATTCACTCAGAGGTTAGTGATTTACTCGGAGGGTGGTGATTCACTCAGCGGGTAGTGATTTACTCACAGGGTAGTGATTCACTGACAGGGTGCTGATTCACTCAGAGTGTGTTGATTCACTCAGAGGGTAGTGATTCACTCAGAGGGTGGTGATTTACTCAGTTGGTGGTGATTCACTAAGAGCCTAGTGATTCACTCAGAGGTTAGTGATTTACTCGGAGGGTAGTGATTCACGCAGGGAGGATAGCGATTTACTCCGAGAGTGGTGATTCACTCAGAGATTGGTGATTCACTCAGAGGGTAGTGATTCACTCAGAGGGTGGTGATTCACTCAGAAGTTAGTGATTCACACAGAGGTTGGTGATTCACTCAGAGGGAAGTGATTCACTCAGAGGGTGGTGATTCACTCAGAGTGTAGTGATTCACTCAGAGGATGGTGATTCACTAAGAGGGTAGTGATTCACTCAGAGCGTAGTGATTCACTCAGAGGGTAGTGATTCACTCAGAGGGTAGTGATTCACTCAGCGGATGGTGATTCACTCAGAGGGTAGTGATTCACTTAGAGTGTAGTTATTTACTCAGAGGTTGGTGATTCACTAAGAGATTAGTGATTCACTCAGAGCGTAGTGAGTCACTCAGAGGGTGGTGATCACTCAGAGCGTAGTGATGCACACAGGCAGTAGTGATTCACTCAGAGCGTGGTGATTCACTCAGAGGGTAGTGATTTACTCGGAGGGTGGTGATTCACTCAGCGGGTAGTGTTTCAATC
Source organism: Pristiophorus japonicus (assembly GCF_044704955.1). Lineage (NCBI taxonomy): Eukaryota > Metazoa > Chordata > Chondrichthyes > Pristiophoridae > Pristiophorus > Pristiophorus japonicus. The sequence goes on from NC_091990.1 coordinate 73,282,802, forward strand.
AGAGGTTAGTGATTTACTCGGAGGGTTTTGATTTACTCAGAGGGTAGTGATTCACTCAGAGTGTAGTCATTTACTCAGAGGGTAGTGATTCACTCAGAGGGTAGTGATTTACTCGGAGGGTTTTGATTTACTCAGAGGGTAGTGATTCACTCAGAGTGTAGTCATTTACTCAGAGGGTAGTGATTCACTCAGAGGGTAGTGATTTACTCAGAGTGTGGTGATTTAATCAGAGGGCGGTGATTTACTCAGACGGTAGTGATTCACTCAGGGAGGATAGCGATTTACTCAGAGAGTGGTGATTCACTCAGAGATTGGTGATTCACTCAGAGGGTAGTGATTCACTCAGAGGGTGGTGATTCACTCAGAGGGTGGTGATTCATTCAGAGGGTAGTGATTTACTCAGCTGGTGCTGATTCACTCAGATGGTGGTGATTCACTCAGAGGGTAGTGATTTACTCGGAGGGTGGTGATTTACTCAGAGGGTAGTGATTCACTCAGAGGGTAGTGATTTACTCAGAGTGAAAGTGATTTACTTGGAGGGTGGTGATTCACTCAGAGGGTAGTGAGTCACTCACAGGGTGGTGATTCACTCAGAGCGTAGTGATTCACTCAGACCGTAGTCATTCACTCAGAGGGTGGTGATTCATACAGATGGTAGTGATTCGCTCAGAGGGTGGTGATTCACTCAGAGGGTAGTGATTTACTCAGAGTGTAGTGATTTACTCAGAGGGCGGTGATTCACTCAGAGGTTAGTGATTCACTCAGAGGGTGGTGATTCTCTCAGAGGGTAGTGATTCACTCAGAGGGTCGTGATTCACTCAGAGGGTGATGATTCATTCAGAGGGTAGTGATTTACTCAGCTGGTGCTGATTCACTCAGATGGTAGTGATTCGCTCAGAGGGTGGTGATACACTCAGAGAGTAGTGATTCACTCAGAAGGTGGTGATTTACTCAGATGCTAGTGATTCACTCAGAGTGCAGTCATTTACTCAGAGGGTAGTGATTCACTCAGAGGGTAGTGATTTACTCAGAATGTGGTGATTTAATCAGAGGGCGGTGATTTACTCAGACGGTAGTGATTCACTCAGGGAGGATAGCGATTTACTCCGAGAGTGGTGATTCACTCAGAGATTGGTGATTCACTCAGAGGGTAGTGATTCACTCAGAGGGTGGTGATTCACTCAGAGTGTGGTGATTCATTCAGAGGTTAGTGATTTACTCAGAGGGTGGTGATTCACTCAGATGCTAGTGATTCACTCAGAGGATGGTGATACACTCAGAGAGTAGTGATTCACTCAGAGGGTGGTGATTCATTCAGAGGGTAGTGATTTACTCAGAGGGTGCTGATTCATTCAGAGGGTAGTGATTTACTCAGAGGGTGCTGATTCACTCAGATGGTAGTGATTCACTCAGAGGGTGGTGATACACTCAGAGGGTAGTGATTCACTCAGAAGGTAGTGATTCACTCAGAAGATAGTGATTCACTCAGAGGGTAGTGCTTCACTGAGAGCGTGGTGATTTACTCAGAGGGTAGTGATTTACTCAGAGGGTAGTGATTCACTCAGAGGGTAGTGATTCACTCAGATTGTAGTCATTCACTCAGATGGTGGTGATTCACTCAGAGGGTAGTGATTTACTCGGAGGGTGGTGATTTACTCAGAGGGTAGTGATTCACTCAGAGGGTAGTGATTTACTCAGAGGGTAGTGATTCGCTCAGAGGGTAGTGATTTACTCAGAGTGTGGTGATTTGCTCAGAGGGCGGTGATTTACTCAGATGGTAGTGATTCACTCAGGGAGGATAGAGTTTTACTCAGAGTGAAAGTGATTTACTTGGAGGGTGGTGATTCACTCAGAGGGTAGTGAGTCACTCACAGGGTGGTGATTCACTCAGAGCGTAGTGATTCACTCAGACCGTAGGCATTCACTCAGAGGGTGGTGATTCATACAGACGGTAGTGATTCGCTCAGAGGGTGGTGATTCACTCAGAGGGTAGTGATTTACTCAGAGTGTAGTGATTTACTCAGAGGGCGGTGATTCACTCAGAGGTTAGTGATTCACTCAGAGGGTGGTGATTCTCTCAGAGGGTAGTGATTCACTCTGAGGGTAGTGATTCACTCAGAGGGTGGTGATTCACTCAGAGTGTCATGATTTACTCAGAGGGTGGTGATTCACTCAGAGGGTAGTGATTCACTCAGAGGGTAGTGATTCACTCAGAGGGTGGTGATTCACTCAGCGGGTAGTGATTCACTCAGAGGATAGTGAATCATTCAGAGGGTGGTGATTCACTCAGTGAGTGGTGAATCACTCAGAGGGCGGTGATTTACTCAGAGGGTAGTGATTCACTCAGGGAGGATAGCGATTTACTCACAGAGTGGTGATTCACTCAGAGATTGGTGATTCACTCAGAGGGCAGTGATTCACTCAGAGCTTGGTGATTCACTCAGAGGGTAGTGATTCACACAGAGGTTGGTGATTCATTCAGAGGGAAGTGATTTACTCGGAGGGTAGTGATTCACTCAGAGGGTAGTGATTCACTCAGACGGTAGTGATTCACTCAGAGGGTGGTGATTCACTAAGAGTGTAGTGATTCACTCAGAGGATGGTGATTCACTAAGAGGGTAGTAATTCACTCAGATGATAGTGAGTCACTCAGAGGGTTGTGATCACTCAGAGCGTAGTGATTCACACAGACAGTCGTGATTCACTCAGAGGGTGGTGATTCACTCAGAGGATGGTGATTCACTCAGAGTGTGGTGATTCAATCAGAGGGTAGTGATTTACTCGGAGGGTAGTGATTCACTCAGCGGGTAGTGATTCACTCACAGGGTAGTGATTCACTCAGAGGGTAGTCATTTACTCAGAGGATAGTGATTCAATCAGAGGGTAGTGATTTACTCAGAGTGTGGTGATTTAATCAGAGAGCGGTGATTCACTCAGAGGGTAGTGATTTACTCGGAGGGTGGTGATTCACTCAGCGGGTAGTGATTCACTCACAGTGTAGTGATTCACTCACAGGGTGCTGATTCACTCAGAGTGTGTTGATTCACTCAGAGGGTAGTGATTCACTCAGAGGGTGGTGATTTACTTAGAGGGTGGTGATTTACTCAGAGGGTGGTGATTCACGAAGAGGGTAGTGTTTCTCTCAGAGGTTAGTGATTTACTCGGAGGGTTTTGATTTACTCAGAGGGTAGTGATTCACTCAGATTGTAGTCATTTACTCAGAGGGTAGTGATTCACTCAGAGGGTAGTGATTTACTCAGAGTGTGGTGATTTAATCAGAGATTGGTGATTCACTCAGAGGGTAGTGATTCACTCAGAGGGTGGTGATTCACTCAGAGGGTAGTGATTCACTCAGAGTGTGGTGATTTACTCAGATGCTAGTGATTCACTCAGAAGGTAGTGATTCACTCAGAGGGTAGTGCTTCACTGAGAGCGTGGTGATTTACTCAGAGGGTAGTGATTTAATCAGAGGGTAGTGATTCACTCAGAGGGTAGTGTTTCACTCAGATGGTAGTCATTCACTCAGATGGTGGTGATTCACTCAGAGGGTAGTGATTCACTCAGAGTGTAGTCATTTACTCAGCGGGTAGTGATTCACTCAGAGGGTAGTGATTTCCTCAGAATGTGGTGATTTAATCAGAGGGCGGTGATTTACTCAGACGGTAGTGATTCACTCAGGGAGGATAGCGATTTACTCAGAGACTGGTGATTCACTCAGAGATTGGTGATTCACTCAGAGGGTAGTGATTCACTCAGAGGCTAGTGATTCACTCAGAGGTTAGTGATTTACTCGGAGGGTGGTGATTCACTCAGCGGGTAGTGATTTACTCACAGGGTAGTGATTCACTGACAGGGTGCTGATTCACTCAGAGTGTGTTGATTCACTCAGAGGGTAGTGATTCACTCAGAGGGTGGTGATTTACTCAGTTGGTGGTGATTCACTAAGAGCCTAGTGATTCACTCAGAGGTTAGTGATTTACTCGGAGGGTAGTGATTCACGCAGGGAGGATAACGATTTACTCCGAGAGTGGTGATTCACTCAGAGATTGGTGATTCACTCAGAGGGTAGTGATTCCCTCAGAGGGTGGTGATTCACTCAGAAGTTAGTGATTCACACAGAGGTTGGTGATTCACTCAGAGGGAAGTGATTCACTCAGAGGGTGGTGATTCACTCAGAGTGTAGTGATTCACTCAGAGGATGGTGATTCACTAAGAGGGTAGTGATTCACTCAGAGCGTAGTGATTCACTCAGAGGGTAGTGATTCACTCAGCGGATGGTGATTCACTCAGAGGGTAGTGATTCACTTAGAGTGTAGTTATTTACTCAGAGGTTGGTGATTCACTAAGAGATTAGTGATTCACTCAGAGCGTAGTGAGTCACTCAGAGGGTGGTGATCACTCAGAGCGTAGTGATGCACACAGGCAGTAGTGATTCACTCAGAGCGTGGTGATTCACTCAGAGGGTAGTGATTTACTCGGAGGGTGGTGATTCACTCAGCGGGTAGTGATTCACTCACAGGGTAGTGATTCACTCACAGGGTGCTGATTCACTCAGAGTGTGTTGATTCACTCAGAGGGTAGTGTTTCAATCAGAGGTTAGTGATTTACTCGGAGGGTTTTGATTTACTCAGTGGGTAGTGATTCACTCAGAGTGTAGTCATTTACTCAGAGGGTAGTGATTCACTCAGAGGGTAGTGATTTACTCAGAGTGTGGTGATTTAATCAGAGGGCGGTGATTTACTCAGACGGTAGTGATTCACTCAGGGAGGATAGCGATTTACTCAGAGAGTGGTGATTCACTCAGAGATTGGTGATTCACTCAGAGGGTAGTGATTCACTCAGAGGGTGGTGATTCATTCAGAGGGTAGTGATTTACTCAGCTGGTGCTGATTCACTCAGATGGTAGTGATTCACTCAGATTGTAGTCATTCACTCAGATGGTGGTGATTCACTCAGAGGGTAGTGATTTACTCGGAGGGTGGTGATTTACTCAGAGGGTAGTGATTCACTCAGAGGGTAGTGATTTACTCAGAGTGAAAGTGATTTACTTGGAGGGTGGTGATTCACTCAGAGGGTAGTGAGTCACTCACAGGGTGGTGATTCACTCAGAGCGTAGTGATTCACTCAGACCGTAGTCATTCACTCAGAGGGTGGTGATTCATACAGATGGTAGTGATTCGCTCAGAGGGTGGTGATTCACTCAGAGGGTAGTGATTTACTCAGAGTGTAGTGATTTACTCAGAGGGCGGTGATTCACTCAGAGGTTAGTGATTCACTCAGAGGGTGGTGATTCTCTCAGAGGGTAGTGATTCACTCAGAGGGTCGTGATTCACTCAGAGGGTGGTGATTCATTCAGAGGGTAGTGATTTACTCAGCTGGTGCTGATTCACTCAGATGGTAGTGATTCGCTCAGAGGGTGGTGATACACTCAGAGAGTAGTGATTCACTCAGAAGGTGGTGATTTACTCAGATGCTAGTGATTCACTCAGAGTGCAGTCATTTACTCAGAGGGTAGTGATTCACTCAGAGGGTAGTGATTCACTCAGAGGGTAGTGATTTACTCAGAATGTGGTGATTTAATCAGAGGGCGGTGATTCACTCAGAGGGTAGTGATTCACTCAGGGAGGATAGCGATTTACTCCGAGAGTGGTGATTCACTCAGAGATTGGTGATTCACTCAGAGGGTAGTGATTCATTCAGAGGTTAGTGATTTACTCAGAGGGTGGTGATTCACTCAGATGCTAGTGATTCACTCAGAGGATGGTGATACACTCAGAGAGTAGTGATTCACTCAGAGGGTGGTGATTCATTCAGAGGGTAGTGATTTACTCAGAGGGTGCTGATTCATTCAGAGGTTAGTGATTTACTCAGAGGGTGCTGATTCACTCAGATGGTAGTGATTCATTCAGAGGGTGGTGATACACTCAGAGGGTAGTGATTCACTCAGAAGGTAGTGATTCACTCAGAAGATAGTGATTCACTCAGAGGGTAGTGCTTCACTGAGAGCGTGATGATTTACTCAGAGGGTAGTGATTTACTCAGAGGGTAGTGATTCACTCAGAGGGTAGTGATTCACTCAGATTGTAGTCATTCACTCAGATGGTGGTGATTCACTCAGAGGGTAGTGATTTACTCGGAGGGTAGTGATTTACTCGGAGGGTGGTGATTTACTCAGAGGGTAGTGATTCACTCAGAGGGTAGTGATTTACTCAGAGGGTAGTGATTCGCTCAGAGGTTAGTGATTTACTCAGAGTGTGGTGATTTGCTCAGAGGGCGGTGATTTACTCAGATGGTAGTGATTCACTCAGGGAGGATAGAGTTTTACTCAGAGTGAAAGTGATTTACTTGGAGGGTGGTGATTCACTCAGAGGGTAGTGAGTCACTCACAGGGTGGTGATTCACTCAGAGCGTAGTGATTCACTCAGACCGTAGGCATTCACTCAGAGGGTGGTGATTCATACAGAGGGTAGTGATTTACTCAGAGTGTAGTGATTTACTCAGAGGGCGGTGATTCACTCAGAGGTTAGTGATTCACTCAGAGGGTGGTGATTCTCTCAGAGGGTGGTGATTCACTCAGAGTGTCATGATTTACTCAGAGGGTGGTGATTCACTCAGAGGGTAGTGATTCACTCAGAGGGTAGTGATTCACTCAGAGGGTGGTGATTCACTCAGAGTGTCATGATTTACTCAGAGGGTAGTGATTCACTCAGAGGGTAGTGATTCACTCAGAGGGTGGTGATTCACTCAGCGGGTAGTGATTCACTCAGAGGATAGTGAATCATTCAAAGGGTGGTGATTCACTCAGTGAGTGGTGAATCACTCAGAGGGCGGTGATTTACTCAGAGGGTAGTGATTCACTCAGGGAGGATAGCGATTTACTCACAGAGTGGTGATTCACTCAGAGATTGGTGATTCACTCAGAGGGCAGTGATTCACTCAGAGCTTGGTGATTCACTCAGAGGGTAGTGATTCACACAGAGGTTGGTGATTCATTCAGAGGGAAGTGATTTACTCGGAGGGTAGTGATTCACTCAGAGGGTAGTGATTCACTCAGACGGTAGTGATTCACTCAGAGGGTGGTGATTCACTAAGAGTGTAGTGATTCACTAAGAGGGTAGTGATTCACTCAGATGATAGTGAGTCACTCAGAGGGTTGTGATCACTCAGAGCGTAGTGATTCACACAGACAGTCGTGATTCACTCAGAGGGTGGTGATTCACTCAGAGGATGGTGATTCACTCAGAGTGTGGTGATTCAATCAGAGGGTAGTGATTTACTCGGAGGGTAGTGATTCACTCAGCGGGTAGTGATTTACTCAGAGGGTAGTGATTCACTCAGATTGTAGTCATTTACTCAGAGGGTAGTGATTCACTCAGAGGGTAGTGATTTACTCAGAGTGTGGTGATTTAATCAGAGATTGGTGATTCACTCAGAGGGTAGTGATTCACTCAGAGGGTGGTGATTCACTCAGAGGGTGGTGATTCACTCAAAGGGTGGTGATTCATTCAGAGGGTAGTGATTTACTCAGCTGGTGCTGATTCACTCAGATGGTAGTGATTCACTCAGAGGGTGGTGATACACTCAGAGAGTAGTGATTCACTCAGAGTGTGGTGATTTACTCAGATGCTAGTGATTCACACAGAGGGTAGTGATTCACTCAGAAGGTAGTGATTCACTCAGAGGGTAGTGCTTCACTGAGAGCGTGGTGATTTACTCAGAGGGTAGTGATTTAATCAGAGGGTAGTGATTCACTCAGAGGGTAGTGTTTCACTCAGATGGTAGTCATTCACTCAGATGGTGGTGATTCACTCAGAGGGTAGTGATTCACTCAGAGTGTAGTCATTTACTCAGCGGGTAGTGATTCACTCAGAGGGTAGTGATTTCCTCAGAATGTGGTGATTTAATCAGAGGGCGGTGATTTACTCAGACGGTAGTGATTCACTCAGGGAGGATAGCGATTTACTCAGAGATTGGTGATTCACTCAGAGATTGGTGATTCACTCAGAGGGTAGTGATTCACTCAGAGGGTGGTGATTCACTCAGAGGGTGGTGATTCACTAAGAGGCTAGTGATTCACTCAGAGGTTAGTGATTTACTCGGAGGGTGGTGATTCACTCAGCGGGTAGTGATTTACTCACAGGGTAGTGATTCACTGACAGGGTGCTGATTCACTCAGAGTGTGTTGATTCACTCAGAGGGTAGTGATTCACTCAGAGGGTGGTGATTTACTCAGTTGGTGGTGATTCACTAAGAGCCTAGTGATTCACTCAGAGGTTAGTGATTTACTCGGAGGGTAGTGATTCACGCAGGGAGGATAACGATTTACTCCGAGAGTGGTGATTCACTCAGAGATTGGTGATTCACTCAGAGGGTAGTGATTCACTCAGAGGGTGGTGATTCACTCAGAAGTTAGTGATTCACACAGAGGTTGGTGATTCACTCAGAGGGAAGTGATTCACTCAGAGGGTGGTGATTCACTCAGAGTGTAGTGATTCACTCAGAGGATGGTGATTCACTAAGAGGGTAGTGATTCACTCAGAGCGTAGTGATTCACTCAGAGGGTAGTGATTCACTCAGCGGATGGTGATTCACTCAGAGGGTAGTGATTCACTCAGAGCGTAGTGAGTCACTCAGAGGGTGGTGATCACTCAGAGCGTAGTGATGCACACAGGCAGTAGTGATTCACTCAGAGCGTGGTGATTCACTCAGAGGTTGTGTGATTTACTCGGAGGGTGGTGATTCACTCAGCGGGTAGTGATTCACTCACAGGGTAGTGATTCACTCACAGGGTGCTGATTCACTCAGAGTGTGTTGATTCACTCAGAGGGTAGTGTTTCAATCAGAGGTTAGTGATTTACTCGGAGGGTTTTGATTTACTCAGAGGGTAGTGATTCACTCAGAGTGTAGTCATTTACTCAGAGGGTAGTGATTCACTCAGAGGGTAGTGATTTACTCAGAGTGTGGTGATTTAATCAGAGGGCGGTGATTTACTCAGACGGTAGTGATTCACTCAGGGAGGATAGCGATTTACTCAGAGAGTGGTGATTCACTCAGAGATTGGTGATTCACTCAGAGGGTAGTGATTCACTCAGAGGGTGGTGATTCAGTCAGAGGGTGGTGATTCATTCAGAGGGTAGTGATTTACTCAGCTGGTGCTGATTCACTCAGATGGTAGTGATTCACTCAGATTGTAGTCATTCACTCAGATGGTGGTGATTCACTCAGAGGGTAGTGATTTACTCGGAGGGTGGTGATTTACTCAGAGGGTAGTGATTCACTCAGAGGGTAGTGATTTACTCAGAGTGAAAGTGATTTACTTGGAGGGTGGTGATTCACTCAGAGGGTAGTGAGTCACTCACAGGGTGGTGATTCACTCAGAGCGTAGTGATTCACTCAGACCGTAGTCATTCACTCAGAGGGTGGTGATTCATACAGATGGTAGTGATTCGCTCAGAGGGTGGTGATTCACTCAGAGGGTAGTGATTTACTCAGAGTGTAGTGATTTACTCAGAGGGCGGTGATTCACTCAGAGGTTAGTGATTCACTCAGAGGGTGGTGATTCTCTCAGAGGGTAGTGATTCACTCAGAGGGTGGTGATTCACTCAGAGGGTGATGATTCATTCAGAGGGTAGTGATTTACTCAGCTGGTGCTGATTCACTCAGATGGTAGTGATTCGCTCAGAGGGTGGTGATACACTCAGAGAGTAGTGATTCACTCAGAAGGTGGTGATTTACTCAGATGCTAGTGATTCACTCAGAGTGCAGTCATTTACTCAGAGGGTAGTGATTCACTCAGAGGGTAGTGATTTACTCAGAATGTGGTGATTTAATCAGAGGGCGGTGATTTACTCAGACGGTAGTGATTCACTCAGGGAGGATAGCGATTTACTCCGAGAGTGGTGATTCACTCAGAGATTGGTGATTCACTCAGAGGGTAGTGATTCACTCAGAGGGTGGTGATTCACTCAGAGTGTGGTGATTCATTCAGAGGTTAGTGATTTACTCAGAGGGTGGTGATTCACTCAGATGCTAGTGATTCACTCAGAGGATGGTGATACACTCAGAGAGTAGTGATTCACTCAGAGGGTGGTGATTCATTCAGAGGGTAGTGATTTACTCAGAGGGTGCTGATTCATTCAGAGGGTAGTGATTTACTCAGAGGGTGCTGATTCACTCAGATGGTAGTGATTCACTCAGAGGGTGGTGATACACTCAGAGGGTAGTGATTCACTCAGAAGGTAGTGATTCACTCAGAAGATAGTGATTCACTCAGAGGGTAGTGCTTCACTGAGAGCGTGGTGATTTACTCAGAGGGTAGTGATTTACTCAGAGGGTAGTGATTCACTCAGAGGGTAGTGATTCACTCAGATTGTAGTCATTCACTCAGATGGTGGTGATTCACTCAGAGGGTAGTGATTTACTCGGAGGGTGGTGATTTACTCAGAGGGTAGTGATTCACTCAGAGGGTAGTGATTTACTCAGAGGGTAGTGATTCGCTCAGAGGGTAGTGATTTACTCAGAGTGTGGTGATTTGCTCAGAGGGCGGTGATTTACTCAGATGGTAGTGATTCACTCAGGGAGGATAGAGTTTTACTCAGAGTGAAAGTGATTTACTTGGAGGGTGGTGATTCACTCAGAGGGTAGTGAGTCACTCACAGGGTGGTGATTCACTCAGAGCGTAGTAATTCACTCAGACCGTAGGCATTCACTCAGAGGGTGGTGATTCATACAGACGGTAGTGATTCGCTCAGAGGGTGGTGATTCACTCAGAGGGTAGTGATTTACTCAGAGTGTAGTGATTTACTCAGAGGGCGGTGATTCACTCAGAGGTTAGTGATTCACTCAGAGGGTGGTGATTCTCTCAGAGGGTAGTGATTCACTCTGAGGGTAGTGATTCACTCAGAGGGTGGTGATTCACTCAGAGTGTCATGATTTACTCAGAGGGTGGTGATTCACTCAGAGGGTAGTGATTCACTCAGAGGGTAGTGATTCACTCAGAGGGTGGTGATGCACTCAGCGGGTAGTGATTCACTCAGAGGATAGTGAATCATTCAGAGGGTGGTGATTCACTCAGTGAGTGGTGAATCACTCAGAGGGCGGTGATTTACTCAGAGGGTAGTGATTCACTCAGGGAGGATAGCGATTTACTCACAGAGTGGTGATTCACTCAGAGATTGGTGATTCACTCAGAGGGCAGTGATTCACTCAGAGCTTGGTGATTCACTCAGAGGGTAGTGATTCACACAGAGGTTGGTGATTCATTCAGAGGGAAGTGATTTACTCGGAGGGTAGTGATTCACTCAGAGGGTAGTGATTCACTCAGACGGTAGTGATTCACTCAGAGGGTGGTGATTCACTAAGAGTGTAGTGATTCACTCAGAGGATGGTGATTCACTAAGAGGGTAGTAATTCACTCAGATGATAGTGAGTCACTCAGAGGGTTGTGATCACTCAGAGCGTAGTGATTCACACAGACAGTCGTGATTCACTCAGAGGGTGGTGATTCACTCAGAGGATGGTGATTCACTCAGAGTGTGGTGATTCAATCAGAGGGTAGTGATTTACTCGGAGGGTAGTGATTCACTCAGCGGGTAGTGATTCACTCACAGGGTAGTGATTCACTCAGAGGGTAGTCATTTACTCAGAGGATAGTGATTCAATCAGAGGGTAGTGATTTACTCAGAGTGTGGTGATTTAATCAGAGAGCGGTGATTCACTCAGAGGGTAGTGATTTACTCGGAGGGTGGTGATTCACTCAGCGGGTAGTGATTCACTCACAGTGTAGTGATTCACTCACAGGGTGCTGATTCACTCAGAGTGTGTTGATTCACTCAGAGGGTAGTGATTCACTCAGAGGGTGGTGATTTACTTAGAGGGTGGTGATTTACTCAGAGGGTGGTGATTCACGAAGAGGGTAGTGTTTCTCTCAGAGGTTAGTGATTTACTCGGAGGGTTTTGATTTACTCAGAGGGTAGTGATTCACTCAGATTGTAGTCATTTACTCAGAGGGTAGTGATTCACTCAGAGGGTAGTGATTTACTCAGAGTGTGGTGATTTAATCAGAGATTGGTGATTCACTCAGAGGGTAGTGATTCACTCAGAGGGTGGTGATTCACTCAGAGGGTAGTGATTCACTCAGAGTGTGGTGATTTACTCAGATGCTAGTGATTCACTCAGAAGGTAGTGATTCACTCAGAGGGTAGTGCTTCACTGAGAGCGTGGTGATTTACTCAGAGGGTAGTGATTTAATCAGAGGGTAGTGATTCACTCAGAGGGTAGTGTTTCACTCAGATGGTAGTCATTCACTCAGATGGTGGTGATTCACTCAGAGGGTAGTGATTCACTCAGAGTGTAGTCATTTACTCAGCGGGTAGTGATTCACTCAGAGGGTAGTGATTTCCTCAGAATGTGGTGATTTAATCAGAGGGCGGTGATTTACTCAGACGGTAGTGATTCACTCAGGGAGGATAGCGATTTACTCAGAGACTGGTGATTCACTCAGAGATTGGTGATTCACTCAGAGGGTAGTGATTCACTCAGAGGCTAGTGATTCACTCAGAGGTTAGTGATTTACTCGGAGGGTGGTGATTCACTCAGCGGGTAGTGATTTACTCACAGGGTAGTGATTCACTGACAGGGTGCTGATTCACTCAGAGTGTGTTGATTCACTCAGAGGGTAGTGATTCACTCAGAGGGTGGTGATTTACTCAGTTGGTGGTGATTCACTAAGAGCCTAGTGATTCACTCAGAGGTTAGTGATTTACTCGGAGGGTAGTGATTCACGCAGGGAGGATAACGATTTACTCCGAGAGTGGTGATTCACTCAGAGATTGGTGATTCACTCAGAGGGTAGTGATTCACTCAGAGGGTGGTGATTCACTCAGAAGTTAGTGATTCACACAGAGGTTGGTGATTCACTCAGAGGGAAGTGATTCACTCAGAGGGTGGTGATTCACTCAGAGTGTAGTGATTCACTCAGAGGATGGTGATTCACTAAGAGGGTAGTGATTCACTCAGAGCGTAGTGATTCACTCAGAGGGTAGTGATTCACTCAGCGGATGGTGATTCACTCAGAGGGTAGTGATTCACTTAGAGTGTAGTTATTTACTCAGAGGTTGGTGATTCACTAAGAGATTAGTGATTCACTCAGAGCGTAGTGAGTCACTCAGAGGGTGGTGATCACTCAGAGCGTAGTGATGCACACAGGCAGTAGTGATTCACTCAGAGCGTGGTGATTCACTCAGAGGGTAGTGATTTACTCGGAGGGTGGTGATTCACTCAGCGGGTAGTGATTCACTCACAGGGTAGTGATTCACTCACAGGGTGCTGATTCACTCAGAGTGTGTTGATTCACTCAGAGGGTAGTGTTTCAATCAGAGGTTAGTGATTTACTCGGAGGGTTTTGATTTACTCAGAGGGTAGTGATTCACTCAGAGTGTAGTCATTTACTCAGAGGGTAGTGATTCACTCAGAGGGTAGTGATTTACTCAGAGTGTGGTGATTTAATCAGAGGGCGGTGATTTACTCAGACGGTAGTGATTCACTCAGGGAGGATAGCGATTTACTCAGAGAGTGGTGATTCACTCAGAGATTGGTGATTCACTCAGAGGGTAGTGATTCACTCAGAGGGTGGTGATTCACTCAGAGGGTGGTGATTCATTCAGAGGGTAGTGATTTACTCAGCTGGTGCTGATTCACTCAGATGGTAGTGATTCACTCAGAGGGTGGTGATACACTCAGAGGGTGGTGATTCACTCAGAGGGTAGTGATTCACTCAGAGGGTGGTGATTCACTCAGAGGGTGGTGATTCATTCAGAGGGTAGTGATTTACTCAGCTGGTGCTGATTCACTCAGATGGTAGTGATTCACTCAGATTGTAGTCATTCACTCAGATGGTGGTGATTCACTCAGAGGGTAGTGATTTACTCGGAGGGTGGTGATTTACTCAGAGGGTAGTGATTCACTCAGAGGGTAGTGATTTACTCAGAGTGAAAGTGATTTACTTGGAGGGTGGTGATTCACTCAGAGGGTAGTGAGTCACTCACAGGGTGGTGATTCACTCAGAGCGTAGTGATTCACTCAGACCGTAGTCATTCACTCAGAGGGTGGTGATTCATACAGATGGTAGTGATTCGCTCAGAGGGTGGTGATTCACTCAGAGGGTAGTGATTTACTCAGAGGTTAGTGATTCACTCAGAGGGTGGTGATTCTCTCAGAGGGTAGTGATTCACTCAGAGGGTCGTGATTCACTCAGAGGGTGGTGATTCATTCAGAGGGTAGTGATTTACTCAGCTGGTGCTGATTCACTCAGATGGTAGTGATTCGCTCAGAGGGTGGTGATACACTCAGAGAGTAGTGATTCACTCAGAAGGTGGTGATTTACTCAGATGCTAGTGATTCACTCAGAGTGCAGTCATTTACTCAGAGGGTAGTGATTCACTCAGAGGGTAGTGATTCACTCAGAGGGTAGTGATTTACTCAGAATGTGGTGATTTAATCAGAGGGCGGTGATTCACTCAGAGGGTAGTGATTCACTCAGGGAGGATAGCGATTTACTCCGAGAGTGGTGATTCACTCAGAGATTGGTGATTCACTCAGAGGGTAGTGATTCACTCAGAGGGTGGTGATTCACTCAGAGTGTGGTGATTCATTCAGAGGTTAGTGATTTACTCAGAGGGTGGTGATTCACTCAGATGCTAGTGATTCACTCAGAGGATGGTGATACACTCAGAGAGTAGTGATTCACTCAGAGGGTGGTGATTCATTCAGAGGGTAGTGATTTACTCAGAGGGTGCTGATTCATTCAGAGGTTAGTGATTTACTCAGAGGGTGCTGATTCACTCAGATGGTAGTGATTCATTCAGAGGGTGGTGATACACTCAGAGGGTAGTGATTCACTCAGAAGGTAGTGATTCACTCAGAAGATAGTGATTCACTCAGAGGGTAGTGCTTCACTGAGAGCGTGATGATTTACTCAGAGGGTAGTGATTTACTCAGAGGGTAGTGATTCACTCAGAGGGTAGTGATTCACTCAGATTGTAGTCATTCACTCAGATGGTGGTGATTCACTCAGAGGGTAGTGATTTACTCGGAGGGTAGTGATTTACTCGGAGGGTGGTGATTTACTCAGAGGGTAGTGATTCACTCAGAGGGTAGTGATTTACTCAGAGGGTAGTGATTCGCTCAGAGGGTAGTGATTTACTCAGAGTGTGGTGATTTGCTCAGAGGGCGGTGATTTACTCAGATGGTAGTGATTCACTCAGGGAGGATAGAGTTTTACTCAGAGTGAAAGTGATTTACTTGGAGGGTGGTGATTCACTCAGAGGGTAGTGAGTCACTCACAGGGTGGTGATTCACTCAGAGCGTAGTGATTCACTCAGACCGTAGGCATTCACTCAGAGGGTGGTGATTCATACAGAGGGTAGTGATTTACTCAGAGTGTAGTGATTTACTCAGAGGGCGGTGATTCACTCAGAGGTTAGTGATTCACTCAGAGGGTGGTGATTCTCTCAGAGGGTGGTGATTCACTCAGAGTGTCATGATTTACTCAGAGGGTGGTGATTCACTCAGAGGGTAGTGATTCACTCAGAGGGTAGTGATTCACTCAGAGGGTGGTGATTCACTCAGAGTGTCATGATTTACTCAGAGGGTGGTGATTCACTCAGAGGGTAGTGATTCACTCAGAGGGTAGTGATTCACTCAGAGGGTGGTGATTCACTCAGCGGGTAGTGATTCACTCAGAGGATAGTGAATCATTCAAAGGGTGGTGATTCACTCAGTGAGTGGTGAATCACTCAGAGGGCGGTGATTTACTCAGAGGGTAGTGATTCACTCAGGGAGGATAGCGATTTACTCACAGAGTGGTGATTCACTCAGAGATTGGTGATTCACTCAGAGGGCAGTGATTCACTCAGAGCTTGGTGATTCACTCAGAGGGTAGTGATTCACACAGAGGTTGGTGATTCATTCAGAGGGAAGTGATTTACTCGGAGGGTAGTGATTCACTCAGAGGGTAGTGATTCACTCAGACGGTAGTGATTCACTCAGAGGGTGGTGATTCACTAAGAGTGTAGTGATTCACTAAGAGGGTAGTGATTCACTCAGATGATAGTGAGTCACTCAGAGGGTTGTGATCACTCAGAGCGTAGTGATTCACACAGACAGTCGTGATTCACTCAGAGGGTGGTGATTCACTCAGAGGATGGTGATTCACTCAGAGTGTGGTGATTCAATCAGAGGGTAGTGATTTACTCGGAGGGTAGTGATTCACTCAGCGGGTAGTGATTTACTCAGAGGGTAGTGATTCACTCAGATTGTAGTCATTTACTCAGAGGGTAGTGATTCACTCAGAGGGTAGTGATTTACTCAGAGTGTGGTGATTTAATCAGAGATTGGTGATTCACTCAGAGGGTAGTGATTCACTCAGAGGGTGGTGATTCACTCAAAGGGTGGTGATTCATTCAGAGGGTAGTGATTTACTCAGCTGGTGCTGATTCACTCAGATGGTAGTGATTCACTCAGAGGGTGGTGATACACTCAGAGAGTAGTGATTCACACAGAGGGTAGTGATTCACTCAGAAGGTAGTGATTCACTCAGAGGGTAGTGCTTCACTGAGAGCGTGGTGATTTACTCAGAGGGTAGTGATTTAATCAGAGGGTAGTGATTCACTCAGAGGGTAGTGTTTCACTCAGATGGTAGTCATTCACTCAGATGGTGGTGATTCACTCAGAGGGTAGTGATTCACTCAGAGTGTAGTCATTTACTCAGCGGGTAGTGATTCACTCAGAGGGTAGTGATTTCCTCAGAATGTGGTGATTTAATCAGAGGGCGGTGATTTACTCAGACGGTAGTGATTCACTCAGGGAGGATAGCGATTTACTCAGAGATTGGTGATTCACTCAGAGATTGGTGATTCACTCAGAGGGTAGTGATTCACTCAGAGGGTGGTGATTCACTCAGAGGGTGGTGATTCACTAAGAGGCTAGTGATTCACTCAGAGGTTAGTGATTTACTCGGAGGGTGGTGATTCACTCAGCGGGTAGTGATTTACTCACAGGGTAGTGATTCACTGACAGGGTGCTGATTCACTCAGAGTGTGTTGATTCACTCAGAGGGTAGTGATTCACTCAGAGGGTGGTGATTTACTCAGTTGGTGGTGATTCACTAAGAGCCTAGTGATTCACTCAGAGGTTAGTGATTTACTCGGAGGGTAGTGATTCACGCAGGGAGGATAACGATTTACTCCGAGAGTGGTGATTCACTCAGAGATTGGTGATTCACTCAGAGGGTAGTGATTCACTCAGAGGGTGGTGATTCACTCAGAAGTTAGTGATTCACACAGAGGTTGGTGATTCACTCAGAGGGAAGTGATTCACTCAGAGGGTGGTGATTCACTCAGAGTGTAGTGATTCACTCAGAGGATGGTGATTCACTAAGAGGGTAGTGATTCACTCAGAGCGTAGTGATTCACTCAGAGGGTAGTGATTCACTCAGCGGATGGTGATTCACTCAGAGGGTAGTGATTCACTCAGAGCGTAGTGAGTCACTCAGAGGGTGGTGATCACTCAGAGCGTAGTGATGCACACAGGCAGTAGTGATTCACTCAGAGCGTGGTGATTCACTCAGAGGTTGTGTGATTTACTCGGAGGGTGGTGATTCACTCAGCGGGTAGTGATTCACTCACAGGGTAGTGATTCACTCACAGGGTGCTGATTCACTCAGAGTGTGTTGATTCACTCAGAGGGTAGTGTTTCAATCAGAGGTTAGTGATTTACTCGGAGGGTTTTGATTTACTCAGAGGGTAGTGATTCACTCAGAGTGTAGTCATTTACTCAGAGGGTAGTGATTCACTCAGAGGGTAGTGATTTACTCAGAGTGTGGTGATTTAATCAGAGGGCGGTGATTTACTCAGACGGTAGTGATTCACTCAGGGAGGATAGCGATTTACTCAGAGAGTGGTGATTCACTCAGAGATTGGTGATTCACTCAGAGGGTAGTGATTCACTCAGAGGGTGGTGATTCAGTCAGAGGGTGGTGATTCATTCAGAGGGTAGTGATTTACTCAGCTGGTGCTGATTCACTCAGATGGTAGTGATTCACTCAGATTGTAGTCATTCACTCAGATGGTGGTGATTCACTCAGAGGGTAGTGATTTACTCGGAGGGTGGTGATTTACTCAGAGGGTAGTGATTCACTCAGAGGGTAGTGATTTACTCAGAGTGAAAGTGATTTACTTGGAGGGTGGTGATTCACTCAGAGGGTAGTGAGTCACTCACAGGGTGGTGATTCACTCAGAGGGCGGTGATTCACTCAGAGGTTAGTGATTCACTCAGAGGGTGGTGATTCTCTCAGAGGGTAGTGATTCACTCAGAGGGTCGTGATTCACTCAGATGGTAGTGATTCGCTCAGAGGGTGGTGATACACTCAGAGAGTAGTGATTCACTCAGAAGGTGGTGATTTACTCAGATGCTAGTGATTCACTCAGAGTGCAGTCATTTACTCAGAGGGTAGTGATTCACTCAGAGGGTAGTGATTTACTCAGAATGTGGTGATTTAATCAGAGGGCGGTGATTTACTCAGACGGTAGTGATTCACTCAGGGAGGATAGCGATTTACTCCGAGAGTGGTGATTCACTCAGAGATTGGTGATTCACTCAGAGGGTAGTGATTCACTCAGAGGGTGGTGATTCACTCAGAGTGTGGTGATTCATTCAGAGGTTAGTGATTTACTCAGAGGGTGGTGATTCACTCAGATGCTAGTGATTCACTCAGAGGATGGTGATACACTCAGAGAGTAGTGATTCACTCAGAGGGTGGTGATTCATTCAGAGGGTAGTGATTTACTCAGAGGGTGCTGATTCATTCAGAGGGTAGTGATTCACTCAGAGGGTGGTGATACACTCAGAGGGTAGTGATTCACTCAGAGGGTAGTGATTTACTCAGAGGGTGCTGATTCGCTCAGATGGTAGTGATTCACTCAGAGGGTGGTGATACACTCAGAGGGTAGTGATTCACTCAGAAGGTAGTGATTCACTCAGAAGATAGTGATTCACTCAGAGGGTAGTGCTTCACTGAGAGCGTGGTGATTTACTCAGAGGGTAGTGATTTACTCAGAGGGTAGTGATTCACTCAGAGGGTAGTGATTCACTCAGATTGTAGTCATTCACTCAGATGGTGGTGATTCACTCAGAGGGTAGTGATTTACTCGGAGTGTGGTGATTTACTCAGAGGGTAGTGATTCACTCAGAGGGTAGTGATTTACTCAGAGGGTAGTGATTCGCTCAGAGGGTAGTGATTTACTCAGAGTGTGGTGATTTGCTCAGAGGGCGGTGATTTACTCAGATGGTAGTGATTCACTCAGGGAGGATAGAGTTTTACTCAGAGTGAAAGTGATTTACTTGGAGGGTGGTGATTCACTCAGAGGGTAGTGAGTCACTCACAGGGTGGTGATTCACTCAGAGCGTAGTGATTCACTCAGACCGTAGGCATTCACTCAGAGGGTGGTGATTCCTACAGACGGTAGTGATTCGCTCAGAGGGTGGTGATTCACTCAGAGGGTAGTGATTTACTCAGAGTGTAGTGATTTACTCAGAGGGCGGTGATTCACTCAGAGGTTAGTGATTCACTCAGAGGGTGGTGATTCTCTCAGAGGGTAGTGATTCACTCTGAGGGTAGTGATTCACTCAGAGGGTGGTGATTCACTCAGAGTGTCATGATTTACTCAGAGGGTGGTGATTCACTCAGAGGGTAGTGATTCACTCAGAGGGTAGTGATTCACTCAGAGGATAGTGAATCATTCAAAGGGTGGTGATTCACTCAGTGAGTGGTGAATCACTCAGAGGGCGGTGATTTACTCAGAGGGTAGTGATTCACTCAGGGAGGATAGCGATTTACTCACAGAGTGGTGATTCACTCAGAGATTGGTGATTCACTCAGAGGGTAGTGATTCACTCAGAGCTTGGTGATTCACTCAGAGGGTAGTGATTCACACAGAGGTTGGTGATTCATTCAGAGGGAAGTGATTTACTCGGAGGGTAGTGATTCACTCAGAGGGTAGTGATTCACTCAGACGGTAGTGATTCACTCAGAGGGTGGTGATTCACTAAGAGTGTAGTGATTCACTCAGAGGATGGTGATTCACTAAGAGGGTAGTGATTCACTCAGATGATAGTGAGTCACTCAGAGGGTTGTGATCACTCAGAGCGTAGTGATTCACACAGACAGTCGTGATTCACTCAGAGGGTGGTGATTCACTCAGAGGATGGTGATTCACTCAGAGTGTGGTGATTCAATCAGAGGGTAGTGATTTACTCGGAGGGTAGTGATTCACTCAGCGGGTAGTGATTCACTCACAGGGTAGTGATTCACTCAGAGGGTAGTCATTTACTCAGAGGATAGTGATTCAATCAGAGGGTAGTGATTTACTCAGAGTGTGGTGATTTAATCAGAGAGCGGTGATTCACTCAGAGGGTAGTGATTTACTCGGAGGGTGGTGATTCACTCAGCGGGTAGTGATTCACTCACAGTGCAGTGATTCACTCACAGGGTGCTGATTCACTCAGAGTGTGTTGATTCACTCAGAGGGTAGTGATTCACTCAGAGGGTGATGATTTACTCAGAGGGTGGTGATTTACTCAGAGGGTGGTGATTCACGAAGAGGGTAGTGTTTCTCTCAGAGGTTAGTGATTTACTCGGAGGGTTTTGATTTACTCAGAGGGTAGTGATTCACTCAGATTGTAGTCATTTACTCAGAGGGTAGTGATTCACTCAGAGGGTAGTGATTTACTCAGAGTGTGGTGATTTAATCAGAGATTGGTGATTCACTCAGAGGGTAGTGATTCACTCAGAGGGTGGTGATTCATTCAGAGGGTAGTGATTTACTCAGCTGGTGCTGATTCACTCAGATGGTAGTGATTCACTCAGAGGGTGGTGATACACTCAGAGAGTAGTGATTCACTCAGAGTGTGGTGATTTACTCAGATGCTAGTGATTCACACAGAGGGTAGTGATTCACTCAGAAGGTAGCGATTCACTCAGAGGGTAGTGCTTCACTGAGAGCGTGGTGATTTACTCAGAGGGTAGTGATTTAATCAGAGGGTAGTGATTCACTCAGAGGGTAGTGTTTCACTCAGATGGTAGTCATTCACTCAGATGGTGGTGATTCACTCAGAGGGTAGTGATTCACTCAGAGGTTAGTGATTTACTCGGAGGGTGGTGATTCACTCAGCGGGTAGTGATTTACTCACAGGGTAGTGATTCACTGACAGGGTGCTGATTCACTCAGAGTGTGTTGATTCACTCAGAGGGTAGTGATTCACTCAGAGGGTGGTGATTTACTCAGTTGGTGGTGATTCACTAAGAGCCTAGTGATTCACTCAGAGGTTAGTGATTTACTCGGAGGGTAGTGATTCACGCAGGGAGGATAACGATTTACTCCGAGAGTGGTGATTCACTCAGAGATTGGTGATTCACTCAGAGGGTAGTGATTCACTCAGAGGGTGGTGATTCACTCAGAAGTTAGTGATTCACACAGAGGTTGGTGATTCACTCAGAGGGAAGTGATTCACTCAGAGGGTGGTGATTCACTCAGAGCGTAGTGATTCACTCAGAGGGTAGTGATTCACTCAGCGGATGGTGATTCACTCAGAGGGTAGTGATTCACTTAGAGTGTAGTTATTTACTCAGAGGTTGGTGATTCACTAAGAGATTAGTGATTCACTCAGAGCGTAGTGAGTCACTCAGAGGGTGGTGATCACTCAGAGCGTAGTGATGCACACAGGCAGTAGTGATTCACTCAGAGCGTGGTGATTCACTCAGAGGGTAGTGATTTACTCGGAGGGTGGTGATTCACTCAGCGGGTAGTGATTCACTCACAGGGTAGTGATTCACTCACAGGGTGCTGATTCACTCAGAGTGTGTTGATTCACTCAGAGGGTAGTGTTTCAATCAGAGGTTAGTGATTTACTCGGAGGGTTTTGATTTACTCAGAGGGTAGTGATTCACTCAGAGTGTAGTCATTTACTCAGAGGGTAGTGATTCACTCAGAGGGTAGTGATTTACTCAGAGTGTGGTGATTTAATCAGAGGGCGGTGATTTACTCAGACGGTAGTGATTCACTCAGGGAGGATAGCGATTTACTCAGAGAGTGGTGATTCACTCAGAGATTGGTGATTCACTCAGAGGGTAGTGATTCACTCAGAGGGTGGTGATTCAGTCAGAGGGTGGTGATTCATTCAGAGGGTAGTGATTTACTCAGCTGGTGCTGATTCACTCAGATGGTAGTGATTCACTCAGATTGTAGTCATTCACTCAGATGGTGGTGATTCACTCAGAGGGTAGTGATTTACTCGGAGGGTGGTGATTTACTCAGAGGGTAGTGATTCACTCAGAGGGTAGTGATTTACTCAGAGTGAAAGTGATTTACTTGGAGGGTGGTGATTCACTCAGAGGGTAGTGAGTCACTCACAGGGTGGTGATTCACTCAGAGCGTAGTGATTCACTCAGACCGTAGTCATTCACTCAGAGGGTGGTGATTCATACAGATGGTAGTGATTCGCTCAGAGGGTGGTGATTCACTCAGAGGGTAGTGATTTACTCAGAGTGTAGTGATTTACTCAGAGGGCGGTGATTCACTCAGAGGTTAGTGATTCACTCAGAGGGTGGTGATTCTCTCAGAGGGTAGTGATTCACTCAGAGGGTCGTGATTCACTCAGAGGGTGGTGATTCATTCAGAGGGTAGTGATTTACTCAGCTGGTGCTGATTCACTCAGATGGTAGTGATTCGCTCAGAGGGTGGTGATACACTCAGAGAGTAGTGATTCACTCAGAAGGTGGTGATTTACTCAGATGCTAGTGATTCACTCAGAGTGCAGTCATTTACTCAGAGGGTAGTGATTCACTCAGAGGGTAGTGATTTACTCAGAATGTGGTGATTTAATCAGAGGGCGGTGATTTACTCAGACGGTAGTGATTCACTCAGGGAGGATAGCGATTTACTCCGAGAGTGGTGATTCACTCAGAGGGTAGTGATTCACTCAGAGGGTGGTGATTCACTCAGAGGGTAGTGATTCACTCAGAGGGTGGTGATTCATTCAGAGGGTAGTGATTTACTCAGAGGGTGCTGATTCATTCAGAGGGTAGTGATTTACTCAGAGGGTGCTGATTCACTCAGATGGTAGTGATTCACTCAGAGGGTGGTGATACACTCAGAGGGTAGTGATTCACTCAGAAGGTAGTGATTCACTCAGAAGATAGTGATTCACTCAGAGGGTAGTGCTTCACTGAGAGCGTGGTGATTTACTCAGAGGGTAGTGATTTACTCAGAGGGTAGTGATTCACTCAGAGGGTAGTGATTCACTCAGATTGTAGTCATTCACTCAGATGGTGGTGATTCACTCAGAGGGTAGTGATTTACTCGGAGGGTGGTGATTTACTCAGAGGGTAGTGATTCACTCAGAGGGTAGTGATTTACTCAGAGGGTAGTGATTCGCTCAGAGGGTAGTGATTTACTCAGAGTGTGGTGATTTGCTCAGAGGGCGGTGATTTACTCAGATGGTAGTGATTCACTCAGGGAGGATAGAGTTTTACTCAGAGTGAAAGTGATTTACTTGGAGGGTGGTGATTCACTCAGAGGGTAGTGAGTCACTCACAGGGTGGTGATTCACTCAGAGCGTAGTGATTCACTCAGACCGTAGGCATTCACTCAGAGGGTGGTGATTCATACAGACGGTAGTGATTCGCTCAGAGGGTGGTGATTCACTCAGAGGGTAGTGATTTACTCAGAGTGTAGTGATTTACTCAGAGGGCGGTGATTCACTCAGAGGTTAGTGATTCACTCAGAGGGTGGTGATTCTCTCAGACGGTAGTGATTCACTCTGAGGGTAGTGATTCACTCAGAGGGTGGTGATTCACTCAGAGTGTCATGATTTACTCAGAGGGTGGTGATTCACTCAGAGGGTAGTGATTCACTCAGAGGGTAGTGATTCACTCAGAGGGTGGTGATGCACTCAGCGGGTAGTGATTCACTCAGAGGATAGTGAATCATTCAGAGGGTGGTGATTCACTCAGTGAGTGGTGAATCACTCAGAGGGCGGTGATTTACTCAGAGGGTAGTGATTCACTCAGGGAGGATAGCGATTTTACTCACAGAGTGGTGATTCACTCAGAGATTGGTGATTCACTCAGAGGGTAGTGATTTACTCAGAGTGTAGTCATTTACTCAGCGGGTAGTGATTCACTCAGAGGGTAGTGATTTCCTCAGAATGTGGTGATTTAATCAGAGGGCGGTGATTTACTCAGACGGTAGTGATTCACTCAGGGAGGATAGCGATTTACTCAGAGAGTGGTGATTCACTCAGAGATTGGTGATTCACTCAGAGGGTAGTGAATTACTCAGAGTGTAGTGATTTACTCAGAGGGCGGTGATTCACTCAGAGGTTAGTGATTCACTCAGAGGGTGGTGATTCTCTCAGACGGTAGTGATTCATTCTGAGGGTAGTGATTCACTCAGAGGGTGGTGATTCACTCAGAGTGTCATGATTTACTCAGAGGGTGGTGATTCACTCAGAGGGTAGTGATTCACTCGAGGGTAGTGATTCACTCAGAGGGTGGTGATGCACTCAGCGGGTAGTGATTCACTCAGAGGATAGTGAATCATTCAGAGGGTGGTGATTCACTCAGTGAGTGGTGAATCACTCAGAGGGCGGTGATTTACTCAGAGGGTAGTGATTCACTCAGGGAGGATAGCGATTTACTCACAGAGTGGTGATTCACTCAGAGCGTGGTGATTCACTCAGAGGGTAGTGATTCACACAGAGGTTGGTGATTCATTCAGAGGGAAGTGATTTACTCGGAGGGTAGTGATTCACTCAGAGGGTAGTGATTCACTCAGACGGTAGTGATTCACTCAGAGGGTGGTGATTCACTCAGAGTGTAGTGATTCACTCAGAGGATGGTGATTCACTAAGAGGGTAGTGATTCACTCAGATGATAGTGAGTCACTCAGAGGGTTGTGATCACTCAGAGCGTAGTGATTCACACAGACAGTCGTGATTCACTCAGAGGGTGGTGATTCACTCAGAGGATGGTGATTCACTCAGAGTGTGGTGATTCAATCAGAGGGTAGTGATTTACTCGGAGGGTAGTCATTTACTCAGAGGATAGTGATTCAATCAGAGGATAGTGATTTACTCAGAGTGTGGTGATTTAATCAGAGAGCGGTGATTCACTCAGAGGGTAGTGATTTACTCGGAGGGTGGTGATTCACTCAGCGGGTAGTGATTCACTCACAGGGTAGTGATTCACTCACAGGGTGCTGATTCACTCAGAGTGTGTTGATTCACTCAGAGGGTAGTGATTCACTCAGAGGGTGGTGATTTACTCAGAGGGTGGTGATTTACTCAGAGGGTGGTGATTCACGAAGAGGGTAGTGTTTCTCTCAGAGGTTAGTGATTTACTCGGAGGGTTTTGATTTACTCAGAGGGTAGTGATTCACTCAGATTGTAGTCATTTACTCAGAGGGTAGTGATTCACTCAGAGGGTAGTGATTTACTCAGAGTGTGGTGATTTAATCAGAGATTGGTGATTCACTCAGAGGGTAGTGATTCACTCAGAGGGTGGTGATTCACTCAGATGGTAGTGATTCACTCAGAGGGTGGTGATACACTCAGAGAGTAGTGATTCACTCAGAGTGTGGTGATTTACTCAGATGCTAGTGATTCACACAGAGGGTAGTGATTCACTCAGAAGGTAGTGATTCACTCAGAGGGTAGTGCTTCACTGAGAGCGTGGTGATTTACTCAGAGGGTAGTGATTTAATCAGAGGGTAGTGATTCACTCAGAGGGTAGTGTTTCACTCAGATGGTAGTCATTCACT
The DNA here is from genome assembly GCF_044704955.1 of Pristiophorus japonicus. Classification (NCBI taxonomy): domain Eukaryota; kingdom Metazoa; phylum Chordata; class Chondrichthyes; family Pristiophoridae; genus Pristiophorus; species Pristiophorus japonicus. Next base: position 73,308,676 of record NC_091990.1, read on the forward strand.
CAGATGGTAGTGATTCACTCAGAGGGTAGTGATTCACTCAGAGTGTAGTCATTTACTCAGCGGGTAGTGATTCACTCAGACGGTAGTGATTTCCTCAGAATGTGGTGATTTAATCAGAGGGCGGTGATTTACTCAGACGGTAGTGATTCACTCAGGGAGGATAGCGATTTACTCAGAGAGTGGTGATTCACTCAGAGATTGGTGATTCACTCAGAGGGTAGTGATTTACTCAGAGTGTAGTGATTTACTCAGAGGGCGGTGATTCACTCAGAGGTTAGTGATTCACTCAGAGGGTGGTGATTCTCTCAGACGGTAGTGATTCACTCTGAGGGTAGTGATTCACTCAGAGGGTGGTGATTCACTCAGAGTGTCATGATTTACTCAGAGGGTGGTGATTCACTCAGTGGGTAGTGATTCACTCAGAGGGTAGTGATTCACTCAGAGGGTGGTGATGCACTCAGCGGGTAGTGATTCACTCAGAGGATAGTGAATCATTCAGAGGGTGGTGATTCACTCAGTGAGTGGTGAATCACTCAGAGGGCGGTGATTTACTCAGAGGGTAGTGATTCACTCAGGTAGGATAGCGATTTACTCACAGAGTGGTGATTCACTCAGAGCGTGGTGATTCACTCAGAGGGTAGTGATTCACACAGAGGTTGGTGATTCATTCAGAGGGAAGTGATTTACTCGGAGGGTAGTGATTCACTCAGAGGGTAGTGATTCACTCAGACGGTAGTGATTCACTCAGAGGGTGGTGATTCACTCAGAGCGTAGTGATTCACTCAGACCGTAGTCATTCACTCAGAGGGTGGTGATTCATACAGATGGTAGTGATTCGCTCAGAGGGTGGTGATTCACTCAGAGGGTAGTGATTTACTCAGAGTGTAGTGATTTACTCAGAGGGCGGTGATTCACTCAGAGGTTAGTGATTCACTCAGAGGGTGGTGATTCTCTCAGAGGGTAGTGATTCACTCAGAGGGTCGTGATTCACTCAGAGGGTGGTGATTCATTCAGAGGGTAGTGATTTACTCAGCTGGTGCTGATTCACTCAGATGGTAGTGATTCACTCAGATTGTAGTCATTCACTCAGAGAGTAGTGATTCACTCAGAGGGTCGTGATTCACTCAGAGGGTGGTGATTCATTCAGAGGGTAGTGATTTACTCAGCTGGTGCTGATTCACTCAGATGGTAGTGATTCACTCAGATGGTAGTGATTCGCTCAGAGGGTGGTGATACACTCAGAGAGTAGTGATTCACTCAGAAGGTGGTGATTTACTCAGATGCTAGTGATTCACTCAGAGTGCAGTCATTTACTCAGAGGGTAGTGATTCACTCAGAGGGTAGTGATTTACTCAGAATGTGGTGATTTAATCAGAGGGCGGTGATTTACTCAGACGGTAGTGATTCACTCAGGGAGGATAGCGATTTACTCCGAGAGTGGTGATTCACTCAGAGGGTAGTGATTCACTCAGAGGGTGGTGATTCACTCAGAGGGTAGTGATTCACTCAGAGGGTGGTGATTCATTCAGAGGGTAGTGATTTACTCAGAGGGTGCTGATTCATTCAGAGGTTAGTGATTTACTCAGAGGGTGCTGATTCACTCAGATGGTAGTGATTCACTCAGAGGGTGGTGATACACTCAGAGGGTAGTGATTCACTCAGAAGGTAGTGATTCACTCAGAAGATAGTGATTCACTCAGAGGGTAGTGCTTCACTGAGAGCGTGGTGATTTACTCAGAGGGTAGTGATTTACTCAGAGGGTAGTGATTCACTCAGAGGGTAGTGATTCACTCAGATTGTAGTCATTCACTCAGATGGTGGTGATTCACTCAGAGGGTAGTGATTTACTCGGAGGGTGGTGATTTACTCAGAGGGTAGTGATTCACTCAGAGGGTAGTGATTTACTCAGAGGGTAGTGATTCGCTCAGAGGGTAGTGATTTACTCAGAGTGTGGTGATTTGCTCAGAGGGCGGTGATTTACTCAGATGGTAGTGATTCACTCAGGGAGGATAGAGTTTTACTCAGAGTGAAAGTGATTTACTTGGAGGGTGGTGATTCACTCAGAGGGTAGTGAGTCACTCACAGGGTGGTGATTCACTCAGAGCGTAGTGATTCACTCAGACCGTAGGCATTCACTCAGAGGGTGGTGATTCATACAGACGGTAGTGATTCGCTCAGAGGGTGGTGATTCACTCAGAGGGTAGTGATTTACTCAGAGTGTAGTGATTTACTCAGAGGGCGGTGATTCACTCAGAGGTTAGTGATTCACTCAGAGGGTGGTGATTCTCTCAGACGGTAGTGATTCACTCTGAGGGTAGTGATTCACTCAGAGGGTGGTGATTCACTCAGAGTGTCATGATTTACTCAGAGGGTGGTGATTCACTCAGAGGGTAGTGATTCACTCAGAGGGTAGTGATTCACTCAGAGGGTGGTGATGCACTCAGCGGGTAGTGATTCACTCAGAGGATAGTGAATCATTCAGAGGGTGGTGATTCACTCAGTGAGTGGTGAATCACTCAGAGGGCGGTGATTTACTCAGAGGGTAGTGATTCACTCAGGGAGGATAGCGATTTTACTCACAGAGTGGTGATTCACTCAGAGATTGGTGATTCACTCAGAGGGTAGTGATTTACTCAGAGTGTAGTCATTTACTCAGCGGGTAGTGATTCACTCAGAGGGTAGTGATTTCCTCAGAATGTGGTGATTTAATCAGAGGGCGGTGATTTACTCAGACGGTAGTGATTCACTCAGGGAGGATAGCGATTTACTCAGAGAGTGGTGATTCACTCAGAGATTGGTGATTCACTCAGAGGGTAGTGAATTACTCAGAGTGTAGTGATTTACTCAGAGGGCGGTGATTCACTCAGAGGTTAGTGATTCACTCAGAGGGTGGTGATTCTCTCAGACGGTAGTGATTCATTCTGAGGGTAGTGATTCACTCAGAGGGTGGTGATTCACTCAGAGTGTCATGATTTACTCAGAGGGTGGTGATTCACTCAGAGGGTAGTGATTCACTCGAGGGTAGTGATTCACTCAGAGGGTGGTGATGCACTCAGCGGGTAGTGATTCACTCAGAGGATAGTGAATCATTCAGAGGGTGGTGATTCACTCAGTGAGTGGTGAATCACTCAGAGGGCGGTGATTTACTCAGAGGGTAGTGATTCACTCAGGGAGGATAGCGATTTACTCACAGAGTGGTGATTCACTCAGAGCGTGGTGATTCACTCAGAGGGTAGTGATTCACACAGAGGTTGGTGATTCATTCAGAGGGAAGTGATTTACTCGGAGGGTAGTGATTCACTCAGAGGGTAGTGATTCACTCAGACGGTAGTGATTCACTCAGAGGGTGGTGATTCACTCAGAGTGTAGTGATTCACTCAGAGGATGGTGATTCACTAAGAGGGTAGTGATTCACTCAGATGATAGTGAGTCACTCAGAGGGTTGTGATCACTCAGAGCGTAGTGATTCACACAGACAGTCGTGATTCACTCAGAGGGTGGTGATTCACTCAGAGGATGGTGATTCACTCAGAGTGTGGTGATTCAATCAGAGGGTAGTGATTTACTCGGAGGGTAGTCATTTACTCAGAGGATAGTGATTCAATCAGAGGATAGTGATTTACTCAGAGTGTGGTGATTTAATCAGAGAGCGGTGATTCACTCAGAGGGTAGTGATTTACTCGGAGGGTGGTGATTCACTCAGCGGGTAGTGATTCACTCACAGGGTAGTGATTCACTCACAGGGTGCTGATTCACTCAGAGTGTGTTGATTCACTCAGAGGGTAGTGATTCACTCAGAGGGTGGTGATTTACTCAGAGGGTGGTGATTTACTCAGAGGGTGGTGATTCACGAAGAGGGTAGTGTTTCTCTCAGAGGTTAGTGATTTACTCGGAGGGTTTTGATTTACTCAGAGGGTAGTGATTCACTCAGATTGTAGTCATTTACTCAGAGGGTAGTGATTCACTCAGAGGGTAGTGATTTACTCAGAGTGTGGTGATTTAATCAGAGATTGGTGATTCACTCAGAGGGTAGTGATTCACTCAGAGGGTGGTGATTCACTCAGATGGTAGTGATTCACTCAGAGGGTGGTGATACACTCAGAGAGTAGTGATTCACTCAGAGTGTGGTGATTTACTCAGATGCTAGTGATTCACACAGAGGGTAGTGATTCACTCAGAAGGTAGTGATTCACTCAGAGGGTAGTGCTTCACTGAGAGCGTGGTGATTTACTCAGAGGGTAGTGATTTAATCAGAGGGTAGTGATTCACTCAGAGGGTAGTGTTTCACTCAGATGGTAGTCATTCACTCAGATGGTAGTGATTCACTCAGAGGGTAGTGATTCACTCAGAGTGTAGTCATTTACTCAGCGGGTAGTGATTCACTCAGACGGTAGTGATTTCCTCAGAATGTGGTGATTTAATCAGAGGGCGGTGATTTACTCAGACGGTAGTGATTCACTCAGGGAGGATAGCGATTTACTCAGAGAGTGGTGATTCACTCAGAGATTGGTGATTCACTCAGAGGGTAGTGATTTACTCAGAGTGTAGTGATTTACTCAGAGGGCGGTGATTCACTCAGAGGTTAGTGATTCACTCAGAGGGTGGTGATTCTCTCAGACGGTAGTGATTCACTCTGAGGGTAGTGATTCACTCAGAGGGTGGTGATTCACTCAGAGTGTCATGATTTACTCAGAGGGTGGTGATTCACTCAGTGGGTAGTGATTCACTCAGAGGGTAGTGATTCACTCAGAGGGTGGTGATGCACTCAGCGGGTAGTGATTCACTCAGAGGATAGTGAATCATTCAGAGGGTGGTGATTCACTCAGTGAGTGGTGAATCACTCAGAGGGCGGTGATTTACTCAGAGGGTAGTGATTCACTCAGGTAGGATAGCGATTTACTCACAGAGTGGTGATTCACTCAGAGCGTGGTGATTCACTCAGAGGGTAGTGATTCACACAGAGGTTGGTGATTCATTCAGAGGGAAGTGATTTACTCGGAGGGTAGTGATTCACTCAGAGGGTAGTGATTCACTCAGACGGTAGTGATTCACTCAGAGGGTGGTGATTCACTCAGAGTGTAGTGATTCACTCAGAGGATGGTGATTCACTAAGAGGGCAGTGATTCACTCAGATGATAGTGAGTCACTCAGAGGGTTGTGATCACTCAGAGCGTAGTGATTCACACAGACAGTCGTGATTCACTCAGAGGGTGGTGATTCACTCAGAGGATGGTGATTCACTCAGTGTGTGGTGATTCAATCAGAGGGTAGTGATTTACTCGGAGGGTAGTCATTTACTCAGAGGATAGTGATTCAATCAGAGGATAGTGATTTACTCAGAGTGTGGTGATTTAATCAGAGAGCGGTGATTCACTCAGAGGGTAGTGATTTACTCGGAGGGTGGTGATTCACTCAGCGGGTAGTGATTCACTCACAGGGTAGTGATTCACTCACAGGGTGCTGATTCACTCAGAGTGTGTTGATTCACTCAGAGGGTAGTGATTCACTCAGAGGGTGGTGATTTACTCAGAGGGTGGTGATTTACTCAGAGGGTGGTGATTCACGAAGAGGGTAGTGTTTCTCTCAGAGGTTAGTGATTTACTCGGAGGGTTTTGATTTACTCAGAGGGTAGTGATTCACTCAGATTGTAGTCATTTACTCAGAGGGTAGTGATTCACTCAGAGGGTAGTGATTTACTCAGAGTGTGGTGATTTAATCAGAGATTGGTGATTCACTCAGAGGGTAGTGATTCACTCAGAGGGTGGTGATTCACTCAAAGGGTGGTGATTCATTCAGAGGGTAGTGATTTACTCAGCTGGTGCTGATTCACTCAGATGGTAGTGATTCACTCAGAGGGTGGTGATACACTCAGAGAGTAGTGATTCACTCAGAGTGTGGTGATTTACTCAGATGCTAGTGATTCACACAGAGGGTAGTGATTCACTCAGAAGGTAGTGATTCACTCAGAGGGTAGTGCTTCACTGAGAGCGTGGTGATTTACTCAGAGGGTAGTGATTTAATCAGAGGGTAGTGATTCACTCAGAGGGTAGTGTTTCACTCAGATGGTAGTCATTCACTCAGATGGTGGTGATTCACTCAGAGGGTAGTGATTCACTCAGAGTGTAGTCATTTACTCAGCGGGTAGTGATTCACTCAGAGGGTAGTGATTTCCTCAGAATGTGGTGATTTAATCAGAGGGCGGTGATTTACTCAGACGGTAGTGATTTACTCAGAGGGTAGTAATTCACTCAGACGGTAGTGATTCACTCAAAGGGTGGTGATTCACTCAGAGGGAAGTGATTTACTCGGAGGGTGTTGATTCACTCAGAGGGTAGTGATTCACTCAGAGGGTAGTGCTTCACTCAGAGGGTGGTGATTTACTCAGAGGGTACTGATTCACTCAGAGGGTAGTGATTTACTCAGAGGGTGCTGATTTACTCAGAGGGTGGTGATTCACTAAGAGGGTAGTGATTCACTCACAGGGTAGTGATTCACTCACAGGGTGCTGATTCACTCAGAGTGTGTTGATTCACTCAGCGGGTAGTGATTCACTCACAGGGTGGTGATTTACTCAGAGGTTAGTGATTTACTCGGAGGGTGTTGATTTACTCAGAGGGTAATGATTCACTCAGAGAATAGTCATTTACTCAGAGGGTAGTGATTCACTCAGAGGGTAGTGATTTACTCGGAGTGTGGTGATTTAATCAGAGGGCGGTGATTTATTCAGACGGTAGTGATTCACTCAGGGATGATAGCGATTTACTCAGAGAGTGGTGATTCACACAGAGTGTGTTGATTCACTCAGAGGGTAGTGAGTCACTCACAGGGTGGTGATTCACTCAGAGCGTCGTGATTCACTCAGACCGTAGTGATTCACTCACAGGGTGGTGATTCACTCAGAGCGTCGTGATTCACTGAGACCGTAGTTATTCACTCAGAGGGTGGTGTTTCACTCAGAGGCTGGTAATTCACTCAGACGGTAGTGATTCACTCAAACGGTGGTGATTCACTCAGAGGGAACTGACTTACTCGGAGGGTGTTGATTCACTCAGAGGGTAGTGATTCACTCAGAGGGTGCTGATTTACTCAGAGGGTGGTGAATCACTCAGAGAGTAGTGCTTCACTCAGAGAGTGGTGATTTACTCAGAGGGTACTGATTCACTCAGAGGATAGTGATTCACTCAGAGGGTGGTGATCACTCAGAGAATAGTGATGCACACAGACAGTAGTGTTTCACTCAGAGGGTGGTGATTCACTCAGAGGGTGCTGATTCACTCAGAGTGTGTTGATTCACTCAGAGGGTAGTGATTCACTCAAAGGTTGATGATTTACTCAGAAGGTGGTGATTCACTAAGAGGGTAGTGATTCACTCAGAGCGTAGTGATGCACACAGACAGTAGTGATTCACTCAGAGGGTGGTGATTTACTCAGAGGCTAGTGATTCACTCAGAGGGTAGTGAGTTACTCAGACGGTAGTGATTCACTCAGAGGGTAGTGATTCACTCAGAGGACAGTAAGTCACTCAGAGGGTGGTGATCACTCAGAGCCTAGTGATGCACACAGACAGTAGTGTTTCACTCAGAGGGTGGTGATTCACTCAGAGGGTAGTGATTCACTCAGACGGTAGTGATTCACTCAGAGGGTGGTGATTCACTCAGAGGATGGTGATTCACTCAGAGTGTGGTGATTCAATCAGAGGGTAGTGATTCACTCAGAGGGTGGTGATTCACTCAGAGGGTAGTGATTTACTCGGAGGGTGGTGATTCACTCAGCGGGTAGTGATTCACTCAGAGGATAGTGATTCACTCACAGGGTGCTGATTCACTCAGAGTGTGTTGATTCACTCAGAGGGTAGTGATTCACTCAGAGGGTGGTGATTTACTCAGAGGGTAGTGATTCACTCAGACGGTAGTGATTCACTCAGAGGGTGGTGATTCACTCAGAGGATGGTGATTCACTCAGAGGGTGCTGATTCACTCAGAGTGTGTTGATTCACTCAGAGGGTAGTGATTCACTCAGAGGGTGGTGATTTACTCAGAGGGTGGTGATTCACTAAGAGGGTAGTGATTCACTCAGAGCGTAGTGATGCACACAGACAGTAGTGATTCACTCAGAGGGTGGTGCTTTACTCAGAGCCTAGTGATTCACTCAGAGGGTATTGAGTTACTCAGACGGTAGTGATTCACTCAGAGGGTAGTGATTCACTCAGAGGGTGGTGATTCACTCAGAGGGTTGTGATTCACTCAGATGGTAGTCATTCACTCAGATGGTAGTCATTCACTCAGAGGGTGGTGATTCACTCAGAGGGTAGTGATTCACTCAGAGGGTGGTGATTCACTCAGAGGGTGGTGATTCACTCAGAGGGTAGTGATTCACTCAGCGGTAGTGATTTACTCGGAGGGTGGTGATTTACTCAGAGGGTAGTGATTTACTCAGAGATTAGTGATTTACTCAGAGGGTAGTGATTTACTCGGAGTGTGGTGATTTGCTCAGAGGGCGGTGATTTACTCAGATGGTAGTGATTCACTCAGGGAGGATAGAGTTTTACTCAGAGGGAAAGTGATTTACTTGGAGGGTGGTGATTCACTAAGAGGGTAGTGAGTCACTCAGAGGGTGATGATCACTCAGAGCGTAGTGATTCACACAGACCATAGTGATTCACTCAGAGGGAAGTGAGTCACTCACAGGGTGGTGATTCACTCAGAGCGTAGTGATTCACTCAGAGGGTGCTGTTTTACTCAGAGTGTGGTGATTCACTCAGAGGGTAGTGCTTCACTCAGAGGGTGGTGATTTACTCAGATGGTAGTGATTCACTCAGATAGTGGTAATTCACTCAGAGGGTATTGATTGACTCAGAGGGTAGTGATTCACTCAGAGGGTGCTGATTTACTCATAGGGTGGTGATTCACTAAGAGGGTAGTGATTCACTCAGAGGATAGTGAGTCACTCAGAGGGTGGTGATCACTCAGAGCGTAGTGATTCATACAGACAGTCCTGATTCACTCAGAGGGTGGTGATTCACTCAGAGGGTAGTGATTCACTCAGACGGTAGTGATTCACTCAGAGGGTGGTGATTCACTCAGAGGATGGTGATTCACTCAGAGGCTGATGATTCACTCAGAGGGTAGTGCTTCACTCAGAGAGTGGTGATTTACTCAGAGGTTAGTGATTTACTCAGACGGTAGTTATTCAATCAGAGGGTAGTGATTCACTCAGAGGGTGGTGATTCATTCAGAGGGTTGTGATTCACTCAGATGGTAGTCATTCACTCAGAGGGTGGTGATTCACTCAGAGGGTAGTGAATCACTCAGAGGGTGGTGATTCACTCAGAGGGTAGTGCTTCACTGAGAGCGTGGTGATTTACTCAGAGGGTAGTGATTTAATCAGAGGGTAGTGATTCACTCAGAGGGTAGTGTTTCACTCAGATGGTAGTCATTCACTCAGATGGTGGTGATTCACTCAGAGGGTAGTGATTCACTCAGAGTGTAGTCATTTACTCAGCGGGTAGTGATTCACTCAGAGGGTAGTGATTTCCTCAGAATGTGGTGATTTAATCAGAGGGCGCTGATTTACTCAGACGGTAGTGATTCACTCAGGGAGGATAGCGATTTACTCAGAGAGTGGTGATTCACTCAGAGATTGGTGATTCACTCAGAGGGTAGTGATTCACTCAGAGGGTGGTGATTCACTCAGAGGTTAGTGATTTACTCGGAGGGTGGTGATTCACTCAGCGGGTAGTGATTTCCTCACAGGGTAGTGATTCACTGACAGGGTGCTGATTCACTCAGAGTGTGTTGATTCACTCAGAGGGTAGTGATTCACTCAGAGGGTGGTGATTTACTCAGTTGGTGGTGATTCACTAAGAGCCTAGTGATTCACTCAGAGGTTAGTGATTTACTCGGAGGGTAGTGATTCACGCAGGGAGGATAGCGATTTACTCCGAGAGTGGTGATTCACTCAGAGATTGGTGATTCACTCAGAGGGTAGTGATTCACTCAGAGGTTAGTGATTTACTCGGAGGGTGGTGATTCACTCAGCGGGTAGTGATTTCCTCACAGGGTAGTGATTCACTGACAGGGTGCTGATTCACTCAGAGTGTGTTGATTCACTCAGAGGGTAGTGATTCACTCAGAGGGTGGTGATTTACTCAGTTGGTGGTGATTCACTAAGAGCCTAGTGATTCACTCAGAGGTTAGTGATTTACTCGGAGGGTAGTGATTCACGCAGGGAGGATAGCGATTTACTCCGAGAGTGGTGATTCACTCAGAGATTGGTGATTCACTCAGAGGGTAGTGATTCACTCAGAGGGTGGTGATTCACTCAGAAGTTAGTGATTCACACAGAGGTTGATCATTCACTCAGAGGGAAGTGATTCACTCAGAGGGTGGTGATTCACTCAGAGTGTAGTGATTCACTCAGAGGATGGTTATTCACTAAGAGGGTAGTGATTCACTCAGAGCGTAGTGATTCACTCAGCGGATGGTGATTCACTCAGAGGGTAGTGATTCACTTAGAGTGTAGTTATTTACTCAGAGGTTGGTGATTCACTCAGAGCGTTGTGAGTCACTCAGAGGGTGGTGATCACTCAGAGCGTAGTGATGCACACAGGCAGTAGTGATTCACTCAGAGCGTGGTGATTCACTCAGAGGGTAGTGATTTACTCGGAGGGTGGTGATTCACTCAGCGGGTAGTGATTCACTCACAGGGTAGTGATTCACTCACAGGGTGCTGATTCACTCAGAGTGTGTTGATTCACTCAGAGGGTAGTGTTTCAATCAGAGGTTAGTGATTTACTCGGAGGGTTTTGATTTACTCAGAGGGTAGTGATTCACTCAGAGTGTAGTCATTTACTCAGAGGGTAGTGATTCACTCAGAGGGTAGTGATTTACTCAGAGTGTGGTGATTTAATCAGAGGGCGGTGATTTACTCAGACGGTAGTGATTCACTCAGGGAGGATAGCGATTTACTCAGAGAGTGGTGATTCACTCAGAGATTGGTGATTCACTCAGAGGGTAGTGATTCACTCAGAAGGTGGTGATTCACTCAGAGGGTGGTGATTCATTCAGAGGGTAGTGATTTACTCAGCTGGTGCTGATTCACTCAGATGGTAGTGATTCACTCAGATTGTAGTCATTCACTCAGATGGTGGTGATTCACTCAGAGGGTAGTGATTTACTCGGAGGGTGGTGATTTACTCAGAGGGTAGTGATTCACTCAGAGGGTAGTGATTTACTCAGAGTGAAAGTGATTTACTTGGAGGGTGGTGATTCACTCAGAGGGTAGTGAGTCACTCACAGGGTGGTGATTCACTCAGAGCGTAGTGATTCACTCAGACCGTAGTCATTCACTCAGAGGGTGGTGATTCATACAGATGGTAGTGATTCGCTCAGAGGGTGGTGATTCACTCAGAGGGTAGTGATTTACTCAGAGTGTAGTGATTTACTCAGAGGGCGGTGATTCACTCAGAGGTTAGTGATTCACTCAGAGGGTGGTGATTCTCTCAGAGGGTAGTGATTCACTCAGAGGGTCGTGATTCACTCAGAGGGTGGTGATTCATTCAGAGGGTAGTGATTTACTCAGCTGGTGCTGATTCACTCAGATGGTAGTGATTCGCTCAGAGGGTGGTGATACACTCAGAGAGTAGTGATTCACTCAGAAGGTGGTGATTTACTCAGATGCTAGTGATTCACTCAGAGTGCAGTCATTTACTCAGAGGGTAGTGATTCACTCAGAGGGTAGTGATTTACTCAGAATGTGGTGATTTAATCAGAGGGCGGTGATTTACTCAGACGGTAGTGATTCACTCAGGGAGGATAGCGATTTACTCCGAGAGTGGTGATTCACTCAGAGATTGGTGATTCACTCAGAGGGTAGTGATTCACTCAGAGGGTGGTGATTCACTCAGAGTGTGGTGATTCATTCAGAGGTTAGTGATTTACTCAGAGGGTGGTGATTCACTCAGATGCTAGTGATTCACTCAGAGGATGGTGATACACTCAGAGGGTAGTGATTCACTCAGAAGGTAGTGATTCACTCAGAAGATAGTGATTCACTCAGAGGGTAGTGCTTCACTGAGAGCGTGGTGATTTACTCAGAGGGTAGTGATTTAATCAGAGGGTAGTGATTCACTCAGAGGGTAGTGATTCACTCAGATTGTAGTCATTCACTCAGATGGTGGTGATTCACTCAGAGGGTAGTGATTTACTCGGAGGGTGGTGATTTACTCAGAGGGTAGTGATTTACTCAGAGTGTGGTGATTTGCTCAGAGGGCGGTGATTTACTCAGATGGTAGTGATTCACTCAGGGAGGATAGAGTTTTACTCAGAGTGAAAGTGATTTACTTGGAGGGTGGTGATTCACTCAGAGGGTAGTGAGTCACTCACAGGGTGGTGATTCACTCAGAGCGTAGTGATTCACTCAGACCGTAGGCATTCACTCAGAGGGTGGTGATTCATACAGACGGTAGTGATTCGCTCAGAGGGTGGTGATTCACTCAGAGGGTAGTGATTTACTCAGAGTGTAGTGATTTACTCAGAGGGCGGTGATTCACTCAGAGGTTAGTGATTCACTCAGAGGGTGGTGATTCTCTCAGAGGGTAGTGATTCACTCTGAGGGTAGTGATTCACTCAGAGGGTGGTGATTCACTCAGAGTGTCATGATTTACTCAGAGGGTGGTGATTCACTCAGAGGGTAGTGATTCACTCAGAGGGTAGTGATTCACTCAGAGGGTGGTGATGCACTCAGCGGGTAGTGATTCACTCAGAGGATAGTGAATCATTCAGAGGGTGGTGATTCACTCAGTGAGTGGTGAATCACTCAGAGGGCGGTGATTTACTCAGAGGGTAGTGATTCACTCAGGGAGGATAGCGATTTACTCAGAGGGTAGTGATTCACTCAGAGGGTGGTGATTCACTCAGAGGGTGGTGATTCATTCAGAGGGTAGTGATTTACTCAGCTGGTGCTGATTCACTCAGATGGTAGTGATTCACTCAGATTGTAGTCATTCACTCAGATGGTGGTGATTCACTCAGAGGGTAGTGATTTACTCGGAGGGTGGTGATTTACTCAGAGGGTAGTGATTCACTCAGAGGGTAGTGATTTACTCAGAGTGAAAGTGTTTTACTTGGAGGGTGGTGATTCACTCAGAGGGTAGTGAGTCACTCACAGGGTGGTGATTCACTCAGAGCGTAGTGATTCACTCAGACCGTAGTCATTCACTCAGAGGGTGGTGATTCATACAGATGGTAGTGATTCGCTCAGAGGGTGGTGATTCACTCAGAGGGTAGTGATTTACTCAGAGTGTAGTGATTTACTCAGAGGGCGGTGATTCACTCAGAGGTTAGTGATTCACTCAGAGGGTGGTGATTCTCTCAGAGGGTAGTGATTCACTCAGAGGGTCGTGATTCACTCAGAGGGTGGTGATTCACTCAGAGGGTGGTGATTCATTCAGAGGGTAGTGATTTACTCAGCTGGTGCTGATTCACTCAGATGGTAGTGATTCGCTCAGAGGGTGGTGATACACTCAGAGAGTAGTGATTCACTCAGAAGGTGGTGATTTACTCAGATGCTAGTGATTCACTCAGAGTGCAGTCATTTACTCAGAGGGTAGTGATTCACTCAGAGGGTAGTGATTTACTCAGAATGTGGTGATTTAATCAGAGGGCGGTGATTTACTCAGACGGTAGTGATTCACTCAGGGAGGATAGCGATTTACTCCGAGAGTGGTGATTCACTCAGAGATTGGTGATTCACTCAGAGGGTAGTGATTCACTCAGAGGGTGGTGATTCACTCAGAGTGTGGTGATTCATTCAGAGGTTAGTGATTTACTCAGAGGGTGGTGATTCACTCAGATGCTAGTGATTCACTCAGAGGATGGTGATACACTCAGAGAGTAGTGATTCACTCAGAGGGTGGTGATTCATTCAGAGGGTAGTGATTCACTCAGAGGGTGGTGATACACTCAGAGGGTAGTGATTCACTCAGAAGGTAGTGATTCACTCAGAAGATAGTGCTTCACTGAGAGCGTGGTGATTTACTCAGAGGGTAGTGATTTACTCAGAGGGTAGTGATTCACTCAGAGGGTAGTGATTCACTCAGATTGTAGTCATTCACTCAGATGGTGGTGATTCACTCAGAGGGTAGTGATTTACTCGGAGGGTGGTGATTTACTCAGAGGGTAGTGATTCACTCAGAGGGTAGTGATTTACTCAGAGGGTAGTGATTCGCTCAGAGGGTAGTGATTTACTCAGAGTGTGGTGATTTGCTCAGAGGGCGGTGATTTACTCAGATGGTAGTGATTCACTCAGGGAGGATAGAGTTTTACTCAGAGGGTGGTGATGCACTCAGCGGGTAGTGATTCACTCAGAGGGTAGTGATTCACTCAGAGGGTGGTGATGCACTCAGCGGGTAGTGATTCACTCAGAGGGTAGTGATTCACTCAGAGGATAGTGAATCATTCAGAGGGTGGTGATTCACTCAGTGAGTGGTGAATCACTCAGAGGGCGGTGATTTACTCAGAGGGTAGTGATTCACTCAGGGAGGATAGCGATTTACTCACAGAGTGGTGATTCACTCAGAGATTGGTGATTCACTCAGAGGGCAGTGATTCACTCAGAGCTTGGTGATTCACTCAGAGGGTAGTGATTCACACAGAGGTTGGTGATTCATTCAGAGGGAAGTGATTTACTCGGAGGGTAGTGATTCACTCAGAGGGTAGTGATTCACTCAGACGGTAGTGATTCACTCAGAGGGTGGTGATTCACTAAGAGTGTAGTGATTCACTCAGAGGATGGTGATTCACTAAGAGGGTAGTGATTCACTCAGATGATAGTGAGTCACTCAGAGGGTTGTGATCACTCAGAGCGTAGTGATTCACACAGACAGTCGTGATTCACTCAGAGGGTGGTGATTCACTCAGAGGATGGTGATTCACTCAGAGTGTGGTGATTCAATCAGAGGGTAGTGATTTACTCGGAGGGTAGTGATTCACTCAGCGGGTAGTGATTCACTCACAGGGTAGTGATTCACTCAGAGGGTAGTCATTTACTCAGAGGATAGTGATTCAATCAGAGGGTCGTGATTTACTCAGAGTGTGGTGTTTTAATCAGAGAGCGGTGATTCACTCAGAGGGTAGTGATTTACTCGGAGGGTGGTGATTCACTCAGCGGGTAGTGATTCACTCACAGTGTAGTGATTCACTCACAGGGTGCTGATTCACTCAGAGTGTGTTGATTCACTCAGAGGGTAGTGATTCACTCAGAGGGTGGTGATTTACTCAGAGGGTGGTGATTTACTCAGAGGGTGGTGATTCACGAAGAGGGTAGTGTTTCTCTCAGAGGTTAGTGATTTACTCGGAGGGTTTTGATTTACTCAGAGGGTAGTGATTCACTCAGATTGTAGTCATTTACTCAGAGGGTAGTGATTCACTCAGAGTGTGGTGATTTAATCAGAGATTGGTGATTCACTCAGAGGGTAGTGATTCACTCAGAGGGTGGTGATTCACTCAAAGGGTGGTGATTCATTCAGAGGGTAGTGATTTACTCAGCTGGTGCTGATTCACTCAGATGGTAGTGATTCACTCAGAGGGTGGTGATACACTCAGAGAGTAGTGATTCACTCAGAGTGTGGTGATTTACTCAGATGCTAGTGATTCACACAGAGGGTAGTGATTCACTCAGAAGGTAGTGATTCACTCAGAGGGTAGTGCTTCACTGAGAGCGTGGTGATTTACTCAGAGGGTAGTGATTTAATCAGAGGGTAGTGATTCACTCAGAGGGTAGTGTTTCACTCAGATGGTGGTGATTTACTCAGTTGGTTGTGATTCACTAAGAGCCTAGTGATTCACTCAGAGGTTAGTGATTTACTCGGAGGGAAGTGATTCACGCAGGGAGGATAGCGATTTACTCCGAGAGTGGTGATTCGCTCAGAGATTGGTGATTCACTCAGAGGGAAGTGATTCACTCATAGGGTGGTGATTCACTCAGAGTGTAGTGATTCACTCAGAGGATGGTGATTCACTCAGAGGGTAGTGATTCACTCAGAGCGTAGTGATTCACTCAGAGGGTAGTGATTCACTCAGCGGATGGTGATTCACTCAGAGGGTAGTGATTCACTTAGAGTGTAGTTATTTACTCAGAGGTTGGTGATTCACTAAGAGATTAGTGATTCACTCAGAGCGTAGTGAGTCACTCAGAGGGTGGTGATCACTCAGAGCGTAGTGATGCACACAGGCAGTAGTGATTCACTCAGAGCGTGGTGATTCACTCAGAGGGTAGTGATTTACTCGGAGGGTGGTGATTCACTCAGTTGGTGGTGATTCACTCAGAGGGTAGTGATTCACTCAGAGGGTAGTGATTCACTCACAGGGTGGTGATTCATTCAGAGGGTAGTGATTTACTCAGCTGGTGCTGATTCACTCAGATGGTAGTGATTCACTCAGAGGGTGGTGATACACTCAGAGAGTAGTGATTCACTCAGAGTGTGGTGATTTACTCAGATGCTAGTGATTCACACAGAGGGTATTGATTCACTCAGAAGGTAGTGATTCACTCAGAAGGTAGTGCTTCACTGAGAGCGTGGTGATTTACTCAGAGGGTAGTGATTTAATCAGAGGGTAGTGATTCACTCAGAGGGTAGTGTTTCACTCAGATGGTAGTCATTTACTCAGCGGGTAGTGTTTCACTCAGAGGGTAGTGATTTCCTCAGAATGTGGTGATTTAATCAGAGGGCGGTGATTTACTCAGACGGTAGTGATTCACTCAGGGAGGATAGCGATTTACTCAGAGAGTGGTGATTCACTCAGAGATTGGTGATTCACTCAGAGGGTAGTGATTCACTCAGAGGGTGGTGATTCACTCAGAGGGTGGTGATTCACTAAGAGGCTAGTGATTCACTCAGAGGTTAGTGATTTACTCGGAGGGTGGTGATTCACTCAGCGGGTAGTGATTTCCTCACAGGGTAGTGATTCACTGACAGGGTGCTGATTCACTCAGAGTGTGTTGATTCACTCAGAGGGTAGTGATTCACTCAGAGGGTGGTGATTTACTCAGTTGGTGGTGATTCACTAAGAGCCTAGTGATTCACTCAGAGGTTAGTGATTTACTCGGAGGGTAGTGATTCACGCAGGGAGGATAGCGATTTACTCCGAGAGTGGTGATTCACTCAGAGATTGGTGATTCACTCAGAGGGTAGTGATTCACTCAGAGGGTGGTGATTCACTCAGAAGTTAGTGATTCACACAGAGGTTGGTGATTCACTCAGAGGGAAGTGATTCACTCAGATGGTGGTGATTCACTCAGAGTGTAGTGATTCACTCAGAGGATGGTGATTCACTAAGAGGGTAGTGATTCACTCAGAGGGTGGTGATTCACTCAGAAGTTAGTGATTCACACAGAGGATGGTGATTCACTCAGAGGGTAGTGATTCACTCAGAGGATGGTGATTCACTCAGAGGGTAGTGATTCACTCAGAGGGTTGTGATTCACTCAGAAGTTAGTGATTCACACAGAGGTTGGTGATTCACTCAGAGGGAAGTGATTCACTCAGATGGTGGTGATTCACTCAGAGTGTAGTGATTCACTCAGAGGGTAGTGATTCACTCAGCGGATGGTGATTCACTCAGAGGGTAGTGATTCACTTAGAGTGTAGTTATTTACTCAGAGGTTGGTGATTCACTAAGAGATTAGTGATTCACTCAGAGCGTAGTGATGCACACAGGCAGTAGTGATTCACTCAGAGCGTGGTGATTCACTCAGAGGGTAGTGATTTACTCGGAGGGTGGTGATTCACTCAGCGGGTAGTGATTCACTCACAGGGTAGTGATTCACTCACAGGGTGCTGATTCACTCAGAGTGTGTTGATTCACTCAGAGGGTAGTGTTTCAATCAGAGGTTAGTGATTTACTCGGAGGGTTTTGATTTACTCAGAGGGTAGTGATTCACTCAGAGGGTAGTGATTCACTCAGAGGGTAGTGATTTACTCAGAGTGTGGTGATTTAATCAGAGGGCGGTGATTTACTCAGACGGTAGTGATTCACTCAGGGAGGATAGCGATTTACTCAGAGTGGTGATTCACTCAGAGATTGGTGATTCACTCAGAGGGTAGTGATTCACTCAGAGGGTGGTGATTCATTCAGAGGGTAGTGATTTACTCAGCTGGTGCTGATTCACTCAGATGGTAGTGATTCACTCAGATTGTAGTCATTCACTCAGATGGTGGTGATTCACTCAGAGGGTAGTGATTTACTCGGAGGGTGGTGATTTACTCAGAGGGTAGTGATTCACTCAGAGGGTAGTGATTTACTCAGAGTGAAAGTGATTTACTTGGAGGGTGGTGATTCACTCAGATGGTAGTGAGTCACTCACAGGGTGGTGATTCACTCAGAGCGTAGTGATTCACTCAGACCGTAGTCATTCACTCAGAGGGTGGTGATTCATACAGATGGTAGTGATTCGCTCAGAGGGTGGTGATTCACTCAGAGGGTAGTGATTTACTCAGAGTGTAGTGATTTACTCAGAGGGCGGTGATTCACTCAGAGGTTAGTGATTCACTCAGAGGGTGGTGATTCTCTCAGAGGGTAGTGATTCACTCAGAGGGTGGTGATTCACTCAGAGGGTGGTGATTCATTCAGAGGGTAGTGATTTACTCAGCTGGTGCTGATTCACTCAGATGGTAGTGATTCGCTCAGAGGGTGGTGATACACTCAGAGAGTAGTGATTCACTCAGAAGGTGGTGATTTACTCAGATGCTAGTGATTCACTCAGAGTGCAGTCATTTACTCAGAGGGTAGTGATTCACTCAGAGGGTAGTGATTTACTCAGAATGTGGTGATTTAATCAGAGGGCGGTGATTTACTCGGAGGGTAGTGATTCACTCAGGGAGGATAGCGATTTACTCCGAGAGTGGTGATTCACTCAGAGATTGGTGATTCACTCAGAGGGTAGTGATTCACTCAGAGGGTGGTGATTCACTCAGAGTGTGGTGATTCATTCAGAGGTTAGTGATTTACTCAGAGGGTGGTGATTCACTCAGATGCTAGTGATTCACTCAGAGGATGGTGATACACTCAGAGAGTAGTGATTCACTCAGAGGGTGGTGATTCATTCAGAGGGTAGTGATTTACTCAGAGGGTGCTGATTCATTCAGAGGGTAGTGATTTACTCAGAGGGTGCTGATTCACTCAGAAGGTAGTGATTCACTCAGAAGATAGTGATTCACTCAGAGGGTAGTGCTTCACTGAGAGCGTGGTGATTTACTCAGAGGGTAGTGATTTACTCAGAGGGTAGTGATTCACTCAGAGGGTAGTGATTCACTCAGATTGTAGTCATTCACTCAGATGGTGGTGATTCACTCAGAGGGTAGTGATTTACTCGGAGGGTGGTGATTTACTCAGAGGGTAGTGATTCACTCAGAGGGTAGTGATTTACTCAGAGGGTAGTGATTCGCTCAGAGGGTAGTGATTTACTCAGAGTGTGGTGATTTGCTCAGAGGGCGGTGATTTACTCAGATGGTAGTGATTCACTCAGGGAGGATAGAGTTTTAGTCAGAGTGAAAGTGATTTACTTGGAGGGTGGTGATTCACTCAGAGGGTAGTGAGTCACTCACAGGGTGGTGATTCACTCAGAGCGTAGTGATTCACTCAGACAGTAGGCATTCACTCAGAGGGTGGTGATTCATACAGACGGTAGTGATTCGCTCAGAGGGTGGTGATTCACTCAGAGGGTAGTGATTTACTCAGAGTGTAGTGATTTACTCAGAGGGCGGTGATTCACTCAGAGGTTAGTGATTCACTCAGAGGGTGGTGATTCTCTCAGAGGGTAGTGATTCACTCTGAGGGTAGTGATTCACTCAGAGGGTGGTGATTCACTCAGAGTGTCATGATTTACTCAGAGGGTGGTGATTCACTCAGAGGGTAGTGATTCACTCAGAGGGTAGTGATTCACTCAGAGGGTGGTGATGCACTCAGCGGGTAGTGATTCACTCAGAGGATAGTGAATCATTCAGAGGGTGGTGATTCACTCAGTGAGTGGTGAATCACTCAGAGGGCGGTGATTTACTCAGAGGGTAGTGATTCACTCAGGGAGGATAGCGATTTACTCAGAGGGTAGTGATTCACTCAGAGGGTGGTGATTCACTCAGAGGGTAGTGATTTATTCGGAGGGTGGTGATTTACTCAGAGGGTAGTGATTCACTCAGAGGGTAGTGATTTACTCAGAGTGAAAGTGATTTACTTGGAGGGTGGTGATTCACTCAGAGGGTAGTGAGTCACTCAGACCGTAGTCATTCACTCAGAGGGTGGTGATTCATACAGATGGTAGTGATTCGCTCAGAGGGCGGTGATTCACTCAGAGGTTAGTGATTCACTCAGAGGGTGGTGATTCACTCAGAGGGTGGTGATTCACTAAGAGGCTAGTGATTCACTCAGAGGTTAGTGATTTACTCGGAGGGTGGTGATTCACTCAGCGGGTAGTGATTTCCTCACAGGGTAGTGATTCACTGACAGGGTGCTGATTCACTCAGAGTGTGTTGATTCACTCAGAGGGTAGTGATTCACTCAGAGGGTGGTGATTTACTCAGTTGGTGGTGATTCACTAAGAGCCTAGTGATTCACTCAGAGGTTAGTGATTTACTCGGAGGGTAGTGATTCACGCAGGGAGGATAGCGATTTACTCCGAGAGTGGTGATTCACTCAGAGATTGGTGATTCACTCAGAGGGTAGTGATTCACTCAGAGGGTGGTGATTCACTCAGAAGTTAGTGATTCACACAGAGGTTGGTGATTCACTCAGAGGGAAGTGATTCACTCAGAGGGTGGTGATTCACTCAGAGTGTAGTGATTCACTCAGAGGATGGTGATTCACTAAGAGGGTAGTGATTCACTCAGAGCGTAGTGATTCACTCAGCGGATGGTGATTCACTCAGGGGGTAGTGATTCACTTAGAGTGTAGTTATTTACTCAGAGGTTGGTGATTCACTAAGAGATTAGTGATTCACTCAGAGCGTTGTGAGTCACTCAGAGGGTGGTGATCACTCAGAGCGTAGTGATGCACACAGGCAGTAGTGATTCACTCAGAGCGTGGTGATTCACTCAGAGGGTAGTGATTTACTCGGAGGGTGGTGATTCACTCAGCGGGTAGTGATTCACTCACAGGGTGCTGATTCACTCAGAGTGTGTTGATTCACTCAGAGGGTAGTGTTTCAATCAGAGGTTAGTGATTTACTCGGAGGGTTTTGATTTACTCAGAGGGTAGTGATTCACTCAGAGTGTAGTCATTTACTCAGAGGGTAGTGATTCACTCAGAGGGTAGTGATTTACTCAGAGTGTGGTGATTTAATCAGAGGGCGGTGATTTACTCAGACGGTAGTGATTCACTCAGGAAGGATAGCGATTTACTCAGAGAGTGGTGATTCACTCAGAGATTGGTGATTCACTCAGAGGGTAGTGATTCACTCAGAAGGTGGTGATTCACTCAGAGGGTGGTGATTCATTCAGAGGGTAGTGATTTACTCAGAGTGTAGTGATTTACTCAGAGGGCGGTGATTCACTCAGAGGTTAGTGATTCACTCAGAGGGTGGTGATTCTCTCAGAGGGTAGTGATTCACTCAGAGGGTGGTGATTCACTCAGAGGGTGGTGATTCATTCAGAGGGTAGTGATTTACTCAGCTGGTGCTGATTCACTCAGATGGTAGTGATTCGCTCAGAGGGTGGTGATACACTCAGAGAGTAGTGATTCACTCAGAAGGTGGTGATTTACTCAGATGCTAGTGATTCACTCAGAGTGCAGTCATTTACTCAGAGGGTAGTGATTCACTCAGAGGGTAGTGATTTACTCAGAATGTGGTGATTTAATCAGAGGGCGGTGATTTACTCAGACGGTAGTGATTCACTCAGGGAGGATAGCGATTTACTCCGAGAGTGGTGATTCACTCAGAGATTGGTGATTCACTCAGAGGGTAGTGATTCACTCAGAGGGTGGTGATTCACTCAGAGTGTGGTGATTCATTCAGAGGTTAGTGATTTACTCAGAGGGTGGTGATTCACTCAGATGCTAGTGATTCACTCAGAGGATGGTGATACACTCAGAGAGTAGTGATTCACTCAGAGGGTGGTGATTCATTCAGAGGGTAGTGATTTACTCAGAGGGTGCTGATTCATTCAGAGGGTAGTGATTTACTCAGAGGGTGCTGATTCACTCAGATGGTAGTGATTCACTCAGAGGGTGGTGATACACTCAGAGGGTAGTGATTCACTCAGAAGGTAGTGATTCACTCAGAAGATAGTGATTCACTCAGAGGGTAGTGCTTCACTGAGAGCGTGGTGATTTACTCAGAGGGTAGTGATTTACTCAGAGGGTAGTGATTCACTCAGAGGGTAGTGATTCACTCAGATTGTAGTCATTCACTCAGATGGTGGTGATTCACTCAGAGGGTAGTGATTTACTCGGAGGGTGGTGATTTACTCAGAGGGTAGTGATTCACTCAGAGGGTAGTGATTTACTCAGAGGGTAGTGATTCGCTCAGAGGGTAGTGATTTACTCAGAGTGTGGTGATTTGCTCAGAGGGCGGTGATTTACTCAGATGGTAGTGATTCACTCAGGGAGGATAGAGTTTTAGTCAGAGTGAAAGTGATTTACTTGGAGGGTGGTGATTCACTCAGAGGGTAGTGAGTCACTCACAGGGTGGTGATTCACTCAGAGCGTAGTGATTCACTCAGACCGTAGGCATTCACTCAGAGGGTGGTGATTCATACAGACGGTAGTGATTCGCTCAGAGGGTGGTGATTCACTCAGAGGGTAGTGATTTACTCAGAGTGTAGTGATTTACTCAGAGGGCGGTGATTCACTCAGAGGTTAGTGATTCACTCAGAGGGTGGTGATTCTCTCAGAGGGTAGTGATTCACTCTGAGGGTAGTGATTCACTCAGAGGGTGGTGATTCACTCAGAGTGTCATGATTTACTCAGAGGGTGGTGATTCACTCAGAGGGTAGTGATTCACTCAGAGGGTAGTGATTCACTCAGAGGGTGGTGATGCACTCAGCGGGTAGTGATTCACTCAGAGGATAGTGAATCATTCAGAGGGTGGTGATTCACTCAGTGAGTGGTGAATCACTCAGAGGGCGGTGATTTACTCAGAGGGTAGTGATTCACTCAGGGAGGATAGCGATTTACTCAGAGGGTAGTGATTCACTCAGAGGGTGGTGATTTACTCAGAGGGTAGTGATTTACTCAGCTGGTGCTGATTCACTCAGATGGTAGTGATTCACTCAGAGGGTAGTGATTTACTCGGAGGGTGGTGATTTACTCAGAGGGTAGTGATTCACTCAGAGGGTAGTGATTCACTCAGAGGGTGGTGATTCATTCAGAGGGTAGTGATTTACTCAGCTGGTGCTGATTCACTCAGATGGTAGTGATTCACTCAGATTGTAGTCATTCACTCAGATGGTGGTGATTCACTCAGAGGGTAGTGATTTACTCGGAGGGTGGTGATTTACTCAGAGGGTAGTGATTCACTCAGAGGGTAGTGATTCACTCAGAGGGTGGTGATTCATACAGATGGTAGTGATTCGCTCAGAGGGCGGTGATTCACTCAGAGGTTAGTGATTCACTCAGAGGGTGGTGATTCTCTCAGAGGGTAGTGATTCACTCAGAGGGTCGTGATTCACTCAGAGGGTGGTGATTCATTCAGAGGGTAGTGATTTACTCAGCTGGTGCTGATTCACTCAGATGGTAGTGATTCGCTCAGAGGGTGGTGATACACTCAGAAGGTGGTGATTTACTCAGATGCTAGTGATTCACTCAGAGTGCAGTCATTTACTCAGAGGGTAGTGATTCACTCAGAGGGTAGTGATTTACTCAGAATGTGGTGATTTAATCAGAGGGCGGTGATTTTCTCAGACGGTAGTGATTCACTCAGGGAGGATAGCGATTTACTCCGAGAGTGGTGATTCACTCAGAGATTGGTGATTCACTCAGAGGGTAGTGATTCACTCAGAGGGTGGTGATTCACTCAGAGTGTGGTGATTCATTCAGAGGTTAGTGATTTACTCAGAGGGTGGTGATTCACTCAGTGAGTGGTGAATCACTCAGAGGGCGGTGATTTACTCAGAGGGTAGTGATTCACTCAGGGAGGATAGCGATTTACTCACAGAGTGGTGATTCACTCAGAGATTGGTGATTCACTCAGAGGGCAGTGATTCACTCAGAGCTTGGTGATTCACTCAGAGGGTAGTGATTCACACAGAGGTTGGTGATTCATTCAGAGGGAAGTGATTTACTCGGAGGGTAGTGATTCACTCAGAGGGTAGTGATTCACTCAGACGGTAGTGATTCACTCAGAGGGTGGTGATTCACTAAGAGTGTAGTGATTCACTCAGAGGATGGTGATTCACTAAGAGGGTAGTGATTCACTCAGATGATAGTGAGTCACTCAGAGGGTTGTGATCACTCAGAGCGTAGTGATTCACACAGACAGTCGTGATTCACTCAGAGGGTGGTGATTCACTCAGAGGATGGTGATTCACTCAGAGTGTGGTGATTCAATCAGAGGGTAGTGATTTACTCGGAGGGTAGTGATTCACTCAGCGGGTAGTGATTCACTCACAGGGTAGTGATTCACTCAGAGGGTAGTCATTTACTCAGAGGATAGTGATTCAATCAGAGGGTCGTGATTTACTCAGAGTGTGGTGTTTTAATCAGAGAGCGGTGATTCACTCAGAGGATAGTGATTTACTCGGAGGGTGGTGATTCACTCAGCGGGTAGTGATTCACTCACAGTGTAGTGATTCACTGACAGGGTGCTGATTCACTCAGAGTGTGTTGATTCACTCAGAGGGTAGTGATTCACTCAGAGGGTGGTGATTTACTCAGAGGGTGGTGATTTACTCAGAGGGTGGTGATTCACGAAGAGGGTAGTGTTTCTCTCAGAGGTTAGTGATTTACTCGGAGGGTTTTGATTTACTCAGAGGGTAGTGATTCACTCAGATTGTAGTCATTTACTCAGAGGGTAGTGATTCACTCAGAGGGTAGTGATTTACTCAGAGTGTGGTGATTTAATCAGAGATTGGTGATTCACTCAGAGGGTAGTGATTCACTCAGAGGGTGGTGATTCACTCAAAGGGTGGTGATTCATTCAGAGGGTAGTGATTTACTCAGCTGGTGCTGATTCACTCAGATGGTAGTGATTCACTCAGAGGGTGGTGATACACTCAGAGAGTAGTGATTCACTCAGAGTGTGGTGATTTACTCAGATGCTAGTGATTCACACAGAGGGTAGTGATTCACTCAGAAGGTAGTGATTCACTCAGAGGGTAGTGCTTCACTGAGAGCGTGGTGATTTACTCAGATGGTGGTGATTCACTCAGAGGGTAGTGATTCACTCAGAGTGTAGTCATTTACTCAGCGGGTAGTGATTCACTCAGAGGGTAGTGATTTCCTCAGAATGTGGTGATTTAATCAGAGGGCGGTGATTTACTCAGACGGTAGTGATTCACTCAGGGAGGATAGCGATTTACTCAGAGAGTGGTGATTCACTCAGAGATTGGTGATTCACTCAGAGGGTAGTGATTCACTCAGAGGGTGGTGATTCACTCAGAGGGTGGTGATTCACTAAGAGGCTAGTGATTCACTCAGAGGTTAGTGATTTACTCGGAGGGTGGTGATTCACTCAGCGGGTAGTGATTTACTCACAGGGTAGTGATTCACTCACAGGGTGCTGATTCACTCAGAGTGTGTTGATTCACTCAGAGGGTAGTGATTTACTCAGAGGGCGGTGATTCACTCAGAGGTTAGTGATTCACTCAGAGGGTGGTGATTCTCTCAGAGGGTAGTGATTCACTCAGAGGGTTGTGATTCACTCAGAGGGTGGTGATTCATTCAGAGGGTAGTGATTTACTCAGCTGGTGCTGATTCACTCAGATGGTAGTGATTCGCTCAGAGGGTGGTGATACACTCAGAGAGTAGTGATTCACTCAGAAGGTGGTGATTTACTCAGATGCTAGTGATTCACTCAGAGTGCAGTCATTTACTCAGAGGGTAGTGATTCACTCAGAGGGTAGTGATTTACTCAGAATGTGGTGATTTAATCAGAGGGCGGTGATTTACTCAGACGGTAGTGATTCACTCAGGGAGGATAGCGATTTACTCCGAGAGTGGTGATTCACTCAGAGATTGGTGATTCACTCAGAGGGTAGTGATTCACTCAGAGGGTGGTGATTCACTCAGAGTGTGGTGATTCATTCAGAGGTTAGTGATTTACTCAGAGGGTGGTGATTCACTCAGATGCTAGTGATTCACTCAGAGGATGGTGATACACTCAGAGAGTAGTGATTCACTCAGAGGGTGGTGATTCATTCAGAGGGTAGTGATTTACTCAGAGGGTGCTGATTCATTCAGAGGGTAGTGATTTACTCAGAGGGTGCTGATTCACTCAGATGGTAGTGATTCACTCAGAGGGTGGTGATACACTCAGAGGGTAGTGATTCACTCAGAAGGTAGTGATTCACTCAGAAGATAGTGATTCACTCAGAGGGTAGTGCTTCACTGAGAGCGTGGTGATTTACTCAGAGGGTAGTGATTTACTCAGAGGGTAGTGATTCACTCAGAGGGTAGTGATTCACTCAGATTGTAGTCATTCACTCAGATGGTGGTGATTCACTCAGAGGGTAGTGATTTACTCGGAGGGTGGTGATTTACTCAGAGGGTAGTGATTCACTCAGAGGGTAGTGATTTACTCAGAGTGTGGTGATTTGCTCAGAGGGTGGTGATTTACTCAGATGGTAGTGATTCACTCAGGGAGGATAGAGTTTTACTCAGAGTGAAAGTGATTTACTTGGAGGGTGGTGATTCACTCAGAGGGTAGTGAGTCACTCACAGGGTGGTGATTCACTCAGAGCGTAGTGATTCACTCAGACCGTAGGCATTCACTCAGAGGGTGGTGATTCATACAGACGGTAGTGATTCGCTCAGAGGGTGGTGATTCACTCAGAGGGTAGTGATTTACTCAGAGTGTAGTGATTTACTCAGAGGGCGGTGATTCACTCAGAGGTTAGTGATTCACTCAGAGGGTGGTGATTCTCTCAGAGGGTAGTGATTCACTCTGAGGGTAGTGATTCACTCAGAGGGTGGTGATTCACTCAGAGTGTCATGATTTACTCAGAGGGTGGTGATTCACTCAGAGGGTAGTGATTCACTCAGAGGGTAGTGATTCACTCAGAGGGTGGTGATGCACTCAGCGGGTAGTGATTCACTCAGAGGATAGTGAATCATTCAGAGGGTGGTGATTCACTCAGTGAGTGGTGAATCACTCAGAGGGCGGTGATTTACTCAGAGGGTAGTGATTCACTCAGGGAGGATAGCGATTTACTCAGAGAGTGGTGATTCACTCAGAGGGCAGTGATTCACTCAGAGCTTGGTGATTCACTCAGAGGGTAGTGATTCACACAGAGGTTGGTGATTCATTCAGAGGGAAGTGATTTACTCGGAGGGTAGTGATTCACTCAGAGGGTAGTGATTCACTCAGACGGTAGTGATTCACTCAGAGGGTGGTGATTCACTAAGAGTGTAGTGATTCACTCAGAGGATGGTGATTCACTAAGAGGGTAGTGATTCACTCAGATGATAGTGAGTCACTCAGAGGGTTGTGATCACTCAGAGCGTAGTGATTCACACAGACAGTCGTGATTCACTCAGAGGGTGGTGATTCACTCAGAGGATGGTGATTCACTCAGAGTGTGGTGATTCAATCAGAGGGTAGTGATTTACTCGGAGGGTAGTGATTCACTCAGCGGGTAGTGATTCACTCACAGGGTAGTGATTCACTCAGAGGGTAGTCATTTACTCAGAGGATAGTGATTCAATCAGAGGGTAGTGATTTACTCAGAGTGTGGTGATTTAATCAGAGAGCGGTGATTCACTCAGAGGGTAGTGATTTACTCGGAGGGTGGTGATTCACTCAGCGGGTAGTGATTCACTCACAGTGTAGTGATTCACTCACAGGGTGCTGATTCACTCAGAGTGTGTTGATTCACTCAGAGGGTAGTGATTCACTCAGAGGGTGGTGATTTACTCAGAGGGTGGTGATTTACTCAGAGGGTGGTGATTCACGAAGAGGGTAGTGTTTCTCTCAGAGGTTAGTGATTTACTCGGAGGGTTTTGATTTACTCAGAGGGTAGTGATTCACTCAGATTGTAGTCATTTACTCAGAGGGTAGTGATTCACTCAGGGGGTAGTGATTTACTCAGAGTGTGGTGATTTAATCAGAGATTGGTGATTCACTCAGAGGGTAGTGATTCACTCAGAGGGTGGTGATTCACTCAAAGGGTGGTGATTCATTCAGAGGGTAGTGATTTACTCAGCTGGTGCTGATTCACTCAGATGGTAGTGATTCACTCAGAGGGTGGTGATACACTCAGAGAGTAGTGATTCACTCAGAGTGTGGTGATTTACTCAGATGCTAGTGATTCACACAGAGGGTAGTGATTCACTCAGAAGGTAGTGATTCACTCAGAGGGTAGTGCTTCACTGAGAGCGTGGTGATTTACTCAGAGGGCAGTGATTTAATCAGAGGGTAGTGATTCACTCAGAGGGTAGTGTTTCACTCAGATGGTAGTCATTCACTCAGATGGTGGTGATTCACTCAGAGGGTAGTGATTCACTCAGAGTGTAGTCATTTACTCAGCGGGTAGTGATTCACTCAGAGGGTAGTGATTTCCTCAGAATGTGGTGATTTAATCAGAGGGCGGTGATTTACTCAGACGGTAGTGATTCACTCAGGGAGGATAGCGATTTACTCAGAGAGTGGTGATTCACTCAGAGATTGGTGATTCACTCAGAGGGTAGTGATTCACTCAGAGGGTGGTGATTCACTCAGAGGGTGGTGATTCACTAAGAGGCTAGTGATTCACTCAGAGGTTAGTGATTTACTCGGAGGGTGGTGATTCACTCAGCGGGTAGTGATTTACTCACAGGGTAGTGATTCACTGACAGGGTGCTGATTCACTCAGAGTGTGTTGATTCACTCAGAGGGTAGTGATTCACTCAGAGGGTGGTGATTTACTCAGTTGGTGGTGATTCACTAAGAGCCTAGTGATTCACTCAGAGATTGGTGATTCACTCAGAGGGTAGTGATTCACTCAGAGGGTGGTGATTCACTCAGAAGTTAGTGATTCACACAGAGGTTGGTGATTCACTCAGAGGGAAGTGATTCACTCAGAGGGTGGTGATTCACTCAGAGTGTAGTGATTCACTCAGAGGATGGTGATTCACTAAGAGGGTAGTGATTCACTCAGAGCGTAGTGATTCACTCAGAGGGTAGTGATTCACTCAGCGGATGGTGATTCACTCAGATGGTAGTGATTCACTTAGAGTGTAGTTATTTACTCAGAGGTTGGTGATTCACTAAGAGATTAGTGATTCACTCAGAGCGTAGTGAGTCACTCAGAGGGTGGTGATCACTCAGAGCGTAGTGATGCACACAGGCAGTAGTGTTTCACTCAGAGCGTGGTGATTCACTCAGAGGGTAGTGATTTACTCGGAGGGTGGTGATTCACTCAGCGGGTAGTGATTCACTCACAGGGTAGTGATTCACTCACAGGGTGCTGATTCACTCAGAGTGTGTTGATTCACTCAGAGGGTAGTGTTTCAATCAGAGGTTAGTGATTTACTCGGAGGGTTTTGATTTACTCAGAGGGTAGTGATTCACTCAGAGTGTAGTCATTTACTCAGAGGGTAGTGATTCACTCAGAGGGTAGTGATTTACTCAGAGTGTGGTGATTTAATCAGAGGGCGGTGATTTAATCAGAGGGTAGTGATTCACTCAGGGAGGATAGCGATTTACTCAGAGAGTGGTGATTCACTCAGAGATTGGTGATTCACTCAGAGGGTAGTGATTCACTCAGAGGGTGGTGATTCACTCAGAGGGTGGTGATTCATTCAGAGGGTAGTGATTTACTCAGCTGGTGCTGATTCACTCAGATGGTAGTGATTCACTCAGATTGTAGTCATTCACTCAGATGGTGGTGATTCACTCAGAGGGTAGTGATTTACTCGGAGGGTGGTGATTTACTCAGAGGGTAGTGATTCACTCAGAGGGTAGTGATTTACTCAGAGTGAAAGTGATTTACTTGGAGGGTGGTGATTCACTCAGAGGGTAGTGAGTCACTCACAGGGTGGTGATTCACTCAGAGCGTAGTGATTCACTCAGACCGTAGTCATTCACTCAGAGGGTGGTGATTCATACAGATGGTAGTGATTCGCTCAGAGGGCGGTGATTCACTCAGAGGTTAGTGATTCACTCAGAGGGTGGTGATTCTCTCAGAGGGTAGTGATTCACTCAGAGGGTCGTGATTCACTCAGAGGGTGGTGATTCATTCAGAGGGTAGTGATTTACTCAGCTGGTGCTGATTCACTCAGATGGTAGTGATTCGCTCAGAGGGTGGTGATACACTCAGGGAGTAGTGATTCACTCAGAAGGTGGTGATTTACTCAGATGCTAGTGATTCACTCAGAGTGCAGTCATTTACTCAGAGGGTAGTGATTCACTCAGAGGGTAGTGATTTACTCAGAATGTGGTGATTTAATCAGAGGGCGGTGATTTACTCAGACGGTAGTGATTCACTCAGGGAGGATAGCGATTTACTCCGAGAGTGGTGATTCACTCAGAGATTGGTGATTCACTCAGAGGGTAGTGATTCACTCAGAGGGTGGTGATTCACTCAGAGTGTGGTGATTCATTCAGAGGTTAGTGATTTACTCAGAGGGTGGTGATTCACTCAGATGCTAGTGATTCACTCAGAGGATGGTGATACACTCAGAGAGTAGTGATTCACTCAGAGGGTGGTGATTCATTCAGAGGGTAGTGATTTACTCAGAGGGTGCTGATTCATTCAGAGGGTAGTGATTTACTCAGAGGGTGCTGATTCACTCAGATGGTAGTGATTCACTCAGAGGGTGGTGATACACTCAGAGGGTAGTGATTCACTCAGAAGGTAGTGATTCACTCAGAAGATAGTGATTCACTCAGAGGGTAGTGCTTCACTGAGAGCGTGGTGATTTACTCAGAGGGTAGTGATTTACTCAGAGGGTAGTGATTCACTCAGAGGGTAGTGATTCACTCAGATTGTAGTCATTCACTCAGATGGTGGTGATTCACTCAGAGGGTAGTGATTTACTCGGAGGGTGGTGATTTACTCAGAGGGTAGTGATTCACTCAGAGGGTAGTGATTTACTCAGAGTGTGGTGATTTGCTCAGAGGGTGGTGATTTACTCAGATGGTAGTGATTCACTCAGGGAGGATAGAGTTTTACTCAGAGTGAAAGTGATTTACTTGGAGGGTGGTGATTCACTCAGAGGGTAGTGAGTCACTCACAGGGTGGTGATTCACTCAGAGCGTAGTGATTCACTCAGACCGTAGGCATTCACTCAGAGGGTGGTGATTCATACAGACGGTAGTGATTCGCTCAGAGGGTGGTGATTCACTCAGAGGGTAGTGATTTACTCAGAGTGTAGTGATTTACTCAGAGGGCGGTGATTCACTCAGAGGTTAGTGATTCACTCAGAGGGT
Source organism: Pristiophorus japonicus (assembly GCF_044704955.1). Classification (NCBI taxonomy): domain Eukaryota; kingdom Metazoa; phylum Chordata; class Chondrichthyes; family Pristiophoridae; genus Pristiophorus; species Pristiophorus japonicus. Next base: position 73,340,230 of record NC_091990.1, read on the forward strand.
GGTGATTCTCTCAGAGGGTAGTGATTCACTCTGAGGGTAGTGATTCACTCAGAGGGTGGTGATTCACTCAGAGTGTCATGATTTACTCAGAGGGTGGTGATTCACTCAGAGGGTAGTGATTCACTCAGAGGGTAGTGATTCACTCAGAGGGTGGTGATGCACTCAGCGGGTAGTGATTCACTCAGAGGATAGTGAATCATTCAGAGGGTGGTGATTCACTCAGTGAGTGGTGAATCACTCAGAGGGCGGTGATTTACTCAGAGGGTAGTGATTCACTCAGGGAGGATAGCGATTTACTCAGAGAGTGGTGATTCACTCAGAGGGCAGTGATTCACTCAGAGCTTGGTGATTCACTCAGAGGGTAGTGATTCACACAGAGGTTGGTGATTCATTCAGAGGGAAGTGATTTACTCGGAGGGTAGTGATTCACTCAGAGGGTAGTGATTCACTCAGACGGTAGTGATTCACTCAGAGGGTGGTGATTCACTAAGAGTGTAGTGATTCACTCAGAGGATGGTGATTCACTAAGAGGGTAGTGATTCACTCAGATGATAGTGAGTCACTCAGAGGGTTGTGATCACTCAGAGCGTAGTGATTCACACAGACAGTCGTGATTCACTCAGAGGGTGGTGATTCACTCAGAGGATGGTGATTCACTCAGAGTGTGGTGATTCAATCAGAGGGTAGTGATTTACTCGGAGGGTAGTGATTCACTCAGCGGGTAGTGATTCACTCACAGGGTAGTGATTCACTCAGAGGGTAGTCATTTACTCAGAGGATAGTGATTCAATCAGAGGGTAGTGATTTACTCAGAGTGTGGTGATTTAATCAGAGAGCGGTGATTCACTCAGAGGGTAGTGATTTACTCGGAGGGTGGTGATTCACTCAGCGGGTAGTGATTCACTCACAGTGTAGTGATTCACTCACAGGGTGCTGATTCACTCAGAGTGTGTTGATTCACTCAGAGGGTAGTGATTCACTCAGAGGGTGGTGATTTACTCAGAGGGTGGTGATTTACTCAGAGGGTGGTGATTCACGAAGAGGGTAGTGTTTCTCTCAGAGGTTAGTGATTTACTCGGAGGGTTTTGATTTACTCAGAGGGTAGTGATTCACTCAGATTGTAGTCATTTACTCAGAGGGTAGTGATTCACTCAGGGGGTAGTGATTTACTCAGAGTGTGGTGATTTAATCAGAGATTGGTGATTCACTCAGAGGGTAGTGATTCACTCAGAGGGTGGTGATTCACTCAAAGGGTGGTGATTCATTCAGAGGGTAGTGATTTACTCAGCTGGTGCTGATTCACTCAGATGGTAGTGATTCACTCAGAGGGTGGTGATACACTCAGAGAGTAGTGATTCACTCAGAGTGTGGTGATTTACTCAGATGCTAGTGATTCACACAGAGGGTAGTGATTCACTCAGAAGGTAGTGATTCACTCAGAGGGTAGTGCTTCACTGAGAGCGTGGTGATTTACTCAGAGGGCAGTGATTTAATCAGAGGGTAGTGATTCACTCAGAGGGTAGTGTTTCACTCAGATGGTAGTCATTCACTCAGATGGTGGTGATTCACTCAGAGGGTAGTGATTCACTCAGAGTGTAGTCATTTACTCAGCGGGTAGTGATTCACTCAGAGGGTAGTGATTTCCTCAGAATGTGGTGATTTAATCAGAGGGCGGTGATTTACTCAGACGGTAGTGATTCACTCAGGGAGGATAGCGATTTACTCAGAGAGTGGTGATTCACTCAGAGATTGGTGATTCACTCAGAGGGTAGTGATTCACTCAGAGGGTGGTGATTCACTCAGAGGGTGGTGATTCACTAAGAGGCTAGTGATTCACTCAGAGGTTAGTGATTTACTCGGAGGGTGGTGATTCACTCAGCGGGTAGTGATTTACTCACAGGGTAGTGATTCACTGACAGGGTGCTGATTCACTCAGAGTGTGTTGATTCACTCAGAGGGTAGTGATTCACTCAGAGGGTGGTGATTTACTCAGTTGGTGGTGATTCACTAAGAGCCTAGTGATTCACTCAGAGATTGGTGATTCACTCAGAGGGTAGTGATTCACTCAGAGGGTGGTGATTAACTCAGAAGTTAGTGATTCACACAGAGGTTGGTGATTCACTCAGAGGGAAGTGATTCACTCAGAGGGTGGTGATTCACTCAGAGTGTAGTGATTCACTCAGAGGATGGTGATTCACTAAGAGGGTAGTGATTCACTCAGAGCGTAGTGATTCACTCAGAGGGTAGTGATTCACTCAGCGGATGGTGATTCACTCAGATGGTAGTGATTCACTTAGAGTGTAGTTATTTACTCAGAGGTTGGTGATTCACTAAGAGATTAGTGATTCACTCAGAGCGTAGTGAGTCACTCAGAGGGTGGTGATCACTCAGAGCGTAGTGATGCACACAGGCAGTAGTGTTTCACTCAGAGCGTGGTGATTCACTCAGAGGGTAGTGATTTACTCGGAGGGTGGTGATTCACTCAGCGGGTAGTGATTCACTCACAGGGTAGTGATTCACTCACAGGGTGCTGATTCACTCAGAGTGTGTTGATTCACTCAGAGGGTAGTGTTTCAATCAGAGGTTAGTGATTTACTCGGAGGGTTTTGATTTACTCAGAGGGTAGTGATTCACTCAGAGTGTAGTCATTTACTCAGAGGGTAGTGATTCACTCAGAGGGTAGTGATTTACTCAGAGTGTGGTGATTTAATCAGAGGGCGGTGATTTAATCAGAGGGTAGTGATTCACTCAGGGAGGATAGCGATTTACTCAGAGAGTGGTGATTCACTCAGAGATTGGTGATTCACTCAGAGGGTAGTGATTCACTCAGAGGGTGGTGATTCACTCAGAGGGTGGTGATTCATTCAGAGGGTAGTGATTTACTCAGCTGGTGCTGATTCACTCAGATGGTAGTGATTCACTCAGATTGTAGTCATTCACTCAGATGGTGGTGATTCACTCAGAGGGTAGTGATTTACTCGGAGGGTGGTGATTTACTCAGAGGGTAGTGATTCACTCAGAGGGTAGTGATTTACTCAGAGTGAAAGTGATTTACTTGGAGGGTGGTGATTCACTCAGAGGGTAGTGAGTCACTCACAGGGTGGTGATTCACTCAGAGCGTAGTGATTCACTCAGACCGTAGTCATTCACTCAGAGGGTGGTGATTCATACAGATGGTAGTGATTCGCTCAGAGGGCGGTGATTCACTCAGAGGTTAGTGATTCACTCAGAGGGTGGTGATTCTCTCAGAGGGTAGTGATTCACTCAGAGGGTCGTGATTCACTCAGAGGGTGGTGATTCATTCAGAGGGTAGTGATTTACTCAGCTGGTGCTGATTCACTCAGATGGTAGTGATTCGCTCAGAGGGTGGTGATACACTCAGGGAGTAGTGATTCACTCAGAAGGTGGTGATTTACTCAGATGCTAGTGATTCACTCAGAGTGCAGTCATTTACTCAGAGGGTAGTGATTCACTCAGAGGGTAGTGATTTACTCAGAATGTGGTGATTTAATCAGAGGGCGGTGATTTACTCAGACGGTAGTGATTCACTCAGGGAGGATAGCGATTTACTCCGAGAGTGGTGATTCACTCAGAGATTGGTGATTCACTCAGAGGGTAGTGATTCACTCAGAGGGTGGTGATTCACTCAGAGTGTGGTGATTCATTCAGAGGTTAGTGATTTACTCAGAGGGTGGTGATTCACTCAGATGCTAGTGATTCACTCAGAGGATGGTGATACACTCAGAGAGTAGTGATTCACTCAGAGGGTGGTGATTCATTCAGAGGGTAGTGATTTACTCAGAGGGTGCTGATTCATTCAGAGGGTAGTGATTTACTCAGAGGGTGCTGATTCACTCAGATGGTAGTGATTCACTCAGAGGGTGGTGATACACTCAGAGGGTAGTGATTCACTCAGAAGGTAGTGATTCACTCAGAAGATAGTGATTCACTCAGAGGGTAGTGCTTCACTGAGAGCGTGGTGATTTACTCAGAGGGTAGTGATTTACTCAGAGGGTAGTGATTCACTCAGAGGGTAGTGATTCACTCAGATTGTAGTCATTCACTCAGATGGTGGTGATTCACTCAGAGGGTAGTGATTTACTCGGAGGGTGGTGATTTACTCAGAGGGTAGTGATTCACTCAGAGGGTAGTGATTTACTCAGAGGGTAGTGATTCACTCAGAGGGTAGTGAGTCACTCACAGGGTGGTGATTCACTCAGAGCGTAGTGATTCACTCAGACCGTAGGCATTCACTCAGAGGGTGGTGATTCATACAGACGGTAGTGATTCGCTCAGAGGGTGGTGATTCACTCAGAGGGTAGTGATTTACTCAGAGTGTAGTGATTTACTCAGAGGGCGGTGATTCACTCAGAGGTTAGTGATTCACTCAGAGGGTGGTGATTCTCTCAGAGGGTAGTGATTCACTCTGAGGGTAGTGATTCACTCAGAGGGTGGTGATTCACTCAGAGTGTCATGATTTACTCAGAGGGTGGTGATTCACTCAGAGGGTAGTGATTCACTCAGAGGGTAGTGATTCACTCAGAGGGTGGTGATGCACTCAGCGGGTAGTGATTCACTCAGAGGATAGTGAATCATTCAGAGGGTGGTGATTCACTCAGTGAGTGGTGAATCACTCAGAGGGCGGTGATTTACTCAGAGGGTAGTGATTCACTCAGGGAGGATAGCGATTTACTCACAGAGTGGTGATTCACTCAGAGATTGGTGATTCACTCAGAGGGCAGTGATTCACTCAGAGCTTGGTGATTCACTCAGAGGGTAGTGATTCACACAGAGGTTGGTGATTCATTCAGAGGGAAGTGATTTACTCGGAGGGTAGTGATTCACTCAGACGGTAGTGATTCACTCAGAGGGTGGTGATTCACTAAGAGTGTAGTGATTCACTCAGAGGATGGTGATTCACTAAGAGGGTAGTGATTCACTCAGATGATAGTGAGTCACTCAGAGGGTTGTGATCACTCAGAGCGTAGTGATTCACACAGACAGTCGTGATTCACTCAGAGGGTGGTGATTCACTCAGAGGATGGTGATTCAATCAGAGGGTAGTGATTTACTCGGAGGGTAGTGATTCACTCAGCGGGTAGTGATTCACTCACAGGGTAGTGATTCACTCACAGGGTGCTGATTCACTCAGAGTGTGTTGATTCACTCAGAGGGTAGTGATTCACTCAGAGGGTGGTGATTTACTCAGAGGGTGGTGATTTACTCAGAGGGTGGTGATTCACGAAGAGGGTAGTGTTTCTCTCAGAGGTTAGTGATTTACTCGGAGGGTTTTGATTTACTCAGAGGGTAGTGATTCACTCAGATTGTAGTCATTTACTCAGAGGGTAGTGATTCACTCAGAGGGTAGTGATTTACTCAGAGTGTGGTGATTTAATCAGAGATTGGTGATTCACTCAGAGGGTAGTGATTTACTCAGCTGGTGCTGATTCACTCAGATGGTAGTGATTCACTCAGAGGGTGGTGATACACTCAGAGAGTAGTGATTCACTCAGAGTGTGGTGATTTACTCAGATGCTAGTGATTCACACAGAGGGTAGTGATTCACTCAGAAGGTAGTGATTCACTCAGAGGGTAGTGCTTCACTGAGAGCGTGGTGATTTACTCAGAGGGTAGTGATTTAATCAGAGGGTAGTGATTCACTCAGAGGGTAGTGTTTCACTCAGATGGTAGTCATTCACTCAGATGGTGGTGATTCACTCAGAGGGTAGTGATTCACTCAGAGTGTAGTCATTTACTCAGAGGGTAGTGATTCACTCAGAGGGTAGTGATTTCCTCAGAATGTGGTGATTTAATCAGAGGGCGGTGATTTACTCAGACGGTAGTGATTCACTCAGGGAGGATAGCGATTTACTCAGAGAGTGGTGATTCACTCAGAGATTGGTGATTCACTCAGAGGGTAGTGATTCACTCAGAGGGTGGTGATTCACTCAGAGGGTGGTGATTCACTAAGAGGCTAGTGATTCACTCAGAGGTTAGTGATTTACTCGGAGGGTGGTTATTCACTCAGCGGGTAGTGATTTACTCACAGGGTAGTGATTCACTGACAGGGTGCTGATTCACTCAGAGTGTGTTGATTCACTCAGAGGGTAGTGATTCACTCAGAGGGTGGTGATTTACTCAGTTGGTGGTGATTCACTAAGAGCCTAGTGATTCACTCAGAGGTTAGTGATTTACTCGGAGGGTAGTGATTCACGCAGGGAGGATAGCGATTTACTCCGAGAGTGGTGATTCACTCAGAGATTGGTGATTCACTCAGAGGGTAGTGATTCACTCAGAGGGTGGTGATTCACTCAGAAGTTAGTGATTCACACAGAGGTTGGTGATTCACTCAGAGGGAAGTGATTCACTCAGAGGGTGGTGATTCACTCAGAGTGTAGTGATTCACTCAGAGGATGGTGATTCACTAAGAGGGTAGTGATTCACTCAGAGCGTAGTGATTCACTCAGAGGGTAGTGATTCACTCAGCGGATGGTGATTCACTCAGAGGGTAGTGATTCACTTAGAGTGTAGTTATTTACTCAAAGGTTGGTGATTCACTAAGAGATTAGTGATTCACTCAGAGCGTAGTGAGTCACTCAGAGGGTGGTGATCACTCAGAGCGTAGTGATGCACACAGGCAGTAGTGATTCACTCAGAGCGTGGTGATTCACTCAGAGGGTAGTGATTTACTCGGAGGGTGGTGATTCACTCAGCGGGTAGTGATTCACTCACAGGGTGCTGATTCACTCAGAGTGTGTTGATTCACTCAGAGGGTAGTGTTTCAATCAGAGGTTAGTGATTTACTCGGAGGGTTTTGATTTACTCAGAGGGTAGTGATTCACTCAGAGTGTAGTCATTTACTCAGAGGGTAGTGATTCACTCAGAGGGTAGTGATTTACTCAGAGTGTGGTGATTTAATCAGAGGGCGGTGATTTACTCAGACGGTAGTGATTCACTCAGGGAGGATAGCGATTTACTCAGAGAGTGGTGATTCACTCAGAGATTGGTGATTCACTCAGAGGGTAGTGATTCACTCAGAGGGTAGTGATTCACTCAGAGGGTGGTGATTCACTCAGAGGGTGGTGATTCATTCAGAGGGTAGTGATTTACTCAGCTGGTGCTGATTCACTCAGATGGTAGTGATTCACTCAGAGGGTAGTGATTCACTCAGAGGGTGGTGATTCATTCAGAGGGTAGTGATTTACTCAGCTGGTGCTGATTCACTCAGATGGTAGTGATTCACTCAGATTGTAGTCATTCACTCAGATGGTGGTGATTCACTCAGAGGGTAGTGATTTACTCGGAGGGTGGTGATTTACTCAGAGAGTAGTGATTCACTCAGAGGGTAGTGATTTACTCAGAGTGAAAGTGATTTACTTGGAGGGTGGTGATTCACTCAGAGGGTAGTGAGTCACTCACAGGGTGGTGATTCACTCAGAGCGTAGTGATTCACTCAGACCGTAGTCATTCACTCAGAGGGTGGTGATTCATACAGATGGTAGTGATTCGCTCAGAGGGTGGTGATTCACTCAGAGGGTAGTGATTTACTCAGAGTGTAGTGATTTACTCAGAGGGCGGTGATTCACTCAGAGGTTAGTGATTCACTCAGAGGGTGGTGATTCTCTCAGAGGGTAGTGATTCACTCAGAGGGTCGTGATTCACTCAGAGGGTGGTGATTCATTCAGAGGGTAGTGATTTACTCAGCTGGTGCTGATTCACTCAGATGGTAGTGATTCGCTCAGAGGGTGGTGATACACTCAGAGAGTAGTGATTCACTCAGAAGGTGGTGATTTACTCAGATGCTAGTGATTCACTCAGAGTGCAGTCATTTACTCAGAGGGTAGTGATTCACTCAGAGGGTAGTGATTTACTCAGAATGTGGTGATTTAATCAGAGGGCGGTGATTCACTCAGAGGGTAGTGATTCACTCAGAGGTTAGTGATTTACTCAGAGGGTGGTGATTCACTCAGATGCTAGTGATTCACTCAGAGGATGGTGATACACTCAGAGAGTAGTGATTCACTCAGAGGGTGGTGATTCATTCAGAGGGTAGTGATTTACTCAGAGGGTGCTGATTCATTCAGAGGGTAGTGATTTACTCAGAGGGTGCTGATTCACTCAGATGGTAGTGATTCATTCAGAGGGTGGTGATACACTCAGAGGGTAGTGATTCACTCAGAAGGTAGTGATTCACTCAGAAGATAGTGATTCACTCAGAGGGTAGTGCTTCACTGAGAGCGTGATGATTTACTCAGAGGGTAGTGATTTACTCAGAGGGTAGTGATTCACTCAGAGGGTAGTGATTCACTCAGATTGTAGTCATTCACTCAGATGGTGGTGATTCACTCAGAGGGTAGTGATTTACTCGGAGGGTGGTGATTTACTCAGAGGGTAGTGATTCACTCAGAGGGTAGTGATTTACTCAGAGGGTAGTGATTTGCTCAGAGGGCGGTGATTTACTCAGATGGTAGTGATTCACTCAGGGAGGATAGAGTTTTACTCAGAGTGAAAGTGATTTACTTGGAGGGTGGTGATTCACTCAGAGGGTAGTGTGTCACTCACAGGGTGGTGATTCACTCAGAGCGTAGTGATTCACTCAGACCGTAGGCATTCACTCAGAGGGTGGTGATTCATACAGACGGTAGTGATTCGCTCAGAGGGTGGTGATTCACTCAGAGGGTAGTGATTTACTCAGAGTGTAGTGATTTACTCAGAGGGCGGTGATTCACTCAGAGGTTAGTGATTCACTCAGAGGGTGGTGATTCTCTCAGAGGGTAGTGATTCACTCTGAGGGTAGTGATTCACTCAGAGGGTGGTGATTCACTCAGAGTGTCATAATTTACTCAGAGGGTGGTGATTCACTCAGAGGGTAGTGATTCACTCAGAGGGTAGTGATTCACTCAGAGGGTGGTGATGCACTCAGCGGGTAGTGATTCACTCAGAGGATAGTGAATCATTCAGAGGGTGGTGATTCACTCAGTGAGTGGTGAATCACTCAGAGGGCGGTGATTTACTCAGAGGGTAGTGATTCACTCAGGGAGGATAGCGATTTACTCACAGAGTGGTGATTCACTCAGAGATTGGTGATTCACTCAGAGGGCAGTGATTCACTCAGAGCTTGGTGATTCACTCAGAGGGTAGTGATTCACACAGAGGTTGGTGATTCACTAAGAGTGTAGTGATTCACTCGGAGGGTAGTGATTCACTAAGAGGGTAGTGATTCACTCAGATGATAGTGAGTCACTCAGAGGGTTGTGATCACTCAGAGCGTAGTGATTCACACAGACAGTCGTGATTCACTCAGAGGGTGGTGATTCACTCAGAGGATGGTGATTCACTCAGAGTGTGGTGATTCAATCAGAGGGTAGTGATTTACTCGGAGGGTAGTGATTCACTCAGCGGGTAGTGATTCACTCACAGGGTAGTGATTCACTCAGAGGGTAGTCATTTACTCAGAGGATAGTGATTCAATCAGAGGGTAGTGATTTACTCGGAGGGTAGTGATTCACTCAGAGGGTAGTCATTTACTCAGAGGATAGTGATTCAATCAGAGGGTAGTGATTTACTCAGAGTGTGGTGATTTAATCAGAGAGCGGTGATTCACTCAGAGGGTAGTGATTTACTCGGAGGGTGGTGATTCACTCAGCGGGTAGTGATTCACTCACAGTGTAGTGATTCACTCACAGGGTGCTGATTCACTCAGAGTGTGTTGATTCACTCAGAGGGTAGTGATTCACTCAGAGGGTTTTGATTTACTCAGAGGGTAGTGATTCACTCAGATTGTAGTCATTTACTCAGAGGGTAGTGATTCACTCAGAGGGTAGTGATTTACTCAGAGTGTGGTGATTTAATCAGAGATTGGTGATTCACTCAGAGGGTAGTGATTCACTCAGAGGGTGGTGATTCACTCAAAGGGTGGTGATTCATTCAGAGGGTAGTGATTTACTCAGCTGGTGCTGATTCACTCAGATGGTAGTGATTCACTCAGAGGGTGGTGATACACTCAGAGAGTAGTGATTCACTCAGAGTGTGGTGATTTACTCAGATGCTAGTGATTCACACAGAGGATAGTGATTCACTCAGAAGGTAGTGATTCACTCAGAGGGTAGTGCTTCACTGAGAGCGTGGTGATTTACTCAGAGGGTAGTGATTTAATCAGAGGGTAGTGATTCACTCAGAGGGTAGTGTTTCACTCAGATGGTAGTCATTCACTCAGATGGTGGTGATTCACTCAGAGGGTAGTGATTCACTCAGAGGGTAGTGATTCACTCAGAGTGTAGTCATTTACTCAGCGGGTAGTGATTCACTCAGAGGGTAGTGATTTCCTCAGAATGTGGTGATTTAATCAGAGGGCGGAGATTTACTCAGACGGTAGTGATTCACTCAGGGAGGATAGCGATTTACTCAGAGAGTGGTGATTCACTCAGAGATTGGTGATTCACTCAGAGGGTGGTGATTCACTAAGAGGCTAGTGATTCACTCAGAGGTTAGTGATTTACTCGGAGGGTGGTGATTCACTCAGCGGGTAGTGATTCACTCAGAGGGTGGTGATTTACTCAGTTGGTGGTGATTCACTAAGAGCCTAGTGATTCACTCAGAGGTTAGTGATTTACTCGGAGGGTAGTGATTCACGCAGGGAGGATAACGATTTACTCCGAGAGTGGTGATTCACTCAGAGATTGGTGATTCACTCAGAGGGTAGTGATTCACTCAGAGGGTGGTGATTCACTCAGAGGGTGGTGATTCACTCAGAAGTTAGTGATTCACACAGAGGTTGGTGATTCACTCAGAGGGAAGTGATTCACTCAGAGGGTGGTGATTCACTCAGAGTGTAGTGATTCACTCAGAGGATGGTGATTCACTAAGAGGGTAGTGATTCACTCAGAGCGTAGTGATTCACTCAGAGGGTAGTGATTCACTCAGCGGATGGTGATTCACTCAGAGGGTAGTGATTCACTTAGAGTGTAGTTATTTACTCAGAGGTTGGTGATTCACTAAGAGATTAGTGATTCACTCAGAGCGTAGTGAGTCACTCAGAGGGTGGTGATCACTCAGAGCGTATTGATGCACACAGGCAGTAGTGATTCACTCAGAGCGTGGTGATTCACTCAGAGGGTAGTGATTTACTCGGAGGGTGGTGATTCACTCAGCGGGTAGTGATTCACTCACAGGGTAGTGATTCACTCACAGGGTGCTGATTCACTCAGAGTGTGTTGATTCACTCAGAGGGTAGTGTTTCAATCAGAGGTTAGTGATTTACTCGGAGGGTTTTGATTTACTCAGAGGGTAGTGATTTACTCAGAGTGTGGTGATTTAATCAGAGATTGGTGATTCACTCAGAGGGTAGTGATTCACTCAGAGGGTGGTGATTCACTCAGAGGGTGGTGATTCATTCAGAGGGTAGTGATTTACTCAGCTGGTGCTGATTCACTCAGATGGTAGTGATTCACTCAGAGGGTGGTGATACACTCAGAGAGTAGTGATTCACTCAGAGTGTGGTGATTTACTCAGATGCTAGTGATTCACACAGAGGGTAGTGATTCACTCAGAAGGTAGTGATTCACTCAGAGGGTAGTGCTTCACTGAGAGCGTGGTGATTTACTCAGAGGGTAGTGATTTAATCAGAGGGTAGTGATTCACTCAGAGGGTAGTGTTTCACTCAGATGGTAGTCATTCACTCAGATGGTGGTGATTCACTCAGAGGGTAGTGATTCACTCAGAGTGTAGTCATTTACTCAGCGGGTAGTGATTCACTCAGAGGGTAGTGATTTCCTCAGAATGTGGTGATTTAATCAGAGGGCGGTGATTTACTCAGACGGTAGTGATTCACTCAGGGAGGATAGCGATTTACTCAGAGAGTGGTGATTCACTCAGAGATTGGTGATTCACTCAGAGGGTAGTGATTTACTCAGAGTGTAGTGATTTACTCAGAGGGCGGTGATTCACTCAGAGGTTAGTGATTCACTCAGAGGGTGGTGATTCTCTCAGACGGTAGTGATTCACTCTGAGGGTAGTGATTCACTCAGAGGGTGGTGATTCACTCAGAGTGTCATGATTTACTCAGAGGGTGGTGATTCACTCAGAGGGTAGTGATTCACTCAGAGGGTAGTGATTCACTCAGAGGGTGGTGATGCACTCAGCGGGTAGTGATTCACTCAGAGGATAGTGAATCATTCAGAGGGTGGTGATTCACTCAGTGAGTGGTGAATCACTCAGAGGGCGGTGAATTACTCAGAGGGTAGTGATTCACTCAGGGAGGATAGCGATTTACTCACAGAGTGGTGATTCACTCAGAGCGTGGTGATTCACTCAGAGGGTAGTGATTCACACAGAGGTTGGTGATTCATTCAGAGGGAAGTGATTTACTCGGAGGGTAGTGATTCACTCAGAGGGTAGTGATTCACTCAGACGGTAGTGATTCACTCAGAGGGTGGTGATTCACTCAGAGTGTAGTGATTCACTCAGAGGATGGTGATTCACTAAGAGGGTAGTGATTCACTCAGATGATAGTGAGTCACTCAGAGGGTTGTGATCACTCAGAGCGTAGTGATTCACACAGACAGTCGTGATTCACTCAGAGGGTGGTGATTCACTCAGAGGATGGTGATTCACTCAGAGTGTGGTGATTTAATCAGAGAGCGGTGATTCACTCAGAGGGTAGTGATTTACTCGGAGGGTGGTGATTCACTCAGCGGGTAGTGATTCACTCACAGGGTAGTGATTCACTCACAGGGTGCTGATTCACTCAGAGTGTGTTGATTCACTCAGAGGGTAGTGATTCACTCAGAGGGTGGTGATTTACTCAGAGGGTGGTGATTTACTCAGAGGGTAGTGATTCACTCAGAGGGTGGTGATTCACTCAGAGGGTGGTGATTCATTCAGAGGGTAGTGATTTACTCAGCTGGTGCTGATTCACTCAGATGGTAGTGATTCACTCAGAGGGTGGTGATACACTCAGAGAGTAGTGATTCACTCAGAGTGTGGTGATTTACTCAGATGCTAGTGATTCACACAGAGGGTAGTGATTCACTCAGAAGGTAGTGATTCACTCAGAGGGTAGTGCTTCACTGAGAGCGTGGTGATTTACTCAGAGGGTAGTGATTTAATCAGAGGGTAGTGATTCACTCAGAGGGTAGTGTTTCACTCAGATGGTAGTCATTCACTCAGATGGTGGTGATTCACTCAGAGGGTAGTGATTCACTCAGAGTGTAGTCATTTACTCAGCGGGTAGTGATTCACTCAGAGGGTAGTGATTTCCTCAGAATGTGGTGATTTAATCAGAGGAAGGTGATTTACTCAGACGGTAGTGATTCACTCAGGGAGGATAGCGATTTACTCAGAGGGTAGTGATTCACTCAGAGGGTAGTGATTTCCTCAGAGTGTGGTGATTTAATCAGAGGGCGGTGATTTACTCAGACGGTAATGATTCACTCAGGGAGGATAGCGATTTACTCAGAGAGTGGTGATTCACTCAGAGATTGGTGATTCACTCAGTGGGTAGTGATTCACTCAGAGGGTGGTGATTCACTCAGAGAGTGGTGATTCATTCAGAGGGTAGTGATTTACTCAGCGGGTAGTGATTTACTCACAGGGTAGTGATTCACTCACAGGGTGCTGATTCACTCAGAGTGTGTTGATTCACTCAGAGGGTAGTGATTCACTCAGAGGGTGGTGATTTACTCAGTTGGTGGTGATTCACTAAGAGGCTAGTGATTCACTCAGAGGTTAGTGATTTACTCGGAGGGTGGTGATTCACTCAGCGGGTAGTGATTTACTCACAGGGTAGTGATTCACTGACAGGGTGCTGATTCACTCAGAGAATGTTGATTCACTCAGAGGGTAGTGATTCACTCAGAGGGTGGTGATTTACTCATTTGGTGGTGATTCACTAAGAGGCTAGTGATTCACTCAGAGGTTAGTGATTTACTCGGAGGGTAGTGATTCACGCAGGGAGGATAGCGATTTACTCCGAGAGTGGTGATTCACTCAGAGATTGGTGATTCACTCAGAGGGTAGTGATTCACTCAGAGGGTGGTGATTCACTCAGAAGTTAGTGATTCACACAGAGGTTGGTGATTCACTCAGAGGGAAGTGATTCACTCAGAGGGTGGTGATTCACTCAGAGGTTGGTGATTCACTAAGAGATTAGTGATTCACACAGAGCGTAGTGAGTCACTCAGAGGGTGGTGATCACTCAGAGCGTAGTGATGCACACAGACAGTAGTGATTCACTCAGAGCGTGGTGATTCACTCAGAGGGTAGTGATTCACTCAGACGGTAGTGATTCACTCAGAGGGTGGTGATTCACTCAGCGGATGGTGATTCACTCAGAGGGTGCTGATTCACTCAGAGTGTGTTGATTCACTCAGAGGGTAGTGCTTCACTCAGAGGGTGGTGATTTACTCAGAGGGTAGTGATTCACTCAGATAGTGGTAATTCACTCAGAGGGTATTGATTCACTCAGAGGGTAGTGATTCACTCGGAGGGTGCTGATTTACTCATAGGGTGGTGATTCACTAAGAGGGTAGTGATTCACTCAGAGGATAGTGAGTCACTCAGAGGGTTGTGATCACTCAGAGCGTAGTGATTCATACAGACAGTCCTGATTCACTCAGAGGGTGGTGATTCACTCAGAGGGTAGTGATTCACTCAGACGGTAGTGATTCACTCAGAGGGTGGTGATTCACTCAGAGGATGGTGATTCACTCAGAGGCTGATGATTCACTCAGAGGGTAGTGATTCACTCAGAGGGTAGTGCTTCACTCAGAGAGTGGTGATTTACTCAGAGGTTAGTGATTTACTCAGACGGTAGTTATTCAATCAGAGGGTAGTGATTCACTCAGAGGGTGGTGATTCATTCAGAGGGTTGTGATTCACTCAGATGGTAGTCATTCACTCAGAGGGTGGTGGTTCACTCAGAGGGTAGTGAATCACTCAGAGGGTGGTGATTCACTCAGAGGGTAGTGATTCACTCAGAGGGTAGTGATTTACTCGGAGGGTGGTGATTTACTCTGAGGGTAGTGATTCACTCTGAGGGTAGTGATTTACTCTGAGGGTAGTGATTCACTCAGAGGGTAGTGATTTACTCGGAGTGTTGTGATTTGCTCAGAGGGCGGTGATTTAATCAGATGGTAGTGATTCACTCAGGGAGGATAGAGTTTTACTCAGAGGGAAAGTGATTTACTTGGAGGGTGGTGATTCACTAAGAGGGTAGTGAGTCACTCAGAGGGTGATGATCACTCAGAGCGTAGTGATTCACACAGACCGTAGTGATTCACTCAGAGGGTAGTGAGTCACTCACAGGGTGGTGATTCACTCAGAGGATAGTGATTCACTCAGACCGTAGTGATTCACTCAGAGGGTGGTGATTCACTCAGAGGGTAGTAATTCACTCAGACGGTAGTGATTCACTCAAAGGGTGGTGATTCACTCAGAGGGAAGTGATTTACTCGGAGGGTGTTGATTCACTCAGTGATTCACTCAGAGGGTGCTGATTTACTCAGAGGGTGGTGATTCACTCAGAGGGTAGTGCTTCACTCAGAGGGTGGTGATTTACTCAGAGGGTAGTGATTCACTCAGAGGGTGCTGATTTACTCAGAGGGTGGTGATTCACTCAGAGGGTAGTGCTTCACTCAGAGGGTGGTGATTCACTCAGAGGGTAGTGATTTACTCAGAGGGTGCTGATTTACTCAGAGGGTGGTGATTCACTAAGAGGGTAGTGATTTACTCAGAGGATAGTGAGTCACTCAGAGGGTGGTGATCACTCAGAGGGTGGTGATTCACTCAGCGGGTAGTGATTCACTCACAGGGTGGTGATTTACTCAGAGGGTGGTGATTCACTAAGAGGGTAGTGATTCACTCAGAGGTTAGTGATTTACTCGGAGGGTGTTGATTTACTCAGAGGGTAATGATTCACTCAGAGAATAGTCATTTACTCAGAGGGTAGTGATTCACTCAGAGGGTAGTGATTTACTCGGAGTGTGGTGATTTAATCAGAGGGCGGTGATTTATTCAGACGGTAGTGATTCACTCAGGGATGATAGCGATTTACTCAGAGAGTGGTGATTCACACAGAGTGTGTTGATTCACTCAGAGAGTAGTGAGTCACTCACAGGGTGGTGATTCACTCAGAGCGTCGTGATTCACTCAGACCGTAGTGATTCACTCACAGGGTGGTGATTCACTCAGAGCGTCGTGATTCACTGAGACCGTAGTTATTCACTCAGAGGGTGGTGTTTCACTCAGAGGCTGGTAATTCACTCAGACGGTAGTGATTCACTCAGAGGGTGGTGTTTCACTCAGAGGCTGGTAATTCACTCAGACGGTAGTGATTCACTCAAACGGTGGTGATTCACTCAGAGGGTGCTGATTTACTCAGAGGGTGGTGAATCACTCAGAGAGTAGTGATTCACTCAGAGGGTGCTGATTTACTCAGAGGGTGGTGAATCACTCAGAGAGTAGTGATTCACTCAAAGGTTGGTGATTTACTCAGAAGGTGGTGATTCACTAAGAGGGTAGTGATTCACTCAGAGCGTAGTGATGCACACAGACAGTAGTGATTCACTCAGAGGGTGGTGATTTACTCAGAGGCTAGTGATTCACTCAGAGGGTAGTGAGTTACTCAGAGGGTGGTGATTCACTCAGAGGATGGTGATTCACTCAGAGTGTGGTGATTCAATCAGAGGGTAGTGATTCACTCAGAGGGTGGTGATTCACTCAGAGGGTAGTGATTTACTCGGAGGGTGGTGATTCACTCAGCGGGTAGTGATTCACTCAGAGGATGGTGATTCACTCACAGGGTGCTGATTCACTCAGAGTGTGTTGATTCACTCAGAGGGTAGTGATTCACTCAGAGGGTGGTGATTTACTCAGAGGGTAGTGATTCACTCAGACGGTAGTGATTCACTCAGAGGGTGGTGATTCACTCAGAGGATGGTGATTCACTCAGAGGGTGCTGATTCACTCAGAGTGTGTTGATTCACTCAGAGGGTAGTGATTCACTCAGAGGGTGGTGATTTACTCAGAGGGTGGTGATTCACTAAGAGGGTAGTGATTCACTCAGAGCGTAGTGATTCACTCAGAGGGTGGTGATTTACTCAGAGGGTGGTGATTCACTAAGAGGGTAGTGATTCACTCAGAGCGTAGTGATGCACACAGACAGCAGTGATTCACTCAGAGGGTGGTGCTTTACTCAGAGCCTAGTGATTCACTCAGAGGGTAGTGAGTTACTCAGACGGTAGTGATTCACTCAGAGGGTAGTGATTCACTCAGAGGGTGGTGATTCACTCAGAGGGTTGTGATTCACTCAGATGGTAGTCATTCACTCAGAGGGTGGTGATTCACTCAGAGGGTAGTGATTCACTCAGAGGGTAGTGATTCACTCAGCGGTAGTGATTTACTCGGAGGGTGGTGATTTACTCAGAGGGTAGTGATTTACTCAGAGATTAGTGATTTACTCAGAGGGTAGTGATTCACTCAGAGGTTAGTGATTTACTCGGAGTGTGGTGATTTGCTCAGAGGGCGGTGATTTACTCAGATGGTAGTGATTCACTCAGGGAGGATAGAGTTTTACTCAGAGGGAAAGTGATTTACTTGGAGGGTGGTGATTCACTAAGAGGGTAGTGAGTCACTCAGAGGGTGATGATCACTCAGAGCGTAGTGATTCACACAGACCATAGTGATTCACTCAGAGGGAAGTGAGTCACTCACAGGGTGGTGATTCACTCAGAGCGTAGTGATTCACTCAGAGGGTGCTGTTTTACTCAGAGTATGGTGATTCACTCAGAGGGTAGTGCTTCACTCAGAGGGTGGTGATTTACTCAGATGGTAGTGATTCACTCAGATAGTGGTAATTCACTCAGAGGGTATTGATTGACTCAGAGGGTAGTGATTCACTCAGAGGGTGCTGATTTACTCATAGGGTGGTGATTCACTAAGAGGGTAGTGATTCACTCAGAGGATAGTGAGTCACTCAGAGGGTGGTGATCACTCAGAGCGTAGTGATTCATACAGACAGTCCTGATTCACTCAGAGGGTGGTGATTCACTCAGAGGGTAGTGATTCACTCAGACGGTAGTGATTCACTCAGAGGGTGGTGATTCACTCAGAGGATGGTGATTCACTCAGAGGCTGATGATTCACTCAGAGGGTAGTGCTTCACTCAGAGAGTGGTGATTTACTCAGAGGTTAGTGATTTACTCAGACGGTAGTTATTCAATCAGAGGGTAGTGATTCACTCAGAGGGTGGTGATTCATTCATAGGGTTGTGATTCACTCAGATGGTAGTCATTCACTCAGAGGGTGGTGATTCACTCAGAGGGTAGTGAATCACTCAGAGGGTGGTGATTCACTCAGAGGGTAGTGATTCACTCAGAGGGTAGTGATTTACTCGGAGGGTGGTGATTTACTCGGAGTGTTGTGATTTGCTCAGAGGGCGGTGATTTACTCAGATGGTAGTGATTCACTCAGGGAGGATAGAGTTTTACTCAGAGGGAAAGTGATTTACTTGGAGGGTCGTGATTCACTCAGAGGATGGTGATTCACTCAGAGGCTGATGATTCACTCAGAGGGTAGTGCTTCACTCAGAGAGTGGTGATTCACTCAGAGGGTAGTAATTCACTCAGACGGTAGTGATTCACTCAAAGGGTGGTGATTCACTCAGAGGGAAGTGATTTACTCGGAGGGTGTTGATTCACTCAGAGGGTAGTGATTCACTCAGAGGGTGCTGATTTACTCAGAGGGTGCTGATTTACTCAGAGGGTGGTGATTCACTAAGAGGGTAGTGATTTACTCAGAGGATAGTGAGTCACTCAGAGGGTGGTGATCACTCAGAGGGTGGTGATTCACTCAGCGGATAGTGATTCACTCACAGGGTGGTGATTTACTCAGAGGATGGTGATTCACTCAGAGGCTGATGATTCACTCAGAGGGTAGTGCTTCACTCAGAGAGTGGTGATTTACTCAGAGGTTAGTGATTTACTCAGACGGTAGTTATTCAATCAGAGGGTAGTGATTCACTCAGAGGGTGGTGATTCATTCAGAGGGTTGTGATTCACTCAGATGGTAGTCATTCACTCAGAGGGTGGTGATTCACTCAGAGGGTAGTGATTCACTCAGAGGGTAGTGATTTACTCGGAGGGTGGTGATTTACTCGGAGTGTTGTGATTTGCTCAGAGGGCGGTGATTTACTCAGATGGTAGTGATTCACTCAGGGAGGATAGAGTTTTACTCAGAGGGAAAGTGATTTACTTGGAGGGTCGTGATTCACTCAGAGGATGGTGATTCACTCAGAGGCTGATGATTCACTCAGAGGGTAGTGCTTCACTCAGAGAGTGGTGATTCACTCAGAGGGTAGTAATTCACTCAGACGGTAGTGATTCACTCAAAGGGTGGTGATTCACTCAGAGGGAAGTGATTTACTCGGAGGGTGTTGATTCACTCAGAGGGTAGTGATTCACTCAGAGGGTGCTGATTTACTCAGAGGGTGCTGATTTACTCAGAGGGTGTTGATTTACTCAGAGGGTAATGATTCACTCAGAGAATAGTCATTTACTCAGAGGGTAGTGATTCACTCAGAAGGTAGTGATTTACTCGGAGTGTAGTGATTTAATCAGAGGGCGGTGATTTACTCAGACGGTAGTGATTCACTCAGGGATGATAGCGATTTACTCAGAGAGTGGTGATTCACACAGAGTGTTTGATTCACTCAGAGGGTAGTGAGTCACTCACAGGGTGGTGATTCACTCAGAGCGTCGTGATTCACTCAGACCGTAGTGATTCACTCACAGGGTGGTGATTCACTCAGAGCGTCGTGATTCACTGAGACCGTAGTTATTCACTCAGAGTGTGGTGTTTCACTCAGAGGCTGGTAATTCACTCAGACGGGAGTGATTCACTCAAACGGTTGTGATTCACTCAGAGGGAACTGATTTACTCGGAGGGTGTTGATTCACTCAGAGGGTAGTGATTCACTCAGAGGGTGCTGATTTACTCAGAGGGTGGTGAATCACTCAGAGGGTAGTGCTTCACTCAGAGAGTGGTGATTTACTCAGAGGGTACTGATTCACTCAGAGGATAGTGATTCACTCAGAGGGTGCTGATTTACTCAGAGGGTGGTGATTCACTAAGAGGGTAGTGATTTACTCAGAGGATAGTGAGTCACTCAGAGGGTGGTGATCACTCAGAGCATAGTGATGCACACAGACAGTAGTGTTTCACTCAAAGGGTGGTGATTCACTCAGAGAGTAGTGATTCACTCAGACGGTAGTGATTCACTCAGAGGGTGGTGATTCACTCAGAGGATGGTGATTCACTCAGAGAGTAGTGATTCACTCAGACGGTAGTGATTCACTCAGAGTGTGGTGATTCAATCAGAGGGTAGTGATTCACTCAGAGGGTGGTGATTCACTCAGAGGGTAATGATTTACTCGGAGGGTGGTGATTCACTCAGCGGGTAGTGATTCACTCACAGGGTAGTGATTCACTCACAGGGTGCTGATTCACTCAGAGTGTGTTGATTCACTCAGAGGGTAGTGATTCACTCATAGGGTGGTGATTTACTCAGAGGGTGGTGATTCACTAAGAGGGTAGTGATTCACTCAGTGGGTGGTGATTCACTCAGAGGATGGTGAGTCACTCACAGGGTGGTGATTCACTCAGAGCGTCGTGATTCACTCAGACCGTAGTGATTCACTCACAGGGTGGTGATTCACAGAGGGTAGTAATTCACTCAGACGGTAGTGATTCACTCAAAGGGTGGTGATTCATTCAGAGGGAAGTGATTTACTCAGAGGGTAGTGATTCACTCAGAGAGTGGTGATTCACTCAGAGGGTGTTGATTCACTCAGAGGGTAGTGATTCACTCAGAGGGTGCTGATTTCCTCAGAGGGTGGTGATTCACTAAGAGGGTAGTGATTCACTCAGAGGATAGTGAGTCACTCAGAGGGTGGTGATCACTCAGAGCATAGTGATGCACACAGACAGTAGTGATTCACTCAGAGGGTGGTGATTCACTCAGAGGGTAGTGATTCACTCAGACGGTAGTGATTCACTCAGAGGGTGGTGATTCACTCAGAGGATGGTGATTCACTCAGACTGTGGTGATTCAATCAGAGGGTAGTGATTCACTCAGAGGGTGGTGATTCACTCAGAGGGTAGTGATTTACTCGGAGGGTGGTGATTCACTCAGCGGGTAGTGATTCACTCACAGGGTAGTGATTCACTCACAGGGTGCTGATTCACTCAGAGTGTGTTGATTCACTCAGAGGGTAGTGATTCACTCTCAGGGTGGTGATTTACTCAGAGGATGGTGATTCACTAAGAGGGTAGTGATTCACTCAGAGGTTAGTGATTTACTCGAAGGGTGTTGATTTACTCAGAGGGTAATGATTCACTCAGAGGATAGTCATTTACTCAGAGGGTAGTGATTCACTCAGAGGGTAGTGATTTACTCGGAGTGTGGTGATTCAATCAGACATTGGCGATTCACTCAGAGGGTAGTGATTCACTCGGAGGATAGTGATTCATTCAGAGGGTAGTGATTCACTGAGACGGTAGTGATTCACTCAGAGGGTGGTGATTCACTCAGAGTGTAGTGATTCACAGAGGATGGTGATTCACTAAGAGGGTAGTGATTCACTCAGAGGATAGTGAGTCACTCAGAGGGTGGTGATCACTCAGAGCGTAGTGATTCGCACAAACAGTAGTGATTCACTCAGAGGTTGGTGATTCACTCAGAGGGTAGTGATTCACTCAGACGGTAGTGGTTCACTCAGAGGGTGGTGATTCACTCAGAGGGTGGTGATTCACTCAGAGGGTAGTGATTCACTCAGAGGGTAGTGATTTACTCGGAGGGTGGTGATTTACTCAGAGGGTAGTGATTCACTCAGAGGGTGGTGATTTACTCAGACGGTGGTGATTCACTAAGAGGGTAGTGATTCACTCAGAGCGTAGTGATGCACACATACAGTAGTGATTCACTCAGAGGGTGGTGCTTTACTCAGAGGCTAGTGATTCACTCAGAGGGTAGTGAGTGACTCAGACGGTAGTGATTCACTCAGAGGGTAGTGATTCACTCAGAGGGTGGTGATTCACTCAGAGGGTTGTGATTCACTCAGATGGTAGTGATTCACTCAGAGGGTGGTGATTCACTCAGAGTGTTGTGATTCACTCAGATGGTAGTCATTCACTCAGAGGGTGGTGATTCACTCAGAGGGTAGTGATTCACTCAGAGGGTAGTGATTCACTCAGAGGGTAGTGATTCACTCAGAGGGTAGTGATTCACTCAGAGGGTAGGGCTTCACTCAGAGATTGGTGATTTACTCAGAGGTTAGTGATTCACTCAGAGGGTGGTGATTTACTCAGAGGGTGGTGATTCACTAAGAGGGTAGTGATTCACTCAGAGCGTAGTGATGCACACATACAGTAGTGATTCACTCAGAGGGTGGTGCTTTACTCAGAGGCTAGTGATTCACTCAGAGGGTAGTGAGTGACTCAGAGGGTAGTGATTCACTCAGAGGGTGGTGATTCACTCAGAGGGTTGTGATTCACTCAGATGGTAGTGATTCACTCAGAGGGTGGTGATTCACTCAGAGTGTTGTGATTCACTCAGATGGTAGTCATTCACTCAGAGGGTGGTGATTCACTCAGAGGGTAGTGAATCACTCAGAGGGTGGTGATTCACTCAGAGGGTAGTGATTCACTCAGAGGGTAGTGATTTACTCGGAGGGTGGTGATTTACTCGGAGTGTTGTGATTTGCTCAGAGGGCGGTGATTTACTCAGATGGTAGTGATTCACTCAGGGAGGATAGAGTTTTACTCAGAGGGAAAGTGATTTACTTGGAGGGTCGTGATTCAGTCAGAGGATGGTGATTCACTCAGAGGCTGATGATTCACTCAGAGGGTAGTGCTTCACTCAGAGAATGGTGATTCACTCAGAGGGTAGTAATTCACTCAGACGGTAGTGATTCACTCAAAGGGTGGTGATTCACTCAGAGGGAAGTGATTTACTCGGAGGGTGTTGATTCACTCAGAGGGTAGTGATTCACTCAGAGGGTGCTGATTTACTCAGAGGGTGCTGATTTACTCAGAGGGTGGTGATTCACTAAGAGGGTAGTGATTTACTCAGAGGATAGTGAGTCACTCAGAGGGTGGTGATCACTCAGAGGGTGGTGATTCACTCAGCGGGTAGTGATTCACTCACAGGGTGGTGATTTACTCAGAGGGTGGTAATTCACTAAGAGGGTAGTGATTCACTCAGAGGTTAGTGATTTACTCGGAGGGTGTTGATTTACTCAGAGGGTAATGATTCACTCAGAGAATAGTCATTTACTCAGAGGGTAGTGATTCACTCAGAAGGTAGTGATTTACTCGGAGTGTGGTGATTTAATCAGAGGGCGGTGATTTATTCAGACGGTAGTGATTCACTCAGGGATGATAGCGATTTACTCAGAGAGTGGTGATTCACACAGAGTGTTTGATTCACTCAGAGGGTAGTGAGTCACTCACAGGGTGGTGATTCACTCAGAGCGTCGTGATTCACTCAGACCGTAGTGATTCACTCACAGGGTGGTGATTCACTCAGAGCGTCGTGATTCACTGAGACCGTAGTTATTCACTCAGAGGGTGGTGTTTCACTCAGAGGCTGGTAATTCACTCAGACGGTAGTGATTCACTCAAACGGTTGTGATTCACTCAGAGGGAACTGATTTACTCGGAGGGTGTTGATTCACTCAGAGGGTAGTGATTCACTCAGAGGGTGCTGATTTACTCAGAGGGTGGTGAATCACTCAGAGGGTAGTGATTCACTCAGATGATAGTGATTCACTCAGAGGGTAGTGATTCACTCAGAAGGTGGTGATTCACTAAGAGGGTAGTGATTCACTCAGACGGTAGTGATTCACTCAGAGGGTAGTGATTCACTCAGAGGATGGTGATTCATTCAGAGGGTTGTGATTCACTCAGATGGTAGTCATTCACTCAGAGGGTGGTGATTCACTCAGAGGGTAGTGATTCACTCAGAGGGTAGTGCTTCACTCAGAGATTGGTGATTTACTCAGAGGTTAGTGATTTACTCAGACGGTAGTGATTCACTCAGAGGGTAGTGATTCACTCAGAGGGTGCTGATTCACTCAGAGGGTAGTGATTCACTCAGAGGGTGGTGATTCACTCAGAAGATGGTGATTCACTCAGAGGGTAGTGATTCACTCAGAGGGTGGTGATTTACTCAGAGGGTAGTGATTCACTCAGACGGTAGTGATTCACTCAGAGGGTGGTGATTCACTCAGAGGATGGTGATTCACTCAGAAGGTGCTGATTCACTCAGAGTGTGTTGATTCACTCAGAGGGTAGTGATTCACTCAGAGGGTGGTGATTTACTCAGAGGGTGGTGATTCACTAAGAGGGTAGTGATTCACTCAGAGCGTAGTGATGCACACATACAGTAGTGATTCACTCAGAGGGTGGTGCTTTACTCAGAGGCTAGTGATTCACTCAGAGGGTAGTGAGTGACTCAGACGGTAGTGATTCACTCAGAGGGTAGTGATTCACTCAGAGGGTGGTGATTCACTCAGAGTGTTGTGATTCACTCAGATGGTAGTCATTCACTCAGAGGGTGGTGATTCACTCAGAGGGTAGTGATTCACTCAGAGGGTAGTGATTCACTCAGAGGGTAGTGCTTCACTCAGAGATTGGTGATTTACTCAGAGGTTAGTGATTTACTCAGAGGGTGGTGATTCACTCAGATGGTAGTCATTCACTCAGATGGTGGTGATTCACTCAGAGGGTAGTGATTCACTCAGAGGGTGGTGATTCACTCAGAGGGTGGTGATTCACTCAGAGGGTGGTGATTCACTCAGAGGGTGGTGATTCACTCAGAGGGTAGTGATTCACTCAGAGGGTAGTGATTTACTCGGAGGGTGGTGATTTACTCAGAGGGTAGTGATTCACTCAGAGGGTAGTGATTTACTCAGAGGGTAGTGATTAACTCAGAGGGTAGTGATTTACTCGGAGTGTGGTGATTTGCTCAGAGGGCGGTGATTTACTCAGATGGTAGTGATTCACTCAGGGAGGATAGAGTTTTACTCAGAGGGAAAGTGATTTACTTGGAGGGTGGTGATTCACTAAGAGGGTAGTGAGTCACTCAGAGGGTGATGATCACTCAGAGCGTAGTGATTCACACAGACCGTAGTGATTCACTCAGAGGGAAGTGAGTCACTCACAGGGTGGTGATTCACTCAGAGCGTAGTGATTCACTCAGACCGTAGTGATTCACTCAGAGGGTGGTGTTTCACTCAGAGGCTAGTAATTCACTCAGACGGTAGTGATTCACTCAGGGAGGATAGCGATTTACTCAGAGACTGGTGATTCACTCAGAGATTGGTGATTCACTCAGAGGGTAGTGATTCACTCAGCGGTTGGTGATTCACTCAGAGGGTAGTGATTCACTCAGAGGGTAGTGATTTACTCAGAGGATAGTGCTTCACTCAGAGGGTAGTGATTTACTCGGAGTGTGGTGATTTGCTCCGAGGGCGGTGATTTACTCAGATGGTAGTGATTCACTCAGGAAGGATTGAGTTTTACTCAGAGGGAAAGTGATTTACTTGGAGGGTGGTGATTCACTAAGAGGGTAGTGATTCACTCAGAGGGTGGTGATTCACTCAGAGGATGGTGATTCACTCAGAGGGTGCTGATTCACTCAGAGTGTGTTGATTCACTCAGAGGGTAGTGATTCACTCAGAGGGTGGTGATTTACTCAGAGGGTGGTGATTCACTAAGAGGGTAGTGATTCACTCAGAGCGTAGTGATGCACACATACAGTAGTGATTCACTCAGAGGGTGGTGCTTTACTCAGAGGCTAGTGATTCACTCAGAGGGTAGTGAGTGACTCAGACGGTAGTGATTCACTCAGAGGGTAGTGATTCACTCAGAGGGTGGTGATTCACTCAGAGGGTTGTGATTCACTCAGATGGTAGTGATTCACTCAGAGGGTGGTGATTCACTCAGAGTGTTGTGATTCACTCAGACGGTAGTGATTCACTCAAAGGGTGGTGATTCACTCAGAGGGAAGTGATTTACTCAGAGGGTGGTGATTCACTAAGAGGGTAGTGATTTACTCAGAGGATAGTGAGTCACTCAGAGGGTGGTGATCACTCAGAGGTTAGTGATTCACTCAGAGGGTAGTGATTCACTCAGAGGGTAGTGATTCACTCAGAGGGTAGTGATTCACTCAGAGGGTAGTGCTTCACTCAGAGATTGGTGATTTACTCAGAGGTTAGTGATTTACTCAGAGGGTGGTGATTCACTCAGAGTGTTGTGATTCACTCAGATGGTAGTCATTCACTCAGAGGGTGGTGATTCACTCAGAGGGTAGTGATTCACTCAGAGGGTGGTGATTCACTCAGAGGGTGGTGATTCACTCAGAGGGTGGTGATTCACTCAGAGGGTAGTGATTCACTCAGAGGGTAGTGATTTACTCGGAGGGTGGTGATTTACTCAGAGGGTAGTGATTCACTCAGAGGGTAGTGATTTACTCGGAGTGTGGTGATTTGCTCAGAGGGCGGTGATTTACTCAGATGGTAGTGATTCACTCAGGGAGGATAGAGTTTTACTCAGAGGGAAAGTGATTTACTTGGAGGGTGGTGATTCACTAAGAGGGTAGTGAGTCACTCAGAGGGTGATGATCACTCAGAGCGTAGTGATTCACACAGACCGTAGTGATTCACTCAGAGGGAAGTGAGTCACTCACAGGGTGGTGATTCACTCAGAGCGTAGTGATTCACTCAGACCGTAGTGATTCACTCAGAGGGTGGTGTTTCACTCAGAGGCTAGTAATTCACTCAGACGGTAGTTATTCACTCAGGGAGGATAGCGATTTACTCAGAGACTGGTGATTCACTCAGAGATTGGTGATTCACTCAGAGGGTAGTGATTCACTCAGCGGTTGGTGATTCACTCAGAGGGTAGTGATTCACTCAGAGGGTAGTGATTTACTCAGAGGATAGTGCTTCACTCAGAGGGTAGTGATTTACTCGGAGTGTGGTGATTTGCTCCGAGGGCGGTGATTTACTCAGATGGTAGTGATTCACTCAGGAAGGATTGAGTTTTACTCAGAGGGAAAGTGATTCACTCAGAGGGTGGTGATTCACTCAGAGGATGGTGATTCACTCAGAGGGTGCTGATTCACTCAAAGTGTGTTGAATCACTCAGAGGGTAGTGATTCACTCAGAGGGTGGTGATTTACTCAGAGGGTGGTGATTCACTAAGAGGGTAGTGATTCACTCAGAGCGTAGTGATGCACACATACAGTAGTGATTCACTCAGAGGGTGGTGCTTTACTCAGAGGCTAGTGATTCACTCAGAGGGTAGTGAGTGACTCAGACGGTAGTGATTCACTCAGAGGGTAGTGATTCACTCAGAGGGTGGTGATTCACTCAGAGGGTTGTGATTCACTCAGATGGTAGTGATTCACTCAGAGGGTGGTGATTCACTCAGAGTGTTGTGATTCACTCAGACGGTAGTGATTCACTCAGAGGGTGGTGATTCACTCAGAGGATGGTGATTCACTCAGAGGTTAGTGATTCACTCAGAGGGTAGTGCTTCACTCAGAGGTTAGTGATTTACTCAGACGGTAGTTATTCAATCAGAGGGTAGTTATTCACTCAGAGGGTGGTGATTCATTCAGAGGGTGGTGATTCACTCAGCGGGTAGTGATTCACTCAGATGGTATTGATTTACTCAAAGGGTAGTGATTCACTCAGAGGGTAGTGATTTACTCGGAGTGTTGTGATTTGCTCAGAGGGTACTGATTCACTCAGAGAGTGGTGATTCAATCAGAGGGTGTTGATTCACTCAGAGGGTATTGATTCACTCAGAGGGTGCTGATTTACTCAGAGGGTGGTGATTCACTAAGAGGGTAGTGATTTACTCAGAGGATAGTGAGTCACTCAGAGGGTGGTGATCACTCAGAGCATAGTGATGCACACAGACAGTAGTGATTCACTCAGAGGGTGGTGATTCACTCAGAGGGTAGTGATTCACTCAGACGGTAGTGATTCACTCAGAGGGTGGTGATTCACTCAGAGGATGGTGATTCACTCAGAGTGGTGATTCAATCAGAGGGTAGTGATTCACTCAGAGGTTGGTGATTTACTTAGAGGGTGGTGATTTACTCGGAGGGTGTTGATTTACTCAGATGGTAATGATTCACTCAGAGGATAGTCATTTACTCATAGGGTAGTGATTCACTCAGAGGGTAGTGATTTACTCGGAGTGTGGTGATTTAATCAGAGGGCGGTGATTTACTCAGACGGTAGTGATTCACTCAGGGAGGATAGCGATTTACTCAGAGACTGGTGATTCACTCAGAGATTGGTGATTCACTCAGAGGGTAGTGATTCACTCAGAGGTTGGTGATTCACTCAGAGGGTACTGATTCACTCAGAGGGTAGTGATTTACTCAGAGGATAGTGCTTCACTCAGAGGGTAGTGATTTACTCGGAGTGTGGTGATTTGCTCCGAGGGCGGTGATTTACTCAGATGGTAGTGATTCACTCAGGAAGGATTGAGTTTTACTCAGAGGGAAAGTGATTTACTTGGAGGGTGGTGATTCACTAAGAGGGTAGTGATTCACTCAGAGGGTGGTGATTCACTCAGAGGATGGTGATTCACTCAGAGGGTGCTGATTCACTCAGAGTGTGTTGATTCACTCAGAGGGTAGTGATTCACTCAGAGGGTGGTGATTTACTCAGAGGGTGGTGATTCACTAAGAGGGTAGTGATTCACTCAGAGCGTAGTGATGCACACATACAGTAGTGATTCACTCAGAGGGTGGTGCTTTACTCAGAGGCTAGTGATTCACTCAGAGGGTAGTGAGTGACTCAGACGGTAGTGATTCACTCAGAGGGTAGTGATTCACTCAGAGGGTGGTGATTCACTCAGAGGGTTGTGATTCACTCAGATGGTAGTGATTCACTCAGAGGGTGGTGATTCACTCAGAGTGTTGTGATTCACTCAGATGGTAGTCATTCACTCAGAGGGTGGTAATTCACTCAGAGGGTAGTGATTCACTCAGAGTGTAGTGATTCACTCAGAGGGTAGTGATTCACTCAGAGGGTAGTGATTCACTCAGAGGGTCGTGCTTCACTCAGAGATTGGTGATTTACTCAGAGGTTAGTGATTTACTCAGAGGGTGGTGATTCACTCAGAGTGTTGTGATTCACTCAGATGGTAGTCATTCACTCAGAGGGTGGTGATTCACTCAGAGGGTAGTGATTCACTCAGAGGGTGGTGATTCACTCAGAGGGTGGTGATTCACTCAGAGGGTGGTGATTCACTCAGAGGGTAGTGATTCACTCAGAGGGTAGTGATTTACTCGGAGGGTGGTGATTTACTCAGAGGGTAGTGATTCACTCAGAGGGTAGTGATTTACTCAGAGGGTAGTGATTCACTCAGAAGGTAGTGATTTACTCGGAGTGTGGTGATTTGCTCAGAGGGCGGTGATTTACTCAGATGGTAGTGATTCACTCAGGGAGGATAGAGTTTTACTCAGAGGGAAAGTGATTTACTTGGAGGGTGGTGATTCACTAAGAGGGTAGTGAGTCACTCAGAGGGTGATGATCACTCAGAGCGTAGTGATTCACACAGACCGTAGTGATTCACTCAGAGGGAAGTGAGTCACTCACAGGGTGGTGATTCACTCAGAGCGTAGTGATTCACTCAGACCGTAGTGATTCACTCAGAGGGTGGTGTTTCACTCAGAGGCTAGTAATTCACTCAGACGGTAGTGATTCACTCAAACGGTGGTGATTCACTCAGAGGGTAGTGATTCACTCAGAGGGTGCTGTTTTACTCAGAGGGTGGTGATTCACTCAGAGGGTAGTGATTCACTCAGATAGTGGTGATTCACTCAGAGGGTGTTGATTCACTCAGAGGGTAGTGATTCACTCAGAGGGTGCTGATTTACTCAGAGGGTGGTGATTCACTAAGGGGGTAGTGATTCACTCAGAGGATAGTGAGTCACTCAGAGGGTGGTGATCACTCAGAGCGTAGTGATTCATACAGACAGTCGTGATTCACTCAGAGGGTGTTGATTCACTCAGAGTGTAGTGATTCACTCAGACGGTAGTGATTCACTCAGAGGGTGGTGATTCACTCAGAGGATGGTGATTCACTCAGAGGCTGATGATTCACTCAGAGGTTAGTGATTCACTCAGAGGGTAGTGCTTCACTCAGAGAGTGGTGATTTACTCAGAGGTTAGTGATTTACTCAGACGGTAGTTATTCAATCAGAGGGTAGTGATTCACTCAGAGGGTGGTGATTCATTCAGAGGGTGGTGATTCACTCAGAGGGTAGTGAATCACTCAGAGGGTGGTGATTCACTCAGAGGGTGGTGATTCACTCAGAGGGTAGTGATTCACTCAGATGGTATTGATTTACTCAAAGGGTAGTGATTCACTCAGAGGGTAGTGATTTACTCGGAGTGTTGTGATTTGCTCAGAGGGTACTGATTCACTCAGAGAGTGGTGATTCAATCAGAGGGTGTTGATTCACTCAGAGGGTATTGATTCACTCAGAGGGTGCTGATTTACTCAGAGGGTGGTGATTTACTCAGAGGATAGTGAGTCACTCAGAGGGTGGTGATCACTCAGAGCATAGTGATGCACACAGACGGTAGTGATTCACTCAGAGGGTGGTGATTCACTCAGAGGATGGTGATTCACTCAGAGTGTGGTGATTCAATCAGAGGGTAGTGATTCACTCAGAGGTTGGTGATTTACTCAGAGGGTGTTGATTTACTCAGATGGTAATGATTCACTCAGAGGATAGTCATTTACTCATAGGGTAGTGATTCACTCAGAGGGTAGTGATTTACTCGTAGTGTGGTGATTTAATCAGAGGGCGGTGATTTACTCAGACGGTAGTGATTCACTCAGGGAGGATAGCGATTTACTCAGAGACTGGTGATTCACTCAGAGATTGGTGATTCACTCAGAGGGTAGTGATTCACTCAGAGGTTGGTGATTCACTCAGAGGGTAGTGATTCACTCAGAGGGTAGTGATTTACTCAGAGGATAGTGCTTCACTCAGAGGGTAGTGATTTACTCGGAGTGTGGTGATTTGCTCCGAGGGCGGTGATTTACTCAGATGGTAGTGATTCACTCAGGAAGGATTGAGTTTTACTCAGAGGGAAAGTGATTTACTTGGAGGGTGGTGATTCACTAAGAGGGTAGTGATTCACTCAGAGGGTGGTGATTCACTCAGAGGATGGTGATTCACTGAGAGGGTGCTGATTCACTCAGAGTGTGTTGATTCACTCAGAGGGTAGTGATTCACTCAGAGGGTGGTGATTTACTCAGAGGGTGGTGATTCACTAAGTGGGTAGTGATTCACTCAGAGCGTAGTGATGCACACATACAGTAGTGATTCACTCAGAGGGTGGTGCTTTACTCAGAGGCTAGTGATTCACTCAGAGGGTAGTGAGTGACTCAGACGGTAGTGATTCACTCAGAGGGTAGTGATTCACTCAGAGGGTGGTGATTCACTCAGAGGGTTGTGATTCACTCAGATGGTAGTGATTCACTCAGAGGGTGGTGATTCACTCAGAGTGTTGTGATTCACTCAGATGGTAGTCATTCACTCAGAGGGTGGTGATTCACTCAGAGGGTAGTGATTCACTCAGAGGGTAGTGATTCACTCAGAGGGTAGTGATTCACTCAGAGATTGGTGATTTACTCAGAGGTTAGTGATTTACTCAGAGGGTGGTGATTCACTCAGAGTGTTGTGATTCACTCAGATGGTAGTCATTCACTCAGAGGGTGGTGATTCACTCAGAGGGTAGTGATTCACTCAGAGGGTGGTGATTCACTCAGAGGGTGGTGATTCACTCAGAGGGTGGTGATTCACTCAGAGGGTAGTGATTCACTCAGAGGGTAGTGATTTACTCGGAGGGTGGTGATTTACTCAGAGGGTGGTGATTTACTCAGAGGGTAGTGATTCACTCAGAGGGTAGTGATTTACTCAGAGGGTAGTGATTCACTCAGAGGGTAGTGATTTACTCGGAGTGTGGTGATTTGCTCAGAGGGCGGTGATTTACTCAGGTGATAGTGATTCACTCAGGGAGGATAGAGTTTTACTCAGAGGGAAAGTGATTTACTTGGAGGGTGGTGATTCACTAAGAGGGTAGTGAGTCACTCAGAGGGTGATGATCACTCAGAGCGTAGTGATTCACACAGACCGTAGTGATTCACTCAGAGGGAAGTGAGTCACTCACAGGGTGGTGATTCACTCAGAGCGTAGTGATTCACTCAGACCGTAGTGATTCACTCAGAGGGTGGTGTTTCACTCAGAGGCTAGTAATTCACTCAGACGGTAGTGATTCACTCAAACGGTGGTGATTCACTCAGAGGGTAGTGATTCACTCAGAGGGTGCTGTTTTACTCAGAGGGTGGTGATTCACTCAGAGGGTAGTGATTCACTCAGATAGTGGTGATTCACTCAGAGGGTGTTGATTCACTCAGAGGGTAGTGATTCACTCAGAGGGTGCTGAGTTACTCAGAGGGTGGTGATTCACTAAGAGGGTAGTGATTCACTCAGAGGATAGTGAGTCACTCAGAGGGTGGTGCTCACTCAGAGCGTAGTGATTCATACAGACAGTCGTGATTCACTCAGAGGGTGTTAATTCACTCAGAGGGTAGTGATTCACTCAGACGGTAGTGATTCACTCAGAGGGTGGTGATTCACTCAGAGGATGGTGATTCACTCAGAGGCTGATGATTCACTCAGAGGTTAGTGATTCACTCAGAGGGTAGTGCTTCACTCAGAGAGTGGTGATTTACTCAGAGGTTAGTGATTTACTCAGACGGTAGTTATTCAATCAGAGGGTAGTGATTCACTCAGAGGGTGGTGATTCATTCAGAGGGTGTTGATTCACTCAGAGGGTATTGATTCACTCAGAGGGTGCTGATTTACTCAGAGGGTGGTGATTCACTTAGAGGGTAGCGATTTACTCAGAGGATAGTGAGTCACTCAGAGGGTGGTGATCACTCAGAGCATAGTGATGCACACAGACAGTAGTGATTCACTCAGAGGGTGGTGATTCACTCAGAGGGTAGTGATTCACTCAGATGGTATTGATTTACTCAAAGGGTAGTGATTCACTCAGAGGGTAGTGATTTACTCGGAGTGTTGTGATTTGCTCAGAGGGTACTGATTCACTCAGAGAGTGGTGATTCAATCAGAGGGTGTTGAATCACTCAGAGGGTATTGATTCACTCAGAGGGTGCTGATTTACTCAGAGGGTGGTGATTCACTTAGAGGATAGTGAGTCACTCAGAGGGTGGTGATCACTCAGAGCATAGTGATGCACACAGACAGTAGTGATTCACTCAGAGGGTGGTGATTCACTCAGAGGGTGGTGATTCACTCAGAGGGTAGTGATTCACTCAGAGGGTGGTGATTCACTCAGAGGGTGGTGATTCACTCAGAGGGTGGTGATTCACTCAGAGGGTAGTGATTCACTCAGAGGGTAGTGATTTACTCGGAGGGTGGTGATTTACTCAGAGGGTAGTGATTCACTCAGAGGGTAGTGATTTACTCAGAGGGTAGTGATTCACTCAGAGGGTAGTGATTTACTCGGAGTGTGGTGATTTGCTCAGAGGGCGGTGATTTACTCAGATGATAGTGATTCACTCAGGGAGGATAGAATTTTACTCAGAGGGAAAGTGATTTACTTGGAGGGTGGTGATTCACTAAGAGGGTAGTGAGTCACTCAGAGGGTGATGATCACTCAGAGCGTAGTGATTCACACAGACCGTAGTGATTCACTCAGAGGGAAGTGAGTCACTCACAGGGTGGTGATTCACTCAGAGCGTAGTGATTCACTCAGACCGTAGTGATTCACTCAGAGGGTGGTGTTTCACTCAGAGGCTGGTAATTCACTCAGACGGTAGTGATTCACTCAAACGGTGGTGATTCACTCAGAGGGTAGTGATTCACTCAGAGGGTGCTGTTTTACTCAGAGGGTGGTGATTCACTCAGAGGGTAGTGATTCACTCAGATAGTGGTGATTCACTCAGAGGGTGTTGATTCACTCAGAGGGTAGTGATTCACTCAGAGGGTGCTGATTTACTCAGAGGGTGGTGATTCACTAAGAGGGTAGTGATTCACTCAGAGGATAGTGAGTCACTCAGAGGGTGGTGATCACTCAGAGCGTAGTGATTCATACAGACAGTCGTGATTCACTCAGAGGGTGTTAATTCACTCAGAGGGTAGTGATTCACTCAGACGGTAGTGATTCACTCAGAGGGTGGTGATTCACTCAGAGGATGGTGATTCACTCAGAGGCTGATGATTCACTCAGAGGTTAGTGATTCACTCAGAGGGTAGTGCTTCACTCAGAGAGTGGTGATTTACTCAGAGGTTAGTGATTTACTCAGACGGTAGTTATTCAATCAGAGGGTAGTGATTCACTCAGAGGGTGGTGATTCACTCAGATGGTATTGATTTACTCAAAGGGTAGTGATTCACTCAGAGGGTAGTGATTTACTCGGAGTGTTGTGATTTGCTCAGAGGGTACTGATTCACTCAGAGAGTGGTGATTCAATCAGAGGGTGTTGATTCACTCAGAGGGTATTGATTCACTCAGAGGGTGCTGATTTACTCAGAGGGTGGTGATTCACTTAGAGGGTAGCGATTTACTCAGAGGATAGTGAGTCACTCAGAGGGTGGTGATCACTCAGAGCATAGTGATGCACACAGACAGTAGTGATTCACTCAGAGGGTGGTGATTCACTCAGAGGGTAGTGATTCACTCAGACGGTAGTGATTCACTCAGAGGGTGGTGATTCACTCAGAGGGTGGTGATTCACTAAGAGGGTAGTGATTCACTCAGAGGATAGTGAGTCACTCAGAGGGTGGTGATCACTGAGAGCGTAGTGATTCATACAGACAGTTGTGATTCACTCAGAGGGTGTTAATTCACTCAGAGGATAGTGCTTCACTCAGAGGGTAGTGATTTACTCGGAGTGTGGTGATTTGCTCCGAGGGCGGTGATTTACTCAGATGGTAGTGATTCACTCAGGAAGGATTGAGTTTTACTCAGAGGGAAAGTGATTTACTTGGAGGGTGGTGATTCACTAAGCGGGTAGTGAGTCACTCAGAGGGTGATGATCACTCCGAGCGTAGTGATTCACACAGACCGTAGTGATTCACTCAGAGGGTAGTGAGTCACTCACAGGGTGGTGATTCACTCAGAGCGTCGTGATTCACTCAGACCGTAGTGATTCACTCAGAGGGTGGTGATTCACTCAGAGGGTAGTAATTCACTCAGACGGTCGTGATTCACTCAAAGGGTGGTGATTCACTCAGAGGGAAGTGATTTACTCGGAGGGTGTTGATTCACTCAGAGGGTGCTGATTTACTCAGAGGGTGGTGGTTCACTCAGAGGGTCGTGCTTTACTTAGAGGGTGGTGATTTACTCAGAGGGTAGTGATTCACTCAGAGAGTGGTGATTCACTCAGAGGGTGTTGATTCACTCAGAGGATAGTGATTCACTCAGAGGGTGCTGATTTCCTCAGAGGGTGGAGATTCACTAAGAGGGTAGTGATTCACTCAGACGATAGTGTGTCACTCAGAGGGTGGTGATCACTCAGAGCGTAGTGATGCACACAGACAGTAGTGATTCACTCAGAGGGTGGTGATTCACTCAGACGGTAGTGATTCACTCAGAGCGTGGTGATTCACTCAGAGGGTAGTGATTTACTCGGAGGGTGGTGATTCACTCCGCGGGTAGTGATTCACTCACAGGGTAGTGATTCACTCAGAGCATAGTGATGAACACAGACAGTAGTGATTCACTCAGAGGGTGGTGATTCACTCAGAGGGTAGTGATTCACTCAGACGGCAGTGATTCACTCAGTGGGTGGTGATTCACTCAGAGGATGGTGATTCACTCAGAGTGTGGTGATTCAATCAGAGGGTAGTGATTCACTCAGAGGTTGGTGATTTACTCAGAGGGTGGTGATTTACTCGGAGGGTGTTGATTTACTCAGATGGTAATGATTCACTCAGAGGATAGTCATTTACTCATAGGGTAGTGATTCACTCAGAGGGTAGTGATTTACTCGGAGTGTGGTGATTTAATCAGAGGGCGGTGATTTACTCAGACGGTAGTGATTCACTCAGGGAGGATAGCGATTTACTCAGAGACTGGTGATTCACTCAGAGATTGGTGATTAACTCAGAGGGTAGTGATTCACTCAGAGGTTGGTGATTCACTCAGAGGGTAGTGATTCACTCAGAGGGTAGTGATTTACTCAGAGGATAGTGCTTCACTCAGAGGGTAGTGATTTACTCGGAGTGTGGTGATTTGCTCCGAGGGCGGTGATTTACTCAGATGGTAGTGATTCACTCAGGAAGGATTGAGTTTTACTCAGAGGGAAAGTGATTTACTTGGAGGGTGGTGATTCACTAAGAGGGTAGTGAGTCACTCAGAGGGTGATGATCACTCAGAGCGTAGTGATTCACACAGACCGTAGTGATTCACTCAGAGGGTAGTGAGTCACTCACAGGGTGGTGATTCACTCAGAGCGTCGTGATTCACTCAGACCGTAGTGATTCACTCAGAGGGTGGTGTTTCACTCAGAGGGTAGTAATTCACTCAGACGGTCGTGATTCACTCAAAGGGTGGTGATTCACTCAGAGGGAAGTGATTTACTCGGAGGGTGTTGATTCACTCAGAGGGTAGTGATTCACACAGAGGGTGCTGATTTACTCAGAGGGTGGTGATTCACTCAGAGGGTCGTGCTTCACTTAGAGGGTGGTGATTTACTCAGAGGGTAGTGATTCACTCAGAGAGTGGTGATTCACTCAGAGGGTGTTGATTCACTCAGAAGGTCGTGATTCACTCAAAGGGTGGTGATTCACTCAGAGGGAAGTGATTTACTCGGAGGGTGTTGATTCACTCAGAGGGTCGTGCTTCACTTAGAGGGTGGTGATTTACTCAGAGGGTAGTGATTCACTCAGAGAGTGGTGATTCACTCAGAGGGTGTTGATTCACTCAGAGGATAGTGATTCACTCAGAGGGTGCTGATTTCCTCAGAGGGTGGAGATTCACTAAGAGGGTAGTGATTCACTCAGACGATAGTGTGTCACTCAGAGGGTGGTGATCACTCAGAGCGTAGTGATGCACACAGACAGTAGTGATTCACTCAGAGGGTGGTGATTCACTCAGAGGGTAGTGATTCACTCAGACGGTGGTGATTCACTCAGAGGGTGGTGATTCACTCAGAGGATGGTAATTCACTCAGAGTGTGGTGATTCACTCAGAGGGTAGTGATTCACTCAGAGGGTGGTGATTCACTCAGAGGGTAGTGATTTACTCGGAGGGTGGTGATTCACTCCGCGGGTAGTGATTCACTCACAGGGTAGTGATTCACTCAGAGCATAGTGATGAACACAGACAGTAGTGATTCACTCAGAGGGTGGTGATTCACTCAGAGGGTAGTGATTCACTCAGACGGTAGTGATTCACTCAGTGGGTGGTGATTCACTCAGAGGATGGTGATTCACTCAGAGTGTGGTGATTCAATCAGAGGGTAATGATTCACTCAGAGGTTGGTGATTTACTCAGAGGGTGGTGATTTACTCGGAGGGTGTTGATTTACTCAGATGGTAATGATTCACTCAGAGGATAGTCATTTACTCATAGGGTAGTGATTCACTCAGAGGGTAGTGATTTACTCGGAGTGTGGTGATTTAATCAGAGGGCGGTGATTTACTCAGACGGTAGTGATTCACTCAGGGAGGATAGCGATTTACTCCGAGAGTGGTGATTCGCTCAGAGATTGGTGATTCACTCAGAGGGTAGTGATTCACTCAGAGGGTGGTGATTCACTCAGAAGTTAGTGATTCACACAGAGGTTGGTGATTCACTCAGAGCGAAGTGATTCACTCAGAGGGTGGTGATTCACTCAGAGTGTAGTGATTCACTCAGAGGATGGTGATTCACTAAGAGGGTAGTGATTCACTCAGCGGATGGTGATTCACTCAGAGGGTAGTGATTCACTTAGAGGGTAGTTATTTACTCAGAGGGTGGTGATTCACTAAGAGATTAGTGATTCACTCAGAGCGTAGTGAGTCACTCAGAAGGTGGTGATCACTCAGAGCGTAGTGATGCACACAGACAGTAGTGATTCACTCAGAGGGTGGTGATTCACTCAGAGGGTAGTGATTCAATCAGACGGTAGTGATTCACTCAGAGGGTGGTGATTTACTCGGAGGGTGGTGATTCACTCAGCGGGTAGTGATTTACTCACAGGGTAGTGATTCACTCACAGGGTGCTGATTCACTCAGAGTGTGTTGATTCACTCAGAGGGTAGTGATTCACTCAGAGGGTGGTGATTTGCTCAGTTGGTGGTGATTCACTAAGAGGGTAGTGATTCACTCAGAGGTTAGTGATTTACTCGGAGGGTAGTGATTCACTCAGAGGGTAGTGATTTACTCGGAGTGTGGTGATTCACTCAGAAGTTAGTGATTCACACAGAGGTTGGTGATTCACTCAGAGCGAAGTGATTCACTCAGAGGGTGGTGATTCACTCAGAGTGTAGTGATTCACTCAGAAGATGGTGATTCACTAACAGGGTAGTGATTCACTCAGAGGATAGTGAGTCACTCAGAGGGTGGTGATCACTCAGAGCGTAGTGATTCACACAGACAGTAGTGATTCACTCAGAGGGTGGTGATTCACTCAGAGTGTGTTGATTCACTCAGAGGATGGTGATTCACTCAGAGTGTGGTGATTCAATCAGAGGATAGTGATTTACTGGAGGGTAGTCATTTACTCAGAGGGTAGTGATTCACTCAGAGGGTAGTGATTCACTCAGGGAGGATAGCGATTTACTCAGAGAGTGGTGATTCACAGAGATTGGTGATTCACTCAGAGGGTAGAGATTCACTCAGAGGGTAGTGATTCACTCAGAGGGTGGTGATTCATTCAGAGGGTAGTGATTTACTCAGAAGGTAGTGATTCACTCAGAGGGTAGTGCTTCACTGAGAGCGTGGTGATTTACTCAGAGGGTAGTGATTCACTCAGAGGGTGGTGATTTACTCAGTTGGTGGTGATTCACTAAGAGGGTAGTGATTCACTCAGAGGTTAGTGATTTACTCGAAGGGTAGTGATTCACTCAGAGGATAGTGATTTACTCGGAGTGTGGTGATTTAATCAGAGGGCGGTGATTTACTCAGAGGGTAGTGATTCACTCAGGGAGGATAGCGATTTACTCCGAGAGTGGTGATTCACTCAGAGATTGGTGATTCACTCAGAGGGTAGTGATTCACTCAGAGGGTGGTGATTCACTCAGAAGTTAGTGATTCACACAGAGGTTGGTGATTCACTCAGAGTGAAGTGATTTACTCGGAGGGTAGTGATTCACTCAGACGGTAGTGATTCACTCAGACGGTAGTGATTCACTCAGAGGGTGGTGATTCACTAAGAGGGTAGTGATTCACTCAGAGGATAGTGAGTCACTCAGAGGGTAGTCATTTACTCAGAGGGTAGTGATTCACTCAGAGGTTACTGATTTACTCGGAGTGTGGTGATTTAATCAGAGGGCGGTGATTTAATCAGAGGGTAGTGATTCACTCAGGGAGGATAGCGATTTACTCAGAGAGTGGTGATTCACTCAGAGATTGGTGATTCACTCAGAGGGTAGTGATTCACTCAGAGGGTGGTGATTCACTCAGAGGGTGGTGATTCATTCAGAGGGTAGTGATTTACTCAGAAAGTAGTGATTCACTGAGAGGGTAGTGCTTCACTGAGAGCGTGGTGATTTACTCAGAGGGTAGTGATTCACTCAGAGGGTGGTGATTTACTCAGTTGGTGGTGATTCACTAAGAGGGTAGTGATTCACTCAGATGTTAGTGATTTACTCGGAGGGTAGTGATTCACTCAGAGGATAGTGATTTACTCGGAGTGTGGTGATTTAATCAGAGGGCGGTGATTTACTCAGAGGGTAGTGATTCACTCAGGGAGGATAGCGATTTACGCCGAGAGTGGTGATTCACTCAGAGATTGGTGATTCACTCAGAGGGTAGTGATTCACTCAGAGGTTGGTGATTCACTCAGGGGGAAGTGATTCACTCAGACGGTAGTGATTCACTCAGAGGGTGGTGATTCACTAAGAGGGTAGTGATTCACTCAGAGGATAGTGAGTCACTCAGAGGGTGGTGATCACTCAGAGTGTGGTGATTCAATCAGAGGGTAGTGATTTACTCGGAGGGTGGTGATTCACTCAGCGGGTATTGATTCACTCACAAGGTAGTGATTCACTTAGAGGGTAGTCATTTACTCAGAGGGTAGTGATTCAATCAGAGGGTAGTGATTTACTCAGAGTGTGGTGATTTAATCAGAGGGCGGTGATTCACTCTGAGGGTAGTGATTTACTCGGAGGGAAGTGATTTACTCGGAGTGTGGTGATTTGCTCAGAGGGTGGTGATTTACTCAGAGTGTAGTGATTCACTCAGAGGGCGGTGATTCTCTCAGAGGTTAGTGATTCACTCAGAGGGTGGTGATTCTGTCAGAGGGTAGTGATTCACACTGAGGGTAGTGATTCACTCAGAGGATAGTGAATCACTCAGAGGGTAGTCATTTACTCAGAGGGTAGTGATTCACTCAGGGAGGATAGCGATTTACTCCGAGAGTGGTGATTCACTCAGAGATTGGTGATTCACTCAGAGGGTAGTGATTCACTCAGAGGGTGGTGATTCACTCAGAAGTTAGTGATTCACACAGAGGTTGGTGATTCACTCAGAGGGAAGTGATTTACTCGGAGGGTAGTGATTCACTCAGGCGGTAGTGATTCACTCAGTCGGTAGTGATTCACTCAGAGGGTGGTGATTCACTAAGAGGGTAGTGATTCACTCAGAGGATAGTGAGTCACTCAGAGGGTGGTGATCACTCAGAGCGTAGTGATTCACACAGACAGTAGTGATTCACTCAGAGGGTGGTGATTCACTCAGAGGGTGGTATTTCACTCAGAGGATGGTGATTCACTCAGAGTGTGGTGATTCAATCAGAGGGTAGTGATTTACTCGGAGGGTGGTGATTCACTCAGCGGGTAGTGATTCACTCACAGGGTAGTGATTCACTCAGCGGGTAGTCATTTACTCAGAGGGTAGTGATTCAATCAGAGGGTAGTGATTTACTCAGAGTGTGGTGATTTAATCAGAGGGCGGTGATTCACTCTGAGGGTAGTGATTTACTCGGAGGGAAGTGATTTACTCGGAGTGTGGTGATTTGCTCAGAGGGTGGTGATTTACTCAGAGTGTAGTGATTCACTCAGAGGGCGGTGATTCTCTCAGAGGTTAGTGATTCACTCAGAGGGTGGTGATTCACTCAGAGAGTGGTGAATCACTCAGAGGGTTGTGATTCACTGAGGGTAGTGATTTATTCAGAGGGTAGTGATTCACTCAGAGGGTGGTGATTCACTCAGAGGGTAGTGATTCACTCAGAGGGTAGTGATTCACTCAGCGGATGGTGATTCACTCAGAGGGTAGTGATTCACTGAGAAGGTAGTTATTTACTCAGAGGGTGGTGATTCACTAAGAGATTAGTGATTCACTCAGAGCGTAGTGAGTCACTCAGAGGGTGCTGATTCACTCAGAGCGTAGTGATTCACTCAGAGGGTAGTGATTCACTCAGCGGATGGTGATTCACTCAGAGGGTAGTGATTCACTTAGAGGGTAGTTATTTACTCAGAGGGTGGTGATTCACTAAGAGATTAGTGATTCACTCAGAGCGTAGTGAGTCACTCAGAAGGTGGTGATCACTCAGAGCGTAGTGATGCACACAGACAGTAGTGATTCACTCAGAGGGTGGTGATTCACTCAGAGGGTAGTGATTCACTCAGAGGATGGTGATTCACTCAGAATGTGGTGATTCAATCAGAGGGCAGTGATTCACTTCGAGGGTGGTGATTCACTCAGAGGGTAGTGATTTACTCGGAGGGAAGTGATTTACTCGGAGTGTGGTGATTTGCTCAGAGGGTGGTGATTTACTCAGAGTGTAGTGATTCACTCTGAGGGTAGTGATTTACTCGGAGGGAAGTGATTTACTCGGAGTGTGGTGATTTGCTCAGAGGGTGGTGATTTACTCAGAGTGTAGTGATTCACTCAGAGGGCGGTGATTCTCTCAGAGGTTAGTGCTTCACTCAGAGGGTGGTGATTCACTCAGAGAGTGGTGAATCACTCAGAGGGTTGTGATTCACTCAGAGGGTAGTGATTTATTCAGAGGGTAGTGATTCACTCAGAGGGTGGTGATTCACTCAGAGGGTAGTGATTCACTCAGAGGGTAGTGATTCACTCAGCGGATGGTGATTCACTCAGAGGGTAGTGATTCACTGAGAAGGTAGTTATTTACTCAGAGGGTGGTGATTCACTAAGAGATTAGTGATTCACTCAGAGCGTAGTGAGTCACTCAGAGGGTGCTGATTCACTCAGAGCGTAGTGATTCACTCAGAGGGTAGTGATTCACTCAGCGGATGGTGATTCACTCAGAGGGTAGTGATTCACTTAGAGGGTAGTTATTTACTCAGAGGGTGGTGATTCACTAAGAGATTAGTGATTCACTCAGAGCGTAGTGAGTCACTCAGAAGGTGGTGATCACTCAGAGCGTAGTGATGCACACAGACAGTAGTGATTCACTCAGAGGGTGGTGATTCACTCAGAGGGTAGTGATTCACTCAGAGGATGGTGATTCACTCAGAATGTGGTGATTCAATCAGAGGGCAGTGATTCACTTCGAGGGTGGTGATTCACTCAGAGGGTAGTGATTTACTCGGAGGGTGGTGATTCACTCAGCGGGTAGTGATTTACTCACAGGGTAGTAATTCACTCACAGGGTGCTGATTCACTCAGAGTGTGTTGAATCACTCAGAGGGTAGTGATTCACTCAGAGGGTGGTGATTTACTCAGTTGGTGGTGATTCACTAAGAGGGTAGTGATTCACTCAGAGGTTAGTGATTTACTCGGAGGGTAGTGATTCACTCAGAGGGTAGTGATTTACTCGGAGTGTGGTGATTCACTCAGAAGTTAGTGATTCACACAGAGGTTGGTGATTCACTCAGAGGGAAGTGATTCACTCAGAGGGTGGTGATTCACTCAGAGTGTAGTGATTCACTCAGAGGATGGTGATTCACTAAGAGGGTAGTGATTCACTCAGAGGATAGTGAGTCACTCAGAGGGTGGTGATCACTCAGAGCGTAGTGATTCACACAGACAGTAGTGATTCACTCAGAGAGTGGTGATTCACTCAGAGGGTGGTGATTCACTCAGAGGGTAGTGATTTACTCAGAGGGTAGTGATTCACTCAGAGGGTAGTGATTCACTCAGGGAGGATAGCGATTTACTCAGAGAGTGGTGATTCACTCAGAGATTGGTGATTCACTCAGAGGGTAGTGATTCACTCAGAGGGTGGTGATTCACTCAGAGGCTAGTGATTTACTCGGAGGGTGGTGATTCACTCAGCGGGTAGTGATTCACTCACAGGGTATTGATTCAGTCACAGGGTGCTGATTCACTCAGAGTGTGTTGATTCACTCAGAGGGTAGTGATTCACTCAGAGGGTGGTGATTTACTCAGTTGGTGATGATTCACTAAGAGGGTAGTGTTTCACTCAGAGGTTAGTGATTTACTCGGAGGGTAGTGATTCACTCAGAGGATAGTGATTTACTCGGAGTGTGGTGATTTAATCAGAGGGCGGTGATTTACTCAGAGGGTAGTGATTCACTCAGGGAGGATAGCGATTTACTCCGAGAGTGGTGATTCACTCAGAGGGTAGTGATTCACTCAGAGGGTGGTGAATCACTCAGAAGTTAGTGATTCACACAGAGGTTGGTGATTCACTCAGAGGGTAGTGATTCACTCAGAGGATGGTGAGTCACTCAGAGGGTGGTATTTCACTCAGAGGATGGTGATTCTCTCAGAGTGTGGTGATTCAATCAGAGGGTAGTGATTTACTCTGATGGTAGTGATTCACTCAGCGGGTAGTGATTCACTCACAGGGTAGTGATTCGCTCAGAGGGTAGTCATTTACTCAGAGGGTAGTGATTCAATCAGAGGGTAGTGATTTACTCAGAGTGTGGTGATTTAATCAGAGGGCGGTGATTCACTCTGAGGGTAGTGATTTACTCGGAGGGAAGTGATTTACTCGGAGTGTGGTGATTTGCTCAGAGGGTGGTGATTTACTCAGAGTGTAGTGATTCACTCAGAGGGCGGTGATTCACTCAGAGGTTAGTGATTCACTCAGAGGGTGGTGATTCTCTAAGAGGGTAGTGATTCACACTGAGGGTAGTGATTCACTCAGAGGTTAGTGATTCACTCAGAGGGTGGTGATTCTCTCAGAGGGTAGTGATTCACACTGAGGGTAGTGATTCACTCAGAGGATAGTGAATCATTCAGAGGGTGGTGATTCACTCAGAGAGTGGTGAATCACTAAGAGGGTGGTGATTCACTCAGAGGGTAGTGATTTACTCAGAGGGTAGTGATTTACTCAGAGTGTGGTGATTTAATCAGAGGGCGGTGATTCACTCTGAGGGTAGTGATTTACTCGGAGGGAAGTGATTTACTCGGAGTGTGGTTATTTAATCAGAGGGCGATGATTTACTCAGAGGGTAGTGATTCACGCAGGGAGGATAGCGATTTACTCCGAGAGTGGTGATTCACTCAGAGATTGGTGATTCACTCAGAGGGTAGTGATTCACTCAGACGGTGGTGATTCACTCAGAAGTTAGTGATTCACACAGAGGTTGGTGATACATTCAGACGGTAGTGATTCACTCAGTCGGTAGTGATTCACTCAGAGGGTGGTGATTCACTAAGAGGGTAGTGATGCACTCAGAGCATAGTGAGTCACTCAGAGGGAGGTGATCACTCAGAGCGTAGTGATTCACACAGACAGTAGTGATTCACTCAGAGGGTGGTGATTCA
Source organism: Pristiophorus japonicus (assembly GCF_044704955.1). Classification (NCBI taxonomy): domain Eukaryota; kingdom Metazoa; phylum Chordata; class Chondrichthyes; family Pristiophoridae; genus Pristiophorus; species Pristiophorus japonicus. The sequence continues at coordinate 73,385,208 of NC_091990.1, forward strand.
CTCAGAGGGTGCTATTTCACTCAGAGGATGGTGATTCACTCAGAGTGTGGTGATTCAATCAGAGGGTAGTGATTTACTCGGAGGGTGGTGAGTCACTCAGCGGGTAGTGATTCACTCACAGGGTAGTGATTCACTCAGAAGGTAGTCATTTACTCAGAGGATAGTGATTCAATCAGAGGGTAGTGATTTACTCAGAGTGTAGTGATTCACTCAGAGGGCTGTCATTCACTCAGAGGGTAGTGATTCACTCAGAGGGTGGTGATTCTCTCAGAGGGTAGTGATTCACACTGAGGGTAGTGATTCACTCAGAGGATAGTGAATCATTCAGAGGGAGGTGATTCACTCAGAGAGTCGTGAATCACTCAGAGGGTGGTGATTCACTCAGAGGGTAGTGATTTACTCAGAGGGTAGATTCACTCAGAGGGTAGTGATTCTCTCAGAGGGTAGTGATTCACTCAGAGGGTAGTGATTCACTCAGCGGATGGTGATTCACTCAGAGGGTAGTGATTCACTTAGAGGTTAGTTATTTACTCAGAGGGTGGTGATTCACTAAGAGATTAGTGATTCACTCAGAGCGTAGTGAGTCACTCAAAGGATGCTGATTCACTCAGAGCGTAGTGATTTACTCACAGGGTAGTGATTCACTCAGCGGATGGTGATTCACTCAGAGGGTGTTGATTCACTCAGAGGGTAGTGATTCACTCAGAGGGTGGTGATTTACTCAGTTGGTGGTGATTCACTAAGAGGGTAGTGATTCACTCAGAGATTAGTGATTTAATCGGAGGGTAGTGATTCACTCAGAGAGTAGAGATTTACTCGGAGTGTGGTTATTTAATCAGAGGGCGGTGATTTACTCAGAGGGTAGTGATTCACGCAGTGAGGATAGCGATTTACTCCGAGAGTGGTGATTCACTCAGAAGTTAGTGATTCACACAGAGTGTAGTGATTCACTCAGAGGATGGTGATTCACTAAGAGGGTAGTGATTCACTAAGAGGATAGTGAGTCACTCAGAGGGTGGTGATCACTCAGAGCGTAGTGATTCACACAGACAGTAGTGATTCACTCAGAGGGTGGTGATTCACTCAGAGGGTGGTGATTCACTCAGAGGATGGTGATTCACTCAGAGTGTGGTAATTCAATCAGAGGGTAGTGATTTACTCGGAGGGTGGTGATTCACTCAGCGCGTAGTGATTCACTCACAGGGTAGTGATTCACTCAGAGGCTAGTCATTTACTCAGAGGGTAGTGATTCACTCAGAGGTTACTGATTTACTCGGAGTGTGGTGATTCACTCAGCGGGTAGTGTTTCACTCACAGGGTAGTGATTCACTCACAGGGTGCTGATTCACTCAGAGTGTGTTGATTCACTCAGAGGGTAGTGATTCACTAAGAGGCTGGTGATTCACTCAAGGGTAGTGATTTACTCGGAGGGTGGTGATTCACTCAGCGGGTAGTGTTTCACTCACAGGGTAGTGATTCACTCACAGGGTGCTGATTCACTCAGAGTGTGTTGATTCACTCAGAGGGTAGTGATTCACTCAGAGGGTGGTGATTCACTCAGTTGGTGGTGATTCACTAAGAGGGTAGTGATTCACTCAGAGGTTAGTGATTTACTCGGAGGGTAGTGATTCACTCAGAGGATAGTGATTTACTCGGAGTGTGGTGATTTAATCAGAGGGCGGTGATTTACTCAGAGGGTAGTGATTCACTCAGGGAGGATAGCGATTTACTCCGAGAGTGGTGATTCACTCCGAGGGTAGTGATTCACTCAGAGGGTGGTGAATCACTCAGAAGTTAGTGATTCACACAGAGGTTGGTGATTCACTCAGAGGGTAGTGATTCACTCAGAGGATGGTGAGTCACTCAGAGGGTGGTATTTCACTCAGAGGATGGTGATTCTCTCAGAGTGTGGTGATTCAATCAGAGGGTAGTGATTTACTCTGATGGTAGTGATTCACTCAGCGGGTAGTGATTCACTCACAGGGTAGTGATTCACTCAGAGGGTAGTCATTTACTCAGAGTGTAGTGATTCACTCAGGGAGGATAGCGATTTACTCCGAGAGTGGTGATTCACTCAGAGATTGGTGATTCACTCAGAGGGTAGTGATTCACTCAGAGGGTGGTGATTCACTCAGAAGTTAGTGATTCACACAGAGGTTGGTGATTCACTCAGAGGGAAGTGATTTACTCGGAGGGTAGTGATTCACTCAGGCGGTAGTGATTCACTCAGTCGGTAGTGATTCACTCAGAGGGTGGTGATTCACTAAGAGGGTAGTGATTCACTCAGAGGATAGTGAGTCACTCAGAGGGTGGTGATCACTCAGAGCGTAGTGATTCACACAGACAGTAGTGATTCACTCAGAGGGTGGTGATTCACTCAGAGGGTGGTATTTCACTCAGAGGATGGTGATTCACTCAGAGTGTGGTGATTCAATCAGAGGGTAGTAATTTACTCGGAGGGTGGTGATTCACTCAGCGGGTAGTGATTCACTCACAGGGTAGTGATTCACTCAGAGGGTAGTCATTTACTCAGAGGGTAGTGATTCAATCAGAGGGTAGTGATTTACTCGGAGTGTGGTGATTTAATCAGAGGGCGGTGATTCACTCTGAGGGTAGTGATTTACTCGGAGGGAAGTGATTTACTCGGAGTGTGGTGATTTGCTCAGAGGGTGGTGATTTACTCAGAGTGTAGTGATTCACTCAGAGGGCGGTGATTCACTCAGAGGGTAGTGATTCACTCAGAGGGTGGTGATTCTCTCAGAGGGTAGTGATTCACACTGAGGGTAGTGATTCACTCAGAGGATAGTGAATCATTCAGAGGGTGGTGATTCACTCAGAGAGTGGTGAATCACTCAGAGAGTAGTGATTCACTTAGAGGGTGGGGATTTACTCAGTTGGTGGTGATTCACTAAGAGGGTAGTGATTCACTCAGAGATTAGTGATTTACTCGGAGGGTAGTGATTCATTCAGAGAGTAGTGATTTACTCGGAGTGTGGTTATTTAATCAGAGGGCGGTGATTTACTCAGAGGGTAGTGATTCACGCAGGGAGGATAGTGATTCACTCAGAGGGTGGTGATTCACTCAGAAGTTAGTGATTCACACAGAGGTTGGTGATTCACTCAGAGGGAAGTTATTCACTCAGAGGGTGGTGATTCACTCAGAGTGTAGTGATTCACTCAGGATGGTGATTCACTAAGAGGGTAGTGATTCACTCAGAGGATAGTGAGTCATTCAGAGGGTGGTGATCACTCAGAGCGTAGTGATTCACACAGACAGTAGTGATTCACTCAGAGGGTGGTGATTCACTCAGAGGGTGGTGATTCACTCAGAGGATGGTGATTCACTCAGAGTGTGGTAATTCAATCAGAGGGTTGTGATTTACTCGGAGGGTGGTGATTTAATCAGAGGGCGGTGATTTAATCAGAGGGTAGTGATTCACTCAGGGAGGATACCGATTTACTCAGAGAGTGTTGATTCACAGAGATTGGTGATTCACTCAGAGGGTAGAGATTCACTCAGAGGGTAGTGATTCACTCAGAGGGTGGTGATTCATTCAGAGGGTAGTGATTTACTCAGAAGGTAGTGATTCACTCAGAGGGTAGTGCTTCACTGAGAGCGTGGTGATTTACTCAGAGGGTAGTGATCCACTCAGAGGGTGGTGATTTACTCAGTTGGTGGTGATTCACTAAGAGGGTAGTGATTCACTCAGAGGTTAGTGATTTACTCGGAGGGTAGTGATTCACTCAGAGGATAGTGATTTACTCGGAGTGTGGTGATTTAATCAGAGGGCGGTGATTTACTCAGAGGGTAGTGATTCACTCAGGGAGGATAGCGATTTACTCCGAGAGTGGTGATTCACTCAGAGATTGGTGATTCACTCAGAGGGTAGTGATTCACTCAGAGGGTGGTGATTCACTCAGAAGTTAGTGATTCACACAGAGGTTGGTGATTCACTCAGAGTGAAGTGATTTACTCGGAGGGTAGTGATTCACTCAGACGGTAGTGATTCACTCAGACGGTAGTGATTCACTCAGAGGGTGGTGATTCACTAAGAGGGTAGTGATTCACTCAGAGTGTGGTGATTCAATCAGAGGGTAGTGATTTACTCGGAGGGTGGTGATTCACTCAGCGTGTATTGATTCACTCACAGGGTAGTGATTCACTTAGAGGGTAGTCATTTACTCAGAGGGTAGTAATTCAATCAGAGGGTAGTGATTTACTCAGTGTGTGGTGATTTAATCAGAGGGCGGTGATTCACTCTGAGGGTAGTGATTTACTCGGAGGGAAGTGATTTACTCGGAGTGTGGTGATTTGCTCAGAGCGTGGTGATTTACTCAGAGTGTAGTGATTCACTCAGAGGGCGGTGATTCACTCAGAGGTTAGTGATTCACTCAGAGGGTGGTGAATCACTCAGAGGGTGGTGATTCACTCTGAGGGTAGTGATTTACTCAGAGGGTAGTGATTCACTCAGAGGGTGGTGATTCACTCAGCGGATGGTGATTCACTCAGAGGGTAGTGATTCACTTAGAGGGTAGTTATTTACTCAGAGGGTGGTGATTCACTAAGAGATTAGTGATTCACTCAGAGCGTAGTGAGTCACTCAGAGGGTGGTGATTCACTCAGAGCGTAGTGATTCACTCAGAGGGTAGTGATTCACTCAGCGGATGGTGATTCACTCAGAGGGTAGTGATTCACTCAGAGGGTAGTGATTCACTCAGCGGATGGTGATTCACTCAGAGGGTAGTGATTCACTTAGAGGGTAGTTATTTACTCAGAGGGTGGTGATTCACTAAGAGATTAGTGATTCACTCAGAGCGTAGTGAGTCACTCAGAAGGTGGTGATCACTCAGAGCGTAGTGATGCACACAGACAGTAGTGATTCACTCAGAGGGTGGTGATTCACTCAGAGGGTAGTGATTCAATCAGACGGTAGTGATTCACTCAGAGGGTGGTGATTTACTCGGAGGGTGGTGATTCACTCAGCAGGTAGTGATTTACTCACAGGGTAGTGATTCACTCACAGGGTGCTGATTCACTCAGAGTGTGTTGATTCACGCAGAGGGTAGTGATTCACTCAGAGGGTGGTGATTTACTCAGTTGGTGGTGATTCACTAAGAGGGTAGTGATTCACTCAGAGGTTAGTGATTTACTCGGAGGGTAGTGTTTCACTCAGAGGGTAGTGATTTACTCGGAGTGTGGTGATTCACTCAGAAGTTAGTGATTCACACAGAGGTTGGTGATTCACTCAGAGCGAAGTGATTCACTCAGAGGGTGGTGATTCACTCAGAGTGTAGTGATTCACTCAGAAGATGGTGATTCACTAACAGGGTAGTGATTCACTAACAGGGTAGTGATTCACTCAGAGGATAGTGAGTCACTCAGAGGGTGGTGATCACTCAGAGCGTAGTGATTCACACAGACAGTAGTGATTCACTCAGAGGGTGGTGATTCACTCAGAGGGTGGTGATTCACTCAGAGGGTAGTCATTTACTCAGAGGGTAGTGATTCACTCAGGGAGGAAAGCGATTTACTCAGAGAGTGGTGATTCACTCAGAGATTGGTGATTCACTCAGAGGGTAGTGATTCATTCAGAGGGTGCTGATTCACTCAGAGGGTAGTGATTCACTTAGAGGGTAGTTATTTACTCAGAGGGTGGTGATTCACGAAAAGATTATTGATTCACTCAGAGGGTGGTGATCACTCAGAGCGTAGTGATGCACACAAACAGTAGTGATTCACTCAGAGGGTGGTGATTCACTCAGAGGGTGGTAATTCACTCAGAGGATGGTGATTCACTCAGAGTGTGGTGATTCAATCAGAGGGTAGTGATTCACTCAGAGAGTGGTGATTCACTCAGAGCGTTGTGATTTACTCACAGGGTAGTGATTCACTCAGAGTGTGTTGATTCACTCAGAGGGTAGTTATTCACTCAGAGGTTAGGGATTTACTCCGAGGGTAGTGATTCACTCAGAGGGTAGTGATTTACTCGGAGTGTAGTTATTTAATCAGAGGGCGGTGATTTACTCAGAGGGTAGTGATTCACTCAGGGAGGATAGCGATTTACTCCGAGAGTGGTGATTCACTCAGAGATTGGTGATTCACTCAGAGGGTAGTGATTCACACAGACAGTGGTGATTCACTCAGAGGGTGGTGATTCACTCAGAGGGTGGTGATTCACTCAGAGGATGGTGATTCACTCAGAGTGTGGTGATTCAATCAGAGGGTAGTCATTTACTCGGAGGGTGGTGATTCACTCAGCGGGTAGTGATTCACTCACAGGGTAGTGATTCACTCAGAGGGTAGTCATTTACTCAGATGGTAGTGATTCACTCAGAGGTTACTGATTTACTCGGAGTGTGGTGATTTAATCAGAGGGCGGTGATTTAATCAGAGGGTAGTGATTCCCTAAGGGAGTATAGCGATTTACTCAGAGAGTGGTGATTCACTCAGAGATTGGTGATTCACTCAGAGGGTAGTGATTCACTCAGAGGGTGGTGATTCACTCAGAGGGTGGTGATTCATTCAGAGGGTAGTAATTTACTCAGAAGGTGCTGATTCACTCAGATGGTAGTGATTCACTCAGAGGGTGTTGATACACTCAGAGAGTAGTGATTCACTCAGAAGGTGGTGATTTACTCAGATGCTCGTGATTCACTCAAAGGGTAGTGATTCACTCAGAAGGTAGTGATTCACTCAGAGGGTAGTGCTTCACCGAGAGCGTGGTGATTTACTCAGAGGTTAGTGATTTACTCAGAGGGTAGTGATTCACTCAGAGGGTAGTGATTCACTCAGATGGTAGTCATTCACTCAGATGGTGGTGATTCACTCAGAAGGTAGTGATTCACTCAGAGTGTAGTCATTTACTCAGAGGTTAGTGATTCACTCAGAGGGTAGTGATTTACTCAGGGAGGATAGCGATCTACTCAGAGAGTGGTGATTCACTAAGAGATTAGTGATTCACTCAGAGCGTAGTGAGTCACTCAGAGGGTGCTGATTCAATCAGAGCGTAGTGATTCACTCAGAGGGTAGTGATTCACTCAGCGGATGGTGATTCACTCAGAGCGTAGTGAGTCACTCAGAGGGTGGTGATCACTCAGAGCGTAGTGATGCACACAAACAGTAGTGATTCACTCAGAGGGTGGTGATTCACTCAGAGGGTAGTGATTCACTCAGACGGTAGTGATTCACTCAGAGGGTGGTAATTCACTCAGAGGATGGTGATTCACAGAGTGTGGTGATTCAATCAGAGGGTAGTGATTCACTCAGAGGGTGGTGATTCACTCAGAGGCTAGTGATTTACTCGGAGGGTGGTGATTCACTCAGATGTTAGTGATTTACTCGGAGGGTAGTGATTCACTCAGAGGGTAGTGATTTACTCGGACTGTGGTTATTTAATCAGAGGGCGGTGATTTACTCAGAGGGTAGTGATTCAATCAGGGAGCATAGCGATTTACTCCGAGAGTGGTGATTCACTCAGAGATTGGTGATTCACTCAGAGGGTAGTGATTCACTCAGAGGGTGGTGATTCACTCAGAAGTTAGTGATTCACACAGAGGTTGGTGATTCACTCAGAGGGAAGTGTTTCACTCAGAGGGTGGTGATTCACTCAGACGGTAGTGATTCACTCAGACGGTGGTGATTCACTCAGAGGGTGGTGATTCACTAAGAGGGTAGTGATTCACTCAGAGGATAGTGAGTCACTCAGAGGGTGGTGATCACTCAGAGCGTAGTGATTCACACAGACAGTAGTGATTCACTCAGAGGGTGGTGATTCACTCAGAGGGTGGTATTTCACTCAGAGGATGGTGATTCTCTCAGAGTGTGGTGATTCAGAGGGTAGTGATTTACTCTGATGGTAGTGATTCACTCAGCGGGTAGTGATTCACTCACAGGGTAGTGATTTACTCGGAGGGTAGTGATTCACTCAGAGGGTAGTGATTTACTCGGAGTGTGGTGATTCACTCAGAAGTTAGTGATTCACACAGAGGTTGGTGATTCACTCAGAGGGAAGTGATTCACTCAGAGGGTGGTGATTCACTCAGAGTGTAGTGATTCACTCAGAGGATGGTGATTCACTAAGAGGGTAGTGATTCACTCAGAGGATAGTGAGTCACTCAGAGGGTGATGATCACTCAGAGCGTAGTGATTCACACAGACAGTAGTGATTCACTCAGAGGGTGGTGATTCACTCAGAGGGTGGTGATTCACTCAGAGGGTAGTCATTTACTCAGAGGGTAGTGATTCACTCAGAGGTTAGTGATTCACTCAGGGAGGATAGCGATTTACTCAGAGAGTGGTGATTCACTCAGAGATTGGTGATTCACTCAGAGGGTAGTGATTCACTCAGAGGGTCGTGATTCATTCAGAGGCTAGTGACTTACTCGGAGGGTGGTGATTCACTCAGCGGGTAGTGATTCACTCACAGGGTATTGATTCAGTCACAGGGTGCTGATTCACTCAGAGTGTGTTGATTCACTCAGAGGGTAGTGATTCACTCAGAGGGTGGTGATTCACTCAGAACTTACTGATTCACACAGAGGTTGGTGATTCACTCAGAGGGAAGTGATTTACTCGGAGGGTAGTGATTCACTCAGACGGTAGTGATTCACTCAGACGGTAGTGATTCACTCAGAGGGTGGTGATTCACTAAGAGGGTAGTGATTCACTCAGAGGATAGTGAGTCACTCAGAGGGTGGTGATCACTCAGAGCGTAGTGATTCACACAGACAGTAGTGATTCACTCAGAGGGTGGTGATTCACTCAGCGGGTGGTGATCACTCAGAGCGTAGTGATTCACACAGACAGTAGTGATTCACTCAGAGGGTGGTGATTCACTCAGAGGGTGGTGATTCACTCAGAGGGTAGTCATTTACTCAGAGGGTAGTGATTCACTCAGAGGTTACTGATTCACTCAGGGAGGATAGCGATTTACTCAGAGAGTGGTGATTCACTCAGAGATTGGTGATTCACTCAGAGGGTAGTGATTCACTCAGAGGGTAGTGATTCACTCAGAGGCTAGTGACTTACTCGGAGGGTGGTGATTCACTCAGCGGGTAGTGATTCACTCACAGGGTATTGATTCAGTCACAGGGTGCTGATTCGCTCAGAGTGTGTTGATTCACTCAGACGGTAGTGATTCACTCAGAGGGTAGTGATTCACTAAGAGGGTAGTGATTCACTCAGAGGATAGTGAGTCACTCAGAGGGTGGTGATCACTCAGAGCGTAGTGATTCACACAGACAGTAGTGATTCACTCAGAGGGTGGTGATTCACTCAGAGGGTGGTATTTCACTCAGAGGATGGTGATTCTCTCAGAGTGTGGTGATTCATTCAGAGGGTAGTGATTTACTCTGATGGTAGTGATTCACTCAGCCGGTAGTGATTCACTCACAGGGTAGTGATTTACTCGGAGGGTAGTGATTCACTCAGAGGGTAGTGATTTACTCGGAGTGTGGTGATTCACTCAGAAGTTAGTGATTCACACAGAGGTTGGTGATTCACTCAGAGGGAAGTGATTCACTCAGAGGGTGGTGATTCACTCAGAGTGTAGTGATTCACTCAGAGGATGGTGATTCACTAAGAGGGTAGTGATTCACTCAGAGGATAGTGAGTCACTCAGAGGGTGGTGATCACTCAGAGCGTAGTGATTCACACAGACAGTAGTGATTCACTCAGAGGGTGGTGATTCACTCAGAGGGTGGTGATTCACTCAGAGGGTAGTCATTTACTCAGAGGGTAGTGATTCACTCAGACGTTAGTGATTCACTCAGGGAGGATAGCGATTTACTCAGAGAGTGGTGATTCACTCAGAGATTGGTGATTCACTCAGAGGGTAGTGATTCACTCAGAGGATGGTGATTCACTCAGAGGCTAGTGACTTACTCGGAGGGTGGTGATTCACTCAGCGGGTAGTGATTCACTCACAGGGTATTGTTTCAGTCACAGGGTGCTGATTCACTCAGAGTGTGTTGATTCACTCAGAGGGTGGTGATTTACTCAGTTGGTGATGATTCACTAAGAGGGTAGTGATTCACTCAGAGGTTAGTGATTTACTCGGAGGGTAGTGATTCACTCAGAGGATAGTGATTTACTCGGAGTGTGGTGATTTAATCAGAGGGCGGTGATTTACTCAGAGGGAAGTGATTCACTCAGGGAGGATAGCGATTTACTCCTAGAGTGGTGATTCACTCAGAGATTGGTGATTCACTCAGAGGGTAGTGATTCACTCAGAGGGTGGTGATTCACTCAGAAGTAAGTGATTCACACAGAGGTTGGTGATTCACTCAGAGGGAAGTGATTCACTCAGAGGGTGGTGATTCACTCAGAAGTTAGTGATTCACACAGAGGTTGGTGATTCACTCAGAGGGAAGTGTTTCACTCAGAGGGTGGTGATTCACTCAGACGGTAGTGATTCACTCAGACGGTGGTGATTCACTCAGAGGGTGGTGATTCACTAAGAGGGTAGTGATTCACTCAGAGGATAGTGAGTCACTCAGAGGGTGGTGATCACTCAGAGCGTAGTGATTCACACAGACAGTAGTGATTCACTCAGAGGGTGGTATTTCACTCAGAGGATGGTGATTCTCTCAGAGTGTGGTGATTCAATCAGAGGGTAGTGATTTACTCTGATGGTAGTGATTCACTCAGCGGGTAGTGATTCACTCACAGGGTAATGATTTACTCGGAGGGTAGTGATTCACTCAGAGGGTAGTGATTTACTCGGAGTGTGGTGATTCACTCAGAAGTTAGTGATTCACACAGAGGTTGGTGATTCACTCAGAGGGTGGTGATTCACTCAGAGTGTAGTGATTCACTCAGAGGATGGTGATTCACTAAGAGGGTAGTGATTCACTCAGAGGGTAGTCATTTACTCATAGGGTAGTGATTCACTCAGAGGTTAGTGATTCACTCAGGGAGGATAGCGATTTACTCAGAGAGTGGTGATTCACTCAGAGATTGGTGATTCACTCAGAGGGTAGTGATTCACTCAGAGGGTGGTGATTCATTCAGAGGCTAGTGACTTACTCGGAGGGTGGTGATTCACTCAGCGGGTAGTGATTCACTCACAGGGTATTGATTCAGTCACAGGGTGCTGATTCACTCAGAGTGTGTTGATTCACTCAGAGGGTAGTGATTCACTCAGAGGGTGGTGATTCACTCAGAAGTTACTGATTCACACAGAGGTTGGTGATTCACTCAGAGGGAAGTGATTTACTCGGAGGGTAGTGATACACTCAGACGGTAGTGAATCACTCAGACGGTAGTGATTCACTCAGAGGGTGGTGATTCACTAAGAGGGTAGTGATTCACTCAGAGGATAGTGAGTCACTCAGAGGGTGGTGATCACTCAGAGCGTAGTGATTCACACAGACAGTAGTGATTCACTCAGAGGGTGGTGATTCACTCAGCGGGTGGTGATCACTCAGAGCGTAGTGATTCACACAGACAGTAGTGATTCACTCAGAGGGTGGTGATTCACTCAGAGGGTGGTGATTCACTCAGAGGGTAGTCATTTACTCAGAGGGTAGTGATTCACTCAGAGGTTACTGATTCACTCAGGGAGGATAGCGATTTACTCAGAGAGTGGTGATTCACTCAGAGATTGGTGATTCACTCAGACGGTAGTGATTCACTCAGAGGGTGGTGATTCACTCAGAGGCTAGTGACTTACTCGGAGGGTGGTGATTCACTCAGCGGGTAGTGATTCACTCACAGGGTATTGATTCAGTCACAGGGTGCTGATTCACTCAGAGTGTGTTGATTCACTCAGACGGTAGTGGTTCACTCAGAGGGTAGTGATTCACTAAGAGGGTAGTGATTCACTCAGAGGATAGTGAGTCACTCAGAGGGTGGTGATCACTCAGAGCGTAGTGATTCACACAGACAGTAGTGATTCACTCAGAGGGTGGTGATTCACTCAGAGTGTGGTGATTCATTCAGAGGGTAGTGATTTACTCTGATGGTAGTGATTCACTCAGCCGGTAGTGATTCACTCACAGGGTAGTGATCTACTCGGAGGGTAGTGATTCACTCAGAGGGTAGTGATTTACTCGGAGTGTGGTGATTCACTCAGAAGTTAGTGATTCACACAGAGGTTGGTGATTCACTCAGAGGGAAGTGATTCACTCAGAGGGTGGTGATTCACTCAGAGTGTAGTGATTCACTCAGAGGATGGTGATTCACTAAGAGGGTAGTGATTCACTCAGAGGATAGTGAGTCACTCAGAGGGTGGTGATCACTCAGAGCGTAGTGATTCACACAGACAGTAGTGATTCACTCAGAGGGTGGTGATTCACTCAGAGGGTGGTGATTCACTCAGAGGGTAGTCATTTACTCAGAGGGTAGTGATTCACTCAGAGGTTAGTGATTCACTCAGGGAGGATAGCGATTTACTCAGAGAGTGGTGATTCACTCAGAGATTGGTAATTCACTCAGAGGGTAGTGATTCACTCAGAGGGTGGTGATTCACTCAGAGGCTAGTGACTTACTCGGAGGGTGGTGATTCACTCAGCGGGTAGTGATTCACTCACAGGGTATTGTTTCAGTCACAGGGTGCTGATTCACTCAGAGTGTGTTGATTCACTCAGAGGGTAGTGATTCACTCAGAGGGTGGTGATTTACTCAGTTGGTGATGATTCACTAAGAGGGTAGTGATTCACTCAGAGGTTAGTGATTTACTCGGAGGGTAGTGATTCACTCAGAGGATAGTGATTTACTCGGAGTGTGGTGATTTAATCAGAGGGCGGTGATTTACTCAGAGGGTAGTGATTCACTCAGGGAGGATAGCGATTTACTCCGAGAGTGGTGATTCACTCAGAGGGTAGTGATTCACTCAGAGGGTGGTGATTCACTCAGAAGTTAGTGATTCACACAGAGGTTGGTGATTCACTCAGAGGGAAGTGATTTACTCAGAGGGTAGTGATTCACTCAGACGGTAGTGATTCACTCAGACGGTAGTGATTCACTCAGAGGGTGGTGATTCACTAAGAGGGTAGTGATTCACTCAGAGGATAGTGAGTCACTCAGAGGGTGGTGATCACTCAGATCATAGTGATTCACACAGACAGTAGTGATTCACTCAGAGGGTGGTGATTCACTCAGAGGGTGGTATTTCACTCAGAGGATGGTGATTCTCTCAGAGTGTGGTGATTCAATCAGAGGGTAGTGATTTACTCTGATGGTAGTGATTCACTCAGCGGGTAGTGATTCACTCACAGGGTAGTGATTTACTCGGAGGGTAGTGATTCACTCAGAGGGTAGTGATTTACTCGGAGTGTGGTGATTCACTCAGAAGTTAGTGATTCACACAGAGGTTGGTGATTCACTCAGAGTGTAGTGATTCACTCAGAGGATGGTGATTCACTAAGAGGGTAGTGATTCACTCAGAGGATAGTGAGTCACTCAGAGGGTGGTGATCACTCAGAGCGTAGTGATTCACACAGACAGTAGTGATTCACTCAGAGGGTGGTGATTCACTCAGAGGGTGGTGATTCACTCAGAGGGTAGTGATTCACTCAGGGAGGACAGCGATTTACTCAGAGTGGTGATTCACTCAGAGATTAGTGATTCACTCAGAGGGTAGTGATTCACTCAGAGGGTAGTGATTCACTCACAGGGTATTGATTCAGTCACAGGGTGCTGATTCACTCAGAGTGTGTTGATTCACTCAGAGGGTAGTGATTCACTCAGAGGGTGGTGATTCACTCAGAAGTTACTGATTCACACAGAGGTTGGTGATTCACTCAGAGGGAAGTGATTTACTCGGAGGGTAGTGATTCACTCAGACGGTAGTGATTCACTCAGACGGTAGTGATTCACTCAGAGGGTGGTGATTCACTAAGAGGGTAGTGATTCACTCAGAGGATAGTGAGTCACTCAGAGGGTGGTGATCACTCAGAGCGTAGTGATTCACACAGACAGTAGTGATTCACTCAGAGGGTGGTGATTCACTCAGAGGGTGGTATTTCACTCAGAGGATGGTGATTCTCTCAGAGTGTGGTGATTCAATCAGAGGGTAGTGATTTACTCTGATGGTAGTGATTCACTCAGGGTGTAGTGATTCACTCACAGGGTAGTGATTCACTCAGAGGGTAGTCATTTACTCAGAGGGTAGTGATTCAATCAGAGGGTAGTGATTTACTCAGAGTGTGGTGATTTAATCAGAGGGCGGTGATTCACTCAGAGGGTAGTGATTTACTCGGAGGGAAGTGATTTACTCGGAGTGTGGTGATTTGCTCAGAGGGTGGTGATTTACTCAGAGTGTAGTGATTCACTCAGAGGGTGGTGATTCACTCAGAGGTTAGTGATTCACTCAGAGGGTGGTGATTCTCTAAGAGTGTAGTGATTCACACTGAGGGTAGTGATTCACTCAGAGGTTAGTGATTCACTCAGAGGGTGGTGATTCTCTCAGAGGGTAGTGATTCACACTGAGGGTAGTGATTCACTCAGAGGATAGTGAATCATTCAGAGGGTGGTGATTCACTCAGAGAGTGGTGAATCACTCAGAGGGTGGTGATTCACTCAGAGGGTAGTGATTTACTCAGAGGGTAGTGATTTACTCAGAGTGTGGTGATTTAATCAGAGGGCGGTGATTCACTCTGAGGGTAGTGATTTACTCGGAGGGAAGTGATTTACTCGGAGTGTGGTGATTTGCTCAGAGGGTGGTGATTTACTCAGAGTGTAGTGATTCACTCAGAGGGCGGTGATTCACTCAGAGGTTAGTGATTCACTCAGAGGGTGGTGATTCTCTAAGAGGGTAGTGATTCAAACTGAGGGTAGTGATTCACTCAGACGTTAGTGATTCACTCAGAGGGTGGTGATTCTCTCAGAGGGTAGTGATTCACACTGAGGGTAGTAATTCACTCAGAGGGTGGTGATTCACTCAGAGGGTGGTGATTCACTCAGAGGGTAGTGATTCACTCAGCGGATGGTGATTCACACAAAGGGTAGTGATTCACTTAGAGGGTAGTTATTTACTCAGAGGGTGGTGATTCACTAAGAGATTAGTGATTCACTCAGAGCGTAGTGAGTCACTCGGAGGGTGCTGATTCACTCAGAGCATAGTCATTCACTCAGAGGGTAGTGATTCACTCAGCGGATGGTGATTCACTCAGAGGGTAGTGATTCACTTAGAGGGTAGTTATTTACTCAGAGGGTGGTGATTCACGAAAAGATTATTGATTCACTCGGAGGGTGCTGATTCACTCAGAGCATAGTCATTCACTCAGAAGGTAGTGATTCACTCAGAGGGTGGTGATTCACTCAGAGGGTAGTGATTCAATCAGACGGTAGTGATTCACTCAGAGGGTGGTAATTCACTCAGAGGATGATGATTCACTCAGAGGGTGGTGATTCAATCAGAGGGTAGTGATTTACTCAGAGAGTGGTGATTCACTCAGAGGGTTGTGATTTACTCACAGGGTAGTGATTCACTCACAGGGTGCTGATTCACTCAGAGTGTGTTGATTCACTCAGAGGGTAGTTATTCACTCAGAGGGTGGTGATTTACTCAGTTGGAGGTGATTCACTAAGAGGGTAGTGATTCACTCAGAGGTTAGTGATTTACTCCGAGGGTAGTGATTCACTCAGAGGGTAGTGATTTACTCGGAGTGTAGTTATTTAATCAGAGGGCGGTGATTTACTCAGAGGGTAGTGATTCACTCAGGGAGGATAGCGATTTACTCCGAGAGTGGTGATTCACTCAGAGATTGGTGATTCACTCAGAGGGTAGTGATTCACACAGACAGTGGTGATTCACTCAGAGGGTGGTGATTCATTCAGAGGGTTGTCATTTACTCAGATGGTAGTGATTCACTCAGAGGTTACTGATTTACTCGGAGTGTGGTGATTTAATCAGAGGGCGGTGATTTAATCAGAGGGTAGTGATTCACTCAGGGAGTATAGCGATTTACTCAGAGAGTGGTGATTCACTCAGAGATTGGTGATTCACTCAGAGGGTAGTGATTCACTCAGAGGGTGGTGATTCACTCAGAGGGTGGTGATTCATTCAGAGGGTAGTGATTTACTCAGAGGGTGCTGATTCACTCAGATGGTAGTGATTCACTCAGAGGGTGTTGATACACTCAGAGAGTAGTGATTCACTCAGAAGGTGGTGTTTTACTCAGATGCTAGTGATTCACTCAGAGGGTAGTGATTCACTCAGAAGGTAGTGATTCACTCAGATGGTAGTGCTTCACTGAGAGCGTGGTGATTTACTCAGAGGTTAGTGATATACTCAGAGGGTAGTGATTCACTCAGAGGGTAGTGATTCACTCAGATGGTAGTCATTCACTCAGATGGTGGTGATTCACTCAGAGGGTAGTGATTCACTCAGAGTGTAGTCATTTACTCAGAGGTTAGTGATTCACTCAGAGGGTAGTGATTTACTCAGGGAGGATAGCGATCTACTCAGAGAGTGGTGATTCACTCAGAGATTGGTGATTGACTCAGAGGGTAGTGATTCACTCAGAGGGTGGTGATTCACTCAGAGGGTGGTGATTCATTCAGAGGGTAGTGATTTACTCAGAGGGTGCTGATTCACTCAGATGGTAGTGATTCACTAAGAGATTAGTGATTCACTCAGAGCGTAGTGAGTCACTCAGAGGGTGCTGATTCAATCAGAGCGTAGTGATTCACTCAGAGGGTAGTGATTCACTCAGCGGATGGTGATTCACTCAGAGGGTAGTGATTCACTTAGAGGGTAGTTATTTACTCAGAGGGTGGTGATTCACTCAGAGATTAGTGATTCACTCAGAGCGTAGTGAGTCACTCAGAAGGTGGTGATCACTCAGAGCGTAGTGATGCACACAGACAGTAGTGATTCACTCAGAGGGTGGTGATTCACTCAGAGGGTAGTGATTCACTCAGACGGTAGTGATTCACTCAGAGGGTGGTGATTCACTCAGAGGGTAGTGATTTACTCGGAGGGTGGTGATTCACTCAGAGGTTAGTGATTTACTCGGAGGGTAGTGATTCACTCAGAGGGTAGTGATTTACTCGGACTGTGGTTATTTAATCAGAGGGCGGTGATTTACTCAGAGGGTAGTGATTCAATCAGGGAGCATAGCGCTTTACTCCGAGAGTGGTGATTCACTCAGAGATTGGTGATTCACTCAGAGGGTAGTGATTCACTCAGAGGGTGGTGATTCACTCAGAAGTTAGTGATTCACACAGAGGTTGGTGATTCACTCAGAGGGAAGTGTTTCACTCAGAGTGTGGTGATTCACTCAGAGTGTAGTGATTCACTCAGAGGATGGTGATTCACTAAGTGGGTAGTGATTCACTCAGAGGATAGTGATTCACTCAGAGGGTGGTGATTCACTCAGAGGGTGGTGATTCACTCAGAGGATGGTGATTCACTCAGAGTGTGGTGATTCAATCAGAGGGTAGTGATTCACTCAGAGGATAATGATTTACTCAGAGTGTGGTGTTTTAATCAGAGGGCGGTGATTTACTCAGACGGTAATGATTCACTCAGGGATGATAGCGATTTATTCAGAGAGTGGTGATTCACTCAGAGATTGGTGATTCACTCAGAGGGTAGTGATTCACTCAGAGGGTGGTGATTCACTCAGAGGGTGGTGATTCATTCAGAGGGTAGTGATTTACTCAGAGGGTGCTGGTTCTCTCAGATGGTAGTGATTCACTCAGAGGGTAGTGATTCACTAAGAGGGTGTTGATTCACTCAGAGGGTGGTGATTCATTCAGAGGGTAGTGATTTACTCAGAGGGTGCTGATTCACTCAGCGGGTAGTGATTCACTCACAGGGGAGTGATTCACTCAGAGGTTAGTGATTTACTCGGAGTGTGGTGATTTAATCAGAGGGCGGTGATTTAATCAGAGGGTAGTGATTCACTCAGGGAGGATAGCGATTTACTCAGAGAGTGGTGATTCACTCAGAGATTGGTGATTCACTCAGAGGGTAGTGATTCACTCAGAGGGTGGTGATTCACTCAGAGGGTGGTGATTCATTCAGAGGGTAGTGATTTACTCAGAGGGTGCTGGTTCTCTCAGATGGTAGTGATTCACTCAGAGGGTGGTGATACACTCAGAGAGTAGTGCTTCACTGAGAGCGTGGTGATTTACTCAGAGGGTAGTGATTTACTCATAGGGTAGTGATTCACTCAGAGGGTAGTGATTCACTCAGATGGTAGTCATTCACTCAGAATGTGGTGATTCACTCAGAGGGTAGTCATTTAATCAGAGGGTAGTGATTCACTCAGAGGATAATGATTTACTCAGAGTGTGGTGTTTTAATCAGAGGGCGGTGATTTACTCAGACGGTAATGATTCACTCAGGGATGATAGCGATTTATTCAGAGAGTGGTGATTCACTCAGAGATTGGTGATTCACTCAGAGGGTAGTGATTCACTATGAGGGTGTTGATTCACTCAGAGGGTGGTGATTCATTCAGAGGGTAGTGATTTACTCAGAGGGTGCTGATTCACTCAGATGGTAGTGATTCACTGAGAGCGTGGTGATTTACTCAGATGGTAGTGATTTACTCAGAGGGTAGTGATTCACTCAGAGGGTAGTGATTCACTCAGATGGTAGTCATTCACTCAGATGGTGGTGATTCACTCAGAGGGTAGTGATTTACTCGAAGGGTGGTGATTTACTCAGAGGGTAGTGATTCACTCAGAGGGTAGTGATTTACTCAGAGGTTAGTGATTCACTCAGAGGTTAGTGATTTACTCGGAGTGTGGTGATTTGCTCAGAGGGCGGTGATTTACTCAGATGGTAGTGATTCACTCAGGGAGGATAGAGTTTTACTTAGAGTGAAAGTGATTCACTCACAGGGTAGTGATTCACTCAGAGGGGAGTCATTTACTCAGATGGTGGTGATTCACTCAGAGGGTAGTGATTTACTCGGAGGGTCGTGATTTACTCAGAGAGTAGTGATTCACTCAGAGGGTAGTGATTTACTCAGAGGGTAGTGATTCACTCAGATGGTAGTGATTTACTCGGAGTGTGGTGATTTGCTCAGAGGGCGGTGATTTACTCAGATGGTTGTGATTCACTCAGGGAGGATAGAGTTTTACTCAGAGTGAAAGTTATTTACTTGGAGGGTGGTGATTCACTCAGAGGGTAGTGAGTCACTCAGAGGATGGTGATCACTCAGAGCATAGTGATTCACACAGACCGTAGTGATTCACTCAGAGGGTAGTATGTCACTCACAGGGTGGTGATGCACTCAGAGCGTAGTGATTCACTCAGACTGTAGTCATTCACTCAGAGGGTGGTGATTCATTCAGACGGTAGTGATTCGCTCAGAGGGTGGTGATTCACTCAGAGTGTGGTGATTCAATCAGAGGGTAGTGATTCACTCAGAGGGTGGTGATTCACTCAGAGGGCGGTGATTTACTCAGAGGGTGGTGATTCACTCAGAGGGTAGTGATTCACTCAGAGAGTGGTGATGCACTCAGCGGGTTGTGATTCACTCAGAGGATAGTGAATCATTCAGAGCGTGGTGATTCACTCAGTGAGTGGTGAATCACTCAGAGGGTGGTGATTCACTCAGAGGGTGGTGATTCACTCAGAGGGTAGTGATTTACTCAGAGGGTAGTGATTCACTCAGAGGGTGGTGATTCACTCAGAGTGTAGTGATTCACTCAGAGGGTAGTGATTCACTCAGCGGATGGTGATTCACTCAGAGGGTGGTGATTCACTCAGAGGGTAGTGATTCACTCAGAGGGTAGTGATTCACTCAGCGGATGGTGATTCAATCAGAGGGTAGTGATTCACTTAGAGGGTAGTTATTTACTCAGAGGCTGGTGATTCACTAAGAGATTAGTGATTCACTCAGAGCATAGTGAGTCACTCAGAGGGTGCTGGTTCACTCAGTGCGTAGTGATTCACTCAGAGGGTAGTGATTCACTCAGCGGATGGTGATTCACTCAGAGGGTAGTGATTCACTTAGAGGGTAGTTATTTACTCAGAGGGTGGTGATTCACTAAGAGATTAGTGATTCACTCAGAGCGTAGTGAGTCACTCAGAGGGTGGTGATCACTCAGAGCGTAGTGATGCACACAGACAGTAGTGATTCACTCAGAGGGTGGTGATTCACTCAGAGGGTAGTGATTCACTCAGACGGTAGTGATTCACTCAGAGGGTGGTGATTCACTCAGAGGATGGTGATTCACAGAGTGTGGTGATTCAATCAGAGGGTAGTGATTCACTCAGAGGGTGGTGATTCACTCAGAGGGTAGTGATTTACTCGGAGGGTGGTGATTCACTCAGAGGTTAGTGATTTACTCGGAGGGTAGTGATTCACTCAGAGGGTAGTGATTTACTCGGACTGTGGTTATTTAATCAGAGGGCGGTGATTTACTCAGAGGGTAGTGATTCAATCAGGGAGCATAGCGATTTACTCCGAGAGTGGTGATTCACTCAGAGATTGGTGATTCACTCAGAGGGAAGTGTTTCACTCAGAGGGTGGTGATTCACTCAGAGTGTAGTGATTCACTCAGAGGATGGTGATTCACTAAGTGGGTAGTGATTCACTCAGAGGATAGTGATTCACTCAGAGGGTGGTGATTCACTCAGAGGGTGGTGATTCAATCAGAGGATGGTGATTCACTCAGAGTGTGGTGATTCAATCAGAGGGTAGTGATTTACTCGGAGGGTGGTGATTCACTCCGCGGGTAGTGATTCACTCACAGGGTAGTGATTCACTCAGAGGGTAGTCATTTACTCAGAGGGTAGTGATTCACTCAGAGGTTAGTGATTTACTCGGAGTGTGGTGATTTAATCAGAGGGCGGTGATTTAATCAGAGGGTAGTGATTCACTCAGGGAGGATAGCGATTTACTCAGAGAGTGGTGATTCACTCAGAGATTGGTGATTCACTCAGAGGGTAGTGATTCACTCAGAGGGTGGTGATTCACTCAGAGGGTGGTGATTCATTCAGAGGGTAGTGATTTACTCAGAGGGTGCTGATTCACTCAGATGGTAGTGATTCACTCAGAGGGTGGTGATACACTCAGAGAGTAGTGCTTCACTGAGAGCGTGGTGATTTACTCATAGGGTAGTGATTCACTCAGAGGGTAGTGATTCACTCAGATGGTAGTCATTCACTCAGAATGTGGTGATTCACTCAGAGGGTAGTGATTCACTCAGAGTGTAGTCATTTACTCAGAGGGTAGTGATTCACTCAGAGGGTAATGATTTACTCAGAGTGTGGTGTTTTAATCAGAGGGCGGTGATTTACTCAGACGGTAAAGATTCACTCAGGGATGATAGCGATTTATTCAGAGAGTGGTGATTCACTCAGAGATTGGTGATTCACTCAGAGGGTAGTGATTCACTCAGAGGGTGGTGATTCACTCAGAGGGTGGTGATTCATTCAGAGGGTAGTGATTTACTCAGAGGGTGCTGATTCACTCAGATGGTAGTGAATCACTCAGAGGGTGGTGATACACTCAGAGAGTAGTGCTTCACTGAAAGCGTGGTGATTTACTCAAAGGGTAGTGATTTACTCAGAGGGTAGTGATTCACTCAGAGGGTAGTGATTCACTCAGATGGTAGTGATTCACTCAGATGGTGGTGATTGACTCAGAGGGTAGTGATTTACTCGGAGGGAGGTGATTTACTCAGAGGGTAGTGATTCACTCAGAGGGTAGTGATTTACTCAGAGGGTTGTGATTCACTCAGAGGGTAGTGATTTACTCGGAGTGTGGTGATTTGCTCAGAGGGCGGTGATTTACTCAGATGGTAGTGATTCACTCAGGGAGGATAGAGTTTTACTCAGAGTGAAAGTTATTTACTTGGAGGCTGGTGATTCACTAAGAGGGTAGTGAGTCACTCAGAGGGTGGTGATCACTCAGAGCATAGTGATTCACACAGACCGTAGTGATTCACTCAGAGGGTAGTGAGTCACTCACAGGGTGGTGATGCACTCAGAGCGTCGTGATTCACTCAGACCGTAGTCATTCACTCAGAGGGTGGTGATTCATTCAGACGGTAGTGATTCGCTCAGAGGGTGGTGATTCACTCAGAGGGTGGTGATTCACTCAGAGGGTAGTGATTTACTCAGAGGGTAGTGATTCACTCAGAGGGCGGTGATTTACTCAGAGGGTGGTGATTCACTCAGAGGGTAGTGAATCACTCAGAGAGTGGTGATGCACTCAGCGGGTTGTGATTCACTCAGAGGATAGTGAATCATTCAGAGGGTGGTTATTCACTCAGTGAGTGGTGATTCACTCAGAGGGTGGTGATTCATTCAGAGCGTAGTGATTTACTCAGAGGGTGCTGATTCACTCAGATGGTAGTGATTCACTCAGAGGGTGGTGATACACTCAGAGAGTAGTGCTTCACTGAGAGCGTGGTGATTTACTCAAAGGGTAGTGATTTACTCAGAGGGTAGTGATTCACTCAGAGGGTAGTGATTCACTCAGATGGTAGTGATTCACTCAGATGGTGGTGATTCACTCAGAGGGTAGTGATTTACTCGGAGGGTGGTGATTTACTCAGAGGGTAGTGATTCACTCAGAGGGTAGTGATTTACTCAGAGGGTAGTGATTCACTCAGAGGGTAGTGATTTACTCGGAGTGTGGTGATTTGCTCAGAGGGCGGTGATTTACTCAGATGGTAGTGATTCACTCAGGGAGGATAGAGTTTTACTCAGAGTGAAAGTTATTTACTTGGAGGGTGGTGATTCACTAAGAGTGTAGTGAGTCACTCAGAGGATGGTGATTCACTAAGAGGGTAGTGATTCACTCAGAGGATAGTGAGTCACTCAGAGGGTGGTGATCACTCAGAGCGTAGTGATTCACACAGACAGTAGTGATTCACTCAGAGGGTGGTGATTCACTCAGAGGGTGGTGATTCACTCAGAGGATGGTGATTCACTCAGAGTGTGGTGATTCAATCAGATGGTAGTGATTTACTCGGAGTGTGGTGATTCACTCAGCGGGTAGTGATTCACTCACAGGGTAGTGATTCACTCAGAGGGTAGTCATTTACTCAGAGGGTAGTGATTCACTCAGAGGTTAGTGATTTACTCGGAGTGTGGTGATTTAATCAGAGGGCGGTGATTTAATCAGAGGGTAGTGATTCACTCAGGGAGGATAGCGGTTTACTCAGAGAGTGGTGATTCACTCAGAGATTGGTGATTCACTCAGAGGGTAGTGATTCACTCAGAGGGTGGTGATTCACTCAGAGGGTGGTGATTCATTCAGAGGGTAGTGATTTACTCAGAAGGCGCTGATTCACTCAGATGGTAGTGATTCACTCAGAGGGTTGTGATACACTCATAGAGTAGTGATTCACTCAGAGGGTGGTGATTTACTCAGATGCTAGTGATTTACTCAGAGGGTTATGATTCACTCAGAAGGTAGTGATTCACTCAGAGGGTAGTGCTTCACTGAGAGCGTGGTGATTTACTCAGAGGGTAGTGATTTACTCATAGGGTAGAAATTCACTCAGAGGGTACTGATTCACTCAGATGGTAGTCATTCACTCAGAATGTGGTGATTCACTCAGAGGGTAGTGATTCACTCAGAGTGTAGTCATTTACTCAGAGGGTAGTGATTCACTCAGAGGGTAGTGATTTACTCAGAGTGTGGTGTTTTAATCAGAGGGCGGTGATTTACTCAGACGGTAATGATTCACTCAGGGAGGATAGCGATTTATTCAGAGAGTGGTGATTCACTCAGAGATTGGTGATTCACTCAGAGGGTAGTGATTCACTCAGAGGGTGGTGATTCACTCAGAGGGTGGTGATTCATTCAGAGGGTAGTGATTTACTCAGAGGGTGCTGATTCACTCAGATGGTAGTGATTCACTGAGAGCGTGGTGATTTACTCAGATGGTAGTGATTTACTCAGAGGGTAGTGATTCACTCAGAGGGTAGTGATTCACTCAGATGGTAGTCATTCACCCAGATGGTGGTGATTCACTCAGAGGGTAGTGATTTACTCGACGGGTGATGATTTACTCAGAGGGTAGTGATTCACTCAGAGGGTAGTGATTTACTCAGAGGGTAGTGATTCACTCAGATGGTAGTGATTTACTCGGAGTGTGGTGATTTGCTCAGAGGGCGGTGATTTACTCAGATGGTAGTGATTCACTCAGGGAGGATAGAGTTTTACTCAGAGTGAAAGTTATTTACTTGGAGGGTGGTGATTCACTAAGAGGGTAGTGTGTCACTCAGAGGATGGTGATCACTCAGAGCATAGTGATTCACACAGACCGTAGAGATTCACTCAGAGGGTAGTATGTCACTCACAGGGTGGTGATGCACTCAGAGCGTAGTGATTCACTCAGACCGTAGTCATTCACTCAGAGGGTGGTGATTCATTCAGACGGTAGTGATTCGCTCAGAGGGTGGTGATTCACTCAGAGTGTGGTGATTCAATCAGAGGGTAGTGATTCACTCAGAGGGTGGTGATTCACTCAGAGGGTAGTGATTTACTCAGAGGGTAGTGATTCACTCAGAGGGCGGTGATTTACTCAGAGGGTGGTGATTCACCCAGAGGGTAGTGATTCACTCAGAGAGTGGTGATGCACTCAGCGGGTTGTGATTCACTCAGAGGATAGTGAATCATTCAGAGGGTGGTGATTCACTCAGTGAGTGGTGAATCACTCAGAGGGTGGTGATTCACTCAGAGGGTGGTGTTTCACTCAGAGGGTAGTGATTTACTCAGAGGGTAGTGTTTCACTCAGAGGGTGGTGATTCACTCAGAGGGTAGTGATTCACTCAGAGGGTAGTGATTCACTCAGCGGATGGTGATTCACTCAGAGGGTGGTGATTCACTCAGAGGGTAGTGATTCACTCAGAGGGTAGTGATTCACTCAGCGGATGGTGATTTACTCAGAGGGTAGTGATTCACTTAGAGGGTAGTTATTTACTCAGAGGCTGGTGATTCACTAAGAGATTAGTGATTCACTCAGAGCATAGTGAGTCACTCAGAGGGTGCTGGTTCACTCAGAGCGTAGTGATTCACTCAGAGGGTAGTGATTCACTCAGCGGATGGTGATTCACTCAGAGGGTAGTGATTCACTTAGAGGGTAGTTATTTACTCAGAGGGTGGTGATTCACTAAGAGATTAGTGATTCACTCAGAGCGTAGTGAGTCACTCAGAGGGTGGTGATCACTCAGTGCGTAGTGATGCACACAGACAGTAGTGATTCACTCAGAGGGTGGTGATTCACTCAGAGCGTAGTGATTCACTCAGACGGTAGTGATTCACTCAGAGGGTGGTGATTCACTCAGAGGATGGTGATTCACTCAGAGTGTGGTGATTTAATCAGAGGGTAGTGATTCACACAGAGGGTGGTGATTCAGTCAGAGGGTAGTGATTTACTCGGAGGGTGGTGATTCACTCAGCGGGTAGTGATTCACTCACAGGGTAGTGCTTCACTCACAGGGTGCTGATTCACTCAGAGTGTGTTGATTCACTCAGAGGGTAGTGATTCACTCAGAGGGTGGTGATTTACTCAGTTGGTGATGATTCACTAAGAGGGTAGTGATTCACTCAGAGGTTAGTGATTTACTCGGAGGGTAGTGATTCACTCAGAGGATAGTGATTTACTCGGAGTGTGGTGATTTAATCAGAGGGCGGTGATTTACTCAGAGGGAAGTGATTCACTCAGGGAGGATAGCGATTTACTCCTAGAGTGGTGATTCACTCAGAGATTGGTGATTCACTCAGAGGGTAGTGATTCACTCAGAGGGTGGTGATTCACTCAGAAGTAAGTGATTCACACAGAGGTTGGTGATTCACTCAGAGGGAAGTGATTTACTCGGAGGGTAGTGATTCACTCAGACGGTAGTGATTCACTCAGACGGTAGTGTTTCACTCATAGGGTGGTGATTCACTAAGAGGGTAGTGATTCACTCAGAGGATAGTGAGTCACTCAGAGGGTGGTGACCACTCACAGCGTAGTGATTCACACAGACAGTAGTGATTCACTCAGAGGGTGGTGATTCACTCAGAGGGTGGTGATTCACTCAGAGGATGGTGATTCACTCAGAGTGTGGTGATTCAATCAGAGGGTAGTGATTTACTCGGAGGGTGGTGATTCACTCAGCGGGTAGTGATTCACTCACAGGGTAGTGATTCACTCAGAGGGTGGTGATTCACTCAGAGGGTAGTGATTCACTCAGAGGGTAGTGATTCACTCAGAGGGTAGTCATTTACTCAGAGGGTATTGATTCACTCAGAGGTTAGTGATTTACTCGGAGTGTGGTGATTTGCTCAGAGGGCGGTGATTTACTCAGATGGTAGTGATTCACTCAGGGAGGATAGAGTTTTACTCAGAGTGAAAGTTATTTACTTGGAGGGTGGTGATTCACTAAGAGGGTAGTGAGTCACTCAGAGGATGGTGATCACTCAGAGCATAGTGATTCACACAGACCGTAGTGATTCACTCAGAGGGTAGTGAGTCACTCACAGGGTGGTGATGCACTCAGAGCGTAGTGATTCACTCAGACCGTAGTCATTCACTCAGAGGGTGGTGATTAATTCAGACGGTAGTGATTCGCTCAGAGGGTGGTGATTCACTCAGAGTGTGGTGATTCAATCAGAGGGTAGTGAATCACTCAGAGGGTGGTGATTCACTCAGAGGGTAGTGATTCATTCAGAGGGTAGTGATTTACTCAGAGGGTGCTGATTCACTCAGATGGTAGTGATTCACTCAGAGGGTGGTGATACACTCAGAGAGTAGTGCTTCACTGAGAGCGTGGTGATTTACTCATAGGGTAGTGATTCACTCAGAGGGTAGTGATTCACTCAGATGGTAGTCATTCACTCAGAATGTGGTGATTCACTCAGAGGGTAGTGATTCACTCAGAGTGTAGTCATTTACTCAGAGGGTAGTGATTCACTCAGAGGGTAATGATTTACTCAGAGTGTGGTGTTTTAATCAGAGGGCGGTGATTTACTCAGACGGTAAAGATTCACTCAGGGATGATAGCGATTTATTCAGAGAGTGGTGAGTCACTCAGAGATTGGTGATTCACTCAGAGGGTAGTGATTCACTAAGAGGGTGTTGATTCACTCAGAGGGTGGTGATTCATTCAGAGGGTAGTGATTTACTCAGAGGGTGCTGATTCACTCAGATGGTAGTGATTCACTGAGAGCGTGGTGATTTACTCAGATGGTAGTGATTTACTCAGAGGGTAGTGATTCACTCAGAGGGTAGTGATTCACTCAGATGGTAGTCATTCACCCAGATGGTGGTGATTCACTCAGAGGGTAGTGATTTACTCGACGGGTGATGATTTACTCAGAGGGTAGTGATTCACTCAGATGGTAGTAATTTACTCGGAGTGTGGTGATTTGCTCAGAGGGCGGTGATTTACTCAGATGGTAGTGATTCACTCAGGGAGGATAGAGTTTTACTCAGAGTGAAAGTTATTTACTTGGAGGGTGGTGATTCACTAAGAGGGTAGTGTGTCACTCAGAGGATGGTGATCACTCAGAGCATAGTGATTCACACAGACCGTAGAGATTCACTCAGAGGGTAGTATGTCACTCACAGGGTGGTGATGCACTCAGAGCGTAGTGATTCACTCAGACCGTAGTCATTCACTCAGAGGGTGGTGATTCATTCAGACGGTAGTGATTCGCTCAGAGGGTGGTGATTCACTCAGAGTGTGGTGATTCAATCAGAGGGTAGTGATTCACTCAGAGGGTGGTGATTCACTCAGAGGGTAGTGATTTACTCAGAGGGTAGTGATTCACTCAGAGGGCGGTGATTTACTCAGAGGGTGGTGATTCACCCAGAGGGTAGTGATTCACTCAGAGAGTGGTGATGCACTCAGCGGGTTGTGATTCACTCAGAGGATAGTGAATCATTCAGAGGGTGGTGATTCACTCAGTGAGTGGTGAATCACTCAGAGGGTGGTGATTCACTCAGAGGGTGGTGTTTCACTCAGAGGGTAGTGATTTACTCAGAGGGTAGTGTTTCACTCAGAGGGTGGTGATTCACTCAGAGGGTAGTGATTCACTCAGAGGGTAGTGATTCACTCAGCGGATGGTGATTCACTCAGAGGGTGGTGATTCACTCAGAGGGTAGTGATTCACTCAGAGGGTAGTGATTCACTCAGCGGATGGTGATTTACTCAGAGGGTAGTGATTCACTTAGAGGGTAGTTATTTACTCAGAGGCTGGTGATTCACTAAGAGATTAGTGATTCACTCAGAGCATAGTGAGTCACTCAGAGGGTGCTGGTTCACTCAGAGCGTAGTGATTCACTCAGAGGGTAGTGATTCACTCAGCGGATGGTGATTCACTCAGAGGGTAGTGATTCACTTAGAGGGTAGTTATTTACTCAGAGGGTGGTGATTCACTAAGAGATTAGTGATTCACTCAGAGCGTAGTGAGTCACTCAGAGGGTGGTGATCACTCAGTGCGTAGTGATGCACACAGACAGTAGTGATTCACTCAGAGGGTGGTGATTCACTCAGAGCGTAGTGATTCACTCAGAGGGTAGTGATTCACTCAGAGGATGGTGATTCACTCAGAGTGTGGTGATTTAATCAGAGGGTAGTGATTCACACAGAGGGTGGTGATTCAGTCAGAGGGTAGTGATTTACTCGGAGGGTGGTGATTCACTCAGCGGGTAGTGATTCACTCACAGGGTAGTGCTTCACTCACAGGGTGCTGATTCACTCAGAGTGTGTTGATTCACTCAGAGGGTAGTGATTCACTCAGAGGGTGGTGATTTACTCAGCTGGTGATGATTCACTAAGAGGGTAGTGATTCACTCAGAGGTTAGTGATTTACTCGGAGGGTAGTGATTCACTCAGAGGATAGTGATTTACTCGGAGTGTGGTGATTTAATCAGAGGGCGGTGATTTACTCAGAGGGAAGTGATTCACTCAGGGAGGATAGCGATTTACTCCTAGAGTGGTTATTCACTCAGAGATTGGTGATTCACTCAGAGGGTAGTGATTCACTCAGAGGGTGGTGATTCACTCAGAAGTAAGTGATTCACACAGAGGTTGGTGATTCACTCAGAGGGAAGTGATTTACTCGGAGGGTAGTGATTCACTCAGACGGTAGTGATTCACTCAGACGGTAGTGTTTCACTCATAGGGTGGTGATTCACTAAGAGGGTAGTGATTCACTCAGAGGATAGTGAGTCACTCAGAGGGTGGTGACCACTCACAGCGTAGTGATTCACACAGACAGTAGTGATTCACTCAGATGGTGGTGATTCACTCAGAGGGTGGTGATTCACTCAGAGGATGGTGATTCACTCAGAGTGTGGTGATTCAATCAGAGGGTAGTGATTTACTCGGAGGGTGGTGATTCACTCAGCGGGTAGTGATTCACTCACAGGGTAGTGATTCACTCAGAGGGTGGTGATTCACTCAGAGGGTAGTGATTCACTCAGAGGGTAGTGATTCACTCAGAGGGTAGTCATTTACTCAGAGGGTATTGATTCACTCAGAGGTTAGTGATTTACTCGGAGTGTGGTGATTTGCTCAGAGGGCGTTGATTTACTCAGATGGTAGTGATTCACTCAGGGAGGATAGAGTTTTACTCAGAGTGAAAGTTATTTACTTGGAGGGTGGTGATTCACTAAGAGGGTTGTGAGTCACTCAGAGGATGGTGATCACTCAGAGCATAGTGATTCACACAGACCGTAGTGATTCACTCAGAGGGTAGTGAGTCACTCACAGGGTGGTGATGCACTCAGAGCGTAGTGATTCACTCAGACCGTAGTCATTCACTCAGAGGGTGGTGATTAATTCAGACGGTAGTGATTCGCTCAGAGGGTGGTGATTCACTCAGAGTGTGGTGATTCAATCAGAGGGTAGTGAATCACTCAGAGGGTGGTGATTCACTCAGAGGGTAGTGATTTACTCAGAGGGCGGTGATTTACTCAGAGGGTGGTGATTCACTCAGAGGGTAGTGATTCACTCAGAGAGTGGTGATGCACTCAGCGGGTTGTGATTCACTCAGAGGATAGTGAATCATTCAGAGGGTGGTGATTCACTCAGTGAGTGGTGATGCACTCAGCGGGTTGTGATTCACTCAGAGAATAGTGAATCATTCAGAGGGTGGTGATTTACTCAGAGGGTAATGATTTACTCAGGGTGGATAGAGTTTTACCGAGAGTGAAAGTGATTCACTCACAGGGTAGTGATTCACTCAGAGGGTAGTCATTTACTCAGATGGTGGTGATTCACTCAGAGGGTAGTGATTTCCTCGGAGGGTCGTGATTTACTCAGAGAGTAGTGATTCACTCAGAGGGTAGTGATTTACTCAGAGGATGGTGATTTACTCAGATGGTAGTGATTCACTCAGGGAGGATAGAGTTTTACTCAGAGTGAAAGTTATTTACTTGGAGGGTGGTGATTCACTAAGAGGGTAGTGAGTCACTCAGCGGATGGTGATCACTCAGAGCATAGTGATTCACACAGACCGTAGTGATTCACTCAGAGGGTAGTATGTCACTCACAGGGTGGTGATGCACTCAGAGCGTAGTGATTCACTCAGACCGTAGTCATTCACTCAGAGGGTGGTGATTCATTCAGACAGTAGTGATTCGCTCAGAGGGTGCTGATTCACTCAGAGTGTGGTGATTCAATCAGAGGGTAGTGATTCACTCAGAGGGTGGTGATTTACTCCGAGGGTGGTGATTCACTCAGAGGGTAGTGATTCACTCAGAGAGTGGTGATGCACTCAGCGGGTTGTGATTCACTCAGAGGATAGTGAATCATTCAGAGGGTGGTGATTCACTCAGTGAGTGGTGAATCACTCAGAGGGTGGTGATTCACTCAGAGGTGGTGATTCACTCAGAGGGTAGTGATTTACTCAGAGGGTAGTGATTCACTCAGAGGGTAGTGATTCACTCAGAGGGTGGTGATTCACTCAGAGGGTAGTGATTCACTCAGCGAATGGTCATTCACTCAGAGGATGGTGATTCACTCAGAGGGTAGTGATTCACTCAGAGGGTAGTGATTCACTCAGCGGATGGTGATTCACTCAGAGGGTAGTGATTCACTTAGAGGGTAGTTATTTACTCAGAGGCTGGTGATTCACTAAGAGATTAGTGATTCA
Organism: Pristiophorus japonicus; assembly: GCF_044704955.1. Lineage (NCBI taxonomy): Eukaryota > Metazoa > Chordata > Chondrichthyes > Pristiophoridae > Pristiophorus > Pristiophorus japonicus. Next base: position 73,416,225 of record NC_091990.1, read on the forward strand.
CTCAAGCATAGTGAGTCACTCAGAGGGTAGTGATTCACTCAGCGGATGGTGATCACTCAGAGCGTAGTGATGCACACAGACAGTAGTGGTTCACTCAGAGGGTGGTGATTCACTCAGAGGGTAGTGATTCACTCAGACGGTAGTGATTCACTCAGAGGGTGGTGATTCACTCAGAGGATGGTGATTCACAGAGTATGGTGATTCAATCAGAGGGTAGTGATTCACTCAGAGGGTGGTGATTCACTCAGAGGGTAGTGATTTACTCGGAGGGTGGTGATTCACTCAGAGGTTAGTGATTTACTCGGAGGGTAGTGATTCACTCAGAGGGTAGTGATTTACTCGGACTGTGGTTATTTAATCAGAGGGTAGTGATTTACTCGGACTGTGGTGATTTAATCAGAGGGCGGTGATTTACTCAGAGGGTAGTGATTCAATCAGGGAGCATAGCGATTTACTCCGAGAGTGGTGATTCACTCAGAGATTGGTGATTCACTCAGAGGGTAGTGATTCACTCAGAGGGTGGTGATTCACTCAGAAGTTAGTGATTCACACAGAGGTTGGTGTTTCACTCAGAGGGAAGTGTTTCACTCAGAGGGTGGTGATTCACTCAGAGTGTAGTGATTCACTCAGAGGATGGTGATTCACTAAGTGGGTAGTGATTCACTCAGAGGATAGTGATTCACTCAGAGGGTGGTGATTCACTCAGAGGGTGGTGATTCAATCAGAGGATGGTGATTCACTCAGAGTGTGGTGATTCAATCAGAGGGTAGTGATTTACTCGGAGGGTGGTGATTCACTCCGCGGGTAGTGATTCACTCACAGGGTAGTGATTCACTCAGAGGGTAGTCATTTACTCAGAGGGTAGTGATTCACTCAGAGGTTAGTGATTTACTCGGAGTGTGGTGATTTAATCAGAGGGCGGTGATTTAATCAGAGGGTAGTGAGTCACTCAGGGAGGATAGCGATTTACTTAGAGAGTGGTGATTCACTCAGAGATTGGTGATTCACTCAGAGGGTAGTGATTCACTCAGAGGGTGGTGATTCACTCAGAGGGTGGTGATTCATTCAGAGGGTAGTGATTTACTCAGAGGGTGCTGATTCACTCAGATGGTAGTGATTCACTCAGAGGGTGGTGATACACTCAGAGAGTAGTGCTTCACTGAGAGCGTGGTGATTTACTCAGAGGGTAGTGATTTACTCATAGGGTAGTGATTCACTCAGAGGGTAGTGATTCACTCAGATGGTAGTCATTCACTCAGAATGTGGTGATTCACTCAGAGGGTAGTGATTCACTCAGAGTGTAGTCATTTACTCAGAGGGTAGTGATTCACTCAGAGGGTAATGATTTACTCAGAGTGTGGTGTTTTAATCAGAGGGCGGTGATTTACTCAGACGGTAAAGATTCACTCAGGGATGATAGCGATTTATTCAGAGAGTGGTGATTCACTCAGAGATTGGTGATTCACTCAGAGGGTAGTGATTCACTATGAGGGTGTTGATTCACTCAGAGGGTGGTGATTCATTCAGAGGGTAGTGATTTACTCAGAGGGTGCTGATTCACTCAGATGGTAGTGATTCACTGAGAGCGTGGTGATTTACTCAGATGGTAGTGATTTACTCAGAGGGTAGTGATTCACTCAGAGGGTAGTGATTCACTCAGATGGTAGTCATTCACCCAGATGGTGGTGATTCACTCAGAGGGTAGTGATTTACTCGACGGGTGATGATTTACTCAGAGGGTAGTGATTCACTCAGAGGGTAGTGATTTACTCAGAGGGTAGTGATTCACTCAGATGGTAGTGATTTACTCGGAGTGTGGTGATTTGCTCAGAGGGCGGTGATTTACTCAGATGGTAGTGATTCACTCAGGGAGGATAGAGTTTTACTTAGAGTTGAAAGTGATTCACTCACAGGGTAGTGATTCACTCAGAGGGTAGTCATTTACTCAGATGGTGGTGATTCACTCAGAGGGTAGTGATTTACTCGGAGGGTCGTGATTTACTCAGAGAGTAGTGATTCACTCAGAGGGTAGTGATTTACTCAGAGGGTAGTGATTCACTCAGATGGTAGTGATTCACTCAGGGAGGATAGAGTTTTACTCAGAGTGAAAGTTATTTACTTGGAGGGTGGTGATTCACTAAGAGGGTAGTGTGTCACTCAGAGGATGGTGATCACTCAGAGCATAGTGATTCACACAGACCGTAGAGATTCACTCAGAGGGTAGTATGTCACTCACAGGGTGGTGATGCACTCAGCGTAGTGATTCACTCAGACCGTAGTCATTCACTCAGAGGGTGGTGATTCATTCAGACGGTAGTGATTCGCTCAGAGGGTGGTGATTCACTCAGAGTGTGGTGATTCAATCAGAGGGTAGTGATTCACTCAGAGGGTGGTGATTCACTCAGAGGGTAGTGATTTACTCAGAGGGTAGTGATTCACTCAGAGGGCGGTGATTTACTCAGAGGGTGGTGATTCACTCAGAGGATAGTGAATCATTCAGAGGGTGGTGATTCACTCAGTGAGTGGTGAATCACTCAGAGGGTGGTGATACACTCAGAGGGTGGTGTTTCACTCAGAGGGTAGTGATTTACTCAGAGGGTAGTGTTTCACTCAGAGGGTGGTGATTCACTCAGAGGGTAGTGATTCACTCAGAGGGTAGTGATTCACTCAGCGGATGGTGATTCACTCAGAGGGTGGTGATTCACTCAGAGGGTAGTGATTCACTCAGAGGGTAGTTATTCACTCAGCGGATGGTGATTTACTCAGAGGGTAGTGATTCACTTAGAGGGTAGTTATTTACTCAGAGGGTGGTGATTCACTAAGAGATTAGTGATTCACTCAGAGCGTAGTGAGTCACTCAGAGGGTGGTGACCACTCACAGCGTAGTGATTCACACAGACAGTAGTGATTCACTCAGAGGGTGGTGATTCACTCAGAGGGTGGTGATTCACTCAGAGGATGGTGATTCACTCAGAGTGTGGTGATTCAATCAGAGGGTAGTGATTTACTCGGAGGGTGGTGATTCACTCAGCGGGTAGTGATTCACTCACAGGGTAGTGATTCACTCAGAGGGTGGTGATTCACTCAGAGGGTAGTGATTCACTCAGAGGGTAGTGATTCACTCAGAGGGTAGTCATTTACTCAGAGGGTATTGATTCACTCAGAGGTTAGTGATTTACTCGGAGTGTGGTGATTTGCTCAGAGGGCGGTGATTTACTCAGATGGTAGTGATTCACTCAGGGAGGATAGAGTTTTACTCAGAGTGAAAGTTATTTACTTGGAGGGTGGTGATTCACTAAGAGGGTAGTGAGTCACTCAGAGGATGGTGATCACTCAGAGCATAGTGATTCACACAGACCGTAGTGATTCACTCAGAGGGTAGTGAGTCACTCACAGGGTGGTGATGCACTCAGAGCGTAGTGATTCACTCAGACCGTAGTGATTCACTCAGAGGGTAGTGAGTCACTCACAGGGTGGTGATGCACTCAGAGCGTAGTGATTCACTCAGACCGTAGTCATTCACTCAGAGGGTGGTGATTAATTCAGACGGTAGTGATTCGCTCAGAGGGTGGTGATTCACTCAGAGTGTGGTGATTCAATCAGAGGGTAGTGAATCACTCAGAGGGTGGTGATTCACTCAGAGGGTAGTGATTTACTCAGAGGGCGGTGATTTACTCAGAGGGTGGTGATTCACTCAGAGGGTAGTGATTCACTCAGAGAGTGGTGATGCACTCAGCGGGTTGTGATTCACTCAGAGGATAGTGAATCATTCAGAGGGTGGTGATTCACTCAGTGAGTGGTGATGCACTCAGCGGGTTGTGATTCACTCAGAGGATAGTGAATCATTCAGAGGGTGGTGATTTACTCAGAGGGTAATGATTTACTCAGGGTGGATAGAGTTTTACTTAGAGTGAAAGTGATTCACTCACAGGGTAGTGATTCACTCAGAGGGTAGTCATTTACTCAGATGGTGGTGATTCACTCAGAGGGTAGTGATTTCCTCGGAGGGTCGTGATTTACTCAGAGAGTAGTGATTCACTCAGAGGGTAGTGATTTACTCAGAGGGTAGTGATTCACTCAGATGGTAGTGATTTACTCGGAGTGTGGTGATTTGCTCAGAGGGCGGTGATTTACTCAGATGGTAGTGATTCACTCAGGGAGGATAGAGTTTTACTCAGAGTGAAAGTTATTTACTTGGAGGGTGGTGATTCACTAAGAGGGTAGTGAGTCACTCAGAGGATGGTGATCACTCAGAGCATAGTGATTCACACAGACCGTAGTGATTCACTCAGAGGGTAGTATGTCACTCACAGGGTGGTGATGCACTCAGAGCGTAGTGATTCACTCAGACCATAGTCATTCACTCAGAGGGTGGTGATTCATTCAGACAGTAGTGATTCGCTCAGAGGGTGGTGATTCACTCAGAGTGTGGTGATTCAATCAGAGGGTAGTGATTCACTCAGAGGGTGGTGATTCACTCAGAGAGTAGTGATTTACTCAGAGGGTAGTGATTCACTCAGAGGGCGGTGATTTACTCCGAGGGTGGTGATTCACTCAGAGGGTGGTGATTCACTCAGAGGGTAGTGATTCACTCAGAGGGTAGTGATTCACTCAGCGGATGGTCATTCACTCAGAGGGTGGTGATTCACTCAGAGGGTAGTGATTCACTCAGAGGGTAGTGATTCACTCAGCGGATGGTGATTTACTCAGAGGGTAGTGATTCACTTAGAGGGTAGTTATTTACTCAGAGGCTGGTGATTCACTAAGAGATTAGTGATTCACTCAGAGCATAGTGAGTCACTCAGAGGGTGCTGGTTCACTCAGAGCGTAGTGATTCACTCAGAGGGTAGTGATTCACTCAGCGGATGGTGATTCACTCAGTGGGTAGTGATTCACTTAGAGGGTAGTTATTTACTCAGAGGGTGGTGATTCACTAAGAGATTAGTGATTCACTCAGAGCGTAGTGAGTCACTCAGAGGGTGGTGATCACTCAGTGCGTAGTGATGCACACAGACAGTAGTGATTCACTCAGAGGGTGGTGATTCACTCAGAGCGTAGTGATTCACTCAGACGGTAGTGATTCACTCAGAGGGTGGTGATTCACTCAGAGGATGGTGATTCACTCAGAGTGTGGTGATTTAATCAGAGGGTAGTGATTCACACAGAGGGTGGTGATTCAGTCAGAGGGTAGTGATTTACTCGGAGGGTGGTGATTCACTCAGCGGGTAGTGATTCACTCACAGGGTAGTGCTTCACTCACAGGGTGCTGATTCACTCAGAGTGTGTTGATTCACTCAGAGGGTAGTGATTCACTCAGAGGGTGGTGATTTACTCAGTTGGTGATGATTCACTAAGAGGGTAGTGATTCACTCAGAGGTTAGTGATTTACTCGGAGGGTAGTGATTCACTCAGAGGATAGTGATTTACTCGGAGTGTGGTGATTTAATCAGAGGGCGGTGATTTACTCAGAGGGAAGTGATTCACTCAGGGAGGATAGCGATTTACTCCTAGAGTGGTGATTCACTCAGAGATTGGTGATTCACTCAGAGGGTAGTGATTCACTCAGAGGGTGGTGATTCACTCAGAAGTAAGTGATTCACACAGAGGTTGGTGATTCACTCAGAGGGAAGTGATTTACTCGGAGGGTAGTGATTCACTCAGACGGTAGTGATTCACTCAGACGGTAGTGTTTCACTCATAGGGTGGTGATTCACTAAGAGGGTAGTGATTCACTCAGAGGATAGTGAGTCACTCAGAGGGTGGTGACCACTCACAGCGTAGTGATTCACACAGACAGTAGTGATTCACTCAGAGGGTGGTGATTCACTCAGAGGGTGGTGATTCACTCAGAGGATAGTGAGTCACTCAGAGGGTGGTGACCACTCACAGCGTAGTGATTCACACAGACAGTAGTGATTCACTCAGAGGGTGGTGATTCACTCAGAGGGTGGTGATTCACTCAGAGGATGGTGATTCACTCAGAGTGTGGTGATTCAATCAGAGGGTAGTGATTTACTCGGAGGGTGGTGATTCACTCAGCGGGTAGTGATTCACTCACAGGGTAGTGATTCACTCAGAGGGTGGTGATTCACTCAGAGGGTAGTGATTCACTCAGAGGGTAGTGATTCACTCAGAGGGTAGTCATTTACTCAGAGGGTATTGATTCACTCAGAGGTTAGTGATTTACTCGGAGTGTGGTGATTTGCTCAGAGGGCGGTGATTTACTCAGATGGTAGTGATTCACTCAGGGAGGATAGAGTTTTACTCAGAGTGAAAGTTATTTACTTGGAGGGTGGTGATTCACTAAGAGGGTAGTGAGTCACTCAGAGGATGGTGATCACTCAGAGCATAGTGATTCACACAGACCGTAGTGATTCACTCAGAGGGTAGTGAGTCACTCACAGGGTGGTGATGCACTCAGAGCGTAGTGATTCACTCAGACCGTAGTCATTCACTCAGAGGGTGGTGATTAATTCAGACGGTAGTGATTCGCTCAGAGGGTGGTGATTCACTCAGAGTGTGGTGATTCAATCAGAGGGTAGTGAATCACTCAGAGGGTGGTGATTCACTCAGAGGGTAGTGATTTACTCAGAGGGCGGTGATTTACTCAGAGGGTGGTGATTCACTCAGAGGGTAGTGATTCACTCAGAGAGTGGTGATGCACTCAGCGGGTTGTGATTCACTCAGAGGATAGTGAATCATTCAGAGGGTGGTGATTCACTCAGTGAGTGGTGATGCACTCAGCGGGTTGTGATTCACTCAGAGGATAGTGAATCATTCAGAGGGTGGTGATTTACTCAGAGGGTAATGATTTACTCAGGGTGGATAGAGTTTTACTTAGAGTGAAAGTGATTCACTCACAGGGTAGTGATTCACTCAGAGGGTAGTCATTTACTCAGATGGTGGTGATTCACTCAGAGGGTAGTGATTTCCTCGGAGGGTCGTGATTTACTCAGAGAGTAGTGATTCACTCAGAGGGTAGTGATTTACTCAGAGGGTAGTGATTCACTCAGATGGTAGTGATTTACTCGGAGTGTGGTGATTTGCTCAGAGGGCGGTGATTTACTCAGATGGTAGTGATTCACTCAGGGAGGATAGAGTTTTACTCAGAGTGAAAGTTATTTACTTGGAGGGTGGTGATTCACTAAGAGGGTAGTGTGTCACTCAGAGGATGGTGATCACTCAGAGCATAGTGATTCACACAGACCGTAGTGATTCACTCAGAGGGTAGTATGTCACTCACAGGGTGGTGATGCACTCAGAGCGTAGTGATTCACTCAGACCATAGTCATTCACTCAGAGGGTGGTGATTCATTCAGACAGTAGTGATTCGCTCAGAGGGTGGTGATTCACTCAGAGTGTGGTGATTCAATCAGAGGGTAGTGATTCACTCAGAGGGTGGTGATTCACTCAGAGAGTAGTGATTTACTCAGAGGGTAGTGATTCACTCAGAGGGCGGTGATTTACTCCGAGGGTGGTGATTCACTCAGAGGGTAGTGATTCACTCAGAGAGTGGTGATGCACTCAGCGGGTTGTGATTCACTCAGAGGATAGTGAATCATTCAGAGGGTGGTGATTCACTCAGTGAGTGGTGAATCACTCAGAGGGTGGTGATTCACTCAGAGGGTGGTGATTCACTCAGAGGGTAGTGATTTACTCAGAGGGTAGTGATTCACTCAGAGGGTGGTGATTCACTCAGAGGGTAGTGATTCACTCAGAGGGTAGTGATTCACTCAGCGAATGGTCATTCACTCAGAGGATGGTGATTCACTCAGAGGGTAGTGATTCACTCAGAGGGTAGTGATTCACTCAGCGGATGGTGATTCACTCAGAGGGTAGTGATTCACTTAGAGGGTAGTTATTTACTCAGAGGCTGGTGATTCACTAAGAGATTAGTGATTCACTCAAGCATAGTGAGTCACTCAGAGGGTAGTGATTCACTCAGCGGATGGTGATCACTCAGAGCGTAGTGATGCACACAGACAGTAGTGGTTCACTCAGAGGGTGGTGATTCACTCAGAGGGTAGTGATTCACTCAGACGGTAGTGATTCACTCAGAGGGTGGTGATTCACTCAGAGGATGGTGATTCACAGAGTATGGTGATTCAATCAGAGGGTAGTGATTCACTCAGAGGGTGGTGATTCACTCAGAGGGTAGTGATTTACTCGGAGGGTGGTGATTCACTCAGAGGTTAGTGATTTACTCGGAGGGTAGTGATTCACTCAGAGGGTAGTGATTTACTCGGACTGTGGTTATTTAATCAGAGGGCGGTGATTTACTCAGAGGGTAGTGATTCAATCAGGGAGCATAGCGATTTACTCCGAGAGTGGTGATTCACTCAGAGATTGGTGATTCACTCAGAGGGTAGTGATTCACTCAGAGGGTGGTGATTCACTCAGAAGTTAGTGATTCACACAGAGGTTGGTGATTCACTCAGAGGGAAGTGTTTCACTCAGAGGGTGGTGATTCACTAAGTGGGTAGTGATTCACTCAGAGGATAGTGATTCACTCAGAGGGTGGTGATTCACTCAGAGTGTGGTGATTCACTCAGAGGATGGTGATTCACTCAGAGTGTGGTGATTCAATCAGAGGGTAGTGATTTACTCGGAGGGTGGTGATTCACTCCGCGGGTAGTGATTCACTCACAGGGTAGTGATTCACTCAGAGGGTAGTCATTTACTCAGAGGGTAGTGATTCACTCAGAGGTTAGTGATTTACTCGGAGTGTGGTGATTTAATCAGAGGGCGGTGATTTAATCAGAGGGTAGTGATTCACTCAGGGAGGATAGCGATTTACTCAGAGAGTGGTGATTCACTCAGAGATTGGTGATTCACTCAGAGGGTAGTGATTCACTAAGAGGGTGTTGATTCACTCAGAGGGTGGTGATTCATTCAGAGGGTAGTGATTTACTCAGAGGGTGCTGATTCACTCAGATGGTAGTGATTCACTCAGATGGTAGTCATTCACCCAGATGGTGGTGATTCACTCAGAGGGTAGTGATTTACTCAGATGGTAGTGATTTACTCAGAGGGTAGTGATTCACTCAGAGGGTAGTGATTCACTCAGATGGTAGTCATTCACCCAGATGGTGGTGATTCACTCAGAGGGTAGTGATTTACTCGAAGGGTGGTGATTTACACAGAGGGTAGTGATTCACTCAGAGGGTAGTGATTTACTCAGAGGGTAGTGATTCACTCAGAGGGTAGTGATTTACTCGGAGTGTGGTGATTTGCTCAGAGGGCGGTGATTTACTCAGATGGTAGTGATTCACTCAGGGAGGATAGAGTTTTACTCAGAGTGAAAGTTATTTACTTGGAGGGTGTTGATTCACTAAGAGGGTAGTGAGTCACTCAGAGGATGGTGATCACTCAGAGCATAGTGATTCACACAGACCGTAGTGATTCACTCAGAGGGTAGTATGTCACTCACAGGGAGGTGATGCACTCAGAGCGTAGTGATTCACTCAGACCGTAGTCATTCACTCAGAGGGTGGTGATTCATTCAGACGGTAGTGATTCGCTCAGAGGGTGGTGATTCACTCAGAGGGTAGTGATTCACTCAGAGGGTGGTGATTCACTCAGAGGGTGGTGATTTACTCAGAGGGTAGTGATTCACTCAGAGGGCGGTGATGCACTCAGCGGGTTGTGATTCACTCAGAGGATAGTGAATCATTCAGAGGGTGGTGATTCACTCAGTGAGTGGTGAATCACTCAGAGGGTGCTGATTCACTCAGAGGGTGGTGATTCACTCAGAGGGTAGTGATTTACTCAGAGGGTAGTGATTCACTCAGAGGGTGGTGATTCACTCAGAGGGTAGTGATTCACTCAGAGGGTAGTGATTCACTCAGCGGATGGTGATTCACTCAGAGGGTGGTGATTCACTCAGAGGGTAGTGATTCACTCAGAGGGTAGTGATTCACTCAGCGGATGGTGATTTACTCAGAGGGTAGTGATTCACTTAGAGGGTAGTTATTTACTCAGAGGCTGGTGATTCACTAAGAGATTAGTGATTCACTCAGAGCATAGTGAGTCACTCAGAGGGTGCTGGTTCACTCAGAGCGTAGTGATTCACTCAGAGGGTAGTGATTCACTCAGCGGATGGTGATTCACTCAGAGGGTAGTGATTCACTTAGAGGGTAGTTATTTACTCAGAGGGTGGTGATTCACTAAGAGATTAGTGATTCACTCAGAGCGTAGTGAGTCACTCAGAGGGTGGTGATCACTCAGTGCGTAGTGATGCACACAGACAGTAGTGATTCACTCAGAGGGTGGTGATTCACTCAGAGCGTAGTGATTCACTCAGACGGTAGTGATTCACTCAGAGGGTGGTGATTCACTCAGAGGATGGTGATTCACTCAGAGTGTGGTGATTTAATCAGAGGGTAGTGATTCACACAGAGGGTGGTGATTCAGTCAGAGGGTAGTGATTTACTCGGAGGGTGGTGATTCACTCAGCGGGTAGTGATTCACTCACAGGGTAGTGCTTCACTCACAGGGTGCTGATTCACTCAGAGTGTGTTGATTCACTCAGAGGGTAGTGATTCACTCAGAGGGTGGTGATTTACTCAGTTGGTGATGATTCACTAAGAGGGTAGTGATTCACTCAGAGGTTAGTGATTTACTCGGAGGGTAGTGATTCACTCAGAGGATAGTGATTTACTCGGAGTGTGGTGATTTAATCAGAGGGCGGTGATTTACTCAGAGGGAAGTGATTCACTCAGGGAGGATAGCGATTTACTCCTAGAGTGGTGATTCACTCAGAGATTGGTGATTCACTCAGAGGGTAGTGATACACTCAGAGGGTGGTGATTCACTCAGAAGTAAGTGATTCACACAGAGGTTGGTGATTCACTCAGAGGGAAGTGATTTACTCGGAGGGTAGTGATTCACTCAGACGGTAGTGATTCACTAAGAGGGTAGTGTTTCACTCAGAGGATAGTGAGTCACTCAGAGGGTGGTGACCACTCACAGCGTAGTGATTCACACAGACAGTAGTGATTCACTCAGACGGTGGTGATTCACTCAGAGGGTGGTGATTCACTCAGAGGATGGTGATTCACTTAGAGTGTGGTGATTCAATCAGAGGGTAGTGATTTACTCGGAGGGTGGTGATTCACTCAGCGGGTAGTGATTCACTCACAGGGTAGAGATTCACTCAGAGGGTGGTGATTCACTCAGAGGGTAGTGATTCACTCAGAGGGTAGTGATTCACTCAGAGGGTAGTCATTTACTCGGAGTGTGGTGATTTAATCAGAGGGCGGTGATTTAATCAGAGGGTAGTGATTCACTCAGGGAGGATAGCGATTTACTCAGAGAGTGCTGATTCACTCAGAGATTGGTGATTCACTCAGAGGGTAGTGATTCACTCAGAGGGTGGTGCTTCACTGAGAGCGTGGTGATTTACTCAGAGGGTAGTGATTTACTCATAGGGTAGTGATTCACTCAGAGGGTAGTGATTCACTCAGAAGGTAGTGATTTACTCGGAGGGTCGTGATTTACTCAGAGGGTAGTGATTCACTCAGAGATTGGTGATTCACTCAGACGGTAATGATTCACTCAGGTATGATAGCGATTTATTCAGAGAGTGGTGATTCACTCAGAGTTTGGTGATTCACTCAGAGGGTAGTGATTCACTCAGAGGGTGTTGATTCACTCAGATGGTAGTCATTCACTCAGATGGTGGTGATTCACTCAGAGGGTAGAGATTTACTCGAAGGGTGGTGATTTACTCAGAGGGTAGTGATTCACTCAGAGGGTAGTGATTTACTCAGTGGGTAGTGATTCACTCAGAAGGTAGTGATTTACTCGGAGGGTCGTGATTTACTCAGAGGGTAGTGATTCACTCAGAGGGTAGTGATTTACTCAGAGGGTAGTGATTCACTCAGATGGTAGTGATTTACTCGGAGTGTGGTGATTTGCTCAGAGGGCGGTGATTTACTCAGATGGTAGTGATTCACTCAGGGAGGATAGAGTTTTACTCAGAGTGAAAGTTATTTACTTGGAGGGTGGTGATTCACTAAGAGGGTAGTAAGTCACTCAGAGGATGGTGATCACTCAGAGCATAGTGATTCACACAGACCGTAGTGATTCACTCAGAGGGTAGTGAGTCACTCACAGGGTGGTGATGCACTCAGAGCGTAGTGATTCACTCAGACCGTAGTCATTCACTCAGAGGGTGGTGATTAATTCAGACGGTAGTGATTCGCTCAGAGGGTGGTGATTCACTCAGAGTGTGGTGATTCAATCAGAGGGTAGTGATTCACTCAGAGGGTGGTGATTCACTCAGAGGGTAGTGATTTACTCAGAGGGTAGTGATTCACTCAGAGGGCGGTGATTTACTCAGAGGGTGGTGATTCAATCAGAGGGTAGTGATTCACTCAGAGAGTGGTGATGCACTCAGCGGGTTGTGATTCACTCAGAGGATAGTGAATCACTCAGAGGGTGGTGATTTACTCAGAGGGTAGTGATTCACTCAGAGGGTGAAGATTCACTCAGAGGGTAGTGAATCACTCAGAGGGTAGTGATTCACTCAGCGGATGGTGATTCACTCAGAGGATAGTGATTCACTTAGAGGGTAGTTATTTACTCAGAGGCTGGTGATTCACTAAGAGATTAGTGATTCACTCAGTGCATAGTGAGTCACTCAGAGGGTGGTGGTTCACTCAGAGCGTAGTGATTCACTCAGAGGGTAGTGATTCACTCAGCGGATGGTGATTCACTCAGAGGGTAGTGATTCACTTAGAGGGTACATATTTACTCAGAGGTTGGTGATTCACTCAGAGGGTAGTGATTCACTCAGACCGTAGTCATTCACTTAGAGGGTGGTGATTAATTCAGACGGTAGTGATTCGCTCAGAGGGTGGTGGTTCACTCAGAGCGTAGTGATTCCCTCAGAGGGTAGTGATTCACTCAGCGGATGGTGATTCACTCAGAGGGTAGTGATTCACTCAGACCGTAGTCATTCACTCAGAGGGTGGTGATTAATTCAGACGGTAGTGATTCGCTCAGAGGGTGGTGATTCACTCAGAGTGTGGTGATTCAATCAGAGGGTAGTGATTCACTCAGAGCGTAGTGAGTCACTCAGAGGGTGGTGATCACTCAGTGCGTAGTGATGCACACAGAAAGTAGTGATTCACTCAGAGGGTGGTGATTCACTCAGAGCGTAGTGATTCACTCAGACGGTAGTGATTCACTCAGAGGGTGGTGATTCACTCAGAGATTGGTGATTCACTCAGAGGGTAGTGATTCACTCAGAGGGTGGTGATTCACTCAGAAGTAAGTGATTCACACAGAGGTTGGTGATTCACTCAGAGGGAAGTGATTTACTCGGAGGGTAGCGATTCACTCAGACGGTAGTGATTCACTCAGACGGTAGTGATTCACTCAGAGGATAGTGAGTCACTCAGAGGGTGGTGATCACTCAGAGCGTAGTGATTCACACAGACAATAGTGATTCACTCAGAGGGTGGTGATTCACTCAGAGGGTGGTTATTCACTCAGAGGATGGTGATTCACTCAGAGTGTGGTGATTCAATCAGAGGGTAGTGATTTACTCGGAGGGTGGTGATTCACTCAGCGGGTAGTGATTCACTCACAGGGTAGTGATTCACTGAGAGGGTGGTGATTCACTCAGAGGGTAGTGATTCACTCAGAGGGTAGTGATTCACTCAGAGGGTAGTGATTCACTCACAGGGTAGTGATTCACTTAGAGGGTAGTTATTTACTCAGAGGGTGGTGATTCACTAAGAGATTAGTGATTCACTCAGAGCGTAGTGAGTCACTCAGAGGGTGGTGATCACTCAGAGCGTAGTGATGCACACAGACAGTAGTGATTCACTCAGAGGGTGGTGATTCACTCAGAGGGTAGTGATTCAATCAGACGGTAGTGATTCACTCAGAGGGTGGTGATTCACTCGGAGGATGGTGATTCACTCAGAGTGTGGTGATTCAATCAGAGGGTAGTGATTCACTCAGAGGGTGGTGATTCACTCAGAGGGTAGTGATTTACTCGGAGGGTAGTGATTCACTCAGCGGGTAGTGATTTACTCACAGGGTAGTGATTCACTCACAGGGTGCTGATTCACTCAGAGTGTGTTGATTCACTCAGAGGGTAGTGAGTCACTCAGAGGGTGGTGATTTACTCAGAGCGTGGTGATTCACTAAGAGGGTAGTGATTCACTCAGAGGGTGGTGATTTACTCGGAGGGTAGTGATTCACTCAGAGGGTGGTGATTCACTCAGCGGGTAGTGATTTACTCACAGGGTAGTGATTCACTCAGAGTGTGTTGATTCACTCAGAGGGTCGTGATTCACTCAGAGGGTGGTGATTTACTCAGTTGGTGGTGATTCACTAAGAGGGTAGTGATTCACTCAGAGGTTAGTGATTTACTCGCAGGGTAGTGATTCACTCAGAGGGTAGTGATTTACTCGGACTGTGGTTATTTAATCAGAGGGCGGTGATTTACTCAGAGGGTAGTGATTCAATCAGGGAGCATAGCGATTTACTCCGAGAGTGGTGATTCACTCAGAGATTGGTGATTCACTCAGAGGGTAGTGATTTACTCAGAGGGTAGTGATTTACTCAGAGGGTAGTGATTTAATCAGAGGGTGGTGATTCACTCAGCGGGTAGTGATTTACTCACAGGGTAGTGATTCACTCACAGGGTGCTGATTCACTCAGTGTGTTGATTCACTCAGAGGGTCGTGATTCACTCAGAGGGTGGTGATTCACACAGAGGTTGGTGATTCACTCAGAGGGAAGTGTTTCACTCAGAGGGTGGTGATTCACTCAGAGTGTAGTGATTCACTCAGAGGATGGTGATTCACTAAGTGGGTAGTGATTCACTCAGAGGATAGTGAGTCACTCAGAGGGTGGTGATCACTCAGAGGATGGTGATTCACTCAGAGTTTGGTGATTCAATCAGAGGGTAGTGATTTACTCGGAGGGTGGTGATTCACTCAGCGGGTAGTGATTCACTCACAGGGTAGTGATTCACTCAGAAGGGTAGTCATTTACTCAGAGGGTAGTGATTCACTCATAGGGTGGTTATATACTCAGAGAGTAGTGCTTCAATGAGAGCGTGGTGATTTACTCAGAGGGTAGTGATTTACTCATAGGGTAGTGATTCACTCAGAGGGTAGTGATTCACTCAGATGGTAGTCATTCACTCAGATGGTGGTGATTCACTCAGAGGGTAGTGATTTACTCGGAGGGTGGTGATTTACTCAGAAGGTAGTGATTCACTCAGAGGGTAGTGATTTACTCAGAGGGTAGTGATTCACTCAGAGGGTAGTGATTTACTCGGAGTGTGGTGATTTGCTCAGAGGGCGGTGATTTACTCAGATGGTAGTGATTCACTCAGGGAGGATAGAGTTTTACTCAGTTTGAAAGTTATTTACTTGGAGGGTGGTGATTCACTAAGAGGGTAGTGAGTCACTCAGAGGATGGTGATCACTCAGAGCATAGTGATTCACACAGACCGTAGTGATTCACTCAGAGGGTAGTGAGTCACTCACAGGGTGGTGATGCATTCAGAGCGTAGTGATTCACTCAGACCGTAGTCATTCACTCAGAGGGTGGTGATTCATTCAGACGGTAGTGATTCACTCAGATGGTAGTGATTCACTCAGATGGTGGTGATTCACTCAGAGGGTAGTGATTTACTCGGAGGGTGGTGATTTACTCAGAGGGTAGTGATTCACTCAGAGGGTAGTGATTTACTCGGAGTGTGGTGATTTGCTCAGAGGGCGGTGATTTACTCAGATGGTAGTGATTCACTCAGGGAGGATAGAGTATTACTCAGAGTGAAAGTGATTCACTCACAGGGTAGTGATTCACTCAGAGGGTAGTCATTTACTCAGATGGTGGTGATTCACTCAGAGGGTAGTGATTTACTCGGAGGGTGGTGATTTACTCAGAGGGTAGTGATTCACTCAGAGGGTAGTGATTTACTCAGAGGGTAGTGATTTACTCGGAGTGTGGTGATTTGCTCAGAGGGCGGTGATTTACTCAGACGGTAATGATTCACTCAGGGAGGATAGCGATTTATTCAGAGAGTGGTGATTCACTCAGAGATTGGTGATTCACTCAGAGAGTATTGATTCACTCAGAGGGTGGTGATTCACTCAGAGGGTGGTGATTCATTCAGAGGGTAGTGATTTACTCAGATGGTGCTGATTCACTCAGATGGTAGTGATTCACTGAGAGCGTGGTGATTTACTCAGATGGTAGTGATTTACTCAGATGGTAGTGATTCACTCAGAGGGTAGTGATTCACTCAGATGGTAGTCATTCACTCAGATGGTGGTGATTCACTCAGAGGGTAGTGATTTGCTCCGAGGGTGGTGATTTACTCAGAGGGTAGTGTTCCACTCAGAGGGTAGTGATTTACTCAGAGGGTAGTGATTCACTCAGAAGGTAGTGTCTTACTCGGAGTGTGGCGATTTGCTCAGAGGGCGGTGATTTACTCAGATGGTAGTGATTCACTCAGGGAGGATAGAGTTTTAACTCAGAGTGAAAGTGATTCACTCACAGGGTAGTGATTCACTCAGAGCGTAGTCATTTACTCAGATGGTGGTGATTCACTCAGGGAGGATAGCGATTTATTCAGAGAGTGGTGATTCACTCAGAGATTGGTGATTCACTCAGAGGGTAGTCATTTACTCAGATGGTGGTGATTCACTCAGAGGGTAGTGATTTACTCGGAAGGTGGTGATTTACTCAGAGGGTAGTGATTCACTCAGAGGGTAGTGATTTACTCGGAGGGTAGTGATTCACTCAGAGGGTAGTTTTTTACTCGGAGTGTGGTGATTTGCTCAAAGGTCGGTGATTTACTCAGACGGTAATGATTCACTCAGGGAGGATAGCGATTTATTCAGAGATTGGTGATTCACTCAGAGATTGGTGATTCACTCAGAGGGTAGTGATTCACTCAGAGGGTGGTGATTCACTCAGAGGGTGGTGATTCATTCAGAGGGTAGTGATTTACTCAGAGGGTGCTGATTCACTCAGATGGTAGTGATTCACTGAGAGCGTGGTGATTTACTCAGATGGTAGTGATTTACTCAGATGGTAGTGATTCACTCAGAGGGTAGTGATTCACTCAGATGGTAGTCATTCACTCAGATGGTGGTGATTCACTCAGAGGGTAGTGATTTGCTCCGAGGGTGGTGATTTACTCAGAGGGTAGTGATTTACTCGGAGTGTGGTGATTTGCTCAGAGGGCGGTGATTTACTCAGATGGTAGTGATTCACTCAGGGAGGATAGCGATTTATTCAGAGAGTGGTGATTCACTCAGAGATTGGTGATTCACTCAGAGGGTAGTGATTCACTCAGAGGGTGGTGATTCACTCAGAGGGTGGTGATTCATTCAGAGGGTAGTGATTTACTCAGAGGGTGCTGATTCACTCAGATGGTAGTGATTCACTGAGAGCGTGGTGATTTACTCAGATGGTAGTGATTTACTCAGATGGTAGTGATTCACTCAGAGGGTAGTGATTCACTCAGATGGTAGTCTTTCACTCAGATGGTGGTGATTCACTCAGAGGGTGGTGATTTACTCAGAGGGTAGTGTTTCACTCAGAGGGTAGTGATTTACTCAGAGCGTAGTGATTCACTCAGAGGGTAGTGATTTACTCGGAGTGTGGTGATTTGCTCAGAGGGCGGTGATTTACTCAGATGGTAGTGATTCACTCAGGGAGGATAGAGTTTTAACTCAGAGTGAAAGTGATTCACTCACAGGGTAGTGATTCACTCAGAGCGTAGTCATTTACTCAGATGGTGGTGATTCACTCAGGGAGGATAGCGATTTATTCAGAGAGTGGTGATTCACTCAGAGATTGGTGATTCACTCAGAGGGTAGTCATTTACTCAGATGGTGGTGATTCACTCAGAGGGTAGTGATTTACTCGGAGGGTGGTGATTTACTCAGAGGGTAGTGATTCACTCAGAGGGTAGTGATTTACTCGGAGGGTAGTGATTCACTCAGAGGGTAGTTTTTTACTCGGAGTGTGGTGATTTGCTCAAAGGGCGGTGATTTACTCAGACGGTAATGATTCACTCAGGGAGGATAGCGATTTATTCAGAGAGTGGTGATTCACTCAGAGATTGGTGATTCACTCAGAGGGTAGTGATTCACTCAGAGGGTGGTGATTCACTCAGAGGGTGGTGATTCATTCAGAGGGTAGTGATTTACTCAGAGGGTGCTGATTCACTCAGATGGTAGTGATTCACTGAGAGCGTGGTGATTTACTCAGATGGTAGTGATTTACTCAGATGGTAGTGATTCACTCAGAGGGTAGTGATTCACTCAGATGGTAGTCATTCACTCAGATGGTGGTGATTCACTCAGAGGGTAGTGATTTGCTCCGAGGGTGGTGATTTACTCAGAGGGTAGTGATTTACTCGGAGTGTGGTGATTTGCTCAGAGGGCGGTGATTTACTCAGATGGTAGTGATTCACTCAAAGGGTAGTGATTTACTCGGAGTGTGGTGATTTGCTCAGAGGGCGGTGATTTACTCAGATGGTAGTGATTCACTCAGGGAGGATAGAGTATTACTCAGAGTGAAAGTGATTCACTCACAGGCTAGTGATTCACTCAGAGGGTAGTGATTTACTCGGAGTGTGGTGATTTGCTCAGAGGGCGGTGATTTACTCAGATGGTAGTGATTCACTCAGGGAGGATAGAGTTTTACTCAGAGTGAAAGTGATTCACTCACAGGGTAGTGATTCACTCAGAGCGTAGTCATTTACTCAGATGGTGGTGATTCACTCAGAGGGTAGTGATTTACTCGGAGGGTGGTGATTTACTCAGAGGGTAGTGATTTACTCAGAGGGTAGTGATTCACTCAGAGGGTAGTGATTTACTCGGAGTGTGGTGATTTGCTCAGAGGGCGGTGATTTACTCAGATGGTAGTGATTCACTCAGGGAGGATAGAGTTTTACTCAGAGTGAAAGTTATTTACTTGGAGGGTGGTGATTCACTAAGAGGGTAGTGAGTCACTCAGAGGATGGTGATCACTCAGAGCATAGTGATTCACACAGACCGTAGTGATTCACTCAGAGGGTAGTGAGTCACTCACAGGGTGGTGATGCACTCAGAGCGTAGTGATTCACTCAGACCGTAGTCATTCACTCAGAGGGTGGTGATTCATTCAGACGGTAGTGATTCGCTCAGTGGATGGTGATTCACTCAGAGTGTGGTGATTCAATCAGAGGGTAGTGATTCACTCAGACGGTGGTGATTCACTCAGAGGGTAGTGATTTACTCAGAGGGTAGTGATTCACTCAGAGGGCGGTGATTTACTCAGACGGTGGTGATTCACTCAGAGGGTAGTGATTCACTCAGAGGGTAGTGAATCATTCAGAGGGTGGTGATTAACTCAGTGAGTGGTGAATCACTCAGAGGGTGGTGATTCACTCAGAGGGTGGTGATTCACTCAGAGGGTACTGATTTACTCAGAGGGTAGTGATTCACTCAGAGGGTGGTGATTCACTCAGAGGGTAGTGATTCACTCAGAGGGTAGTGATTCACTCAGCGGATGGTGATTCACTCAGAGGGTAGTGATTCACTTAGAGGGTAGTTATTTACTCAGAGGCTGGTGATTCACTAAGAGATTAGTGATTCACTCAGAGAATAGTGAGTCACTCAGAGGGTGGTGGTTCACTCAGAGCGTAGTGATTCACTCAGAGGGTAGTGATTCACTCAGCGGATGGTGATTCACTCAGAGGGTAGTGATTCACTAAGAGATTAGTGATTCACTCAGAGCGTAGTGAGTCACTCAGAGGGTGGTGATCATTCAGTGCGTAGTGATGCACACAGACAGTAGTGATTCACTCAGAGGATGGTGATTCACTCAGAGGGTAGTGATTCACTCAGACGGTAGTGATTCACTCAGAGGGTGGTGATTCACTCAGAGGATGGTGATTCACTCAGAGTGTGGTGATTTAATCAGAGGGTAGTGATTCACTCAGAGGGTGGTGATTCACTCAGAGGGTAGTGATTTACTCGGAGGGTGGTGATTCACTCAGCGGGTAGTGATTCACTCACAGGGTAGTGCTTCACTCACAGGGTGCTGATTCACTCAGAGTGTGTTGATTCACTCAGAGGGTAGTGATTCACTCAGCGGGTAGTGATTCACTCACAGTGTAGTGATTCACTCACAGGGTGCTGATTCACTCAGAGTGTGTTGATTCACTCAGAGGGTAGTGATTCACTCAGAGAGTGGTGATTTACTCAGTTGGTGGTGATTCACTAAGAGGGTAGTGATTCACTCAGAGGTTAGTGATTTACTCGCAGGGTAGTGATTCACTCAGAGGATAGTGATTTACTCAGTGGGTAGTGATTCACTCAGAGGGTCGTGATTTACTCGGAGTGTGGTGATTTGCTCAGAGGGCGGTGATTTACTCAGAGGGAAGTGATTCACTCAGGGAGGATAGCGATTTACTCCTAGAGTGGTGATTCACTCAGAGATTAGTGATTCACTCAGAGGGTAGTGATTCACTCAGAGGGTGGTGATTCACTCAGAAGTAAGTGATTCACACAGAGGTTGGTGATTCACTCAGAGGGAAGTCGTTTACTCGGAGGGTAGTCATTCACTCAGACGGTAGTGATTCACTCAGACGGTAGTGATTCACTCAGAGGGTGGTGATTCACTAAGAGGGTAGTGATTCACTCAGAGGATATGAGTCACTCAGAGGGTGGTGATCACTCAGAGCGTAGTGATTCACACAGACAGTAGTGATTCACTCAGAGGGTGGTGATTCACTCAGAGGGTGGTGATTCACTCAGAGGATGGTGATTCACTCAGAGTGTGGTGATTCCATCAGATGGTAGTGATTTACTCGGAGGGTGGTGATTCACTCAGCGGGTAGTGATTCACTCACAGGGTAGTGATTCACTCAGAGGGTAGTCATTTACTCAGAGGGTAGTGATTCACTCAGAGGTTAGTGATTTACTCGGAGTGTGGTGATTTAATCAGAGGGCGGTGATTTAATCAGAGGGTAGTGATTCACTCAGGGAGGATAGCGATTTACTCAGAGAGTGGTGATTCACTCAGAGATTGGTGATTCACTCAGAGGGTAGTGATTCACTCAGAGGGTGGTGATTCACTCAGAGGGTGGTGATTCATTCAGAGGGTAGTAATTTACTCAGAAGGCGCTGATTCACTCAGATGGTAGTGATTCACTCAGAGGGTGGTGATACACTCATAGAGTAGTGATTCACTCAGAGGGTGGTGATTTACTCAGATGCTAGTGATTTACTCAGAGCGTTATGATTCACTCAGAAGGTAGTGATTCACTCAGAGGGTAGTGCTTCACTGAGAGCGTGGTGATTTACTCAGAGGGTAGTGATTTACTCATAGGGTAGAAATTCACTCAGAGGGTACTGATTCACTCAGATGGTAGTCATTCACTCAGAATGTGGTGATTCACTCAGAGGGTAGTGATTCACTCAGAGTGTAGTCATTTACTCAGAGGGTAGTGATTCACTCAGAGGGTAGTGATTTACTCAGAGTGTGGTGTTTTAATCAGAGGGCGGTGATTTACTCAGACGGTAATGATTCACTCAGGGAGGATAGCGATTTATTCAGAGAGTGGTGATTCACTCAGAGATTGGTGATTCACTCAGAGGGTAGTGATTCACTCAGAGGGTGGTGATTCACTCAGAGGGTGGTGATTCATTCAGAGGGTAGTGATTTACTCAGAGGGTGCTGATTCACTCAGATGGTAGTGATTCACTCAGAGGGTGGTGATACACTCAGAGAGTAGTGCTTCACTGAGAGCGTGGTGATTTACTCAAAGGGTAGTGATTTACTCAGAGGGTAGTGATTCACTCAGAGGGTAGTGATTCACTCAGATGGTAGTGATTCACTCAGACGGTGGTGATTCACTCAGAGGGTAGTGATTTACTCGGAGGGTGGTGATTTACTCAGAGGGTAGTGATTCACTCAGAGGGTAGTGATTTACTCAGAGGGTAGTGATTCACTCAGAGGGTAGTGATTTACTCGGAGTGTGGTGATTTGCTCAGAGGGCGGTGATTTACTCAGATGCTAGTGATTCAGTCAGGGAGGATAGAGTTTTACTCAGAGTGAAAGTGATTCACTCACAGGGTAGTGATTCACTCAGAGGGTAGTCATTTACTCAGATGGTGGTGATTCACTCAGAGGGTAGTGATTTACTCGGAGGGAGGTGATTTACTCAGAGGGTAGTGATTCACTCAGAGGGTGGTGATTCACTCAGAGTGAAAGTTATTTACTTGGAGGGTGGTGATTCACTAAGAGGGTAGTGAGTCACTCAGAGGGTGGTGATCACTCAGAGCATAGTGATTCACACAGACCGTAGTGATTCACTCAGAGGGTAGTGAGTCACTCACAGGGTGGTGATGCACTCAGCGGGTTGTGATTCACTCAGAGGATAGTAAATCATTCAGAGGGTGGTGATTAACTCAGTGAGTGGTGAATCACTCAGAGGGTGGTGATTCACTCAGAGGGTGGTGATTCACTCAGAGGGTAGTGATTCACTCAGAGGGTAGTGATTCACTCAGCGGATGGTGATTCACTCAGAGGGTAGTGATTCACTTAGAGGGTAGTTATTTACTCAGAGGCTGGTGATTCACTAAGAGATTAGTGATTCACTCAGAGCATAGTGAGTCACTCAGAGGGTGGTGGTTCACTCAGAGCGTAGTGATTCACTCAGAGGGTAGTGATTCACTCAGCGGATGGTGATTCACTCAGAGGGTAGTTATTTACTCAGAGGGTGGTGATTCACTCAGAGCGTAGTGAGTCACTCAGAGGGTGGTGATCATTCAGTGCGTAGTGATGCACACAGACAGTAGTGATTCACTCAGAGGATGGTGATTCACTCAGAGGGTAGTGATTCACTCAGACGGTAGTGATTCACTCAGAGGGTGGTGATTCACTCAGAGGATGGTGATTCACTCAGAGTGTGGTGATTTAATCAGAGGGTAGTGATTCACTCAGAGGGTGGTGATTCACACAGAGGGTAGTGATTTACTCGGAGGGTGGTGATTCACTCAGCGGGTAGTGATTCACTCACAGGGTAGTGCTTCACTCACAGGGTGCTGATTCACTCAGAGTGTGTTGATTCACTCAGAGGGTAGTGATTCACTCAGAGGGTGGTGATTTACTCAGTTGGTGGTGATTCACTAAGAGGGTAGTGATTCACTCAGAGGTTAGTGATTTACTCGCAGGGTAGTGATTCACTCAGAGGATAGAGATTTACTCGGAGTGTGGTGATTTAATCAGAGGGCGGTGATTTACTCAGAGGGAAGTGATTCACTCAGGGAGGATAGCGATTTACTCCTAGAGTGGTGATTCACTCAGAGATTGGTGATTCACTCAGAGGGTAGTGATTCACTCAGAGGGTGGTGATTCACTCAGAAGTAAGTGATTCACACAGAGGTTGGTGATTCACTCAGAGGGAAGTGGTTTACTCGGAGGGTAGTGATTCACTCAGACGGTAGTAATTCACTCACAGGGTAGTGCTTCACTCACAGGGTGCTGATTCACTCAGAGTGTGTTGATTCACTCAGAGGGTAGTGATTCACTCAGAGGGTGGTGATTTACTCAGTTGGTGGTGATTCACTAAGAGGGTAGTGATTCACTCAGAGGTTAGTGATTTACTCGCAGGGTAGTGATTCACTCAGAGGATAGAGATTTACTCGGAGTGTGGTGATTTAATCAGAGGGCGGTGATTTACTCAGAGGGAAGTGATTCACTCAGGGAGGATAGCGATTTACTCCTAGAGTGGTGATTCACTCAGAGATTGGTGATTCACTCAGAGGGTAGTGATTCACTCAGAGGGTGGTGATTCACTCAGAAGTAAGTGATTCACACAGAGGTTGGTGATTCACTCAGAGGGAAGTGGTTTACTCGGAGGGTAGTGATTCACTCAGACGGTAGTAATTCACTCAGACGGTAGTGATTCACTCAGAGGGTGGTGATTCACTCAGAGGGTAGTGATTTACTCAGAGGGTAGTGATTCACTCAGAGGGTGGTGATTCACTCAGAGGGTAGTGATTCACTCAGAGGGTAGTGATTCACTCAGCGGATGGTGATTCACTTAGAGGGTAGTTATTTACTCAGAGGCTGGTGATTCACTAAGAGATTAGTGATTCACTCAGAGCATAGTGAGTCACTCAGAGGGTGGTGGTTCACTCAGAGCGTAGTGATTCACTCAGAGGGTAGTGATTCACTCAGCGGATGGTGATTCACTCAGAGGGTAGTTATTTACTCAGAGGGTGGTGATTCACTCAGAGCGTAGTGAGTCACTCAGAGGGTGGTGATCATTCAGTGCGTAGTGATGCACACAGACAGTAGTGATTCACTCAGAGGATGGTGATTCACTCAGAGGGTAGTGATTCACTCAGACGGTAGTGATTCACTCAGAGGGTGGTGATTCACTCAGAGGATGGTGATTCACTCAGAGTGTGGTGATTTAATCAGAGGGTAGTGATTCACTCAGAGGGTGGTGATTCACACAGAGGGTAGTGATTTACTCGGAGGGTGGTGATTCACTCAGCGGGTAATGATTCACTCACAGGGTAGTGCTTCACTCACAGGGTGCTGATTCACTCAGAGTGTGTTGATTCACTCAGAGGGTAGTGATTCACTCAGAGGGTGGTGATTTACTCAGTTGGTGGTGATTCACTAAGAGGGTAGTGATTCACTCAGAGGTTAGTGATTTACTCGCAGGGTAGTGATTCACTCAGAGGATAGTGATTTACTCGGAGTGTGGTGATTTAATCAGAGGGCGGTGATTTACTCAGAGGGAAGTGATTCACTCAGGGAGGATAGCGATTTACTCCTAGAGTGGTGATTCACTCAGAGATTGGTGATTCACTCAGAGGGTAGTGATTCACTCAGAGGGTGGTGATTCACTCAGAAGTAAGTGATTCACACAGAGGTTGGTGATTCACTCAGAGGGAAGTGGTTTACTCGGAGGGTAGTGATTCACTCAGACGGTAGTAATTCACTCAGACGGTAGTGATTCACTCAGAGGGTGGTGATTCACTAAGAGGGTAGTGATTCACTCAGAGGATAGTGAGTCACTCAGAGGGTGGTGATCACTCAGAGCGTAGTGATTCACACAGACAGTAGTGATTCACTCAGAGGGTGGTGATTCACTCAGAGGGTGGTGATTCACTCAGAGGATGGTGATTCACTCAGAGTGTGGTGATTCAATCAGATGGTAGTGATTTACTCGGAGGGTGGTGATTCACTCAGCGGGTAGTGATTCACTCACAGGGTAGTGATTCACTCAGAGGGTACTGATTCACTCAGATGGTAGTCATTCACTCAGAATGTGGTGATTCACTCAGAGGGTAGTGATTCACTCAGAGTGTAGTCATTTACTCAGAGGGTAGTGATTCACTCAGAGGGTAGTGATTTACTCAGAGTGTGGTGTTTTAATCAGAGGGCGGTGATTTACTCAGACGGTAATGATTCACTCAGGGAGGATAGCGATTTATTCAGAGAGTGGTGATTCACTCAGAGATTGGTGATTCACTCAGAGGGTAGTGATTCACTCAGAGGGTGGTGATTCACTCAGAGGGTGGTGATTCATTCAGAGGGTAGTGATTTACTCAGAGGGTGCTGATTCACTCAGATGGTAGTGATTCACTCAGAGGGTGGTGATACACTCAGAGAGTAGTGCTTCACTGAGAGCGTGGTGATTTACTCAAAGGGTAGTGATTTACTCAGAGGGTAGTGATTCACTCAGAGGGTAGTGATTCACTCAGATGGTAGTGATTCACTCAGATGGTGGTGATTCACTCAAAGGGTAGTGATTTACTCGGAGGGTAGTGATTCACTCAGAGGGTAGTGATTTACTCAGAGGGTAGTGATTCACTCAGAGGGTAGTGATTTACTCGGAGTGTGGTGATTTGCTCAGAGGGCGGTGATTTACTCAGATGGTAGTGATTCACTCAGGGAGGATAGAGTTTTACTCAGAGTGAAAGTGATTCACTCACAGGGTAGTGATTCACTCAGAGGGTAGTCATTTACTCAGATGGTGGTGATTCACTCAGAGGGTAGTGATTTACTCGGAGGGAGGTGATTTACTCAGAGGGTAGTGATTCACTCAGAGGGTAGTGATTTACTCAGAGGGTAGTGATTCACTCAGAGGGTAGTGATTCACTCAGAGGGTAGTGATTTACTCGGAGTGTGGTGATTTGCTCAGAGGGCGGTGCTTTACTCAGATGGTAGTGATTCACTCAGCGAGGATAGAGTTTTACTCAGAGTGAAAGTTATTTACTTGGAGGGTGGTGATTCACTAAGAGGGTAGTGAGTCACTCAGAGGGTGGTGATCACTCAGAGCATAGTGATTCACACAGACCGTAGTGATTCACTCAGAGGGTAGTGAGTCACTCACAGGGTGGTAATGCACTCAGAGCGTAGTGATACACTCAGACCGTAGTCATTCACTCAGAGGGTGGTGATTCATTCAGACGGTAGTGATTCGCTCAGAGGGTGGTGATTCACTCAGAGTGTGGTGATTCAATCAGAGGGTAGTGATTCACTCAGAGGGTGGTGATTCACTCAGAGGGTAGTGATTTACTCAGAGGGTAGTGATTCACTCAGAGGGCGGTGATTTACTCAGAGGGTGGTGATTCACTCAGAGGGTAGTGAATCACTCAGAGAGTGGTGATGCACTCAGCGGGTTGTGATTCACTCAGAGGATAGTGAATCATTCAGAGGGTGGTGATTCACTCAGAGGGTGGTGATTCATTCAGAGCGTAGTGATTTACTCAGAGGGTGCTGATTCACTCAGATGGTAGTGATTCACTCAGAGGGTGGTGATACACTCAGAGAGTAGTGCTTCACTGAGAGCGTGGTGATTTACTCAAAGGGTAGTGATTTACTCAGAGGGTAGTGATTCACTCAGAGGGTAGTGATTCACTCAGATGGTAGTGATTCACTCAGATGGTGGTGATTCACTCAGAGGGTAGTGATTTACTCGGAGAGTGGTGATTTACTCAGAGGGTAGTGATTCACTCAGAGGGTAGTGATTTACTCAGAGGGTAGTGATTCACTCAGAGGGTAGTGATTTACTCAGAGTGTGGTGATTTGCTCAGAGGGCGGTGATTTACTCAGATGGTAGTGATTCACTCAGGGAGGATAGAGTTTTACTCAGAGTGAAAGTGATTTACTTTGAGGGTGGTGATTCACTAAGAGGGTAGTGAGTCACTCAGAGGGTGGTGATCACTCAGAGCATAGTGATTCACAAAGACCGTAGTGATTCACTCAGAGGGTAGTGAGTCACTCACAGGGTGGTGATGCACTCAGAGCGTAGTGATTCACTCAGACCGTAGTCATTCACTCAGAGGATGGTGATTCATTCAGACGGTAGTGATTCACTCAGATGGTAGTGATTCACTCAGATGGTGGTGATTCACTCAGAAGGTAGTGATTTACTCGGAGGGAGGTGATTTACTCAGAGGGTAGTGATTCACTCAGAGGGTAGTGATTCACTCAGAGGGTAGTGATTTACTCGGAGTGTGGTGATTTGCTCAGAGGGCGGTGATTTACTCAGATGGTAGTGATTCACTCAGGGAGGATAGAGTATTACTCAGAGTGAAAGTGATTCACTCACAGTGTAGTGATTCACTCAGAGGGTAGTCATTTACTCAGATGGTGGTGATTCACTCAGAGGGTAGTGATTCACTCAGAGGGTAGTGATTTACTCAGTGGGTAGTGATTCACTCAGAGGGTCGTGATTTACTCGGAGTGTGGTGATTTGCTCAGAGGGCGGTGATTTACTCAGACGGCGATGATTCACTCAGGGAGGTTAGCGATTTATTCAGAGAGTGGTGATTCACTCAGAGATTGGTGATTCACTCAGAGGGTATTGATTCACTCAGAGGGTGGTGATTCACTCAGAGGGTGGTGATTCATTCAGAGGGTAGTGATTTACTCAGAGGGTGCTGATTCACTCAGATGGTAGTGATTCACTGAGAGCGTGGTGATTTACTCAGATGGTAGTGATTTACTCAGATGGTAGTGATTCACTCAGAGGGTAGTGATTCACTCAGATGGTAGTCATTCACTCAGATGGTGGTGATTCACTCAGAGGGTAGTGATTTGCTCCGAGGGTGGTGATTTACTCAGAGGGTAGTGTTTCACTCAGAGGGTAGTGATTTACTCAGAGGGTAGTGATTCACTCAGAGGGTAGTGATTTACTCGGAGTGTGGTGATTTGCTCAGAGGGCGGTGATTTACTCAGATGGTAGTGATTCACTCAGGGAGGATAGAGTTTTACTCAGAATGAAAGTGATTCACTCACAGGGCAGTGATTCACTCAGAGCGTAGTCATTTACTCAGATGGTGGTGATTCACTCAGAGGGTAGTGATTTACTCGGAGGGTGGTGATTTACTCAGAGGGTAGTGATTTACTCAGAGGGTAGTGATTCACTCAGAGGGTAGTGATTTACTCGGAGTGTGGTGATTTGCTCAGAGGGCTGTGATGTACTCAGATGGTAGTGATTCACTCAGGGAGGATAGAGTTTTACTCAGAGTGAAAGTTATTTACTTGGAGGGTGGTTATTCTCTAAGAGGGTAGTGAGTCACTCAGAGGATGGTGATCACTCAGAGCATAGTGATTCACACAGACCGTAGTGATTCACTCAGAGGGTAGTGAGTCACTCACAGGGTGGTTATGCACTCAGAGCGTAGTGATTCACTCAGACCGTAGTCATTCACTCAGAGGGTGGTGATTCATTCAGACGGTAGTGATTCGCTCAGTGGATGGTGATTCACTCAGAGTGTGGTGATTCAATCAGAGGGTAGTGATTCACTCAGAGGGTGGTGATTCACTCAGAGGGTGGTGACCACTCACAGCGTAGTGATTCACACAGACAGTAGTGATTCACTCAGAGGGTGGTGATTCACTCAGAGGGTGGTGATTCACTCAGAGGATGGTGATTCACTCAGAGTGTGGTGATTCAATCAGAGGGTAGTGATTTACTCGGAGGGTGGTGATTCACTCAGCGGGTAGTGATTCACTCACAGGGTAGTGATTCACTCAGAGGGTGGTGATTCACTCAGAGGGTAGTGATTCACTCAGAGGGTAGTGATTCACTCAGAGGGTAGTCATTTACTCAGAGGGTATTGATTCACTCAGAGGTTAGTGATTTACTCGGAGTGTGGTGATTTGCTCAGAGGGCGGTGATTTACTCAGATGGTAGTGATTCACTCAGGGAGGATAGAGTTTTACTCAGAGTGAAAGTGATTTACTTTGAGGGTGGTGATTCACTAAGAGGGTAGTGAGTCACTCAGAGGGTGGTGATCACTCAGAGCATAGTGATTCACAAAGACCGTAGTGATTCACTCAGAGGGTAGTGAGTCACTCACAGGGTGGTGATGCACTCAGAGCGTAGTGATTCACTCAGACCGTAGTCATTCACTCAGAGGATGGTGATTCATTCAGACGGTAGTGATTCACTCAGATGGTAGTGATTCACTCAGATGGTGGTGATTCACTCAGAAGGTAGTGATTTACTCGGAGGGAGGTGATTTACTCAGAGGGTAGTGATTCACTCAGAGGGTAGTGATTCACTCAGAGGGTAGTGATTTACTCGGAGTGTGGTGATTTGCTCAGAGGGCGGTGATTTACTCAGATGGTAGTGATTCACTCAGGGAGGATAGAGTATTACTCAGAGTGAAAGTGATTCACTCACAGGGTAGTGATTCACTCAGAGGGTAGTCATTTACTCAGATGGTGGTGATTCACTCAGAGGGTAGTGATTTACTCGGAGGGTGGTGATTTACTCAGAGGGTAGTGATTCACTCAGAGGGTAGTGATTTACTCAGTGGGTAGTGATTCACTCAGAGGGTCGTGATTTACTCGGAGTGTGGTGATTTGCTCAGAGGGCGGTGATTTACTCAGACGGCGATGATTCACTCAGGGAGGTTAGCGATTTATTCAGAGAGTGGTGATTCACTCAGAGATTGGTGATTCACTCAGAGGGTATTGATTCACTCAGAGGGTGGTGATTCACTCAGAGGGTGGTGATTCATTCAGAGGGTAGTGATTTACTCAGAGGGTGCTGATTCACTCAGATGGTAGTGATTCACTGAGAGCGTGGTGATTTACTCAGATGGTAGTGATTTACTCAGATGGTAGTGATTCACTCAGAGGGTAGTGATTCACTCAGATGGTAGTCATTCACTCAGATGGTGGTGATTCACTCAGAGGGTAGTGATTTGCTCCGAGGGTGGTGATTTACTCAGAGGGTAGTGTTTCACTCAGAGGGTAGTGATTTACTCAGAGGGTAGTGATTCACTCAGAGGGTAGTGATTTACTCGGAGTGTGGTGATTTGCTCAGAGGGCGGTGATTTACTCAGATGGTAGTGATTCACTCAGGGAGGATAGAGTTTTACTCAGAATGAAAGTGTTTCACTCACAGGGCAGTGATTCACTCAGAGCGTAGTCATTTACTCAGATGGTGGTGATTCACTCAGAGGGTAGTGATTTACTCGGAGGGTGGTGATTTACTCAGAGGGTAGTGATTTACTCAGAGGGTAGTGATTCACTCAGAGGGTAGTGATTTACTCGGAGTGTGGTGATTTGCTCAGAGGGCTGTGATGTACTCAGATGGTAGTGATTCACTCAGGGAGGATAGAGTTTTACTCAGAGTGAAAGTTATTTACTTGGAGGGTGGTTATTCTCTAAGAGGGTAGTGAGTCACTCAGAGGATGGTGATCACTCAGAGCATAGTGATTCACACAGACCGTAGTGATTCACTCAGAGGGTAGTGAGTCACTCACAGGGTGGTTATGCACTCAGAGCGTAGTGATTCACTCAGACCGTAGTCATTCACTCAGAGGGTGGTGATTCATTCAGACGGTAGTGATTCGCTCAGTGGATGGTGATTCACTCAGAGTGTGGTGATTCAATCAGAGGGTAGTGATTCACTCAGAGGGTGGTGATTCACTCAGAGGGTAGTGATTTACTCAGAGTGTGGTGTTTTAATCAGAGGGCGGTGATTTACTCAGACGGTAATGATTCACTCAGGGAGGATAGCGATTTATTCAGAGAGTGGTGATTCACTCAGAGATTGGTGATTCACTCAGAGGGTAGTGATTCACTCAGAGGGTGGTGATTCACTCAGAGGGTGGTGATTCATTCAGAGGGTAGTGATTTACTCAGAGGGTGCTGATTCACTCAGATGGTAGTGATTCACTCAGAGGGTGGTGATACACTCAGAGAGTAGTGCTTCACTGAGAGCGTGGTGATTTACTCAAAGGGTAGTGATTTACTCAGAGGGTAGTGATTCACTCAGAGGGTAGTGATTCACTCAGAGGGTAGTGATTCACTCAGATGGTAGTGATTCACTCAGATGGTGGTGATTCACTCAGAGGGTAGTGATTTACTCGGAGGGTAGTGATTCACTCAGAGGGTAGTGATTTACTCAGAGGGTAGTGATTCACTCAGAGGGTAGTGATTTACTCGGAGTGTGGTGATTTGCTCAGAGGGCGGTGATTTACTCAGATGGTAGTGATTCACTCAGGGAGGATAGAGTTTTACTCAGAGTGAAAGTGATTCACTCACAGGGTAGTGATTCACTCAGAGGGTAGTCATTTACTCAGATGGTGGTGATTCACTCAGAGGGTAGTGATTTACTCGGAGGGAGGTGATTTACTCAGAGGGTAGTGATTCACTCAGAGGGTAGTGATTTACTCAGAGGGTAGTGATTCACTCAGAGGGTAGTGATTTACTCGGAGTGTGGTGATTTGCTCAGAGGGCGGTGATTTACTCAGATGGTAGTGATTCACTCAGGGAGGATAGAGTTTTACTCAGAGTGAAAGTTATTTACTTGGAGGGTGGTGATTCACTAAGAGGGTAGTGAGTCACTCAGAGGTTGGTGATCACTCAGAGCATAGTGATTCACACAGACCGTAGTGATTCACTCAGAGGGTAGTGAGTCACTCACAGGGTGGTAATGCACTCAGAGCGTAGTGATTCACTCAGACCGTAGTCATTCACTCAGAGGGTGGTGATTCATTCAGACGGTAGTGATTCGCTCAGAGGGTGGTGATTCACTCAGAGTGTGGTGATTCAATCAGAGGGTAGTGATTCACTCAGAGGGTGGTGATTCACTCAGAGGGTAGTGATTTACTCAGAGGGTAGTGATTCACTCAGAGGGCGGTGATTTACTCAGAGGGTGGTGATTCACTCAGAGGGTAGTGAATCACTCAGAGAGTGGTGATGCACTCAGCGGGTTGTGATTCACTCAGAGGATAGTGAATCATTCAGAGGGTGGTGATTCACTCAGAGGGTGGTGATTCATTCAGAGCGTAGTGATTTACTCAGAGGGTGCTGATTCACTCAGATGGTAGTGATTCACTCAGAGGGTGGTGATACACTCAGAGAGTAGTGCTTCACTGAGAGCGTGGTGATTTACTCAAAGGGTAGTGATTTACTCAGAGGGTAGTGATTCACTCAGAGGGTAGTGATTCACTCTGATGGTAGTGATTCACTCAGATGGTGGTGATTCACTCAGAGGGTAGTGATTTACTCGGAGGGTGGTGATTTACTCAGAGGGTAGTGATTCACTCAGAGGGTAGTGATTTACTCAGAGGGCGGTGATTTACTCAGAGGGTGGTGATTCACTCAGAGGGTAGTAAATCACTCAGAGAGTGGTGATGCACTCAGCGGGTTGTGATTCACTCAGAGGATAGTGAATCATTCAGAGGGTGGTGATTCACTCAGAGGGTGGTGATTCATTCAGAGCGTAGTGATTTACTCAGAGGGTGCTGATTCACTCAGATGGTAGTGATTCACTCAGAGGGTGGTGATACACTCAGAGAGTAGTGCTTCACTGAGAGCGTGGTGATTTACTCAAAGGGTAGTGATTTACTCAGAGGGTAGTGATTCACTCAGAGGGTAGTGATTCACTCAGATGGTGGTGATTCACTCAGAGGGTAGTGATTTACTCGGAGGTTGGTGATTTACTCAGAGGGTAGTGATTCACTCAGAGGGTAGTGATTTACTCAGAGGGTAGTGATTCACTCAGAGGGTAGTGATTTACTCAGAGTGTGGTGATTTGCTCAGAGGGCGGTGATTTACTCAGATGGTAGTGATTCACTCAGGGAGGATAGAGTTTTACTCAGAGTGAAAGTGATTTACTTGGAGGGTGGTGATTCACTAAGAGGGTAGTGAGTCACTCAGAGGGTGGTGATCACTCAGAGCATAGTGATTCACACAGACCGTAGTGATTCACTCAGAGGGTAGTGAGTCACTCACAGGGTGGTGATGCACTCAGAGCGTAGTGATTCACTCAGACCGTAGTCATTCACTCAGAGGATGGTGATTCATTCAGACGGTAGTGATTCACTCAGATGGTAGCGATTCACTCAGATGGTGGTGATTCACTCAGAAGGTAGTGATTTACTCGGAGGGAGGTGATTTACTCAGAGGGTAGTGATTCACTCAGAGGGTAGTGATTCACTCAGAGGGTAGTGATTTACTCGGAGTGTGGTGATTTGCTCAGAGGGCGGTGATTTACTCAGATGGTAGTGATTCACTCAGGGAGGATAGAGTATTACTCAGAGTGAAAGTGATTCACTCACAGGGTAGTGATTCACTCAGAGGGTAGTCATTTACTCAGATGGTGGTGATTCACTCAGAGGGTAGTGATTTACTCGGAGGGTGGTGATTTACTCAGAGGGTAGTGATTCACTCAGAGGGTAGTGATTTACTCAGTGGGTAGTGATTCACTCAGAGGGTCGTGATTTACTCGGAGTGTGGTGATTTGCTCAGAGGGCGGTGATTTACTCAGACGGCGATGATTCACTCAGGGAGGTTAGCGATTTATTCAGAGAGTGGTGATTCACTCAGAGATTGGTGATTCACTCAGAGGGTATTGATTCACTCAGAGGGTGGTGATTCACTCAGAGGGTGGTGATTCATTCAGAGGGTAGTGATTTACTCAGAGGGTGCTGATTCACTCAGATGGTAGTGATTCACTGAGAGCGTGGTGATTTACTCAGATGGTAGTGATTTACTCAGATGGTAGTGATTCACTCAGAGGGTACTGATTCACTCAGATGGTAGTCATTCACTCAGATGGTGGTGATTCACTCAGAGGGTAGTGATTTGCTCCGAGGGTGGTGATTTACTCAGAGGGTAGTGTTTCACTCAGAGGGTAGTGATTTACTCAGAGGGTAGTGATTCACTCAGAGGGTAGTGATTTACTCGGAGTGTGGTGATTTGCTCAGAGGGCGGTGATTTACTCAGATGGTAGTGATTCACTCAGGGAGGATAGAGTTTTACTCAGAATGAAAGTGTTTCACTCACAGGGCAGTGATTCACTCAGAGCGTAGTCATTTACTCAGATGGTGGTGATTCACTCAGAGGGTAGTGATTTACTCGGAGGGTGGTGATTTACTCAGAGGGTAGTGATTTACTCAGAGGGTAGTGATTCACTCAGAGGGTAGTGATTTACTCGGAGTGTGGTGATTTGCTCAGAGGGCTGTGATGTACTCAGATGGTAGTGATTCACTCAGGGAGGATAGAGTTTTACTCAGAGTGAAAGTTATTTACTTGGAGGGTGGTTATTCTCTAAGAGGGTAGTGAGTCACTCAGAGGATGGTGATCACTCAGAGCATAGTGATTCACACAGACCGTAGTGATTCACTCAGAGGGTAGTGAGTCACTCACAGGGTGGTTATGCACTCAGAGCGTAGTGATTCACTCAGACCGTAGTCATTCACTCAGAGGGTGGTGATTCATTCAGACGGTAGTGATTCGCTCAGTGGATGGTGATTCACTCAGAGTGTGGTGATTCAATCAGAGGGTAGTGATTCACTCAGAGGGTGGTGATTCACTCAGA
This sequence comes from Pristiophorus japonicus, assembly GCF_044704955.1. Classification (NCBI taxonomy): domain Eukaryota; kingdom Metazoa; phylum Chordata; class Chondrichthyes; family Pristiophoridae; genus Pristiophorus; species Pristiophorus japonicus. The sequence goes on from NC_091990.1 coordinate 73,451,077, forward strand.
GGGTAGTGATTTACTCAGAGTGTGGTGTTTTAATCAGAGGGCGGTGATTTACTCAGACGGTAATGATTCACTCAGGGAGGATAGCGATTTATTCAGGGAGTGGTGATTCACTCAGAGATTGGTGATTCACTCAGAGGGTAGTGATTCACTCAGAGGGTGGTGATTCACTCAGAGGGTGGTGATTCATTCAGAGGGTAGTGATTTACTCAGAGGGTGCTGATTCACTCAGATGGTAGTGATTCACTCAGAGGGTGGTGATACACTCAGAGAGTAGTGCTTCACTGAGAGCGTGGTGATTTACTCAAAGGGTAGTGATTTACTCAGAGGGTAGTGATTCACTCAGAGGGTAGTGATTCACTCAGAGGGTAGTGATTCACTCAGATGGTAGTGATTCACTCAGATGGTGGTGATTCACTCAGAGGGTAGTGATTTACTCGGAGGGTAGTGATTCACTCAGAGGGTAGTGATTTACTCAGAGGGTAGTGATTCACTCAGAGGGTAGTGATTTACTCGGAGTGTGGTGATTTGCTCAGAGGGCGGTGATTTACTCAGATGGTAGTGATTCACTCAGGGAGGATAGAGTTTTACTCAGAGTGAAAGTGATTCACTCACAGGGTAGTGATTCACTCAGAGGGTAGTCATTTACTCAGATGGTGGTGATTCACTCAGAGGGTAGTGATTTACTCGGAGGGAGGTGATTTACTCAGAGGGTAGTGATTCACTCAGAGGGTAGTGATTTACTCAGAGGGTAGTGATTCACTCAGAGGGTAGTGATTTACTCGGAGTGTGGTGATTTGCTCAGAGGGCGGTGATTTACTCAGATGGTAGTGATTCACTCAGGGAGGATAGAGTTTTACTCAGAGTGAAAGTTATTTACTTGGAGGGTGGTGATTCACTAAGAGGGTAGTGAGTCACTCAGAGGGTGGTGATCACTCAGAGCATAGTGATTCACACAGACCGTAGTGATTCACTCAGAGGGTAGTGAGTCACTCACAGGGTGGTAATGCACTCAGAGCGTAGTGATTCACTCAGACCGTAGTCATTCACTCAGAGGGTGGTGATTCATTCAGACGGTAGTGATTCGCTCAGAGGGTGGTGATTCACTCAGAGTGTGGTGATTCAATCAGAGGGTAGTGATTCACTCAGAGGGTGGTGATTCACTCAGAGGGTAGTGATTTACTCAGAGGGTAGTGATTCACTCAGAGGGCGGTGATTTACTCAGAGGGTGGTGATTCACTCAGAGGGTAGTGAATCACTCAGAGAGTGGTGATGCACTCAGCGGGTTGTGATTCACTCAGAGGATAGTGAATCATTCAGAGGGTGGTGATTCACTCAGAGGGTGGTGATTCATTCAGAGCGTAGTGATTTACTCAGAGGGTGCTGATTCACTCAGATGGTAGTGATTCACTCAGAGGGTGGTGATACACTCAGAGAGTAGTGCTTCACTGAGAGCGTGGTGATTTACTCAAAGGGTAGTGATTTACTCAGAGGGTAGTGATTCACTCAGAGGGTAGTGATTCACTCTGATGGTAGTGATTCACTCAGATGGTGGTGATTCACTCAGAGGGTAGTGATTTACTCGGAGGGTGGTGATTTACTCAGAGGGTAGTGATTCACTCAGAGGGTAGTGATTTACTCAGAGGGCGGTGATTTACTCAGAGGGTGGTGATTCACTCAGAGGGTAGTAAATCACTCAGAGAGTGGTGATGCACTCAGCGGGTTGTGATTCACTCAGAGGATAGTGAATCATTCAGAGGGTGGTGATTCACTCAGAGGGTGGTGATTCATTCAGAGCGTAGTGATTTACTCAGAGGGTGCTGATTCACTCAGATGGTAGTGATTCACTCAGAGGGTGGTGATACACTCAGAGAGTAGTGCTTCACTGAGAGCGTGGTGATTTACTCAAAGGGTAGTGATTTACTCAGAGGGTAGTGATTCACTCAGAGGGTAGTGATTCACTCAGATGGTAGTGATTCACTCAGATGGTGGTGATTCACTCAGAGGGTAGTGATTTACTCGGAGGGTGGTGATTTACTCAGAGGGTAGTGATTCACTCAGAGGGTAGTGATTTACTCAGAGGGTAGTGATTCACTCAGAGGGTAGTGATTTACTCAGAGTGTGGTGATTTGCTCAGAGGGCGGTGATTTACTCAGATGGTAGTGATTCACTCAGGGAGGATAGAGTTTTACTCAGAGTGAAAGTGATTTACTTGGAGGGTGGTGATTCACTAAGAGGGTAGTGAGTCACTCAGAGGGTGGTGATCACTCAGAGCATAGTGATTCACACAGACCGTAGTGATTCACTCAGAGGGTAGTGAGTCACTCACAGGGTGGTGATGCACTCAGAGCGTAGTGATTCACTCAGACCGTAGTCATTCACTCAGAGGATGGTGATTCATTCAGACGGTAGTGATTCACTCAGATGGTAGTGATTCACTCAGATGGTGGTGATTCACTCAGAAGGTAGTGATTTACTCGGAGGGAGGTGATTTACTCAGAGGGTAGTGATTCACTCAGAGGGTAGTGATTCACTCAGAGGGTAGTGATTTACTCGGAGTGTGGTGATTTGCTCAGAGGGCGGTGATTTACTCAGATGGTAGTGATTCACTCAGGGAGGATAGAGTATTACTCAGAGTGAAAGTGATTCACTCACAGGGTAGTGATTCACTCAGAGGGTAGTCATTTACTCAGATGGTGGTGATTCACTCAGAGGGTAGTGATTTACTCGGAGGGTGGTGATTTACTCAGAGGGTAGTGATTCACTCAGAGGGTAGTGATTTACTCAGTGGGTAGTGATTCACTCAGAGGGTCGTGATTTACTCGGAGGGTGGTGATTTACTCAGAGGGTAGTGATTCACTCAGAGGGTAGTGATTTACTCAGAGGGTAGTGATTCACTCAGAGGGTAGTGATTTACTCAGAGTGTGGTGATTTGCTCAGAGTGCGGTGATTTACTCAGATGGTAGTGATTCACTCAGGGAGGATAGAGTTTTACTCAGAGTGAAAGTGATTTACTTGGAGGGTGGTGATTCACTAAGAGGGTAGTGAGTCACTCAGAGGGTGATGATCACTCAGAGCATAGTGATTCACACAGACCATAGTGATTCACTCAGAGGGTAGTGAGTCACTCACAGGGTGGTGATGCACTCAGAGCGTAGTGATTCACTCAGACCGTAGTCATTCACTCAGAGGATGGTGATTCATTCAGACGGTAGTGATTCACTCAGATGGTAGCGATTCACTCAGATGGTGGTGATTCACTCAGAAGGTAGTGATTTACTCGGAGGGAGGTGATTTACTCAGAGGGTAGTGATTCACTCAGAGGGTAGTGATTCACTCAGAGGGTAGTGATTTACTCGGAGTGTGGTGATTTGCTCAGAGGGCGGTGATTTACTCAGATGGTAGTGATTCACTCAGGGAGGATAGAGTATTACTCAGAGTGAAAGTGATTCACTCACAGGGTAGTGATTCACTCAGAGGGTAGTCATTTACTCAGATGGTGGTGATTCACTCAGAGGGTAGTGATTTACTCGGAGGGTGGTGATTTACTCAGAGGGTAGTGATTCACTCAGAGGGTAGTGATTTACTCAGTGGGTAGTGATTCACTCAGAGGGTCGTGATTTACTCGGAGTGTGGTGATTTGCTCAGAGGGCGGTGATTTACTCAGACGGCGATGATTCACTCAGGGAGGTTAGCGATTTATTCAGAGAGTGGTGATTCACTCAGAGATTGGTGATTCACTCAGAGGGTATTGATTCACTCAGAGGGTGGTGATTCACTCAGAGGGTGGTGATTCATTCAGAGGGTAGTGATTTACTCAGAGGGTGCTGATTCACTCAGATGGTAGTGATTCACTGAGAGCGTGGTGATTTACTCAGATGGTAGTGATTTACTCAGATGGTAGTGATTCACTCAGAGGGTAGTGATTCACTCAGATGGTAGTCATTCACTCAGATGGTGGTGATTCACTCAGAGGGTAGTGATTTGCTCCGAGGGTGGTGATTTACTCAGAGGGTAGTGTTTCACTCAGAGGGTAGTGATTTACTCAGAGGGTAGTGATTCACTCAGAGGGTAGTGATTTACTCGGAGTGTGGTGATTTGCTCAGAGGGCGGTGATTTACTCAGATGGTAGTGATTCACTCAGGGAGGATAGAGTTTTACTCAGAATGAAAGTGTTTCACTCACAGGGCAGTGATTCACTCAGAGCGTAGTCATTTACTCAGATGGTGGTGATTCACTCAGAGGGTAGTGATTTACTCGGAGGGTGGTGATTTACTCAGAGGGTAGTGATTTACTCAGAGGGTAGTGATTCACTCAGAGGGTAGTGATTTACTTGGAGTGTGGTGATTTGCTCAGAGGGCTGTGATGTACTCAGATGGTAGTGATTCACTCAGGGAGGATAGAGTTTTACTCAGAGTGAAAGTTATTTACTTGGAGGGTGGTTATTCTCTAAGAGGGTAGTGAGTCACTCAGAGGATGGTGATCACTCAGAGCATAGTGATTCACACAGACCGTAGTGATTCACTCAGAGGGTAGTGAGTCACTCACAGGGTGGTTATGCACTCAGAGCGTAGTGATTCACTCAGACCGTAGTCATTCACTCAGAGGGTGGTGATTCATTCAGACGGTAGTGATTCACTCAGTGGATGGTGATTCACTCAGAGTGTGGTGATTCAATCAGAGGGTAGTGATTCACTCAGAGGGTGGTGATTCACTCAGAGGGTAGTGATTTACTCAGAGTGTGGTGTTTTAATCAGAGGGCGGTGATTTACTCAGACGGTAATGATTCACTCAGGGAGGATAGCGATTTATTCAGGGAGTGGTGATTCACTCAGAGATTGGTGATTCACTCAGAGGGTAGTGATTCACTCAGAGGGTGGTGATTCACTCAGAGGGTGGTGATTCATTCAGAGGGTAGTGATTTACTCAGAGGGTGCTGATTCACTCAGATGGTAGTGATTCACTCAGAGGGTGGTGATACACTCAGAGAGTAGTGCTTCACTGAGAGCGTGGTGATTTACTCAAAGGGTAGTGATTTACTCAGAGGGTAGTGATTCACTCAGAGGGTAGTGATTCACTCAGAGGGTAGTGATTCACTCAGATGGTAGTGATTCACTCAGATGGTGGTGATTCACTCAGAGGGTAGTGATTTACTCGGAGGGTAGTGATTCACTCAGAGGGTAGTGATTTACTCAGAGGGTAGTGATTCACTCAGAGGGTAGTGATTTACTCGGAGTGTGGTGATTTGCTCAGAGGGCGGTGATTTACTCAGATGGTAGTGATTCACTCAGGGAGGATAGAGTTTTACTCAGAGTGAAAGTGATTCACTCACAGGGTAGTGATTCACTCAGAGGGTAGTCATTTACTCAGATGGTGGTGATTCACTCAGAGGGTAGTGATTTACTCGGAGGGAGGTGATTTACTCAGAGGGTAGTGATTCACTCAGAGGGTAGTGATTTACTCAGAGGGTAGTGATTCACTCAGAGGGTAGTGATTTACTCGGAGTGTGGTGATTTGCTCAGAGGGCGGTGATTTACTCAGATGGTAGTGATTCACTCAGGGAGGATAGAGTTTTACTCAGAGTGAAAGTTATTTACTTGGAGGGTGGTGATTCACTAAGAGGGTAGTGAGTCACTCAGAGGGTGGTGATCACTCAGAGCATAGTGATTCACACAGACCGTAGTGATTCACTCAGAGGGTAGTGAGTCACTCACAGGGTGGTAATGCACTCAGAGCGTAGTGATTCACTCAGACCGTAGTCATTCACTCAGAGGGTGGTGATTCATTCAGACGGTAGTGATTCGCTCAGAGGGTGGTGATTCACTCAGAGTGTGGTGATTCAATCAGAGGGTAGTGATTCACTCAGAGGGTGGTGATTCACTCAGAGGGTAGTGATTTACTCAGAGGGTAGTGATTCACTCAGAGGGCGGTGATTTACTCAGAGGGTGGTGATTCACTCAGAGGGTAGTGAATCACTCAGAGAGTGGTGATGCACTCAGCGGGTTGTGATTCACTCAGAGGATAGTGAATCATTCAGAGGGTGGTGATTCACTCAGAGGGTGGTGATTCATTCAGAGCGTAGTGATTTACTCAGAGGGTGCTGATTCACTCAGATGGTAGTGATTCACTCAGAGGGTGGTGATACACTCAGAGAGTAGTGCTTCACTGAGAGCGTGGTGATTTACTCAAAGGGTAGTGATTTACTCAGAGGGTAGTGATTCACTCAGAGGGTAGTGATTCACTCTGATGGTAGTGATTCACTCAGATGGTGGTGATTCACTCAGAGGGTAGTGATTTACTCGGAGGGTGGTGATTTACTCAGAGGGTAGTGATTCACTCAGAGGGTAGTGATTTACTCAGAGGGCGGTGATTTACTCAGAGGGTGGTGATTCACTCAGAGGGTAGTAAATCACTCAGAGAGTGGTGATGCACTCAGCGGGTTGTGATTCACTCAGAGGATAGTGAATCATTCAGAGGGTGGTGATTCACTCAGAGGGTGGTGATTCATTCAGAGCGTAGTGATTTACTCAGAGGGTGCTGATTCACTCAGATGGTAGTGATTCACTCAGAGGGTGGTGATACACTCAGAGAGTAGTGCTTCACTGAGAGCGTGGTGATTTACTCAAAGGGTAGTGATTTACTCAGAGGGTAGTGATTCACTCAGAGGGTAGTGATTCACTCAGATGGTAGTGATTCACTCAGATGGTGGTGATTCACTCAGAGGGTAGTGATTTACTCGGAGGGTGGTGATTTACTCAGAGGGTAGTGATTCACTCAGAGGGTAGTGATTTACTCAGAGGGTAGTGATTCACTCAGAGGGTAGTGATTTACTCAGAGTGTGGTGATTTGCTCAGAGGGCGGTGATTTACTCAGATGGTAGTGATTCACTCAGGGAGGATAGAGTTTTACTCAGAGTGAAAGTGATTTACTTGGAGGGTGGTGATTCACTAAGAGGGTAGTGAGTCACTCAGAGGGTGGTGATCACTCAGAGCATAGTGATTCACACAGACCGTAGTGATTCACTCAGAGGGTAGTGAGTCACTCACAGGGTGGTGATGCACTCAGAGCGTAGTGATTCACTCAGACCGTAGTCATTCACTCAGAGGATGGTGATTCATTCAGACGGTAGTGATTCACTCAGATGGTAGTGATTCACTCAGATGGTGGTGATTCACTCAGAAGGTAGTGATTTACTCGGAGGGAGGTGATTTACTCAGAGGGTAGTGATTCACTCAGAGGGTAGTGATTCACTCAGAGGGTAGTGATTTACTCGGAGTGTGGTGATTTGCTCAGAGGGCGGTGATTTACTCAGATGGTAGTGATTCACTCAGGGAGGATAGAGTATTACTCAGAGTGAAAGTGATTCACTCACAGGGTAGTGATTCACTCAGAGGGTAGTCATTTACTCAGATGGTGGTGATTCACTCAGAGGGTAGTGATTTACTCGGAGGGTGGTGATTTACTCAGAGGGTAGTGATTCACTCAGAGGGTAGTGATTTACTCAGTGGGTAGTGATTCACTCAGAGGGTCGTGATTTACTCGGAGGGTGGTGATTTACTCAGAGGGTAGTGATTCACTCAGAGGGTAGTGATTTACTCAGAGGGTAGTGATTCACTCAGAGGGTAGTGATTTACTCAGAGTGTGGTGATTTGCTCAGAGGGCGGTGATTTACTCAGATGGTAGTGATTCACTCAGGGAGGATAGAGTTTTACTCAGAGTGAAAGTGATTTACTTGGAGGGTGGTGATTCACTAAGAGGGTAGTGAGTCACTCAGAGGGTGGTGATCACTCAGAGCATAGTGATTCACACAGACCATAGTGATTCACTCAGAGGGTAGTGAGTCACTCACAGGGTGGTGATGCACTCAGAGCGTAGTGATTCACTCAGACCGTAGTCATTCACTCAGAGGATGGTGATTCATTCAGACGGTAGTGATTCACTCAGATGGTAGTGATTCACTCAGATGGTGGTGATTCACTCAGAAGGTAGTGATTTACTCGGAGGGAGGTGATTTACTCAGAGGGTAGTGATTCACTCAGAGGGTAGTGATTCACTCAGAGGGTAGTGATTTACTCGGAGTGTGGTGATTTGCTCAGAGGGCGGTGATTTACTCAGATGGTAGTGATTCACTCAGGGAGGATAGAGTATTACTCAGAGTGAAAGTGATTCACTCACAGGGTAGTGATTCACTCAGAGGGTAGTCATTTACTCAGATGGTGGTGATTCACTCAGAGGGTAGTGATTTACTCGGAGGGTGGTGATTTACTCAGAGGGTAGTGATTCACTCAGAGGGTAGTGATTCACTCAGAGGGTAGTGATTTACTCAGAGGGTCGTGATTTACTCGGAGTGTGGTGATTTGCTCAGAGGGCGGTGATTTACTCAGACGGCGATGATTCACTCAGGGAGGTTAGCGATTCACTCAGAGATTGGTGATTCACTCAGAGGGTATTGATTCACTCAGAGGGTGGTGATTCACTCAGAGGGTGGTGATTCATTCAGAGGGTAGTGATTTACTCAGAGGGTGCTGATTCACTCAGATGGTAGTGATTCACTGAGAGCGTGGTGATTTACTCAGATGGTAGTGATTCACTCAGAGGGTAGTGATTCACTCAGATGGTGGTCATTCACTCAGATGGTGGTGATTCACTCAGAGGGTAGTGATTTGCTCCGAGGGTGGTGATTTACTCAGAGGGTAGTGTTTCACTCAGAGGGTAGTGATTTACTCAGAGGGTAGTGATTTACTCAGAGGGTAGTGATTCACGCAGAGGGTAGTGATTTACTCGGAGTGTGGTGATTTGCTCAGAGGGCGGTGATTTACTCAGATGGTAGTGATTCACTCAGGGAGGATAGAGTTTTACTCAGAATGAAAGTGATTCACTCACAGGGTAGTGATTCACTCAGAGCGTAGTCATTTACTCAGATGGTGGTGATTCACTCAGAGGGTAGTGATTTACTCGGAGGGTGGTGATTTACTCAGAGGGTAGTGATTTACTCAGAGGGTAGTGATTCACTCAGAGGGTAGTGATTTACTCGGAGTGTGGTGATTTGCTCAGAGGGCTGTGATTTACTCAGATGGTAGTGATTCACTCAGGGAGGATAGAGTTTTACTCAGAGTGAAAGTTATTTACTTGGAGGGTGGTGATTCTCTAAGAGGGTAGTGAGTCACTCAGAGGATGGTGATCACTCAGAGCATAGTGATTCACACAGACCGTAGTGATTCACTCAGAGGGTAGTGAGTCACTCACAGGGTGGTTATGCACTCAGAGCGTAGTGATTCACTCAGACCGTAGTCATTCACTCAGAGGGTGGTGATTCATTCAGACGGTAGTGATTCGCTCAGTGGATGGTGATTCACTCAGAGTGTGGTGATTCAATCAGAGGGTAGTGATTCACTCAGAGGGTGGTGATTCACTCAGAGGGTAGTGATTTACTCAGAGGGTAGTGATTCACTCAGAGGGCGGTGATTTACTCAGAGGGTGGTGATTCACTCAGAGGGTAGTGATTCACTCAGAGAGTGGTGATGCACTCAGCGGGTTGTGATTCACTCAGAGGAGAGTGAATCATTCAGAGGGTGGTGATTAACTCAGTGAGTGGTGAATCACTCAGAGGGTGGTGATTCACTCAGAGGGTGGTGATTCACTCAGAGGGTAGTGATTTACTCAGAGGGTAGTGATTCACTCAGAGGGTGGTGATTCACTCAGAGGGTAGTGATTCACTCAGAGGGTAGTGATTCACTCAGCGGATGGTGATTCACTCAGAGGGTAGTGATTCACTTAGAGGGTAGTTATTTACTCAGAGGCTGGTGATTCACTAAGAGATTAGTGATTCACTCAGAGCATAGTGAGTCACTCAGAGGGTGGTGGTTCACTCAGAGCGTAGTGATTCACTCAGAGGGTAGTGATTCACTCAGCGGATGGTGATTCACTCAGAGGGTAGTGATTCACTAAGAGATTAGTGATTCACTCAGAGCGTAGTGAGTCACTCAGAGGGTGGTGATCACTCAGTGCGTAGTGATGCACACAGACAGTAGTGATTCACTCAGAGGATGGTGATTTACTCAGAGGGTAGTGATTCACTCAGACGGTAGTGATTCACTCAGAGGGTGGTGATTCACTCAGAGTATGGTGATTCACTCAGAGTGTGGTGATTTAATCAGAGGGTAGTGATTCACTCAGAGGGTGGTGATTCACTCAGAGGGTAGTGATTTACTCGGAGGATGGTGATTCACTCAGCGGGTAGTGATTCACTCACAGGGTAGTGCTTCACTCACAGGGTGCTGATTCACTCAGAGTGTGTTGATTCACTCAGAGGGTAGTGATTCACTCAGAGGGTGGTGATTTACTCAGTTGGTTGTGATTCACTAAGAGGGTAGATTCACTCAGAGGTTAGTGATTTACTCGCAGGGTAGTGATTCACTCAGAGGATAGTGATTTACTCGGAGTGTGGTGATTTAATCAGAGGGCGGTGATTTACTCAGAGGGAAGTGATTCACTCAGGGAGGATAGCGGTTTACTCCTAGAGTGGTGATTCACTCAGAGATTGGTGATTCACTCAGAGGGTAGTGATTCACTCAGAGGGTGGTGATTCACTCAGAAGTAAGTGATTCACACAGAGGTTGGTGATTCACTCAGAGGGAAGTGGTTTACTCGGAGGGTAGTGATTCACTCAGACGGTAGTGATTCACTCAGACGGTAGTGATTCACTCATAGGGTGGTGATTCACTAAGAGGGTAGTGATTCACTCAGAGGATAGTGAGTCACTCAGAGGGTGGTGATCATTCAGAGCGTAGTGATTCACTCAGAGGGTGGTGATTCACTCAGAGGGTGGTGATTCACTCAGAGGATGGTGATTCACTCAGAGTGTGGTGATTCAATCAGCTGGTAGTGATTTACTCGGAGTGTGGTGATTCACTCAGCGGGTAGTGATTCACTCACAGGGTAGTGATTCACTCAGAGGGTAGTCATTTACTCAGAGGTTAGTGATTTACTCGGAGTGTGGTGATTTAATCAGAGGGCGGTGATTTAATCAGAGGGTAGTGATTCACTCAGGGAGGATAGCGGTTTACTCAGAGAGTGGTGATTCACTCAGAGATTGGTGATTCACTCAGAGGGTGGTGATTCACTCAGAGGGTGGTGATTCATTCAGAGGGTAGTGATTTACTCAGAAGGCGCTGATTCACTCAGATGGTAGTGATTCACTCAGAGGGTGGTGATACACTCATAGAGTAGTCATTCACTCAGAGGGTGGTGATTTACTCAGATGCTAGTGATTTACTCAGAGGGTTATGATTCACTCAGAAGGTAGTGATTCACTCAGAGGGTAGTGCTTCACTGAGAGCGTGGTGATTTACTCAGAGGGTAGTGATTTACTCATAGGGTAGAAATTCACTCAGAGGGTACTGATTCACTCAGATGGTAGTCATTCACTCAGAATGTGGTGATTCACTCAGAGGGTAGTGATTCACTCAGAGTGTAGTCATTTACTCAGAGGGTAGTGATTCACTCAGAGGGTAGTGATTTACTCAGAGTGTGGTGTTTTAATCAGAGGGCGGTGATTTACTCAGACGGTAATGATTCACTCAGGGAGGATAGCGATTTATTCAGAGAGTGGTGATTCACTCAGAGATTGGTGATTCACTCAGAGGGTAGTGATTCACTCAGAGGGTGGTGATTCACTCAGAGGGTGGTGATTCATTCAGAGGGTAGTGATTTACTCAGAGGGTGCTGATTCACTCAGATGGTAGTGAATCACTCAGAGGGTGGTGATACACTCAGAGAGTAGTGCTTCACTGAAAGCGTGGTGATTTACTCAAAGGGTAGTGATTTACTCAGAGGGTAGTGATTCACTCAGAGGGTAGTGATTCACTCAGATGGTAGTGATTCACTCAGATGGTGGTGATTCACTCAGAGGGTAGTGATTTACTCGGAGGGAGGTGATTTACTCAGAGGGTAGTGATTCACTCAGAGGGTAGTGATTTACTCAGAGGGTTGTGATTCACTCAGAGGGTAGTGATTTACTCGGAGTGTGGTGATTTGCTCAGAGGGCGGTGATTTACTCAGATGGTAGTGATTCACTCAGGGAGGATAGAGTTTTACTCAGAGTGAAAGTTATTTACTTGGAGGCTGGTGATTCACTAAGAGGGTAGTGAGTCACTCAGAGGGTGGTGATCACTCAGAGCATAGTGATTCACACAGACCGTAGTGATTCACTCAGAGGGTAGTGAGTCACTCACAGGGTGGTGATGCACTCAGAGCGTCGTGATTCACTCAGACCGTAGTCATTCACTCAGAGGGTGGTGATTCATTCAGACGGTAGTGATTCGCTCAGAGGGTGGTAATTCACTCAGAGGGTGGTGATTCACTCAGAGGGTAGTGATTTACTCAGAGGGTAGTGATTCACTCAGAGAGCGGTGATTTACTCAGAGGGTGGTGATTCACTCAGAGGGTAGTGAATCACTCAGAGAGTGGTGATGCACTCAGCGGGTTGTGATTCACTCAGAGGATAGTGAATCATTCAGAGGGTGGTTATTCACTCAGTGAGTGGTGATTCACTCAGAGGGTGGTGATTCATTCAGAGCGTAGTGATTTACTCAGAGGGTGCTGATTCACTCAGATGGTAGTGATTCACTCAGAGGGTGGTGATACACTCAGAGTAGTGCTTCACTGAGAGCTTGGTGATTTACTCAAAGGGTAGTGATTTACTCAGAGGGTAGTGATTCACTCAGAGGGTAGTGATTCACTCAGATGGTAGTGATTCACTCAGATGGTGGTGATTCACTCAGAGGGTAGTGATTTACTCGGAGGGTGGTGATTCACTCAGAGGGTAGTGATTCACTCAGAGGGTAGTGATTTACTCAGAGGGTAGTGATTCACTCAGAGGGTAGTGATTTACTCGGAGTGTGGTGATTTGCTCAGAGGGCGGTGATTTACTCAGATGGTAGTGATTCACTCAGGGAGGATAGAGTTTTACTCAGAGTGAAAGTTATTTACTTGGAGGGTGGTGATTCATTAAGAGTGTAGTGAGTCACTCAGAGGATGGTGATTCACTAAGAGGGTAGTGATTCACTCAGAGGATAGTGAGTCACTCAGAGGGTGGTGATCACTCAGAGCGTAGTGATTCACACAGACAGTAGTGATTCACTCAGAGGGTGGTGATTCACTCAGAGGGTGGTGATTCACTCAGAGGGTAGTGATTCATTCAGAGGGTGGTGATTCACTCAGAGGGTGGTGATTCATTCAGAGGGTAGTGATTTACTCAGAACGCGCTGATTCACTCAGATGGTAGTGATTCACTCAGAGGGTGGTGATACACTCATAGAGTAGTCATTCACTCAGAGGGTGGTGATTTACTCAGATGCTAGTGATTTACTCAGAGGGTTATGATTCACTCAGAAGGTAGTGATTCACTCAGAGAGTAGTGCTTCACTGAGAGCGTGGTGATTTACTCAGAGGGTAGTGATTTACTCATAGGGTAGAAATTCACTCAGAGGGTACTGATTCACTCAGATGGTAGTCATTCACTCAGAATGTGGTGATTCACTCAGAGGGTAGTGATTCACTCAGAGTGTAGTCATTTACTCAGAGGGTAGTGATTCACTCAGAGGGTAGTGATTTACTCAGAGTGTGGTGTTTTAATCAGAGGGCGGTGATTTACTCAGACGGTAATGATTCACTCAGGGAGGATAGCGATTTATTCAGAGAGTGGTGATTCACTCAGAGATTGGTGATTCACTCAGAGGGTAGTGATTCACTCAGAGGGTGGTGATTCACTCAGAGGGTGGTGATTCATTCAGAGGGTAGTGATTTACTCAGAGGGTGCTGATTCACTCAGATGGTAGTGAATCACTCAGAGGGTGGTGATACACTCAGAGAGTAGTGCTTCACTGAAAGCGTGGTGATTTACTCAAAGGGTAGTGATTTACTCAGAGGGTAGTGATTCACTCAGAGGGTAGTGATTCACTCAGATGGTAGTGATTCACTCAGATGGTGGTGATTGACTCAGAGGGTAGTGATTTACTCGGAGGGAGGTGATTTACTCAGAGGGTAGTGATTCACTCAGAGGGTAGTGATTTACTCAGAGGGTTGTGATTCACTCAGAGGGTAGTGATTTACTCGGAGTGTGGTGATTTGCTCAGAGGGCGGTGATTTACTCAGATGGTAGTGATTCACTCAGGGAGGATAGAGTTTTACTCAGAGTGAAAGTTATTTACTTGGAGGCTGGTGATTCACTAAGAGGGTAGTGAGTCACTCAGAGGGTGGTGATCACTCAGAGCATAGTGATTCACACAGACCGTAGTGATTCACTCAGAGGGTAGTGAGTCACTCACAGGGTGGTGATGCACTCAGAGCGTCGTGATTCACTCAGACCGTAGTCATTCACTCAGAGGGTGGTGATTCATTCAGACGGTAGTGATTCGCTCAGAGGGTGGTGATTCACTCAGAGGGTGGTGATTCACTCAGAGGGTAGTGATTTACTCAGAGGGTAGTGATTCACTCAGAGGGCGGTGATTTACTCAGAGGGTGGTGATTCACTCAGAGGGTAGTGAATCACTCAGAGAGTGGTGATGCACTCAGCGGGTTGTGATTCACTCAGAGGATAGTGAATCATTCAGAGGGTGGTTATTCACTCAGTGAGTGGTGATTCACTCAGAGGGTGGTGATTCATTCAGAGCGTAGTGATTTACTCAGAGGGTGCTGATTCACTCAGATGGTAGTGATTCACTCAGAGGGTGGTGATACACTCAGAGAGTAGTGCTTCACTGAGAGCGTGGTGATTTACTCAAAGGGTAGTGATTTACTCAGAGGGTAGTGATTCACTCAGAGGGTAGTGATTCACTCAGATGGTAGTGATTCACTCAGATGGTGGTGATTCACTCAGAGGGTAGTGATTTACTCGGAGGGTGGTGATTTACTCAGAGGGTAGTGATTCACTCAGAGGGTAGTGATTTACTCAGAGGGTAGTGATTCACTCAGAGGGTAGTGATTTACTCGGAGTGTGGTGATTTGCTCAGAGGGCGGTGATTTACTCAAATGGTAGTGATTCACTCAGGGAGGATAGAGTTTTACTCAGAGTGAAAGTTATTTACTTGGAGGGTGGTGATTCACTAAGAGTGTAGTGAGTCACTCAGAGGATGGTGATTCACTAAGAGGGTAGTGATTCACTCAGAGGATAGTGAGTCACTCAGAGGGTGGTGATCACTCAGAGCGTAGTGATTCACACAGACAGTAGTGATTCACTCAGAGGGTGGTGATTCACTCAGAGGGTGGTGATTCACTCAGAGGATGGTGATTCACTCAGAGTGTGGTGATTCAATCAGATGGTAGTGATTTACTCGGAGTGTGGTGATTCACTCAGCGGGTAGTGATTCACTCACAGGGTAGTGATTCACTCAGAGGGTAGTCATTTACTCAGAGGGTAGTGATTCACTCAGAGGTTAGTGATTTACTCGGAGTGTGGTGATTTAATCAGAGGGCGGTGATTTAATCAGAGGGTAGTGATTCACTCAGGGAGGATAGCGGTTTACTCAGAGAGTGGTGATTCACTCAGAGATTGGTGATTCACTCAGAGGGTAGTGATTCACTCAGAGGGTGGTGATTCACTCAGAGGGTGGTGATTCATTCAGAGGGTAGTGATTTACTCAGAAGGCGCTGATTCACTCAGATGGTAGTGATTCACTCAGAGGGTTGTGATACACTCATAGAGTAGTGATTCACTCAGAGGGTGGTGATTTACTCAGATGCTAGTGATTTACTCAGAGGGTTATGATTCACTCAGAAGGTAGTGATTCACTCAGAGGGTAGTGCTTCACTGAGAGCGTGGTGATTTACTCAGAGGGTAGTGATTTACTCATAGGGTAGAAATTCACTCAGAGGGTACTGATTCACTCAGATGGTAGTCATTCACTCAGAATGTGGTGATTCACTCAGAGGGTAGTGATTCACTCAGAGTGTAGTCATTTACTCAGAGGGTAGTGATTCACTCAGAGGGTAGTGATTTACTCAGAGTGTGGTGTTTTAATCAGAGGGCGGTGATTTACTCAGACGGTAATGATTCACTCAGGGAGGATAGCGATTTATTCAGAGAGTGGTGATTCACTCAGAGATTGGTGATTCACTCAGAGGGTAGTGATTCACTCAGAGGGTGGTGATTCACTCAGAGGGTGGTGATTCATTCAGAGGGTAGTGATTTACTCAGAGGGTGCTGATTCACTCAGATGGTAGTGAATCACTCAGAGGGTGGTGATACACTCAGAGAGTAGTGCTTCACTGAGAGCGTGGTGATTTACTCAAAGGGTAGTGATTTACTCAGAGGGGAGTGATTCACTCAGAGGGTAGTGATTCACTCAGAGGGTAGTGATTTACTCAGAGGGTTGTGATTCACTCAGAGGGTAGTGATTTACTCAGAGTGTGGTGATTTGCTCAGAGGGCGGTGATTTACTCAGAGGGTAGTGATTCACTCAGGGAGGATAGAGTTTTACTCAGAGTGAAAGTTATTTACTTGGAGGCTGGTGATTCACTAA
The DNA here is from genome assembly GCF_044704955.1 of Pristiophorus japonicus. Classification (NCBI taxonomy): domain Eukaryota; kingdom Metazoa; phylum Chordata; class Chondrichthyes; family Pristiophoridae; genus Pristiophorus; species Pristiophorus japonicus. The sequence goes on from NC_091990.1 coordinate 73,467,594, forward strand.
GAGGGTAGTGAGTCACTCAGAGGGTGGTGATCACTCAGAGCATAGTGATTCACACAGACCGTAGTGATTCACTCAGAGGGTAGTGAGTCACTCACAGGGTGGTGATGCACTCAGAGCGTCGTGATTCACTCAGACCGTAGTCATTCACTCAGAGGGTGGTGATTCATTCAGACGGTAGTGATTCGCTCAGAGGGTGGTGATTCACTCAGAGGGTGGTGATTCACTCAGAGGGTAGTGATTTACTCAGAGGGTAGTGATTCACTCAGAGGGCGGTGATTTCCTCAGAGGGTGGTGATTCACTCAGAGGGTAGTGAATCACTCAGAGAGTGGTGATGCACTCAGCGGGTTGTGATTCACTCAGAGGATAGTGAATCATTCAGAGGGTGGTTATTCACTCAGATGGTGGTGATTCACTCAGAGTGTGGTGATTCATTCAGAGCGTAGTGATTTACTCAGAGGCTGCTGATTCACTCAGATGGTAGTGATTCACTCAGAGGGTGGTGATACACTCAGAGAGTAGTGCTTCACTGACAGCGTGGTGATTTACTCAAAGGGTAGTGATTTACTCAGAGGGTAGTGATTCACTCAGAGGGTAGTGATTCACTCAGATGGTAGTGATTCACTCAGATGGTGGTGATTCACTCAGAGGGTAGTGATTTACTCGGAGGGTGGTGATTTACTCAGAGGGTAGTGATTCACTCAGAGGGTAGTGATTTACTCAGAGGGTAGTGATTCACTCAGAGGGTAGTGATTTACTCGGAGTGTGGTGATTTGCTCAGAGGGCGGTGATTTACTCAGATGGTAGTGATTCACTCAGGGAGGATAGAGTTTTACTCAGAGTGAAAGTTATTTACTTGGAGGGTGGTGATTCACTAAGAGTGTAGTGAGTCACTCAGAGGATGGTGATCACTCAGAGCATAGTGATTCACACAGACCGTAGTGATTCACTCAGAGGGTAGTGAGTCACTCACAGGGTGGTGATGCACTCAGAGCGTAGTGATTCACTCAGACCGTAGTCATTCACTCAGAGGATGGTGATTCATTCAGACGGTAGTGATTCACTCAGATGGTAGTGATTCACTCAGATGGTGGTGATTCACTCAGAGGGTAGTGATTTACTCGGAGGGAGGTGATTTACTCAGAGGGTAGTGATTAACTCAGAGGGTAGTGATTCACTCAGAGGGTAGTGATTTACTCGGAGTGTGGTGATTTGCTCAGAGGGCGGTGATTTACTCAGATGGTAGTGATTCACTCAGGGAGGATAGAGTTTTACTCAGAGTGAAAGTGATTCACTCACAGGGTATTGATTCACTCAGAGGGTAGTCATTTACTCAGATGGTGGTGATTCACTCAGAGGGTAGTGATTTACTCGGAGGGTGGTGATTTACTCAGAGGGTAGTGATTCACTCAGAGGGTAGTGATTTACTCAGTGGGTAGTGATTCACTCAGAGGGTAGTGATTTACTCGGAGTGTGGTGATTTGCTCAGAGGGCGGTGATTTACTCAGACGGTGATGATTCACTCAGGGAGGATAGCGATTTATTCAGAGAGTGGTGATTCACTCAGAGATTGGTGATTCACTCAGAGGGTAGTGATTCACTCAGAGGGTGGTGATTCACTCAGAGGGTGGTGATTCATTCAGAGGGTAGTGATTTACTCAGAGGGTGCTGATTCACTCAGATGGTAGTGATTCACTGAGAGCGTGGTGATTTACTCAGATGGTAGTGATTTACTCAGATGGTAGTCATTCACTCAGATGGTGGTGATTCACTTAGAGGGTAGTGATTTGCTCCGAGGGTGGTGATTTACTCAGAGGGTAGTGTTTCACTCAGAGGGTAGTGATTTACTCAGAGGGTAGTGATTCACTCAGAGGGTAGTGATTTACTCGGAGTGTGGTGATTTGCTCAGAGGGCGGTGATTTACTCAGATGGTAGTGATTCACTCAGGGAGGATAGAGTTTTACTCAGAATGAAAGTGATTCACTCACAGGGTAGTGATTCACTCAGAGCGTAGTCATTTACTCAGATGGTGGTGATTCACTCAGAGGGTAGTGATTTACTCGGAGGCTGGTGATTTACTCAGAGGGTAGTGATTTACTCAGAGGGTAGTGATTCACTCAGAGGGTAGTGATTTACTCGGAGTGTGGTGATTTGCTCAGAGGGCTGTGATTTACTCAGATGGTAGTGATTCACTCAGGGAGGATAGAGTTTTACTCAGAGTGAAAGTTATTTACTTGGAGGGTGGTGATTCTCTAAGAGGGTAGTGAGTCACTCAGAGGATGGTGATCACTCAGAGCATAGTGATTCACACAGACCGTAGTGATTCACTCAGAGGGTAGTGAGTCACTCACAGGGTGGTTATGCACTCAGAGCGTAGTGATTCACTCAGACCGTAGTCATTCACTCAGAGGGTGGTGATTCATTCAGACGGTAGTGATTCGCTCAGTGGATGGTGATTCACTCAGAGTGTGGTGATTCAATCAGAGGGTAGTGATTCACTCAGAGGGTGGTGATTCACTCAGAGGGTAGTGATTTACTCAGAGGGTAGTGATTCACTCAGAGGGCGGTGATTTACTCAGAGGGTGGTGATTCACTCAGAGGGTAGTGATTCACTCAGAGAGTGGTGATGCACTCAGCGGGTTGTGATTCACTCAGAGGAGAGTGAATCATTCAGAGGGTGGTGATTAACTCAGTGAGTGGTGAATCACTCAGAGGGTGGTGATTCACTCAGAGGGTGGTGATTCACTCAGAGGGTAGTGATTTACTCAGAGGGTAGTGATTCACTCAGAGGGTGGTGATTCACTCAGAGGGTAGTGATTCACTCAGCGGATGGTGATTCACTCAGAGGGTAGTGATTCACTTAGAGGGTAGTTATTTACTCAGAGGCTGGTGATTCACTAAGAGATTAGTGATTCACTCAGAGCATAGTGAGTCACTCAGAGGGTGGTGGTTCACTCAGAGGGTGGTGATTCACTCAGAGGGTAGTGATTTACTCAGAGGGTAGTGATTCACTCAGAGGGTGGTGATTCACTCAGAGGGTAGTGATTCACTCAGAGGGTAGTGATTCACTCAGCGGATGGTGATTCACTCAGAGGGTAGTGATTCACTTAGAGGGTAGTTATTTACTCAGAGGCTGGTGATTCACTAAGAGATTAGTGATTCACTCAGAGCGTAGTGAGTCACTCAGAGGGTGGTGATCACTCAGTGCGTAGTGATGCACACAGACAGTAGTGATTCACTCAGAGGATGGTGATTTACTCAGAGGGTAGTGATTCACTCAGACGGTAGTGATTCACTCAGAGGGTGGTGATTCATTCAGAGGATGGTGATTCACTCAGAGTGTGGTGATTTAATCAGAGGGTAGTGATTCACTCAGAGGGTGGTGATTCACTCAGAGGGTAGTGATTTACTCGGAGGGTGGTGATTCACTCAGCGGGTAGTGATTCACTCACAGGGTAGTGCTTCACTCACAGGGTGCTGATTCACTCAGAGTGTGTTGATTCACTCAGAGGGTAGTGATTCACTCAGAGGGTGGTGATTTACTCAGTTGGTGGTGATTCACTAAGAGGGTAGATTCACTCAGAGGTTAGTGATTTACTCGCAGGGTAGTGATTCACTCAGAGGATAGTGATTTACTCGGAGTGTGGTGATTTAATCAGAGGGCGGTGATTTACTCAGAGGGAAGTGATTCACTCAGGGAGGATAGCGGTTTACTCCTAGAGTGGTGATTCACTCAGAGATTGGTGATTCACTCAGAGGGTAGTGATTCACTCAGAGGGTGGTGATTCACTCAGAGGGAAGTGGTTTACGCGGAGGGTAGTGATTCACTCAGACGGTAGTGATTCACTCAGACGGTAGTGATTCACTCAGAGGGTGGTGATTCACTAAGAGGGTAGTGATTCACTCAGAGGATAGTGAGTCACTCAGAGGGTGGTGATTCACTCAGAGGGTAGTGATTCACTCAGAGGGTAGTGATTCACTCAGCGGATGGTGATTCACTCAGAGGGTAGTGATTCACTTAGAGGGTAGTTATTTACTCAGAGGCTGGTGATTCACGAAGAGATTAGTGATTCACTCAGAGCGTAGTGAGTCACTCAGAGGGTGGTGATCACTCAGTGCGTAGTGATGCACACAGACAGTAGTGATTCACTCAGAGGATGGTGATTTACTCAGAGGGTAGTGATTCACTCAGACGGTAGTGATTCACTCAGAGGGTGGTGATTCACTCAGAGGATGGTGATTCACTCAGAGTGTGGTGATTTAATCAGAGGGTAGTGATTCACTCAGAGGGTGGTGATTCACTCAGAGGGTAGTGATTTACTCGGAGGGTGGTGATTCACTCAGCTGGTAGTGATTCACTCACAGGGTAGTGCTTCACTCACAGGGTGCTGATTCACTCAGAGTGTGTTGATTCACTCAGAGGGTAGTGATTCACTCAGAGGGTGGTGATTTACTCAGTTGGTGGTGATTCACTAAGAGGGTAGATTCACTCAGAGGTTAGTGATTTACTCGCAGGGTAGTGATTCACTCAGAGGATAGTGATTTACTCGGAGTGTGGTGATTTAATCAGAGGGCGGTGATTTACTCAGAGGGAAGTGATTCACTCAGGGAGGATAGCGGTTTACTCCTAGAGTGGTGATTCACTCAGAGATTGGTGATTCACTCAGAGGGTAGTGATTCACTCAGAGGGTGGTGATTCACTCAGAGGGAAGTGGTTTACTCGGAGGGTAGTGATTCGCTCAGACGGTAGTGATTCACTCAGACGGTAGTGATTCACTCAGAGGGTGGTGATTCACTAAGAGGGTAGTGATTCACTCAGAGGATAGTGAGTCACTCAGAGGGTGGTGATTCACTCAGAGGGTAGTGATTCACTCAGAGGGTAGTGATTCACTCAGATGGTAGTGATTCACTCAGAGAGTGGTGATACACTCATAGAGTAGTGATTCACTCAGAGGGCGGTGATTTACTCAGACAGTAATGATTCACTCAGGGAGGATAGCGATTTATTCAGAGAGTGGTGATTCACTCAGAGATTGGTGATTCACTCAGAGGGTAGTGATTCACTCAGAGGGTGGTGATTCACTCAGAGGGTGGTGATTCATTCAGAGGGTAGTGATTTACTCAGAGGGTGCTGATTCACTCAGATGGTAGTGATTCACTCAGAGGGTGGTGATACACTCAGAGAGTAGTGCTTCACTGAGAGCGTGGTGATTCACTCAGAGGGTAGTGAGTCACTCACAGGTTGGTGATGCACTCAGAGCGTAGTGATTCACTCAGACCGTAGTCATTCACTCAGAGGATGGTGATTCATTCAGACGGTAGTGATTCACTCAGATGGTAGTGATTCACTCAGATGGTGGTGATTCACTCAGAGGGTAGTGATTTACTCGGAGGGAGGTGATTTACTCAGAGGGTAGTGATTAACTCAGAGGGTAGTGATTCACTCAGAGGGTAGTGATTTACTCGGAGTGTGGTGATTTGCTCAGAGGGCGGTGATTTACTCAGATGGTAGTGATTCACTCAGGGAGGATAGAGTATTACTCAGAGTGAAAGTGATTCACTCACAGGGTATTGATTCACTCAGAGGGTAGTGATTTACTCGGAGGGTGGTGATTTACTCAGAGGGTAGTGATTCACTCAGAGGGTAGTGATTTACTCAGTGGGTAGTGATTCACTCAGAGGGTAGTGATTTACTCGGAGTGTGGTGATTTGCTCAGAGGGCGGTGATTTACTCAGACGGTGATGATTCACTCAGGGAGGATAGCGATTTATTCAGAGAGTGGTGATTCACTCAGAGATTGGTGATTCACTCAGAGGGTAGTGATTCACTCAGAGGGTGGTGATTCACTCAGAGGGTGGTGATTCATTCAGAGGGTAGTGATTTACTCAGAGGGTGCTGATTCACTCAGATGGTAGTGATTCACTGAGAGCGTGGTGATTTACTCAGATGGTAGTGATTTACTCAGATGGTAGTCATTCACTCAGATGGTGGTGATTCACTTAGAGGGTAGTGATTTGCTCCGTGGGTGGTGATTTACTCAGAGGGTAGTGTTTCACTCAGAGGGTAGTGATTTACTCAGAGGGTAGTGATTCACTCAGAGGGTAGTGATTTACTCGGAGTGTGGTGATTTGCTCAGAGGGCGGTGATTTACTCAGATGGTAGTGATTCACTCAGGGAGGATAGAGTTTTACTCAGAATGAAAGTGATTCACTCACAGGGTAGTGATTCACTCAGAGCGTAGTCATTTACTCAGATGGTGGTGATTCACTCAGAGGGTAGTGATTTACTCGGAGGCTGGTGATTTACTCAGAGGGTAGTGATTTACTCAGAGGGTAGTGATTCACTCAGAGGGTAGTGATTTACTCGGAGTGTGGTGATTTGCTCAGAGGGCTGTGATTTACTCAGATGGTAGTGATTCACTCAGGGAGGATAGAGTTTTACTCAGAGTGAAAGTTATTTACTTGAAGGGTGGTGATTCTCTAAGAGGGTAGTGAGTCACTCAGAGGATGGTGATCACTCAGAGCATAGTGATTCACACAGACCGTAGTGATTCACTCAGAGGGTAGTGAGTCACTCACAGGGTGGTTATGCACTCAGAGCGTAGTGATTCACTCAGACCGTAGTCATTCACTCAGAGGGTGGTGATTCATTCAGACGGTAGTGATTCGCTCAGTGGATGGTGATTCACTCAGAGTGTGGTGATTCAATCAGAGGGTAGCGATTCACTCAGAGGGTGGTGATTCACTCAGAGGGTAGTGATTTACTCAGAGGGTAGTGATTCACTCAGAGGGCGGTGATTTACTCAGAGGGCGGTGATTTACTCAGAGGGTGGTGATTCACTCAGAGGGTAGTGATTCACTCAGAGGGTGGTGATTCACTCAGAGGGTAGTGATTCACTCAGAGGGCGGTGATTTACTCAGAGGGCGGTGATTTACTCAGAGGGTGGTGATTCACTCAGAGAGTGGTGATGCACTCAGCGGGTTGTGATTCACTCAGAGGAGAGTGAATCATTCAGAGGGTGGTGATTAACTCAGTGAGTGGTGAATCACTCAGAGGGTGGTGATTCACTCAGAGGGTGGTGATTCACTCAGAGGGTAGTGATTTACTCAGAGGGTAGTGATTCACTCAGAGGGTGGTGATTCACTCAGAGGGTAGTGATTCACTCAGAGGGTAGTGATTCACTCAGCGGATGGTGATTCACTCAGAGGGTAGTGATTCACTTAGAGGGTAGTTATTTACTCAGAGGCTGGTGATTCACTAAGAGATTAGTGATTCACTCAGAGCATAGTGAGTCACTCAGAGGGTGGTGGTTCACTCAGAGGGTGGTGATTCACTCAGAGGGTAGTGATTTACTCAGAGGGTAGTGATTCACTCAGAGGGTGGTGATTCACTCAGAGGGTAGTGATTCACTCAGAGGGTAGTGATTCACTCAGCGGATGGTGATTCACTCAGAGGGTAGTGATTCACTTAGAGGGTAGTTATTTACTCAGAGGCTGGTGATTCACTAAGAGATTAGTGATTCACTCAGAGCGTAGTGAGTCACTCAGAGGGTGGTGATCACTCAGTGCGTAGTGATGCACACAGATAGTAGTGATTCACTCAGAGGATGGTGATTTACTCAGAGGGTAGTGATTCACTCAGACGGTAGTGATTCACTCAGAGGGTGGTGATTCATTCAGAGGATGGTGATTCACTCAGAGTGTGGTGATTTAATCAGAGGGTAGTGATTCACTCAGAGGGTGGTGATTCACTCAGAGGGTAGTGATTTACTCGGAGGGTGGTGATTCACTCAGCGGGTAGTGATTCACTCACAGGGTAGTGCTTCACTCACAGGGTGCTGATTCACTCAGAGTGTGTTGATTCACTCAGAGGGTAGTGATTCACTCAGAGGGTGGTGATTTACTCAGTTGGTGGTGATTCACTAAGAGGGTAGATTCACTCAGAGGTTAGTGATTTACTCGCAGGGTAGTGATTCACTCAGAGGATAGTGATTTACTCGGAGTGTGGTGATTTAATCAGAGGGCGGTGATTTACTCAGAGGGAAGTGATTCACTCAGGGAGGATAGCGGTTTACTCCTAGAGTGGTGATTCACTCAGAGATTGGTGATTCACTCAGAGGGTAGTGATTCACTCAGAGGGTGGTGATTCACTCAGAGGGAAGTGGTTTACTCGGAGGGTAGTGATTCACTCAGACGGTAGTGATTCACTCAGACGGTAGTGATTCACTCAGAGGGTGGTGATTCACTAAGAGGGTAGTGATTCACTCAGAGGATAGTGAGTCACTCAGAGGGTGGTGATTCACTCAGAGGGTAGTGATTCACTCAGAGGGTAGTGATTCACTCAGCGGATGGTGATTCACTCAGAGGGTAGTGATTCACTTAGAGGGTAGTTATTTACTCAGAGGCTGGTGATTCACGAAGAGATTAGTGATTCACTCAGAGCGTAGTGAGTCACTCAGAGGGTGGTGATCACTCAGTGCGTAGTGATGCACACAGACAGTAGTGATTCACTCAGAGGATGGTGATTTACTCAGAGGGTAGTGATTCACTCAGACGGTAGTGATTCACTCAGAGGGTGGTGATTCACTCAGAGGATGGTGATTCACTCAGAGTGTGGTGATTTAATCAGAGGGTAGTGATTCACTCAGAGGGTGGTGATTCACTCAGAGGGTAGTGATTTACTCGGAGGGTGGTGATTCACTCAGCGGGTAGTGATTCACTCACAGGGTAGTGCTTCACTCACAGGGTGCTGATTCACTCAGAGTGTGTTGATTCACTCAGAGGGTAGTGATTCACTCAGAGGGTGGTGATTTACTCAGTTGGTGGTGATTCACTAAGAGGGTAGATTCACTCAGAGGTTAGTGATTTACTCGCAGGGTAGTGATTCACTCAGAGGATAGTGATTTACTCGGAGTGTGGTGATTTAATCAGAGGGCGGTGATTTACTCAGAAGGAAGTGATTCACTCAGGGAGGATAGCGGTTTACTCCTAGAGTGGTGATTCACTCAGAGATTGGTGATTCACTCAGAGGGTAGTGATTCACTCAGAGGGTGGTGATTCACTCAGAGGGAAGTGGTTTACTCGGAGGGTAGTGATTCGCTCAGACGGTAGTGATTCACTCAGACGGTAGTGATTCACTCAGAGGGTGGTGATTCACTAAGAGGGTAGTGATTCACTCAGAGGATAGTGAGTCACTCAGAGGGTGGTGATTCACTCAGAGGGTAGTGATTCACTCAGAGGGTAGTGATTCACTCAGCGGATGGTGATTCACTCAGAGGGTAGTGATTCACTTAGAGGGTAGTTATTTACTCAGAAGGCGCTGATTCACTCAGATGGTAGTGATTCACTCAGAGGGTGGTGATACACTCATAGAGTAGTGATTCACTCAGAGGGTGGTGATTTACTCAGATGCTAGTGATTTACTCAGAGGGTTATGATTCACTCAGAAGGTAGTGATTCACTCAGAGGGTAGTGCTTCACTGAGAGCGTGGTGATTTACTCAGAGGGTAGTGATTTACTCATAGGGTAGAAATTCACTCAGAGGGTACTGATTCACTCAGATGGTAGTCATTCACTCAGAATGTGGTGATTCACTCAGAGGGTAGTGATTCACTCAGAGTGTAGTCATTTACTCAGAGGGTAGTGATTCACTCAGAGGGTAGTGATTTACTCAGAGTGTGGTGTTTTAATCAGAGGGCGGTGATTTACTCAGACGGTAATGATTCACTCAGGGAGGATAGCGATTTATTCAGAGAGTGGTGATTCACTCAGAGATTGGTGATTCACTCAGAGGGTAGTGATTCACTCAGAGGGTGGTGATTCACTCAGAGGGTGGTGATTCATTCAGAGGGTAGTGATTTACTCAGAGGGTGCTGATTCACTCAGATGGTAGTGATTCACTCAGAGGGTGGTGATACACTCAGAGAGTAGTGCTTCACTGAGAGCGTGGTGATTTACTCAAAGGGTAGTGATTTACTCAGAGGGTAGTGATTCACTCAGAGGGTAGTGATTCACTCAGAGGGTAGTGATTCACTCAGATGGTAGTGATTCACTCAGATGGTGGTGATTCACTCAAAGGGTAGTGATTTACTCGGAGGGAGGTGATTTACTCAGAGGGTAGTGATTCACTCAGAGGGTAGTGATTTACTCAGAGGGTTGTGATTCACTCAGAGGGTAGTGATTTACTCGGAGTGTGGTGATTTGCTCAGAGGGCGGTGATTTACTCAGATGGTAGTGATTCACTCAGGGAGGATAGAGTTTTACTCAGAGTGAAAGTTATTTACTTGGAGGCTGGTGATTCACTAAGAGGGTAGTGAGTCACTCAGAGGGTGGTGATCACTCAGAGCATAGTGATTCACACAGACCGTAGTGATTCACTCAGAGGGTAGTGAGTCACTCACTGGGTGGTGATGCACTCAGAGCGTAGTGATTCACTCAGACCGTAGTCATTCACTCAGAGGGTGCTGATTCATTCAGACGGTAGTGATTCGCTCAGAGGGTGGTGATTCACTCAGAGGGTGGTGATTCACTCAGAGGGTAGTGATTTACTCAGAGGGTAGTGATTCACTCAGAGGGCGGTGATTTACTCAGAGGGTGGTGATTCACTCAGAGGGTAGTGAATCACTCAGAGAGTGGTGATGCACTCAGCGGGTTGTGATTCACTCAGAGGATAGTGAATCATTCAGAGGGTGGTTATTCACTCAGTGAGTGGTGATTCACTCAGAGGGTGGTGATTCATTCAGAGCGTAGTGATTTACTCAGAGGGTGCTGATTCACTCAGATGGTAGTGATTCACTCAGAGGGTGGTGATACACTCAGAGAGTAGTGCTTCACTGAGAGCGTGGTGATTTACTCAAAGGGTAGTGATTTACTCAGAGGGTAGTGATTCACTCAGAGGGTAGTGATTCACTCAGATGGTAGTGATTCACTCAGAGGGTAGTGATTTACTCGGAGGGTGGTGATTTACTCAGAGGGTAGTGATTCACTCAGAGGGTAGTGATTTACTCAGAGGGTAGTGATTCACTCAGAGGGTAGTGATTTACTCGGAGGGTGGTGATTTACTCAGAGGGTAGTGATTCACTCAGAGGGTAGTGATTCACTCAGATGGTGGTGATTCACTCAGAGGGTAGTGATTTACTCGGAGGGTGGTGATTTACTCAGAGGGTAGTGATTCACTCAGAGGGTAGTGATTTACTCAGAGGGTAGTGATTCACTCAGAGGGTAGTGATTTACTCGGAGTGTGGTGATTTGCTCAGAGGGCGGTGATTTACTCAGATGGTAGTGATTCACTCAGGGAGGATAGAGTTTTACTCAGAGTGAAAGTTATTTACTTGGAGGGTGGTGATTCACTAAGAGTGTAGTGAGTCACTCAGAGGATGGTGAATCACTAAGAGGGTAGTGATTCACTCAGAGGATAGTGAGTCACTCAGAGGGTGGTGATCACTCAGAGCGTAGTGATTCACACAGACAGTAGTGATTCACTCAGAGGGTGGTGATTCACTCAGAGGGTGGTGATTCACTCAGAGGATGGTGATTCACTCAGAGTGTGGTGATTCAATCAGATGGTAGTGATTTACTCGGAGTGTGGTGATTCACTCAGCGGGTAGTGATTCACTCACAGGGTAGTGATTCACTCAGAGGGTAGTCATTTACTCAGAGGGTAGTGATTCACTCAGAGGTTAGTGATTTACTCGGAGTGTGGTGATTTAATCAGAGGGCGGTGATTTAATCAGAGGGTAGTGATTCACTCAGGGAGGATAGCGGTTTACTCAGAGAGTGGTGATTCACTCAGTGATTGGTGATTCACTCAGAGGGTAGTGATTCACTCAGAGGGTGGTGATTCACTCAGAGGGTGGTGATTCATTCAGAGGGTAGTGATTTACTCAGAAGGCGCTGATTCACTCAGATGGTAGTGATTCACTCAGAGGGTTGTGATACACTCATAGAGTAGTGATTCACTCAGAGGGTGGTGATTTACTCAGATGCTAGTGATTTACTCAGAGGGTTATGATTCACTCAGAAGGTAGTGATTCACTCAGAGGGTAGTGCTTCACTGAGAGCGTGGTGATTTACTCAGAGGGTAGTGATTTACTCATAGGGTAGAAATTCACTCAGAGGGTACTGATTCACTCAGATGGTAGTCATTCACTCAGAATGTGGTGATTCACTCAGAGGGTAGTGATTCACTCAGAGTGTAGTCATTTACTCAGAGGGTAGTGATTCACTCAGAGGGTAGTGATTTACTCAGAGTGTGGTGTTTTAATCAGAGGGCGGTGATTTACTCAGACGGTAATGATTCACTCAGGGAGGATAGCGATTTATTCAGAGAGTGGTGATTCACTCAGAGATTGGTGATTCACTCAGAGGGTAGTGATTCACTCAGAGGGTGGTGATTCACTCAGAGGGTGGTGATTCATTCAGAGGGTAGTGATTTACTCAGAGGGTGCTGATTCACTCAGATGGTAGTGAATCACTCAGAGGGTGGTGATACACTCAGAGAGTAGTGCTTCACTGAGAGCGTGGTGATTTACTCAAAGGGTAGTGATTTACTCAGAGGGGAGTGATTCACTCAGAGGGTAGTGATTCACTCAGATGGTAGTGATTCACTCAGATGGTGGTGATTCACTCAGAGGGTAGTGATTTACTCGGAGGGAGGTGATTTACTCAGAGGGTAGTGATTCACTCAGAGGGTAGTGATTTACTCAGAGGGTTGTGATTCACTCAGAGGGTAGTGATTTACTCGGAGTGTGGTGATTTGCTCAGAGGGCGGTGATTTACTCAGATGGTAGTGATTCACTCAGGGAGGATAGAGTTTTACTCAGAGTGAAAGTTATTTACTTGGAGGCTGGTGATTCACTAAGAGGGTAGTGAGTCACTCAGAGGGTGGTGATCACTCAGAGCATAGTGATTCACACAGACCGTAGTGATTCACTCAGAGGGTAGTGAGTCACTCACAGGGTGGTGATGCACTCAGAGCGTAGTGATTCACTCAGACCGTAGTCATTCACTCAGAGGGTGGTGATTCATTCAGACGGTAGTGATTCGCTCAGAGGGTGGTGATTCACTCAGAGGGTGGTGATTCACTCAGAGGGTAGTGATTTACTCAGAGGGTAGTGATTCACTCAGAGGGCGGTGATTTCCTCAGAGGGTGGTGATTCACTCAGATGGTAGTGACTCACTCAGAGAGTGGTGATGCACTCAGCGGGTTGTGATTCACTCAGAGGATAGTGAATCATTCAGAGGGTGGTTATTCACTCAGTGAGTGGTGATTCACTCAGAGTGTGGTGATTCATTCAGAGCGTAGTGATTTACTCAGAGGCTGCTGATTCACTCAGATGGTAGTGATTCACTCAGAGGGTGGTGATACACTCAGAGAGTAGTGCTTCACTGACAGCGTGGTGATTTACTCAAAGGGTAGTGATTTACTCAGAGGGTAGTGATTCACTCAGAGGGTAGTGATTCACTCAGATGGTAGTGATTCACTCAGATGGTGGTGATTCACTCAGAGGGTAGTGATTTACTCGGAGGGTGGTGATTTACACAGAGGGTAGTGATTCACTCAGAGGGTAGTGATTCACTCAGAGGGTAGTGATTCACTCAGAGGGTAGTGATTTACTCGGAGTGTGGTGATTTGCTCAGAGGGCGGTGATTTACTCAGATGGTAGTGATTCACTCAGGGAGGATAGAGTTTTACTCAGAGTGAAAGTTATTTACTTGGAGGGTGGTGATTCACTAAGAGTGTAGTGAGTCACTCAGAGGATGGTGATCACTCAGAGCATAGTGATTCACACAGACCGTAGTGATTCACTCAGAGGGTAGTGAGTCACTCACAGGGTGGTGATGCACTCAGAGCGTAGTGATTCACTCAGACCGTAGTCATTCACTCAGAGGATGGTGATTCATTCAGACGGTAGTGATTCACTCAGATGGTAGTGATTCACTCAGATGGTGGTGATTCACTCAGAGGGTAGTGATTTACTCGGAGGGAGGTGATTTACTCAGAGGGTAGTGATTAACTCAGAGGGTAGTGATTCACTCAGAGGGTAGTGATTTACTCGGAGTGTGGTGATTTGCTCAGAGGGCGGTGATTTACTCAGATGGTAGTGATTCACTCAGGGAGGATAGAGTATTACTCAGAGTGAAAGTGATTCACTCACAGGGTATTGATTCACTCAGAGGGTAGTCATTTACTCAGATGGTGGTGATTCACTCAGAGGGTAGTGATTTACTCGGAGGGTGGTGATTTACTCAGAGGGTAGTGATTCACTCAGAGGGTAGTGATTTACTCAGTGGGTAGTGATTCACTCAGAGGGTAGTGATTTACTCGGAGTGTGGTGATTTGCTCAGAGGGCGGTGATTTACTCAGACGGTGATGATTCACTCAGGGAGGATAGCGATTTATTCAGAGAGTGTTGATTCACTCAGAGATTGGTGATTCACTCAGAGGGTAGTGATTCACTCAGAGGGTGGTGATTCACTCAGTGGGTGGTGATTCATTCAGAGGGTAGTGATTTACTCAGAGGGTGCTGATTCACTCAGATGGTAGTGATTCACTGAGAGCGTGGTGATTTACTCAGATGGTAGTGATTTACTCAGATGGTAGTCATTCACTCAGATGGTGGTGATTCACTTAGAGGGTAGTGATTTGCTCCGAGGGTGGTGATTTACTCAGAGGGTAGTGTTTCACTCAGAGGGTAGTGATTTACTCAGAGGGTAGTGATTCACTCAGAGGGTAGTGATTTACTCGGAGTGTGGTGATTTGCTCAGAGGGCGGTGATTTACTCAGATGGTAGTGATTCACTCAGGGAGGATAGAGTTTTACTCAGAATGAAAGTGATTCACTCACAGGGTAGTGATTCACTCAGAGCGTAGTCATTTACTCAGATGGTGGTGATTCACTCAGAGGGTAGTGATTTACTCGGAGGCTGGTGATTTACTCAGAGGGTAGTGATTTACTCAGAGGGTAGTGATTCACTCAGAGGGTAGTGATTTACTCGGAGTGTGGTGATTTGCTCAGAGGGCTGTGATTTACTCAGATGGTAGTGATTCACTCAGGGAGGATAGAGTTTTACTCAGAGTGAAAGTTATTTACTTGGAGGGTGGTGATTCTCTAAGAGGGTAGTGAGTCACTCAGAGGATGGTGATCACTCAGAGCATAGTGATTCACACAGACCGTAGTGATTCACTCAGAGGGTAGTGAGTCACTCACAGGGTGGTTATGCACTCAGAGCGTAGTGATTCACTCAGACCGTGGTCATTCACTCAGAGGGTGGTGATTCATTCAGACGGTAGTGATTCGCTCAGTGGATGGTGATTCACTCAGAGTGTGGTGATTCAATCAGAGGGTAGTGATTCACTCAGAGGGTGGTGATTCACTCAGAGGGTAGTGATTTACTCAGAGGGTAGTGATTCACTCAGAGGGCGGTGATTTACTCAGAGGGTGGTGATTCACTCAGAGGGTGGTGATTCACTCAGAGGGTAGTGATTTACTCAGAGGGTAGTGATTCACTCAGAGGGTGGTGATTCACTCAGAGGGTAGTGATTCACTCAGAGGGTAGTGATTCACTCAGCGGATGGTGATTCACTCAGAGGGTAGTGATTCACTTAGAGGGTAGTTATTTACTCAGAGGCTGGTGATTCACTAAGAGATTAGTGATTCACTCAGAGCATAGTGAGTCACTCAGAGGGTGGTGGTTCACTCAGAGGGTGGTGATTCACTCAGAGGGTAGTGATTTACTCAGAGGGTAGTGATTCACTCAGAGGGTGGTGATTCACTCAGAGGGTAGTGATTCACTCAGAGGGTAGTGATTCACTCAGCGGATGGTGATTCACTCAGAGGGTAGTGATTCACTTAGAGGGTAGTTATTTACTCAGAGGCTGGTGATTCACTAAGAGATTAGTGATTCACTCAGAGCGTAGTGAGTCACTCAGAGGGTGGTGATCACTCAGTGCGTAGTGATGCACACAGACAGTAGTGATTCACTCAGAGGATGGTGATTTACTCAGAGGGTAGTGATTCACTCAGACGGTAGTGATTCACTCAGAGGGTGGTGATTCACTCAGAGGATGGTGATTCACTCAGAGTGTGGTGATTTAATCAGAGGGTAGTGATTCACTCAGAGGGTGGTGATTCACTCAGAGGGTAGTGATTTACTCGGAGGGTGGTGATTCACTCAGCGGGTAGTGATTCACTCACAGGGTAGTGCTTCACTCACAGGGTGCTGATTCACTCAGAGTGTGTTGATTCACTCAGAGGGTAGTGATTCACTCAGAGGGTGGTGATTTACTCAGTTGGTGGTGATTCACTAAGAGGGTAGATTCACTCAGAGGTTAGTGATTTACTCGCAGGGTAGTGATTCACTCAGAGGATAGTGATTTACTCGGAGTGTGGTGATTTAATCAGAGGGCGGTGATTTACTCAGAGGGAAGTGATTCACTCAGGGAGGATAGCGGTTTACTCCTAGAGTGGTGATTCACTCAGAGATTGGTGATTCACTCAGAGGGTACTGATTCACTCAGAGGGTGGTGATTCACTCAGAGGGAAGTGGTTTACTCGGAGGGTAGTGATTCACTCAGACGGTAGTGATTCACTCAGACGGTAGTGATTCACTCAGAGGGTGGTGATTCACTAAGAGGGTAGTGATTCACTCAGAGGATAGTGAGTCACTCAGAGGGTGGTGATTCACTCAGAGGGTAGTGATTCACTCAGAGGGTAGTGATTCACTCAGCGGATGGTGATTCACTCAGAGGGTAGTGATTCACTTAGAGGGTAGTTATTTACTCAGAGGCTGGTGATTCACGAAGAGATTAGTGATTCACTCAGAGCGTAGTGAGTCACTCAGAGGGTGGTGATCACTCAGTGCGTAGTGATGCACACAGACAGTAGTGATTCACTCAGAGGATGGTGATTTACTCAGAGGGTAGTGATTCACTCAGACGGTAGTGATTCACTCAGAGGGTGGTGATTCACTCAGAGGATGGTGATTCACTCAGAGTGTGGTGATTTAATCAGAGGGTAGTGATTCACTCAGAGGGTGGTGATTCACTCAGAGGGTAGTGATTTACTCGGAGGGTGGTGATTCACTCAGCGGGTAGTGATTCACTCACAGGGTAGTGCTTCACTCACAGGGTGCTGATTCACTCAGAGTGTGTTGATTCACTCAGAGGGTAGTGATTCACTCAGAGGGTGGTGATTTACTCAGTTGGTGGTGATTCACTAAGAGGGTAGATTCACTCAGAGGTTAGTGATTTACTCGCAGGGTAGTGATTCACTCAGAGGATAGTGATTTACTCGGAGTGTGGTGATTTAATCAGAGGGCGGTGATTTACTCAGAGGGAAGTGATTCACTCAGGGAGGATAGCGGTTTACTCCTAGAGTGGTGATTCACTCAGAGATTGGTGATTCACTCAGAGGGTAGTGATTCACTCAGAGGGTGGTGATTCACTCAGAGGGAAGTGGTTTACTCGGAGGGTAGTGATTCACTCAGACGGTAGTGATTCACTCAGACGGTAGTGATTCACTCAGAGGGTGGTGATTCACTAAGAGGGTAGTGATTCACTCAGAGGATAGTGAGTCACTCAGAGGGTGGTGATTCACTCAGAGGGTAGTGATTCACTCAGAGGGTAGTGATTCACTCAGCGGATGGTGATTCACTCAGAGGGTAGTGATTCACTTAGAGGGTAGTTATTTACTCAGAGGCTGGTGATTCACTAAGAGATTAGTGATTCACTCAGAGCATAGTGAGTCACTCAGAGGGTGGTGGTTCACTCAGAGGGTGGTGATTCACTCAGAGGGTAGTGATTTACTCAGAGGGTAGTGATTCACTCAGAGGGTGGTGATTCACTCAGAGGGTAGTGATTCACTCAGAGGGTAGTGATTCACTCAGCGGATGGTGATTCACTCAGAGGGTAGTGATTCACTTAGAGGGTAGTTATTTACTCAGAGGCTGGTGATTCACTAAGAGATTAGTGATTCACTCAGAGCGTAGTGAGTCACTCAGAGGGTGGTGATCACTCAGTGCGTAGTGATGCACACAGACACTAGTGATTCACTCAGAGGATGGTGATTTACTCAGAGGGTAGTGATTCACTCAGACGGTAGTGATTCACTCAGAGGGTGGTGATTCACTCAGAGGATGGTGATTCACTCAGAGTGTGGTGATTTAATCAGAGGGTAGTGATTCACTCAGAGGGTGGTGATTCACTCAGAGGGTAGTGATGTACTCGGAGGGTGGTGATTCACTCAGCGGGTAGTGATTCACTCACAGGGTAGTGCTTCACTCACAGGGTGCTGATTCACTCAGAGTGTGTTGATTCACTCAGAGGGTAGTGATTCACTCAGAGGGTGGTGATTTACTCAGTTGGTGGTGATTCACTAAGAGGGTAGATTCACTCAGAGGTTAATGATTTACTCGCAGGGTAGTGATTCACTCAGAGGATAGTGATTTACTCGGAGTGTGGTGATTTAATCAGAGGGCGGTGATTTACTCAGAGTGAAGTGATTCACTCAGGGAGGATAGCGGTTTACTCCTAGAGTGGTGATTCACTCAGAGATTGGTGATTCACTCAGAGGGTAGTGATTCACTCAGAGGGTGGTGATTCACTCAGAAGTAAGTGATTCACACAGAGGTTGGTGATTCACTCAGAGGGAAGTGGTTTACTCGGAGGGTAGTGATTCACTCAGACGGTAGTGATTCACTCAGACGGTAGTGATTCACTCAGAGGGTGGTGATTCACTAAGAGGGTAGTGATTCACTCAGAGGATAGTGAGTCACTCAGAGGGTGGTGATCACTCAGAGCGTAGTGATTCACACAGACAGTAGTGATTCACTCAGAGGGTGGTGATTCACTCAGAGGGTGGTGATTCACTCAGAGGATGGTGATTCACTCAGAGTGTGGTGATTCAATCAGATGGTAGCGATTTACTCGGAGTGTGGTGATTCACTCAGCGGGTAGTGATTCACTCACAGGGTAGTGATTCACTCAGAGGGTAGTCATTTACTCAGAGGGTAGTGATTCACTCAGAGGTTAGTGATTTACTCGGAGTGTGGTGATTTAATCAGAGGGCGGTGATTTAATCAGAGGGTAGTGATTCACTCAGGGAGGATAGCGGTTTACTCAGAGAGTGGTGATTCACTCAGAGATTGGTGATTCACTCAGAGGGTAGTAATTCACTCAGAGGGTGGTGATTCACTCAGAGGGTGGTGATTCATTCAGAGGGTAGTGATTTACTCAGATGCTAGTGATTTACTCATAGGGTAGAAATTCACTCAGAGGGTACTGATTCACTCAGAGTGTAGTCTTTTACTCAGAGGGTAGTCATTCACTCAGAATGTGGTGATTCACTCAGAGGGTGGTGATTCACTCAGAGTGTAGTCTTTTACTCAGAGGGTAGTGATTCACTCAGAGGGTAGTGATTTACTCAGAGGGTGGTGATACACTCATAGAGTAGTGATTCACTCAGAGGGTGGTGATTTACTCAGATGCTAGTGATTTACTCATAGGGTAGAAATTCACTCAGAGGGTACTGATTCACTCAGATGGTAGTGATTCACTCAGAGGGTGGTGATACACTCATAGAGTAGTGATTCACTCAGAGTGTGGTGATTCAATCAGATGGTAGTGATTTACTCGGAGTGTGGTGATTCACTCAGCGGGTAGTGATTCACTCACAGGGTAGTGATTCACTCAGAGGGTAGTCATTTACTCAGAGGGTAGTGATTCACTCAGAGGTTAGTGATTTACTCGGAGTGTGGTGATTTAATCAGAGGGCGGTGATTTAATCAGAGGGTAGTGATTCACTCAGGGAGGATAGCGGTTTACTCAGAGAGTGGTGATTCACTCAGAGATTGGTGATTCACTCAGAGGGTAGTGATTCACTCAGAGGGTGGTGATTCACTCAGAGGGTGGTGATTCATTCAGAGGGTAGTGATTTACTCAGAAGGCGCTGATTCACTCAGATGGTAGTGATTCACTCAGAGGGTTGTGATACACTCATAGAGTAGTGATTCACTCAGAGGGTGGTGATTTACTCAGATGCTAGTGATTTACTCAGAGGGTTATGATTCACTCAGAAGGTAGTGATTCACTCAGAGGGTAGTGCTTCACTGAGAGCGTGGTGATTTACTCAGAGGGTAGTGATTTACTCATAGGGTAGAAATTCACTCAGAGGGTACTGATTCACTCAGATGGTAGTCATTCACTCAGAATGTGGTGATTCACTCAGAGGGTAGTGATTCACTCAGAGTGTAGTCATTTACTCAGAGGGTAGTGATTCACTCAGAGGGTAGTGATTTACTCAGAGTGTGGTGTTTTAATCAGAGGGCGGTGATTTACTCAGACGGTAATGATTCACTCAGGGAGGATAGCGATTTATTCAGAGAGTGGTGATTCACTCAGAGATTGGTGATTCACTCAGAGGGTAGTGATTCACTCAGAGGGTGGTGATTCACTCAGAGGGTGGTGATTCATTCAGAGGGTAGTGATTTACTCAGAGGGTGCTGATTCACTCAGATGGTAGTGAATCACTCAGAGGGTGGTGATACACTCAGAGAGTAGTGCTTCACTGAGAGCGTGGTGATTTACTCAAAGGGTAGTGATTTACTCAGAGGGTAGTGATTCACTCAGAGGGTAGTGATTCACTCAGATGGTAGTGATTCACTCAGATGGTGGTGATTCACTCAGAGGGTAGTGATTTACTCGGAGGGAGGTGATTTACTCAGAGGGTAGTGATTCACTCAGAGGGTAGTGATTTACTCAGAGGGTTGTGATTCACTCAGAGGGTAGTGATTTACTCGGAGTGTGGTGATTTGCTCAGAGGGCGGTGATTTACTCAGATGGTAGTGATTCACTCAGGGAGGATAGAGTTTTACTCAGAGTGAAAGTTATTTACTTGGAGGCTGGTGATTCACTAAGAGGGTAGTGAGTCACTCAGAGGGTGGTGATCACTCAGAGCATAGTGATTCACACAGACCGTAGTGATTCACTCAGAGGGTAGTGAGTCACTCACAGGGTGGTGATGCACTCAGAGCGTAGTGATTCACTCAGACCGTAGTCATTCACTCAGAGGGTGGTGATTCATTCAGACGGTAGTGATTCGCTCAGAGGGTGGTGATTCACTCAGAGGGTGGTGATTCACTCAGAGGGTAGTGATTTACTCAGAGGGTAGTGATTCACTCAGAGGGCGGTGATTTCCTCAGAGGGTGGTGATTCACTCAGATGGTAGTGAATCACTCAGAGAGTGGTGATGCACTCAGCGGGTTGTGATTCACTCAGAGGATAGTGAATCATTCAGAGGGTGGTTATTCACTCAGTGAGTGGTGATTCACTCAGAGTGTGGTGATTCATTCAGAGCGTAGTGATTTACTCAGAGGCTGCTGATTCACTCAGATGGTAGTGATTCACTCAGAGGGTGGTGATACACTCAGAGAGTAGTGCTTCACTGACAGCGTGGTGATTTACTCAAAGGGTAGTGATTTACTCAGAGGGTAGTGATTCACTCAGAGGGTAGTGATTCACTCAGATGGTAGTGATTCACTCAGATGGTGGTGATTCACTCAGAGGGTAGTGATTTACTCGGAGGGTGGTGATTTACACAGAGGGTAGTGATTCACTCAGAGGGTAGTGATTTACTCAGAGGGTAGTGATTCACTCAGAGGGTAGTGATTTACTCGGAGTGTGGTGATTTGCTCAGAGGGCGGTGATTTACTCAGATGGTAGTGATTCACTCAGGGAGGATAGAGTTTTACTCAGAGTGAAAGTTATTTACTTGGAGGGTGGTGATTCACTAAGAGTGTAGTGAGTCACTCAGAGGATGGTGATCACTCAGAGCATAGTGATTCACACAGACCGTAGTGATTCACTCAGAGGGTAGTGAGTCACTCACAGGGTGGTGATGCACTCAGAGCGTAGTGATTCACTCAGACCGTAGTCATTCACTCAGAGGATGGTGATTCATTCAGACGGTAGTGATTCACTCAGATGGTAGTGATTCACTCAGATGGTGGTGATTCACTCAGAGGGTAGTGATTTACTCGGAGGGAGGTGATTTACTCAGAGGGTAGTGATTAACTCAGAGGGTAGTGATTCACTCAGAGGGTAGTGATTTACTCAGAGGGTAGTGATTCACTCAGAGGGTAGTGATTTACTCGGAGTGTGGTGATTTGCTCAGAGGGCGGTGATTTACTCAGATGGTAGTGATTCACTCAGGGAGGATAGAGTATTACTCAGAGTGAAAGTGATTCACTCACAGGGTATTGATTCACTCAGAGGGTAGTCATTTACTCAGATGGTGGTGATTCACTCAGAGGGTAGTGATTTACTCGGAGGGTGGTGATTTACTCAGAGGGTAGTGATTCACTCAGAGGGTAGTGATTTACTCAGTGGGTAGTGATTCACTCAGAGGGTAGTGATTTACTCGGAGTGTGGTGATTTGCTCAGAGGGCGGTGATTTACTCAGACGGTGATGATTCACTCAGGGAGGATAGCGATTTATTCAGAGAGTGTTGATTCACTCAGAGATTAGTGATTCACTCAGAGGGTAGTGATTCACTCAGAGGGTGGTGATTCACTCAGTGGGTGGTGATTCATTCAGAGGGTAGTGATTTACTCAGAGGGTGCTGATTCACTCAGATGGTAGTGATTCACTGAGAGCGTGGTGATTTACTCAGATGGTAGTGATTTACTCAGATGGTAGTCATTCACTCAGATGGTGGTGATTCACTTAGAGGGTAGTGATTTGCTCCGAGGGTGGTGATTTACTCAGAGGGTAGTGTTTCACTCAGAGGGTAGTGATTTACTCAGAGGGTAGTGATTCACTCAGAGGGTAGTGATTTACTCGGAGTGTGGTGATTTGCTCAGAGGGCGGTGATTTACTCAGATGGTAGTGATTCACTCAGGGAGGATAGAGTTTTACTCAGAATGAAAGTGATTCACTCACAGGGTAGTGATTCACTCAGAGCGTAGTCATTTACTCAGATGGTGGTGATTCACTCAGAGGGTAGTGATTTACTCGGAGGCTGGTGATTTACTCAGAGGGTAGTGATTTACTCAGAGGGTAGTGATTCACTCAGAGGGTAGTGATTTACTCGGAGTGTGGTGATTTGCTCAGAGGGCTGTGATTTACTCAGATGGTAGTGATTCACTCAGGGAGGATAGAGTTTTACTCAGAGTGAAAGTTATTTACTTGGAGGGTGGTGATTCTCTAAGAGGGTAGTGAGTCACTCAGAGGATGGTGATCACTCAGAGCATAGTGATTCACACAGACCGTAGTGATTCACTCAGAGGGTAGTGAGTCACTCACAGGGTGGTTATGCACTCAGAGCGTAGTGATTCACTCAGACCGTAGTCATTCACTCAGAGGGTGGTGATTCATTCAGACGGTAGTGATTCGCTCAGTGGATGGTGATTCACTCAGAGTGTGGTGATTCAATCAGAGGGTAGTGATTCACTCAGAGGGTGGTGATTCACTCAGAGGGTAGTGATTTACTCAGAGGGTAGTGATTCACTCAGAGGGCGGTGATTTACTCAGAGGGTGGTGATTCACTCAGAGGGTGGTGATTCACTCAGAGGGTAGTGATTTACTCAGAGGGTAGTGATTCACTCAGAGGGTAGTGATTCACTCAGAGGGTGGTGATTCACTCAGAGGGTAGTGATTCACTCAGAGGGTAGTGATTCACTCAGCGGATGGTGATTCACTCAGAGGGTAGTGATTCACTTAGAGGGTAGTTATTTACTCAGAGGCTGGTGATTCACTAAGAGATTAGTGATTCACTCAGAGCATAGTGAGTCACTCAGAGGGTGGTGGTTCACTCAGAGGGTGGTGATTCACTCAGAGGGTAGTGATTTACTCAGAGGGTAGTGATTCACTCAGAGGGTGGTGATTCACTCAGAGGGTAGTGATTCACTCAGAGGGTAGTGATTCACTCAGCGGATGGTGATTCACTCAGAGGGTAGTGATTCACTTAGAGGGTAGTTATTTACTCAGAGGCTGGTGATTCACTAAGAGATTAGTGATTCACTCAGAGCGTAGTGAGTCACTCAGAGGGTGGTGATCACTCAGTGCGTAGTGATGCACACAGACAGTAGTGATTCACTCAGAGGATGGTGATTTACTCAGAGGGTAGTGATTCACTCAGACGGTAGTGATTCACTCAGAGGGTGGTGATTCACTCAGAGGATGGTGATTCACTCAGAGTGTGGTGATTTAATCAGAGGGTAGTGATTCACTCAGAGGGTGGTGATTCACTCAGAGGGTAGTGATTTACTCGGAGGGTGGTGATTCACTCAGCGGGTAGTGATTCACTCACAGGGTAGTGCTTCACTCACAGGGTGCTGATTCACTCAGAGTGTGTTGATTCACTCAGAGGGTAGTGATTCACTCAGAGGGTGGTGATTTACTCAGTTGGTGGTGATTCACTAAGAGGGTAGATTCACTCAGAGGTTAGTGATTTACTCGCAGGGTAGTGATTCACTCAGAGGATAGTGATTTACTCGGAGTGTGGTGATTTAATCAGAGGGCGGTGATTTACTCAGAGGGAAGTGATTCACTCAGGGAGGATAGCGGTTTACTCCTAGAGTGGTGATTCACTCAGAGATTGGTGATTCACTCAGAGGGTAGTGATTCACTCAGAGGGTGGTGATTCACTCAGAGGGAAGTGGTTTACTCGGAGGGTAGTGATTCACTCAGACGGTAGTGATTCACTCAGACGGTAGTGATTCACTCAGAGGGTGGTGATTCACTAAGAGGGTAGTGATTCACTCAGAGGATAGTGAGTCACTCAGAGGGTGGTGATTCACTCAGAGGGTAGTGATTCACTCAGAGGGTAGTGATTCACTCAGCGGATGGTGATTCACTCAGAGGGTAGTGATTCACTTAGAGGGTAGTTATTTACTCAGAGGCTGGTGATTCACGAAGAGATTAGTGATTCACTCAGAGCGTAGTGAGTCACTCAGAGGGTGGTGATCACTCAGTGCGTAGTGATGCACACAGACAGTAGTGATTCACTCAGAGGATGGTGATTTACTCAGAGGGTAGTGATTCACTCAGACGGTAGTGATTCACTCAGAGGGTGGTGATTCACTCAGAGGATGGTGATTCACTCAGAGTGTGGTGATTTAATCAGAGGGTAGTGATTCACTCAGAGGGTGGTGATTCACTCAGAGGGTAGTGATTTACTCGGAGGGTGGTGATTCACTCAGCGGGTAGTGATTCACTCACAGGGTAGTGCTTCACTCACAGGGTGCTGATTCACTCAGAGTGTGTTGATTCACTCAGAGGGTAGTGATTCACTCAGAGGGTGGTGATTTACTCAGTTGGTGGTGATTCACTAAGAGGGTAGATTCACTCAGAGATTAGTGATTTACTCGCAGGGTAGTGATTCACTCAGAGGATAGTGATTTACTCGGAGTGTGGTGATTTAATCAGAGGGCGGTGATTTACTCAGAGGGAAGTGATTCACTCGGAGGATAGCGGTTTACTCCTAGAGTGGTGATTCACTCAGAGATTGGTGATTCACTCAGAGGGTAGTGATTCACTCAGAGGGTGGTGATTCACTCAGAGGGAAGTGGTTTACTCGGAGGGTAGTGATTCACTCAGACGGTAGTGATTCACTCAGACGGTAGTGATTCACTCAGAGGGTGGTGATTCACTAAGAGGGTAGTGATTCACTCAGAGGATAGTGAGTCACTCAGAGGGTGGTGATTCACTCAGAGGGTAGTGATTCACTCAGAGGGTAGTGATTCACTCAGCGGATGGTGATTCACTCAGAGGGTAGTGATTCACTTAGAGGGTAGTTATTTACTCAGAGGCTGGTGATTCACTAAGAGATTAGTGATTCACTCAGAGCATAGTGAGTCACTCAGAGGGTGGTGGTTCACTCAGAGGGTGGTGATTCACTCAGAGGGTAGTGATTTACTCAGAGGGTAGTGATTCACTCAGAGGGTGGTGATTCACTCAGAGGGTAGTGATTCACTCAGAGGGTAGTGATTCACTCAGAGGGTGGTGATTCACTCAGAGGGTAGTGATTTACTCAGAGGGTAGTGATTCACTCAGAGGGTGGTGATTCACTCAGAGGGTAGTGATTCACTCAGAGGGTAGTGATTCACTCAGAGGGTAGTGATTCACTCAGAGGGTAGTGATTCACTCAGAGGGTGGTGATTCACTCAGAGGGTAGTGATTCACTCAGCGGATGGTGATTCACTCAGAGGGTAGTGATTCACTTAGAGGGTAGTTATTTACTCAGAGGCTGGTGATTCACTAAGAGATTAGTGATTCACTCAGAGCGTAGTGAGTCACTCAGAGGGTGGTGATCACTCAGTGCGTAGTGATGCACACAGACACTAGTGATTCACTCAGAGGATGGTGATTTACTCAGAGGGTAGTGATTCACTCAGACGGTAGTGATTCACTCAGAGGGTGGTGATTCACTCAGAGGATGGTGATTCACTCAGAGTGTGGTGATTTAATCAGAGGGTAGTGATTCACTCAGAGGGTGGTGATTCACTCAGAGGGTAGTGATGTACTCGGAGGGTGGTGATTCACTCAGCGGGTAGTGATTCACTCACAGGGTAGTGCTTCACTCACAGGGTGCTGATTCACTCAGAGTGTGTTGATTCACTCAGAGGGTAGTGATTCACTCAGAGGGTGGTGATTTACTCAGTTGGTGGTGATTCACTAAGAGGGTAGATTCACTCAGAGGTTAATGATTTACTCGCAGGGTAGTGATTCACTCAGAGGATAGTGATTTACTCGGAGTGTGGTGATTTAATCAGAGGGCGGTGATTTACTCAGAGTGAAGTGATTCACTCAGGGAGGATAGCGGTTTACTCCTAGAGTGGTGATTCACTCAGAGATTGGTGATTCACTCAGAGGGTAGTGATTCACTCAGAGGGTGGTGATTCACTCAGAAGTAAGTGATTCACACAGAGGTTGGTGATTCACTCAGAGGGAAGTGGTTTACTCGGAGGGTAGTGATTCACTCAGACGGTAGTGATTCACTCAGACGGTAGTGATTCACTCAGAGGGTGGTGATTCACTAAGAGGGTAGTGATTCACTCAGAGGATAGTGAGTCACTCAGAGGGTGGTGATCACTCAGAGCGTAGTGATTCACACAGACAGTAGTGATTCACTCAGAGGGTGGTGATTCACTCAGAGGGTGGTGATTCACTCAGAGGATGGTGATTCACTCAGAGTGTGGTGATTCAATCAGATGGTAGCGATTTACTCGGAGTGTGGTGATTCACTCAGCGGGTAGTGATTCACTCACAGGGTAGTGATTCACTCAGAGGGTAGTCATTTACTCAGAGGGTAGTGATTCACTCAGAGGTTAGTGATTTACTCGGAGTGTGGTGATTTAATCAGAGGGCGGTGATTTAATCAGAGGGTAGTGATTCACTCAGGGAGGATAGCGGTTTACTCAGAGAGTGGTGATTCACTCAGAGATTGGTGATTCACTCAGAGGGTAGTAATTCACTCAGAGGGTGGTGATTCACTCAGAGGGTGGTGATTCATTCAGAGGGTAGTGATTTACTCAGATGCTAGTGATTTACTCATAGGGTAGAAATTCACTCAGAGGGTACTGATTCACTCAGAGTGTAGTCTTTTACTCAGAGGGTAGTCATTCACTCAGAATGTGGTGATTCACTCAGAGGGTGGTGATTCACTCAGAGTGTAGTCTTTTACTCAGAGGGTAGTGATTCACTCAGAGGGTAGTGATTTACTCAGAGGGTGGTGATACACTCATAGAGTAGTGATTCACTCAGAGGGTGGTGATTTACTCAGATGCTAGTGATTTACTCATAGGGTAGAAATTCACTCAGAGGGTACTGATTCACTCAGATGGTAGTGATTCACTCAGAGGGTGGTGATACACTCATAGAGTAGTGATTCACTCAGAGTGTGGTGATTCAATCAGATGGTAGTGATTTACTCGGAGTGTGGTGATTCACTCAGCGGGTAGTGATTCACTCACAGGGTAGTGATTCACTCAGAGGGTAGTCATTTACTCAGAGGGTAGTGATTCACTCAGAGGTTAGTGATTTACTCGGAGTGTGGTGATTTAATCAGAGGGCGGTGATTTAATCAGAGGGTAGTGATTCACTCAGGGAGGATAGCGGTTTACTCAGAGAGTGGTGATTCACTCAGAGATTGGTGATTCACTCAGAGGGTAGTGATTCACTCAGAGGGTGGTGATTCACTCAGAGGGTGGTGATTCATTCAGAGGGTAGTGATTTACTCAGAAGGCGCTGATTCACTCAGATGGTAGTGATTCACTCAGAGGGTTGTGATACACTCATAGAGTAGTGATTCACTCAGAGGGTGGTGATTTACTCAGATGCTAATGATTTACTCAGAGGGTTATGATTCACTCAGAAGGTAGTGATTCACTCAGAGGGTAGTGCTTCACTGAGAGCGTGGTGATTTACTCAGAGGGTAGTGATTTACTCATAGGGTAGAAATTCACTCAGAGGGTACTGATTCACTCAGATGGTAGTCATTCACTCAGAATGTGGTGATTCACTCAGAGGGTAGTGATTCACTCAGAGTGTAGTCATTTACTCAGAGGGTAGTGATTCACTCAGAGGGTAGTGATTTACTCAGAGTGTGGTGTTTTAATCAGAGGGCGGTGATTTACTCAGACGGTAATGATTCACTCAGGGAGGATAGCGATTTATTCAGAGAGTGGTGATTCACTCAGAGATTGGTGATTCACTCAGAGGGTAGTGATTCACTCAGAGGGTGGTGATTCACTCAGAGGGTGGTGATTCATTCAGAGGGTAGTGATTTACTCAGAGGGTGCTGATTCACTCAGATGGTAGTGAATCACTCAGAGGGTGGTGATACACTCAGAGAGTAGTGCTTCACTGAGAGCGTGGTGATTTACTCAAAGGGTAGTGATTTACTCAGAGGGTAGTGATTCACTCAGAGGGTAGTGATTCACTCAGATGGTAGTGATTCACTCAGATGGTGGTGATTCACTCAGAGGGTAGTGACTTACTCGGAGGGAGGTGATTTACTCAGAGGGTAGTGATTCACTCAGAGGGTAGTGATTTACTCAGAGGGTTGTGATTCACTCAGAGGGTAGTGATTTACTCGGAGTGTGGTGATTTGCTCAGAGGGCGGTGATTTACTCAGATGGTAGTGATTCACTCAGGGAGGATAGAGTTTTACTCAGAGTGAAAGTTATTTACTTGGAGGCTGGTGATTCACTAAGAGGGTAGTGAGTCACTCAGAGGGTGGTGATCACTCAGAGCATAGTGATTCACACAGACCGTAGTGATTCACTCAGAGGGTAGTGAGTCACTCACAGGGTGGTGATGCACTCAGAGCGTAGTGATTCACTCAGACCGTAGTCATTCACTCAGAGGGTGGTGATTCATTCAGACGGTAGTGATTCGCTCAGAGGGTGCTGATTCACTCAGAGGGTGGTGATTCACTCAGAGGGTAGTGATTTACTCAGAGGGTAGTGATTCACTCAGAGGGCGGTGATTTCCTCAGAGGGTGGTGATTCACTCAGATGGTAGTGAATCACTCAGAGAGTGGTGATGCACTCAGCGGGTTGTGATTCACTCAGAGGATAGTGAATCATTCAGAGGGTGGTTATTCACTCAGTGAGTGGTGATTCACTCAGAGTGTGGTGATTCATTCAGAGCGTAGTGATTTACTCAGAGGCTGCTGATTCACTCAGATGGTAGTGATTCACTCAGAGGGTGGTGATACACTCAGAGAGTAGTGCTTCACTGACAGCGTGGTGATTTACTCAAAGGGTAGTGATTTACTCAGAGGGTAGTGATTCACTCAGAGGGTAGTGATTCACTCAGATGGTAGTGATTCACTCAGATGGTGGTGATTCACTCAGAGGGTAGTGATTTACTCGGAGGGTGGTGATTTACACAGAGGGTAGTGATTCACTCAGAGGGTAGTGATTTACTCAGAGGGTAGTGATTCACTCAGAGGGTAGTGATTTACTCGGAGTGTGGTGATTTGCTCAGAGGGCGGTGATTTACTCAGATGGTAGTGATTCACTCAGGGAGGATAGAGTTTTACTCAGAGTGAAAGTTATTTACTTGGAGGGTGGTGATTCACTAAGAGTGTAGTGAGTCACTCAGAGGATGGTGATCACTCAGAGCATAGTGATTCACACAGACCGTAGTGATTCACTCAGAGGGTAGTGAGTCACTCACAGGGTGGTGATGCACTCAGAGCGTAGTGATTCACTCAGACCGTAGTCATTCACTCAGAGGATGGTGATTCATTCAGACGGTAGTGATTCACTCAGATGGTAGTGATTCACTCAGAGGGTAGTGATTTACTCGGAGGGAGGTGATTTACTCAGAGGGTAGTGATTAACTCAGAGGGTAGTGATTCACTCAGAGGGTAGTGATTTACTCGGAGGGAGGTGATTTACTCAGAGGGTAGTGATTAACTCAGAGGGTAGTGATTCACTCAGAGGGTAGTGATTTACTCGGAGTGTGGTGATTTGCTCAGAGGGCGGTGATTTACTCAGATGGTAGTGATTCACTCAGGGAGGATAGAGTATTACTCAGAGTGAAAGTGATTCACTCACAGGGTATTGATTCACTCAGAGGGTAGTCATTTACTCAGATGGTGGTGATTCACTCAGAGGGTAGTGATTTACTCGGAGGGTGGTGATTTACTCAGAGGGTAGTGATTCACTCAGAGGGTAGTGATTTACTCAGTGGGTAGTGATTCACTCAGAGGGTAGTGATTTACTCGGAGTGTGGTGATTTGCTCAGAGGGCGGTGATTTACTCAGACGGTGATGATTCACTCAGGGAGCATAGCGATTTATTCAGAGAGTGTTGATTCACTCAGAGATTGGTGATTCACTCAGAGGGTAGTGATTCACTCAGAGGGTGGTGATTCACTCAGTGGGTGGTGATTCATTCAGAGGGTAGTGATTTACTCAGAGGGTGCTGATTCACTCAGATGGTAGTGATTCACTGAGAGCGTGGTGATTTACTCAGATGGTAGTGATTTACTCAGATGGTGGTGATTCACTTAGAGGGTAGTGATTTGCTCCGAGGGTGGTGATTTACTCAGAGGGTAGTGTTTCACTCAGAGGGTAGTGATTTACTCAGAGGGTAGTGATTCACTCAGAGGGTAGTGATTTACTCGGAGTGTGGTGATTTGCTCAGAGGGCGGTGATTTACTCAGATGGTAGTGATTCACTCAGGGAGGATAGAGTTTTACTCAGAATGAAAGTGATTCACTCACAGGGTAGTGATTCACTCAGAGCGTAGTCATTTACTCAGATGGTGGTGATTCACTCAGAGGGTAGTGATTTACTCGGAGGCTGGTGATTTACTCAGAGGGTAGTGATTTACTCAGAGGGTAGTGATTCACTCAGAGGGTAGTGATTTACTCGGAGTGTGGTGATTTGCTCAGAGGGCTGTGATTTACTCAGATGGTAGTGATTCACTCAGGGAGGATAGAGTTTTACTCAGAGTGAAAGTTATTTACTTGGAGGGTGGTGATTCTCTAAGAGGGTAGTGAGTCACTCAGAGGATGGTGATCACTCAGAGCATAGTGATTCACACAGACCGTAGTGATTCACTCAGAGGGTAGTGAGTCACTCACAGGGTGGTTATGCACTCAGAGCGTAGTGATTCACTCAGACCGTAGTCATTCACTCAGAGGGTGGTGATTCATTCAGACGGTAGTGATTCGCTCAGTGGATGGTGATTCACTCAGAGTGTGGTGATTCAATCAGAGGGTAGTGATTCACTCAGAGGGTGGTGATTCACTCAGAGGGTAGTGATTTACTCAGAGGGTAGTGATTCACTCAGAGGGCGGTGATTTACTCAGAGGGTGGTGATTCACTCAGAGGGTGGTGATTCACTCAGAGGGTAGTGATTTACTCAGAGGGTAGTGATTCACTCAGAGGGTGGTGATTCACTCAGAGGGTAGTGATTCACTCAGAGGGTAGTGATTCACTCAGCGGATGGTGATTCACTCAGAGGGTAGTGATTCACTTAGAGGGTAGTTATTTACTCAGAGGCTGGTGATTCACTAAGAGATTAGTGATTCACTCAGAGCATAGTGAGTCACTCAGAGGGTGGTGGTTCACTCAGAGGGTGGTGATTCACTCAGAGGGTAGTGATTTACTCAGAGGGTAGTGATTCACTCAGAGGGTGGTGATTCACTCAGAGGGTAGTGATTCACTCAGAGGGTAGTGATTCACTCAGCGGATGGTGATTCACTCAGAGGGTAGTGATTCACTTAGAGGGTAGTTATTTACTCAGAGGCTGGTGATTCACTAAGAGATTAGTGATTCACTCAGAGCGTAGTGAGTCACTCAGAGGGTGGTGATCACTCAGTGCGTAGTGATGCACACAGACAGTAGTGATTCACTCAGAGGATGGTGATTTACTCAGAGGGTAGTGATTCACTCAGACGGTAGTGATTCACTCAGAGGGTGGTGATTCACTCAGAGGATGGTGATTCACTCAGAGTGTGGTGATTTAATCAGAGGGTAGTGATTCACTCAGAGGGTGGTGATTCACTCAGAGGGTAGTGATTTACTCGGAGGGTGGTGATTTACTCAGAGGGTAGTGATTCACTCAGACGGTAGTGATTCACTCAGAGGGTGGTGATTCACTCAGAGGATGGTGATTCACTCAGAGTGTGGTGATTCACTCAGAGGGTAGTGATTTACTCGGAGTGTGTTGATTCACTCAGAGGGTAGTGATTCACTCAGAGGGTGGTGATTTACTCAGTTGGTGGTGATTCACTAAGAGGGTAGATTCACTCAGAGGTTAGTGATTTACTCGCAGGGTAGTGATTCACTCAGAGGATAGTGATTTACTCGGAGTGTGGTGATTTAATCAGAGGGCGGTGATTTACTCAGAGGGAAGTGATTCACTCAGGGAGGATAGCGGTTTACTCCTAGAGTGGTGATTCACTCAGAGATTGGTGATTCACTCAGAGGGTAGTGATTCACTCAGAGGGTGGTGATTCACTCAGAGGGAAGTGGTTTACTCGGAGGGTAGTGATTCACTCAGACGGTAGTGATTCACTCAGACGGTAGTGATTCACTCAGAGGGTGGTGATTCACTAAGAGGGTAGTGATTCACTCAGAGGATAGTGAGTCACTCAGAGGGTGGTGATTCACTCAGAGGGTAGTGATTCACTCAGCGGATGGTGATTCACTCAGAGGGTAGTGATTCACTTAGAGGGTAGTTATTTACTCAGAGGCTGGTGATTCACGAAGAGATTAGTGATTCACTCAGAGCGTAGTGAGTCACTCAGAGGGTGGTGATCACTCAGTGCGTAGTGATGCACACAGACAGTAGTGATTCACTCAGAGGATGGTGATTTACTCAGAGGGTAGTGATTCACTCAGACGGTAGTGATTCACTCAGAGGGTGGTGATTCACTCAGAGGATGGTGATTCACTCAGAGTGTGGTGATTTAATCAGAGGGTAGTGATTCACTCAGAGGGTGGTGATTCACTCAGAGGGTAGTGATTTACTCGGAGGGTGGTGATTCACTCAGCGGGTAGTGATTCACTCACAGGGTAGTGCTTCACTCACAGGGTGCTGATTCACTCAGAGTGTGTTGATTCACTCAGAGGGTAGTGATTCACTCAGAGGGTGGTGATTTACTCAGTTGGTGGTGATTCACTAAGAGGGTAGATTCACTCAGAGGTTAGTGATTTACTCGCAGGGTAGTGATTCACTCAGAGGATAGTGATTTACTCGGAGTGTGGTGATTTAATCAGAGGGCGGTGATTTACTCAGAGGGAAGTGATTCACTCAGGGAGGATAGCGGTTTACTCCTAGAGTGGTGATTCACTCAGAGATTGGTGATTCACTCAGAGGGTAGTGATTCACTCAGAGGGTGGTGATTCACTCAGAGGGAAGTGGTTTACTCGGAGGGTAGTGATTCACTCAGACGGTAGTGATTCACTCAGACGGTAGTGATTCACTCAGAGGGTGGTGATTCACTAAGAGGGTAGTGATTCACTCAGAGGATAGTGAGTCACTCAGAGGGTGGTGATTCACTCAGAGGGTAGTGATTCACTCAGAGGGTAGTGATTCACTCAGCGGATGGTGATTCACTCAGAGGGTAGTGATTCACTTAGAGGGTAGTTATTTACTCAGAGGCTGGTGATTCACTAAGAGATTAGTGATTCACTCAGAGCATAGTGAGTCACTCAGAGGGTGGTGGTTCACTCAGAGGGTGGTGATTCACTCAGAGGGTAGTGATTTACTCAGAGGGTAGTGATTCACTCAGAGGGTGGTGATTCACTCAGAGGGTAGTGATTCACTCAGAGGGTAGTGATTCACTCAGCGGATGGTGATTCACTCAGAGGGTAGTGATTCACTTAGAGGGTAGTTATTTACTCAGAGGCTGGTGATTCACTAAGAGATTAGTGATTCACTCAGAGCGTAGTGAGTCACTCAGAGGGTGGTGATCACTCAGTGCGTAGTGATGCACACAGACACTAGTGATTCACTCAGAGGATGGTGATTTACTCAGAGGGTAGTGATTCACTCAGACGGTAGTGATTCACTCAGAGGGTGGTGATTCACTCAGAGGATGGTGATTCACTCAGAGTGTGGTGATTTAATCAGAGGGTAGTGATTCACTCAGAGGGTGGTGATTCACTCAGAGGGTAGTGATGTACTCGGAGGGTGGTGATTCACTCAGCGGGTAGTGATTCACTCACAGGGTAGTGCTTCACTCACAGGGTGCTGATTCACTCAGAGTGTGTTGATTCACTCAGAGGGTAGTGATTCACTCAGAGGGTGGTGATTTACTCAGTTGGTGGTGATTCACTAAGAGGGTAGATTCACTCAGAGGTTAATGATTTACTCGCAGGGTAGTGATTCACTCAGAGGATAGTGATTTACTCGGAGTGTGGTGATTTAATCAGAGGGCGGTGATTTACTCAGAGTGAAGTGATTCACTCAGGGAGGATAGCGGTTTACTCCTAGAGTGGTGATTCACTCAGAGATTGGTGATTCACTCAGAGGGTAGTGATTCACTCAGAGGGTGGTGATTCACTCAGAAGTAAGTGATTCACACAGAGGTTGGTGATTCACTCAGAGGGAAGTGGTTTACTCGGAGGGTAGTGATTCACTCAGACGGTAGTGATTCACTCAGACGGTAGTGATTCACTCAGAGGGTGGTGATTCACTAAGAGGGTAGTGATTCACTCAGAGGATAGTGAGTCACTCAGAGGGTGGTGATCACTCAGAGCGTAGTGATTCACACAGACAGTAGTGATTCACTCAGAGGGTGGTGATTCACTCAGAGGGTGGTGATTCACTCAGAGGATGGTGATTCACTCAGAGTGTGGTGATTCAATCAGATGGTAGCGATTTACTCGGAGTGTGGTGATTCACTCAGCGGGTAGTGATTCACTCACAGGGTAGTGATTCACTCAGAGGGTAGTCATTTACTCAGAGGGTAGTGATTCACTCAGAGGTTAGTGATTTACTCGGAGTGTGGTGATTTAATCAGAGGGCGGTGATTTAATCAGAGGGTAGTGATTCACTCAGGGAGGATAGCGGTTTACTCAGAGAGTGGTGATTCACTCAGAGATTGGTGATTCACTCAGAGGGTAGTAATTCACTCAGAGGGTGGTGATTCACTCAGAGGGTGGTGATTCATTCAGAGGGTAGTGATTTACTCAGATGCTAGTGATTTACTCATAGGGTAGAAATTCACTCAGAGGGTACTGATTCACTCAGAGTGTAGTCTTTTACTCAGAGGGTAGTCATTCACTCAGAATGTGGTGATTCACTCAGAGGGTGGTGATTCACTCAGAGTGTAGTCTTTTACTCAGAGGGTAGTGATTCACTCAGAGGGTAGTGATTTACTCAGAGGGTGGTGATACACTCATAGAGTAGTGATTCACTCAGAGGGTGGTGATTTACTCAGATGCTAGTGATTTACTCATAGGGTAGAAATTCACTCAGAGGGTACTGATTCACTCAGATGGTAGTGATTCACTCAGAGGGTGGTGATACACTCATAGAGTAGTGATTCACTCAGAGGGTGGTGATTTACTCAGATGCTAGTAATTTACTCATAGGGTAGAAATTCACTCAGAGGGTACTGATTCACTCAGATGGTAGTCATTCACTCAGAATGTGGTGATTCACTCAGAGGGTAGTGATTCACTCAGAGGGTGGTGTTTTAATCAGAGGGCGGTGATTTACTCAGACGGTAATGATTCACTCAGGGAGGATAGCGATTTATTCAGAGAGTGGTGATTCACTCAGAGATTGGTGATTCACTCAGAGGGTAGTGATTCACTCAGAGGGTGGTGATTCACTCAGAGGGCGGTGATTCATTCAGAGGGTAGTGATTTACTCAGAGGGTGCTGATTCACTCAGATGGTAGTGAATCACTCAGAGGGTGGTGATACACTCAGAGAGTAGTGCTTCACTGAGAGCGTGGTGATTTACTCAAAGGGTAGTGATTTACTTGGAGGCTGGTGATTCACTAAGAGGGTAGTGATTCACTCAGATGGTAGTGATTCACTCAGATGGTGGTGATTCACTCAGAGGGTAGTGATTTACTCGGAGGGAGGTGATTTACTCAGAGGGTAGTGATTCACTCAGAGGGTAGTGATTTACTCAGAGGGTTGTGATTCACTCAGAGGGTAGTGATTTACTCGGAGTGTGGTGATTTGCTCAGAGGGCGGTGATTTACTCAGATGGTAGTGATTCACTCAGGGAGGATAGAGTTTTACTCAGAGTGAAAGTTATTTACTTGGAGGCTGGTGATTCACTAAGAGGGTAGTGAGTCACTCAGAGGGTGGTGATCACTCAGAGCATAGTGATTCACACAGACCGTAGTGATTCACTCAGAGGGTAGTGAGTCACTCACAGGGTGGTGATGCACTCAGAGCGTAGTGATTCACTCAGACCGTAGTCATTCACTCAGAGGGTGGTGATTCATTCAGACGGTAGTGATTCGCTCAGAGGGTGGTGATTCACTCAGAGGGTGGTGATTCACTCAGAGGGTAGTGATTTACTCAGAGGGTAGTGATTCACTCAGAGGGCGGTGATTTACTCAGAGGGTGGTGATTCACTCAGAGGGTAGTGAATCACTCAGTGAGTGGTGATGCACTCAGCGGGTTGTGATTCACTCAGAGGATAGTGAATCATTCAGAGGGTGGTTATTCACTCAGTGAGTGGTGATTCACTCAGAGGGTGGTGATTCATTCAGAGCGTAGTGATTTACTCAGAGGGTGCCGATTCACTCAGATGGTAGTGATTCACTCAGAGGGTGGTGATACACTCAGAGAGTAGTGCTTCACTGAGAGCGTGGTGATTTACTCAAAGGGTAGTGATTTACTCAGAGGGTAGTGATTCACTCAGAGGGTAGTGATTCACTCAGATGGTAGTGATTCACTCAGATGGTAGTGATTTACTCGGAGGGTGGTGATTTACTCAGAGGGTAGTGATTCACTCAGAGGGTAGTGATTTACTCAGAGGGTAGTGTTTCACTCAGAGGGTAGTGACTTACTCGGAGTGTGGTGATTTGCTCAGAGGGCGGTGATTTACTCAGATGGTAGTGATTCACTCAGGGAGGATAGAGTTTTACTCAGAGTGAAAGTGATTCACTCACAGGGTAGTGATTCACTCAGAGGGTAGTCATTTACTCAGATGGTGGTGATTCACTCAGAGGGTAGTGATTTACTCGGAGGGAGGTGATTTACTCAGAGGGTAGTGATTCACTCAGAGGGTAGTGATTTACTCAGAGGGTAGTGATTCACTCAGAGGGTGGTGATACACTCATAGAGTAGTGATTCACTCAGAGGGTGGTGATTTACTCAGAAGCTACTGATTTACTCAGAGGGTAGTGATTCACTCAGAAGGTAGTGATTCACTCAGGGTAGTGCTTCACTGAGAGCGTGTTGATTTACTCAGAGGGTAGCGAATTACTCATAGGGTAGTGATTTACTCAGAGGGTAGTGATTCACTCAGAGAGTGGTGATGCACTCAGCGGGTTGTGATTCACTCAGAGGGTGGTGATTCACTCAGACCGTAGTCATTCACTCAGAGGGTGGTGATTCATTCAGACGGTAGTGATTCACTCAGAGGTTGGTGATTCACTCAGAGGGAAGTGATTCAGTCAGACGGTAGTGATTCACTCAGAGGGTGGTGATTCACTCAGAGTGTAGCGATTTACTCCTAGAGTGGTGATTCACTCAGAGATTGGTGATTCACTCAGAGGGTAGTGAATCACTCAGAGGGTGGTGATTCACTCAGAAGTAAGTGATTCACACAGAGGTTGGTGATTCACTCAGAGGGAAGTGATTTACTCGGAGGGTAGTGATTCACTCAGACGGTAGTGATTCACTCAGACGGTAGTGATTCACTCAGAGGGTGGTGATTCACTAAGAGGGTAGTGATTCACTCACAGGGTAGTAATTCACTCAGAGGGCGGTGATTCACTCAGAGGTTAGTGATTCACTCTGAGGATAGTGATTCACTTAGATGGTGGTGATTCACTCAGAGTGTCATGATTTAATCAGAGGGTGGTGATTCACTCAGAGGTTAGTGATTCACTCTGAGGATAGTGATTCACTCAGACGGTAGTGATTCACTCAGAGGGTAGTCATTTACTCAGAGGGTAGTGATTCAATCAGAGGGTAGTGATTTACTAAGAGTGTGGTGATTTAATCAGAGGGCGGTGATTCACTCTGAGGGTAGTGATTTACTCGGAGGGAAGTGATTTACTCGGAGTGTGGTGATTTGCTCAGAGGGTGGTGATTTACTCAGAGTGTAGTGATTCACTCAGAGGGCGGTGATTCACTCAGAGGTTAGTGATTCACTCTGAGGATAGTGATTCACTTAGATGGTGGTGATTCACTCAGAGTGTCATGATTTAATCAGAGGGTGGTGATTCACTCAGAGGGTAGAGATTCACTCAGAGCGTAGTGATGCACACAGACAGTAGTGATTCACTCAGAGGTTGGTGATTCACTCAGAGGGAAGTGATTCAGTCAGACGGTAGTGATTCACTCAGAGGGTGGTGATTCACTCAGAGGATGATGATTCACTCAGAGTGTGGTGATTTAATCAGAGGGTAGTGATTCACTCAGAGGGTGGTGATTCACTCAGAGTGTAGTGATTTACTCGGAGGGTGGTGATTCACTCAGCGGGTAGTGATTCACTCACAGGGTAGTGCTTCACTCACAGGGTGCTGATTCGCTCAGAGTGTGTTGATTCACTCAGAGGGTAGTGATTCACTCAGAGGGTGGTGATTTACTCAGTTGGTGGTGATTCACTAAGAGGGTAGTGATTCACTCAGAGGTTAGTGATTTACTCGGAGGGTAGTGATTCACTCAGAGGATAGTGATTTACTCGGAGTGTGGTGATTTAATCAGACGGCGGTGATTTACTCATATGGTAGTAATTCACTCAGGGAGGATAGAGTTTTACTCAGAGTGAAAGTGATTTACTTGGAGGGTGGTGATTCACTAAGAGGGTAGTGAGTCACTCAGAGTGTGGTGATCATTCAGAGCATAGTGATTCACACAGACCGTAGTGATTCACTCAGAGGGTACTGAGTCACTCACAGGGTGGTGATTCACTCAGAGCGTCGTGATTCACTCAGACCGTAGTCATTCACTCAGAGGGTGGTGATTCATTGAGACGGTAGTGATTCGCTCAGACGGTGGTGATTCACTCAGAGGGTAGTGATTTACTCAGAGTGTAGTGATTCACTCAGAGGGCGGTGATTCACTCAGAGGTTAGTGATTCACTCAGAGGGTGGTGATTCTCTCAGAGGGTAGTGATTCACTCTGAGGGTAGTGATTCACTCAGAGGGTGGTGATTAACTCAGAGTGTCATGATTTACTCAGAGGGTGGTGATTCACTCAGAGGGTAGTGATTCATTTAGAGGGTAGTTATTTACTCAGAGGGTGGTGATTCACTAAGAGATTAGTGATTCACTCAGAGCGTAGTGAGTCACTCAGAGGGTGGTGATCACTCAGAGCGTAGTGATGCACACAGACAGTAGTGATTCACTCAGAGGTTGGTGATTCACTCAGAGGGAAGTGATTCACTCAGACGGTAGTGATTCACTCAGAGGGTGGTGATTCACTCAGAGGATGGTGATTCACTCAGAGTGTGGTGATTTAATCAGAGGGTAGTGATTCACTCAGAGGGTAGTGATTTACTCGGAGGGTGGTGATTCACTCAGCGGGTAGTGATTCACTCACAGGGTAGTGCTTCACTCACAGGGTGCTGATTCACTCAGAGTGTGTTGATTCACTCAGAGGGTAGTGATTCACTCAGAGGGTGGTGATTTACTCAGTTGGTGGTGATTCACTAAGAGGGTAGTGATTCACTCAGAGGTTAGTGATTTACTCGGAGTGTAGTGATTCACTCAGAGGATAGTGATTTACTCGGAGTGTGGTGATTTAATCAGACGGCGGTGATTTACTCAGAGGGTAGTGATTCACTCAGGGAGGATAGCGATTTACTCCTAGAGTGGTGATTCACTCAGAGATTGGTGATTCACTCAGAGGGTAGTGAATCACTCAGAGGGTGGTGATTCACTCAGAAGTAAGTGATTCACACAGAGGTTGGTGATTCACTCAGAGGGAAGTGATTTACTCGGAGGGTAGTGATTCACTCAGACGGTAGTGATTCACTCAGACGGTAGTGATTCACTCAGAGGGTGGTGATTCACTAAGAGGGTAGTGATTCACTCACAGGGTAGTAATTCACTCAGAGGGTAGTCATTTACTCAGAGGGTAGTGATTCAATCAGAGGGTAGTGATTTACTAAGAGTGTGGTGATTTAATCAGAGGGCGGTGATTCACTCTGAGGGTAGTGATTTACTCGGAGGGAAGTGATTTACTCGGAGTGTGGTGATTTGCTCAGAGGGTGGTGATTTACTCAGAGTGTAGTGATTCACTCAGAGGGCGGTGATTCACTCAGAGGTTAGTGATTCACTCTGAGGATAGTGATTCACTTAGATGGTGGTGATTCACTCAGAGTGTCATGATTTAATCAGAGGGTGGTGATTCACTCAGAGGGTAGAGATTCACTCAGAGCGTAGTGATGCACACAGACAGTAGTGATTCACTCAGAGGTTGGTGATTCACTCAGAGGGAAGTGATTCAGTCAGACGGTAGTGATTCACTCAGAGGGTGGTGATTCACTCAGAGGATGATGATTCACTCAGAGTGTGGTGATTTAATCAGAGGGTAGTGATTCACTCAGAGGGTGGTGATTCACTCAGAGTGTAGTGATTTACTCGGAGGGTGGTGATTCACTCAGCGGGTAGTGATTCACTCACAGGGTAGTGCTTCACTCACAGGGTGCTGATTCGCTCAGAGTGTGTTGATTCACTCAGAGGGTAGTGATTCACTCAGAGGGTGGAGATTTACTCAGTTGGTGGTGATTCACTAAGAGGGTAGTGATTCACTCAGAGGTTAGTGATTTACTCGGAGGGTAGTGATTCACTCAGAGGATAGTGATTTACTCGGAGTGTGGTGATTTAATCAGACGGCGGTGATTTACTCATATGGTAGTAATTCACTCAGGGAGGATAGAGTTTTACTCAGAGTGAAAGTGATTTACTTGGAGGGTGGTGATTCACTAAGAGGGTAGTGAGTCACTCAGAGTGTGGTGATCATTCAGAGCATAGTGATTCACACAGACCGTAGTGATTCACTCAGAGGGTACTGAGTCACTCACAGGGTGGTGATTCACTCAGAGCGTCGTGATTCACTCAGACCGTAGTCATTCACTCAGAGGGTGGTGATTCATTGAGACGGTAGTGATTCGCTCAGACGGTGGTGATTCACTCAGAGTGTGGTGATTCAATCAGAGGGTAGTGATTCACTCAGAGGGTGGTGATTCACTCAGAGGGTAGTGATTTACTCAGAGTGTAGTGATTCACTCAGAGGGCGGTGATTCACTCAGAGGTTAGTAATTCACTCAGAGGGTGGTGATTCTCTCAGAGGGTAGTGATTCACTCTGAGGGTAGTGATTCACTCAGAGGGTGGTGATGAACTCAGAGTGTCATGATTTACTCAGAGGGTGGTGATTCACTCACAGGGTAGTGCTTCACTCACAGGGTGCTGATTCACTCAGAGTGTGTTGATTCACTCAGAGGGCGGTGATTCACTCAGAGGTTAGTGATTCACTCAGAGGGTGGTGATTCACTCAGAGGGTGGTGATTAACTCAGAGTGTCATGATTTACTCAGAGGGTGGTGATTCACTCAGAGGGTAGTAATTCATTTAGAGGGTAGTTATTTACTCAGAGGGTGGTGATTCACTAAGAGATTAGTGATTCACTCAGAGCGTAGTGAGTCACTCAGAGGGTGGTGATCACTCAGAGCGTAGTGATGCACACAGACAGTAGTGATTCACTCAGAGGTTGGTGATTCACTCAGAGGGAAGTGATTCACTCAGACGGTAGTGATTCACTCAGAGGGAAGTGATTCACTCAGAGGGTAGTGATTTACTCGGAGGGTGGTGATTCACTCAGCGGGTAGTGATTCACTCACAGGGTAGTGCTTCACTCACAGGGTGCTGATTCACTCAGAGTGTGTTGATTCACTCAGAGGGTAGTGATTCACTCAGAGGGTGGTGATTTACTCAGTTGGTGGTGATTCACTAAGAGGGTAGTGATTCACTCAGAGGTTAGTGATTTACTCGGAGTGTAGTGATTCACTCAGAGGATAGTGATTTACTCGGAGTGTGGTGATTTAATCAGAAGGCGGTGATTTATTCAGAGGGTAGTGATTCACTCAGGGAGGATAGCGATTTACTCCTAGAGTGGTGATTCACTCAGAGATTGGTGATTCACTCAGAGGGTAGTGATTCACTCAGAGGGTGGTGATTCACTCAGAAGTAAGTGATTCACACAGAGGTTGGTGATTCACTCAGAGGGAAGTGAATTACTCGGAGGGTAGTGATTCACTCAGACGGTAGTGATTCACTCAGACGGTAGTGATTCACTCAGAGGGTGGTGATTCACTAAGAGGGTAGTGATTCACTCACAGGGTAGTAATTCACTCAGAGGGTAGTCATTTACTCAGAGGGTAGTGATTCAATCAGAGGGTAGTGATTTACTAAGAGTGTGGTGATTTAATCAGAGGGCGGTGATTCACTCTGAGGGTAGTGATTTACTCGGAGGGAAGTGATTTACTCGGAGTGTGGTGATTTGCTCAGAGGGTGGTGATTTACTCAGAGTGTAGTGATTCACTCAGAGGGCGGTGATTCACTCAGAGGTTAGTGATTCACTCTGAGGATAGTGATTCACTTAGATGGTGGTGATTCCCTCAGAGTGTCATGATTTAATCAGAGGGTGGTGATTCACTCAGAGGGTAGAGATTCACTCAGAGGTTAGTGATTTGCTCGGAGGGTAGTGATTCACTCAGAGGGTAGTGATTTACTCGGAGTGTGGTGATTTGCTCAGAGGGCGATGATTTACTCAGATGGTAGTAATTCACTCAGGGAGGATAGAGTTTTACTCAGAGTGTGGTGATTTACTTGGAGGGTGGTGATTCACTAAGAGGGTAGTGAGTCACTCAGAGTGTGGTGATCATTCAGAGCATAGTGATTCACACAGACCGTAGTGATTCACTCAGAGGGTACTGAGTCACTCACAGGGTGGTGATTCACTCAGAGCGTCGTGATTCACTCAGACCGTAGTCATTCACTCAGAGGGTGGTGATTCATTCAGACGGTAGTGATTCGCTCAGAGGGTGGTGATTCACTCAGAGTGTGGTGATTCAATCAGAGGGTAGTGATTCACTCAGAGGGTGGTGATTCACTCAGAGGGTAGTGATTTACTCAGAGTGTAGTGATTCACTCAGAGGGCGGTGATTCACTCAGAGGTTAGTGATTCACTCAGAGGGTGGTGATTCTCTCAGAGGGTAGTGATTCACTCTGAGGGTAGTGATTCACTCAGAGGGTGGGGATTCACTCAGAGTGTGTTGATTCACTCAGAGGTTGGTGATTCACTCAGAGGGTAGTGATTCACTCAGACGGTAGTGATTCACTCAGAGGGTGGTGATTCTCTCAGAGGATGGTGATTCACTCAGAGTGTGGTGATTTAATCAGAGGGTAGTGATTCACTCAGAGGGTGGTGATTCACTCAGACGGTAGTGATTTACTCGGAGGGTGGTGATTCACTCAGCGGGTAGTGATTCACTCACAGGGTAGTGCTTCACTCACAGGGTGCTGATTCACTCAGAGTGTGTTGATTCACTCAGAGGGCAGTGATTCACTCAGAGGGTGGTGATTTACTCAGTTGGTGGTGATTCACTAAGAGGGTAGTGATTTACTCGGAGTGTGGTTATTTAATCAGAGGGCGGTGATTTACTCAGAGGGTAGTGTTTCACTCAGGGAAAATAGCGATTTACGCCGAGAGTGGTGATTCACTCAGAGATTGGTGATTCACTCAGAGGGTAGTGATTCACTCAGAGGGTGGTGATTCACTCAGAAGTAAGTGATTCACACAGAGGTTGGTGATTCACTCATAGGGAAGTGATTCACTCAGAGGGTGGTGATTCACTCAGAGTG
The DNA here is from genome assembly GCF_044704955.1 of Pristiophorus japonicus. Classification (NCBI taxonomy): domain Eukaryota; kingdom Metazoa; phylum Chordata; class Chondrichthyes; family Pristiophoridae; genus Pristiophorus; species Pristiophorus japonicus. The sequence goes on from NC_091990.1 coordinate 73,512,125, forward strand.
TTGTGATTCACTCAGAGGATGGTGATTCACTAAGAGGGTAGTGATTCACTCAGAGGATAGTGAGTCACTCAGAGGGTGGTGATCACTCAGAGCGTAGTTATTCACACAGACAGTAGTGATTCACTCAGAGGGTGGTGATTCACTCAGAGGGTGGTGACTCACTCAGAGGATGGTGATTCACTCAGAGTGTGGTGATTCACACAGAGGGTAGTGATTTACTCGGAGGGTGGTGATTCACTCAGCGGGTAGTGATTCACTCACAGGGTAGTGCTTCACTCACAGGGTGCTGATTCACTCAGAGTGTGTTGATTCACTCAGAGGGTAGTGATTCACTCAGACGGTGGTGATTTACTCAGTTGGTGGTGATTCACTAAGAGGGTAGTGATTCACTCAGAGGTTAGTGATTTACTCGGAGGGTAGTGATTCACTCAGAGGATAGTGATTTACTCGGAGTGTGGTGATTTAATCAGACGGCGGTGATTTACTCAGAGGGTAGTGATTCACTCAGGGAGGATAGCGATTTACTCCTAGAGTGGTGATTCACTCAGAGATTGGTGATTCACTCAGAGGGTAGTGATTCACTCAGAGGATAGTGAGTCACTCAGAGGGTGGTGATCACTCAGAGCGTAGTGATTCACACAGACAGTAGTGATTCACTCAGAGGGTGGTGATTCACTCAGAGGGTGGTGATTCACTCAGAGGATGGTGATTCACTCACAGGGTAGTAATTCACTCAGAGGGTAGTCATTTGCTCAGAGGGTAGTGATTCAATCAGAGGGTAGTGATTTACTAAGAGTGTGGTGATTTAATCAGAGGGCGGTGATTCACTCTGAGGGTAGTGATTTACACGGAGGGAAGTGATTTACTCGGAGTGTGGTGATTTGCTCAGAGGGTGGTGATTTACTCAGAGGTTAGTGATTCACTCTGAGGGTAGTGATTCACTTAGATGGTGGTGATTCACTCAGAGGGTAGAGATTCACTCAGAGGGTAGTGATTTACTCAGAGGGTAGTGATTCACTCAGAGGGTGGTGATTCACTCAGAGGGTAATGATTCACTCAGAGGGTAGTGATTCACTCAGCGGATGGTGATTCACTCAGAGGTAGTGATTCACTTAGAGGGTAGTTATTTACACAGAGGGTGGTGATTCACTAAGAGATTAGTGATTCACTCAGAGCATAGGGAGTCACTCAGAGATTGGTGATACACTCAGAGCGTAGTGATTCACTCAGAGGGTGGTGATTCACTCAGAAGTTAGTGATTCACACAGAGGTTGGTGATTCACTCAGAGTGAAGTGTTTCACTCAGAGGGTAGTGATTCACTCAGAGGGTAGTGATTCACTCAGAGGATGATGATTCACTAAAAGGGTGGTGATTCACTCAGAGGATAGTGAGTCACTCAGAGGGTGGTGATCACTCAGAGCGTAGTGATTCACACAGACAGTGGTGATTCACTCAGAGGGTGGTGATTCATTGAGAGGATGGTGATTCACTAAGAGTGTGGTGATTCAATCAGAGGGTAGTGATTCACTCAGAGGGTAGTGATTTACTCGGAGTGTGGTGATTTACTCAGAGGGTAGTGATTTATTCGGAGGGTGGTGATTCACTCAGAGGATAGTGATTTACTCGGAGTGTGGTGATTTAATCAGACGGCGGTGATTTACTCAGAGGGTAGTGATTCACTCAGGGAGGATAGCGATTTACTCCTAGAGTGGTGATTCACTCAGAGATTGGTGATTCACTCAGAGGGTAGTGATTCACTCAGTGGGTGGTGATTCACTCAGAGGGTAGTGATTCATTCAGAGGGTGGTGATTCACTCAGAAGCTAGTGATTCACACAGAGGTTGGTGATTCACTCAGAGGGAAGTGATTTACTCGGAGGGTAGTGATTCACTCAGACGGTAGTGATTCACTCAGACGGTAGTGATTCACTCAGAGCGTAGTTATTCACACAGACAGTAGTGATTCACTCAGAGGGTGGTGATTCACTCAGAGGGTGGTGACTCACTCAGAGTGTGTTGATTCACTCAGAGGGTAGTGATTCACTCAGACGGTGGTGATTTACTCAGTTGGTGGTGATTCACTAAGAGGGTAGTGATTCACTCAGAGGTTAGTGATTTACTCGGAGGGTAGTGATTCACTCAGAGGATAGTGATTTACTCGGAGTGTGGTGATTTAATCAGACGGCGGTGATTTACTCAGAGGGTAGTGATTCACTCAGGGAGGATAGCGATTTACTCCTAGAGTGGTGATTCACTCAGAGATTGGTGATTCACTCAGAGGGTAGTGATTCACTCAGAGGATAGTGAGTCACTCAGAGGGTGGTGATCACTCAGAGCGTAGTGATTCACACAGACAGTAGTGATTCACTCAGAGGGTGGTGATTCACTCAGAGGGTGGTGATTCACTCAGAGGATGGTGATTCACTCACAGGGTAGTAATTCACTCAGAGGGTAGTCATTTGCTCAGAGGGTAGTGATTCAATCAGAGGGTAGTGATTTACTAAGAGTGTGGTGATTTAATCAGAGGGCGGTGATTCACTCTGAGGGTAGTGATTTACTCGGAGGGAAGTGATTTACTCGGAGTGTGGTGATTTGCTCAGAGGGTGGTGATTTACTCAGAGGTTAGTGATTCACTCTGAGGGTAGTGATTCACTTAGATGGTGGTGATTCACTCAGAGTGTCATGATTTAATCAGAGGGTGGTGATTCACTCAGAGGGTAGAGATTCACTCAGAGGGTAGTGATTTACTCAGAGGGTAGTGATTCACTCAGAGGGTGGTGATTCACTCAGAGGGTAATGATTCACTCAGAGGGTAGTGATTCACTCAGCGGATGGTGATTCACTCAGAGGTAGTGATTCACTTAGAGGGTAGTTATTTACACAGAGGGTGGTGATTCACTAAGAGATTAGTGATTCACTCAGAGCATAGGGAGTCACTCAGAGATTGGTGATACACTCAGAGCGTAGTGATTCACTCAGAGGGTGGTGATTCACTCAGAAGTTAGTGATTCACACAGAGGTAGGTGATTCACTCAGAGTGAAGTGTTTCACTCAGAGGGTAGTGATTCACTCAGAGGGTAGTGATTCACTCAGAGGATGATGATTCACTAAAAGGGTGGTGATTCACACAGACAGTGGTGATTCACTCAGAGGGTGGTGATTCATTGAGAGGATGGTGATTCACTAAGAGTGTGGTGATTCAATCAGAGGGTAGTGATTCACTCAGAGGGTAGTGATTTACTCGGAGTGTGGTGATTTACTCAGAGGGTAGTGATTTATTCGGAGGGTGGTGATTTACTCAGAGGGTAGTGATTCACTCAGAGGGTAGTGATTCTCTCAGAGGGTAGTGATTCACTCTGAGTGTAGTGATTCACTTAGATGGTGGTGATTCACTCAGAGTGTCATGATTTAATCAGAGGGTGGTATTTTACTCGGAGGGTGGTGAATTACTCACAGGGTAGTGATTCACTCAGAGGGTAGTGATTTACTCAGAGGGTAGTGATTCACTCAGAGGGTGGTGATTTACTCAGAGGGTAGTGATTCACTCAGAGGGTAGTGATTCACTCAGAGAGTAGTGATTTACTCAGAGGGTAGTGATTCACTCAGAGGGTAGTGATTTACTCGGAGTGTGGTGATTTGCTCAGAGGGCGGTGATTTACTCAGATGGTAGTGATTCACTCAGGGAGGATAGAGTTTTACTCAGAGTGAAAGTGATTTACTTGGAGTGTGGTGATTCACTAAGAAGGTAGTGAGTCACTCAGAGGGTGGTGATCACTCAGAGCATAGTGATTCACACAGACCATAGTGATTCACTCATAGGTTAGTGAGTCACTCACAGGGTGGTGATTCACTCAGACGGTAGTGATTCGCTGAGGGTGGTGATTCACTCAGAGTGTGGTGATTCAATCAGAGGGTAGTGATTCACTCAGAGGGTGGTGATTCACTCAGAGGGTAGTGATTTACTCAGAGTGTAGTGATTCACTCAGAGGGCGGTGATTCACTCAGAGGTTAGTGATTCACTCAGAGGGTGGTGATTCTCTCAGAGGGTAGTGATTCACTCTGAGGGTAGTGATTCACTCAGAGGGTGGTGATTCACTCAGCGGGTAGTGATTCACTCAGAGGATAGTGAATCATTCAGAGGGTGGTGATTCACTCAGAGAGTGGTGAATCACTCAGAGGATGGTGATTCACTCAGAGGGTAGTGATTCACTTAGAGGGTAGTTATTTACTCAGAGGGTGGTGATTCACTAAGTGATTAGTGATTCACTCAGATCGTAGTGAGTCACTCAGAGGGTGCTGATTCACTCAGAGCGTAGTGATTCACTCAGAGGGTAGTGATTCACACAGCGGATGGTGATTCACTCAGAGGGTAGTGATTCACTTAGAGGGTAGTTATTTACTCAGAGGATGGTGATTCACTAAGAGATTAGTGATTCACTCAGAGCGTAGTGAGTCACTCAGAGGGTGGTGATCACTCAGAGCGTAGTGATGCACACAGACAGTAGTGATTCACTCAGAGGGTGGTGATTCACTCAGAGGGTAGTGATTCAATCAGACGGTAGTGATTCACTCAGAGGTTGGTGATTCACTCAGAGGATGGTGATTCACTCAGAGTGTGGTGATTCAATCAGAGGGTAGTGATTAACTTAGAGGGTGGTGATTCACTCAGAGGGTAGTGATTTACTCGGAGGGTGGTGATTCACTCAGCGGGTAGTGATTTACTCACAGGGTAGTGATTCACTCAGAGGGTGGTGATTCACTCACAGGGTGGTGATTCATTCAGAGGGTAGTGATTTACTCAGAGTGTGTTGATTCACTCAGAGGGTAGTGATTCACTCAGAGGTTAGTGATTTACTCGGAGGGTAGTGATTCACTCAGAGGGTAGTGATTTACTCGGAGTGTGGTTATTTAATCAGAGGGCGGTGATTTACTCAGAGGGTAGTGTTTCACTCAGGGAAAATAGCGATTTACGCCGAGAGTGGTGATTCACTCAGAGATTGGTGATTCACTCAGAGGGTAGTGATTCACTCAGAGGGTGGTGATTCACTCAGAAGTAAGTGATTCACACAGAGGTTGGTGATTCACTCATAGGGAAGTGATTCACTCAGAGGGTGGTGATTCACTCAGAGTGTTGTGATTCACTCAGAGGATGGTGATTCACTAAGAGGGTAGTGATTCACTCAGAGGATAGTGAGTCACTCAGAGGGTGGTGATCACTCAGAGCGTAGTTATTCACACAGACAGTAGTGATTCACTCAGAGGGTGGTGATTCACTCAGAGGGTGGTGACTCACTCAGAGGATGGTGATTCACTCAGAGTGTGGTGATTCACACAGAGGGTAGTGATTTACTCGGAGGGTGGTGATTCACTCAGCGGGTAGTGATTCACTCACAGGGTAGTGCTTCACTCACAGGGTGCTGATTCACTCAGAGTGTGTTGATTCACTCAGAGGGTAGTGATTCACTCAGACGGTGGTGATTTACTCAGTTGGTGGTGATTCACTAAGAGGGTAGTGATTCACTCAGAGGTTAGTGATTTACTCGGAGGGTAGTGATTCACTCAGAGGATAGTGATTTACTCGGAGTGTGGTGATTTAATCAGACGGCGGTGATTTACTCAGAGGGTAGTGATTCACTCAGGGAGGATAGCGATTTACTCCTAGAGTGGTGATTCACTCAGAGATTGGTGATTCACTCAGAGGGTAGTGATTCACTCAGAGGATAGTGAGTCACTCAGAGGGTGGTGATCACTCAGAGCGTAGTGATTCACACAGACAGTAGTGATTCACTCAGAGGGTGGTGATTCACTCAGAGGGTGGTGATTCACTCAGAGGATGGTGATTCACTCACAGGGTAGTAATTCACTCAGAGGGTAGTCATTTGCTCAGAGGGTAGTGATTCAATCAGAGGGTAGTGATTTACTAAGAGTGTGGTGATTTAATCAGAGGGCGGTGATTCACTCTGAGGGTAGTGATTTACACGGAGGGAAGTGATTTACTCGGAGTGTGGTGATTTGCTCAGAGGGTGGTGATTTACTCAGAGGTTAGTGATTCACTCTGAGGGTAGTGATTCACTTAGATGGTGGTGATTCACTCAGAGTGTCATGATTTAATCAGAGGGTGGTGATTCACTCAGAGGGTAGAGATTCACTCAGAGGGTAGTGATTTACTCAGAGGGTAGTGATTCACTCAGAGGGTGGTGATTCACTCAGAGGGTAATGATTCACTCAGAGGGTAGTGATTCACTCAGCGGATGGTGATTCACTCAGAGGTAGTGATTCACTTAGAGGGTAGTTATTTACACAGAGGGTGGTGATTCACTAAGAGATTAGTGATTCACTCAGAGCATAGGGAGTCACTCAGAGATTGGTGATACACTCAGAGCGTAGTGATTCACTCAGAGGGTGGTGATTCACTCAGAAGTTAGTGATTCACACAGAGGTTGGTGATTCACTCAGAGTGAAGTGTTTCACTCAGAGGGTAGTGATTCACTCAGAGGGTAGTGATTCACTCAGAGGATGATGATTCACTAAAAGGGTGGTGATTCACTCAGAGGATAGTGAGTCACTCAGAGGGTGGTGATCACTCAGAGCGTAGTGATTCACACAGACAGTGGTGATTCACTCAGAGGGTGGTGATTCATTGAGAGGATGGTGATTCACTAAGAGTGTGGTGATTCAATCAGAGGGTAGTGATTCACTCAGAGGGTAGTGATTTACTCGGAGTGTGGTGATTTACTCAGAGGGTAGTGATTTATTCGGAGGGTGGTGATTTACTCAGAGGGTAGTGATTCACTCAGAGGGTAGTGATTCTCTCAGAGGGTAGTGATTCACTCTGAGTGTAGTGATTCACTTAGATGGTGGTGATTCACTCAGAGTGTCATGATTTAATCAGAGGGTGGTAATTTACTCGGAGGGTGGTGATTTACTCACAGGGTAGTGATTCACTCAGAGGGTAGTGATTTACTCAGAGGGTAGTGATTCACTCAGAGGGTGGTGATTTACTCAGAGGGTAGTGATTCACTCAGAGGGTAGTGATTCACTCAGAGAGTAGTGATTTACTCAGAGGGTAGTGATTCACTCAGAGGGTAGTGATTTACTCGGAGTGTGGTGATTTGCTCAGAGGGCGGTGATTTACTCAGATGGTAGTGATTCACTCAGGGAGGATAGAGTTTTACTCAGAGTGAAAGTGATTTACTTGGAGTGTGGTGATTCACTAAGAGGGTAGTGAGTCACTCAGAGGGTGGTGATCACTCAGAGCATAGTGATTCACACAGACCGTAGTGATTCACTCAGAGGTTAGTGAGTCACTCACAGGGTGGTGATTCACTCAGAGCGTAGTGATTCACTCAGACCATCGTCATTCACTCAGAGGGTGGTGATTCATTCAGACGGTAGTGATTCGCTGAGGGTGGTGATTCACTCAGAGTGTGGTGATTCAATCAGAGGGTAGTGATTCACTCAGAGGGTGGTGATTCACTCAGAGGGTAGTGATTTACTCAGAGTGTAGTGATTTACTCAGAGGGCGGTGATTCACTCAGAGGTTAGTGATTCACTCAGAGGGTGGTGATTCTCTCAGAGGGTAGTGATTCACTCTGAGGGTAGTGATTCACTCAGAGGGTGGTGATTCACTCAGCGGGTAGTGATTCACTCAGAGGATAGTGAATCATTCAGAGGGTGGTGATTCACTCAGAGAGTGGTGAATCACTCAGAGGATGGTGATTCACTCAGAGGGTAGTGATTTACTCAGACGGTAGTCATTCACTCAGAGGCTGGTGATTCACTCAGAGGGTAGTGATTCACTCAGCGAATGGTGATTCACTCAGAGGGTAGTGATTCACTTAGAGGGTAGTTATTTACTCAGAGGGTGGTGATTCACTAAGTGATTAGTGATTCACTCAGATCGTAGTGAGTCACTCAGAGGGTGCTGATTCACTCAGAGCGTAGTGATTCACTCAGAGGGTAGTGATTCACACAGCGGATGGTGATTCACTCAGAGGGTAGTGATTCACTTAGAGGGTAGTTATTTACTCAGAGGATGGTGATTCACTAAGAGATTAGTGATTCACTCAGAGCGTAGTGAGTCACTCAGAGGGTGGTGATCACTCAGAGCGTAGTGATGCACACAGACAGTAGTGATTCACTCAGAGGGTGGTGATTCACTCAGAGGGTAGTGATTCAATCAGACGGTAGTGATTCACTCAGAGGTTGGTGATTCACTCAGAGGATGGTGATTCACTCAGAGTGTGGTGATTCAATCAGAGGGTAGTGATTAACTTAGAGGGTGGTGATTCACTCAGAGGGTAGTGATTTACTCGGAGGGTGGTGATTCACTCAGCGGGTAGTGATTTACTCACAGGGTAGTGATTCACTCACAGGGTAGTGATTCACTCAGAGGGTGGTGATTCACTCAGAGGGTGGTGATTCATTCAGAGGGTAGTGATTTACTCAGAGTGTGTTGATTCACTCAGAGGGTAGTGATTCACTCAGAGGTTAGTGATTTACTCGGAGGGTAGTGATTCACTCAGAGGGTAGTGATTTACTCGGAGTGTGGTTATTTAATCAGAGGGCGGTGATTTACTCAGAGGGTAGTGTTTCACTCAGGGAAAATAGCGATTTACGCCGAGAGTGGTGATTCACTCAGAGATTGGTGATTCACTCAGAGGGTAGTGATTCACTCAGAGGGTGGTGATTCACTCAGAAGTAAGTGATTCACACAGAGGTTGGTGATTCACTCATAGGGAAGTGATTCACTCAGAGGGTGGTGATTCACTCAGAGTGTAGTGATTCACTCAGAGGATGGTGATTCACTAAGAGGGTAGTGATTCACTCAGATGATAGTGAGTCACTCAGAGGGTAGTGATTCACTCAGAGGATAATGATTCACTAAAAGGGTGGTGATTCACTCAGAGGATAGTGAGTCACTCAGAGGGTGGTGATCACTCAGAGCGTAGTGATTCACTCTGAGTGTAGTGATTTACTCGGAGGGTGGTGATTTACTCAGAGGGTAGTGATTCACTCAGAGGGTAGTGATTCTCTCAGAGGGTAGTGATTCACTCTGAGTGTAGTGATTCACTTAGATGGTGGTGATTCACTCAGAGTGTCATGATTTAATCAGAGGGTGATATTTTACTCGGAGGGTGGTGATTTACTCAGAGGGTAGTGATTCACTCAGAGGGTAGTGATTCACTCAGAGAGTAGTGATTTACTCAGAGGGTAGTGATTCACTCAGAGGGTAGTGATTTACTCGGAGTGTGGTGATTTGCTCAGAGGGCGGTGATTTACTCAGATGGTAGTGATTCACTCAGGGAGGATAGAGTTTTACTCAGAGTGAAAGTGATTTACTTGGAGTGTGGTGATTCACTAAGAGGGTAGTGAGTCACTCAGAGGGTGGTGATCACTCAGAGCATAGTGATTCACACAGACCGTAGTGATTCACTCAGAGGGTAGTGAGTCACTCACAGGGTGGTGATTCACTCAGAGCGTAGTGATTCACTCAGACCATAGTCATTCACTCAGAGGGTGGTGATTCATTCAGACGGTAGTGATTCGCTGAGGGTGGTGATTCACTCAGAGTGTGGTGATTCAATCAGAGGGTAGTGATTCACTCAGAGGGTGGTGATTCACTCAGAGGGTAGTTATTTACTCAGAGTGTAGTGATTCACTCAGAGGGCGGTGATTCACTCAGAGGTTAGTGATTCACTCAGAGGGTGGTGATTCTCTCAGAGGGTAGTTATTCACTCTGAGGGTAGTGATTCACTCAGAGGGTGGTGATTCACTCAGCGGGTAGTGATTCACTCAGAGGATAGTGAATCATTCAGAGGGTGGTGATTCACACAGAGAGTGGTGAATCACTCAGAGGATGGTGATTCACTCAGAGGGTAGTGATTTACTCAGACGGTAGTGATTCACTCAGAGGGTGGTGATTCACTCAGAGGGTAGTGATTCACTCAGCGAATGGTGATTCACTCAGAGGGTAGTGATTCACTTAGAGGGTAGTTATTTACTCAGAGGGTGGTGATTCACTAAGAGATTAGTGATTCACTCAGATCGTAGTGAGTCACTCAGAGGGTGCTGATTCACTCAGAGCGTAGTGATTCACTCAGAATTTAGTGATTCACTCAGCGGATGGTGATTCACTCAGAGGGTAGTGATTCACTTAGAGGGTAGTTATTTACTGAGAGGATGGTGATTCACTCAGAGGATGGTGATTCACTCAGAGTGTGGTGATTCAATCAGAGGGTAGTGATTCACTTAGAGGGTGGTGATTCACTCAGAGGGTAGTGATTTACTTGGAGGGTGGTGATTCACTCAGCGGGTAGTGATTTACTCACAGGGTAGTGATTCACTCACAGGGTAGTGATTCACTCAGAGGGTGGTGATTCACTCAGAGGGTGGTGATTCATTCAGAGGGTAGTGATTTACTCAGAGTGTGTTGATTCACTCAGAGGGTAGTGATTCACTCAGAGGTTAGTGATTTACTCGGAGGGTAGTGATTCACTCAGAGGGTAGTGATTTACTCGGAGTGTGGTTATTTAATCAGAGGGCGGTGATTTACTCAGAGGGTAGTGTTTCACTCAGGGAGGATACGATTTACGCCGAGAGTGGTGATTCACTCAGAGATTGGTGATTCACTCAGAGGGTAGTGATTCACTCAGAGGGTGGTGATTCACTCAGAAGTAAGTGATTCACACAGAGGTTGGTGATTCACTCATAGGGAAGTGATTCACTCAGAGGGTGGTGATTCACTCAGAGTGTAGTGATTCACTCAGAGGATGGTGATTCACTAAGAGGGTAGTGATTCACTCAGAGGATAGTGAGTCACTCAGAGGGTGGTGATCACTCAGAGCGTAGTGATTCACACAGACAGTAGTGATTCACTCAGAGCGTTGTGATTCACTCAGAGGGTAGTGATTCACTCAGAGGGTGCTGATTCACTCAGAGGGTGGTGATTCATTCAGAGGGTAGTGATTTACTCAGAGGGTGCTGATTCACTCAGATGGTAATGAATCACTCAGAGGGTGGTGATACCCTGAGAGAGTAGTGATTCACTCAGAGGGTGGTGATTTACTCAGATGCTAGTGATTCACTCAGAGGGTAGTGATTCACTCAGAAGGTAGTGATTCACTCAGAGGGTAGTTATTCACTCTGAGGGTAGTGATTCACTCAGAGGGTGGTGATTCACTCAGCGGGTAGTGATTCACTCAGAGGATAGTGAATCATTCAGAGGGTGGTGATTCACACAGAGAGTGGTGAATCACTCAGAGGATGGTGATTCACTCAGAGGGTAGTGATTTACTCAGACGGTAGTGATTCACTCAGAGGGTGGTGATTCACTCAGAGGGTAGTGATTCACTCAGCGAATGGTGATTCACTCAGAGGGTAGTGATTCACTTAGAGGGTAGTTATTTACTCAGAGGGTGGTGATTCACTAAGAGATTAGTGATTCACTCAGATCGTAGTGAGTCACTCAGAGGGTGCTGATTCACTCAGAGCGTAGTGATTCACTCAGAATTTAGTGATTCACTCAGCGGATGGTGATTCACTCAGAGGGTAGTGATTCACTTAGAGGGTAGTTATTTACTGAGAGGATGGTGATTCACTCAGAGGATGGTGATTCACTCAGAGTGTGGTGATTCAATCAGAGGGTAGTGATTCACTTAGAGGGTGGTGATTCACTCAGAGGGTAGTGATTTACTTGGAGGGTGGTGATTCACTCAGCGGGTAGTGATTTACTCACAGGGTAGTGATTCACTCACAGGGTAGTGATTCACTCAGAGGGTGGTGATTCACTCAGAGGGTGGTGATTCATTCAGAGGGTAGTGATTTACTCAGAGTGTGTTGATTCACTCAGAGGGTAGTGATTCACTCAGAGGTTAGTGATTTACTCGGAGGGTAGTGATTCACTCAGAGGGTAGTGATTTACTCGGAGTGTGGTTATTTAATCAGAGGGCGGTGATTTACTCAGAGGGTAGTGTTTCACTCAGGGAGGATACGATTTACGCCGAGAGTGGTGATTCACTCAGAGATTGGTGATTCACTCAGAGGGTAGTGATTCACTCAGAGGGTGGTGATTCACTCAGAAGTAAGTGATTCACACAGAGGTTGGTGATTCACTCATAGGGAAGTGATTCACTCAGAGGGTGGTGATTCACTCAGAGTGTAGTGATTCACTCAGAGGATGGTGATTCACTAAGAGGGTAGTGATTCACTCAGAGGATAGTGAGTCACTCAGAGGGTGGTGATCACTCAGAGCGTAGTGATTCACACAGACAGTAGTGATTCACTCAGAGCGTTGTGATTCACTCAGAGGGTAGTGATTCACTCAGAGGGTGCTGATTCACTCAGAGGGTGGTGATTCATTCAGAGGGTAGTGATTTACTCAGAGGGTGCTGATTCACTCAGATGGTAATGAATCACTCAGAGGGTGGTGATACCCTGAGAGAGTAGTGATTCACTCAGAGGGTGGTGATTTACTCAGATGCTAGTGATTCACTCAGAGGGTAGTGATTCACTCAGAAGGTAGTGATTCACTCAGAGGGTAGTGCTTCACTGAGAGCGTGGTGATTTACTCAGAGGGTAGTGATTTACTCAGAGGGTAGTGATTCACTCAGAGGGTAGTCATTCTCTCAGATGGTGGTGATTCACTCAGAGGGTAGTGATTCACTCAGAGTGTAGTCATTTAGTCAGAGGGTAGTGATTCACTCAGAGGGTAGTGATTTACTCATAGTGTGGTGATTTAATCAGAGGGCGGTGATTTACTCAGACGGTAGTGATTCACTCAGGGAGGATAGCGATTTACTCAGAGAGTGGTGAGTCACTCAGAGATTGGTGATTCACTCAGAGGGTAGTGATTCACTCAGAGGGTGGTGATTCACTCAGAAGGTGGTGATTCATTCAGAGGGTAGTGATTTACTCAGAGGGTGCTGATTCACTCAGATGCTAGTGATTCACTCAGAGGGTGGTGATACACTCAGAGTGTAGTGCTTCACACAGAGGGTGGTGATTTACTCAGATGCTAGTGATTCACTCAGAGGGTAGTGATTCACTCAGAAGGTAGTGATTCACTCAGAGGGTCGTGCTTCACTGAGAGCGTGGTGATTTACTCAGAGGGTAGTGATTTACTCAGAGGGTGGTGATGCACTCAGCGGGTAGTGATTCACTCACAGGGTAGTGATTCACTCAGAGGGTGGTGATTCACTCAGAGGGTGGTGATTCATTCAGAGGGTAGTGATTTACTCAGAGTGTGTTGATTCACTCAGAGGGTAGTGATTCACTCAGAGGTTAGTGATTCACTCAGAGGTTAGTGATTTACTCGGAGGGTAGTGATTCACTCAGAGGGTAGTGATTTACTCGGTGTGTGGTTATTTAATCAGAGGGCGGTGATTTACTCAGAGGGTAGTGTTTCACTCAGGGAGGATAGCGATTTACGCCGAGAGTGGTGATTCACTCAGAGATTGGTGATTCACTCAGAGGGTAGTGATTCACTCAGAGGGTGGTGATTCACTCAGAAGTAAGTGATTCACACAGAGGTTGGTGATTCACTCAGAGGGTGGTGATTCACTCAGAGTGTAGTGATTCACTCAGAGGATGGTGATTCACTAAGAGGGTAGTGATTCACTCAGAGGATATTGAGTCACTCAGAGGGTGGTTATCACTCAGAGCGTAGTGATTCACACAGACAGTAGTGATTCACTCAGAGGGTTGTGATTCACTCAGAGAGTGGTGATTCACTCAGAGGATGGTGATTCACTCAGAGTGTGGTGATTCAATCAGAGGGTAGTGATTTACTCGGAGGGTGGTGATTCACTCAGCGGGTAGTGATTCACTCACAGGGTAGTGATTCACTCAGAGGGTAGTCATTTACTCAGAGGGTGGTGATTCACTCAGAGGTTAGTGATTTACTCGGAGTGTAGTGATTTAATCAAAGGGCGGTGATTTAATCAGAGGGTGGTGATTCACTCAGGGAGGATAGCGGTTTACTCAGAGAGTGGTGATTCACTCAGAGATTGGTGATTCACTCAGAGGGTAGTGATTCACTCAGAGGGTGCTGATTCACTCAGAGGGTGGTGATACATTCAGAGGGTAGTGATTTACTCAGAGGGTGCTGATTCACTCAGATGGTAATGAATCACTCAGAGGGTGGTGATACCCTCAGAGAGTAGTGATTCACTCAGAGGGTGATGATTTACTCAGATGCTAGTGATTCACTCAGAGGGTAGTGATTCACTCAGAAGGTAGTGATTCACTCAGAGGGTAGTGCTTCACTGAGAGCGTGGTGATTTACTCAGAGGGTAGTGATTTACTCAGAGGGTAGTGATTCACTCAGAGGGTAGTCATTCACTCAGATGGTGGTGATTCACTATGAGGGTAGTGATTCACTCAGAGTGTAGTCATTTAGTCAGATGGTAGTGATTCACTCAGAGGGTAGTGATTTACTCAGAGTGTGGTGATTTAATCAGAGGGCGGTGATTTACTCAGACGGTAGTGATTCACTCAGGGAGGATAGCGATTTACTCAGAGAGTGGTGATTCACTCAGAGATTGGTGATTCACTCAGAAGGTGGTGATTCATTCAGAGGGTAGTGATTTACTCAGAGGGTGCTGATTCACTCAGATGCTAGTGATTCACTCAGAGGGTAGTGATTCACTCAGAAGGTAGTGATTCACTCAGAGGGTCGTGCTTCACTGAGAGCGTGGTGATTTACTCAGAGGGTAGTGATTTACTCAGAGGGTGGTGATGCACTCAGCGGGTAGTGATTCACTCAGAGGATAGTGAATCATTCAGAGGGTGGTGATTCACTCAGAGGGTAGTGATTTACTCAGAGGGTCGTGATTCACTCAGAGGGTGGTGATTCACTCAGAGGGTAGTGATTCACTCAGAGGTTGTGATTCACTCAGAGGGTAGTGATTCACTTAGAGGGTAGTTATTTACTCAGAGGATGGTGATTCGCTAAGAGATTAGTGATTCACTCAGAGCATAATGATTCACTCAGTGAGTGGTGAATCAATCAGAGGGTGGTGATTCACTTAGAGAGTAGTCATTCATTCAGATGGTGGTGATTCAGTCAGAGGATAGTGATTCACTCAGAGGGTGGTGATTCATTCAGAGTGTAGTGATTCAATCAGAGGGTAGTGATTCACTTAGAGGGTGGTGATTCACTCAGAGGGTAGTGATTCACTCAGCGGGTAGTGATTTACTCACAGGGTAGTGATTCACTCACAGGGTAGTGATTCACTCAGAGGGTGGTGATTCACTCAGAGGGTGGTGATTCATTCAGAGGGTAGTGATTTACTCAGAGTGTGTTGATTCACTCAGAGGGTAGTGATTCACTCAGAGGGTGGTGATTTACTCAGTTGGTGGTGATTCACTAAGAGGGTGGTGATTCACTCAGAGGTTAGTGATTTACTCGGAGGGTAGTGATTCACTCAGAGGGTAGTGATTTACTCGGAGTGTGGTGATTCATTCAGAGGGTGGTGATTTACTCGGAGTGTGGTGATTTAATCAGAGGACGGTGATTTACTCAGAGGGTAGTGATTCACTCAGGGAGGATAGCGATTTACGCCGAGAGTGGTGATTCACTCAGAGATTGGTGATTCACTCAGAGGGTAGTGATTCACTCAGAGGGTGGTGATTCACTCAGAAGTTAGTGATTCACACAGAGGGTGGTGATTGACTCAGATGCTAGTGATTCACTCAGAGGGTAGTGATTCACTCAGAAGGTAGTGATTCACTCAGAGGGTCGTGCTTCACTGAGAGCGTGGTGATTTACTCAGAGGGTAGTGATTTACTCAGAGGGTGGTGATGCACTCAGCGGGTAGTGATTCACTCAGAGGATAGTGAATCATTCAGAGGGTGGTGATTCACTCAGAGGGTAGTGATTTACTCAGAGGGTCGTGATTCACTCAGAGGGTGGTGATTCACTCAGAGGGTAGTGATTCACTCAGAGGTTGTGATTCACTCAGAGGGTAGTGATTCACTTAGAGGGTAGTTATTTACTCAGAGGATGGTGATTCGCTAAGAGATTAGTGATTCACTCAGAGCATAATGATTCACTCAGTGAGTGGTGAATCAATCAGAGGGTGGTGATTCACTTAGAGGGTAGTCATTCATTCAGATGGTGGTGATTCAGTCAGAGGATAGTGATTCACTCAGAGGGTGGTGATTCATTCAGAGTGTAGTGATTCAATCAGAGGGTAGTGATTCACTTAGAGGGTGGTGATTCACTCAGAGGGTAGTGATTCACTCAGCGGGTAGTGATTTACTCACAGGGTAGTGATTCACTCACAGGGTAGTGATTCACTCAGAGGGTGGTGATTCACTCAGAGGGTGGTGATTCATTCAGAGGGTAGTGATTTACTCAGAGTGTGTTGATTCACTCAGAGGGTAGTGATTCACTCAGAGGGTGGTGATTTACTCAGTTGGTGGTGATTCACTAAGAGGGTGGTGATTCACTCAGAGGTTAGTGATTTACTCGGAGGGTAGTGATTCACTCAGAGGGTAGTGATTTACTCGGAGTGTGGTTATTTAATCAGAGGACGGTGATTTACTCAGAGGGTAGTGATTCACTCAGGGAGGATAGCGATTTACGCCGAGAGTGGTGATTCACTCAGAGATTGGTGATTCACTCAGAGGGTAGTGATTCACTCAGAGGGTGGTGATTCACTCAGAAGTTAGTGATTCACACAGAGGGTTGTGATTCACTCAGAGGGTCGTGCTTCACTGAGAGCGTGGTGATTTACTCAGAGGGTAGTGATTTACTCAGAGGGTGGTGATGCACTCAGCGGGTAGTGATTCACTCACAGGGTAGTGATTCACTCACAGGGTAGTGATTCACTCAGAGGTTAGTGATTTACTCGGAGGGTAGTGATTCACTCAGAGGGTGGTGATGCACTCAGCGGGTAGTGATTCACTCAGAGGGTAGTGCTTCACTGAGAGCGTGGTGATTTACTCAGAGGGTAGTGTTTCACTCAGGGAGGATAGCGATTTACGCCGAGAGTGGTGATTCACTCAGAGATTGGTGATTCACTCAGAGGGTAGTGATTCACTCAGAGGGTGGTGATTCACTCAGAAGTAAGTGATTCACACAGAGGTTGGTGATTCACTCAAAGGGTGGTGATTCACTCAGAGTGTAGTGATTCACTCAGAGGATGGTGATTCACTAAGAGGGTAGTGATTCACTCAGAGGATAGTGAGTCATTCAGAGGGTGGTTATCACTCAGAGCGTAGTGATTCACACAGACAGTAGTGATTCACTCAGAGGGTTGTGATTCACTCAGAGAGTGGTGATTCACTCAGAGGATGGTGATTCACTCAGAGTGTGGTGATTCAATCAGAGGGTAGTGATTTACTCGGAGGGTGGTGATTCACTCAGCGGGTAGTGATTCACTCACAGGGTAGTGATTCACTCAGAGGGTAGTCATTTACTCAGAGGGTAGTGATTCACTCAGAGGTTAGTGATTTACTCGGAGTGTAGTGATTTAATCAAAGGGCGGTGATTTAATCAGAGGGTGGTGATTCACTCAGGGAGGATAGTGGTTTACTCAGAGAGTGGTGATTCACTCAGAGATTGGTGATTCACTCAGAGGGTAGTGATTCACTCAGAGGGTGCTGATTCACTCAGAGGGTGGTGATTCATTCAGAGGGTAGTGATTTACTCAGAGGGTGCTGATTCACTCAGATGGTAATGAATCACTCAGAGGGTGGTGATACCCTCAGAGAGTAGTGATTCACTCAGAGGGTGATGATTTACTCAGATGCTAGTGATTCACTCAGAGGGTAGTGATTCACTCAGAAGGTAGTGATTCACTCAGAGGGTAGTGCTTCACTGAGAGCGTGGTGATTTACTCAGAGGGTAGTGATTCACTCAGAGGGTAGTCATTCACTCAGATGGTGGTGATTCACTCAGAGGGTAGTGATTCACTCAGAGTGTAGTCATTTAGTCAGATGGTAGTGATTCACTCAGAGGGTAGTGATTTACTCAGAGTGTAGTGATTTAATCAGAGGGCGGTGATTTACTCAGACGGTAGTGATTCACTCAGGGAGGATAGCGATTTACTCAGAGAGTGGTGAGTCACTCAGAGATTGGTGATTCACTCAGAGGGTAGTGATTCACTCAGAGGGTGGTGATTCACTCAGAAGGTTGTGATTCATTCAGAGGGTAGTGATTTACTCAGAGGGTGCTGATTCACTCAGATGCTAGTGATTCACTCAGAGGGTGGTGATACACTCAGAGAGTAGTGCTTCACACAGAGGGTGGTGATTGACTCAGATGCTAGTGATTCACTCAGAGGGTAGTGATTCACTCAGAAGGTAGTGATTCACTCAGAGGGTCGTGCTTCACTGAGAGCGTGGTGATTTACTCAGAGGGTAGTGATTTACTCAGAGGGTGGTGATGCACTCAGCGGGTAGTGATTCACTCAGAGGATAGTGAATCATTCAGAGGGTGGTGATTCACTCAGAGGGTAGTGATTTACTCAGAGGGTCGTGATTCACTCAGAGGGTGGTGATTCACTCAGAGGGTAGTGATTCACTCAGAGGTTGTGATTCACTCAGAGGGTAGTGATTCACTTAGAGGGTAGTTATTTACTCAGAGGATGGTGATTCGCTAAGAGATTAGTGATTCACTCAGAGCATAATGATTTACTCAGTGAGTGGTGAATCAATCAGAGGGTGGTGATTCACTTAGAGGGTAGTCATTCATTCAGATGGTGGTGATTCACTCAGAGGGTAGTGATTCACTCAGAGGGTGGTGATTCATTCAGAGTGTAGTGATTCAATCAGAGGGTAGTGATTCACTTAGAGGGTGGTGATTCACTCAGAGGGTAGTGATTCACTCAGCGGGTAGTGATTTACTCACATGGTAGTGATTCACTCACAGGGTAGTGATTCACTCAGAGGGTGGTGATTCACTCAGAGGGTGGTGATTCATTCAGAGGGTAGTGATTTACTCAGAGTGTGTTGATTCACTCAGAGGGTAGTGATTCACTCAGAGGGTGGTGATTTACTCAGTTGGTGGTGATTCACTAAGAGGGTGGTGATTCACTCAGAGGTTAGTGGTTTACTCGGAGGGTAGTGATTCACTCAGAGGGTAGTGATTTACTCGGAGTGTGGTTATTTAATCAGAGGACGGTGATTTACTCAGAGGGTAGTGATTCACTCAGGGAGGATAGCGATTTACGCCGAGAGTGGTGATTCACTCAGAGATTGGTAATTTCACTCAGAGGGTAGTGATTCACTCAGAGGGTGGTGATTCACTCAGAAATTAGTGATTCACACAGAGGTTGGTGATTCACTCAGAGGGAAGTGATTCACTCAGAGGGTGGTGATTCACTCAGAGTGTAGTGATTCACTCAGAGGATGGTGATTCACTAAGAGGGTCGTGATTCACTCAGAGGTTAGTGAGTCACTCAGAGGGTGGTGATCATTCAGAGCGTAGTGATTCACACAGACAGTAGTGATTCACTCAGAGGGTTGTGATTCACTCAGAGGGTGGTGATTCACTCAGAGGATGGTGATTCACTCAGAGTGTGGTGATTCAATCAGAGGGTAGTGATTTACTCGGAGGGTGGTGATTCACTCAGAGGGCGGTGATTCACTCAGAGGTTAGTGATTCACTCAGAGGGTGGTGATTCTCTCAGAGGGTAGTGATTCACTCTGAGGGTAGTGATTCACTCAGAAGGTGGTGATTCACTCAGAGTGTCATGATTTACTCAGAGGGTGGTGATTCACTCAGAGGGTAGTGATTCACTCAGAGGGTGGTGATGCACTCAGCGGGTAGTGATTCACTCAGAGGATAGTGAATCATTCAGAGGGTGGTGATTCACTCAGAGGGTAGTGATTTACTCAGAGGGTCGTGATTCACTCAGAGGGTGGTGATTCACTCCGAGGGTAGTGATTCACTCAGAGGGTAGTGTTTCACTCAGGGGGTAGTGATTCACTTAGATGGTAGTTATTTGCTCAGAGGATGGTGATTCACTAAGAGATTAGTGATTCAGTCAGAGCATAGTGATTCACTCTGAGTGGTGAATCAATCAGAGGGTGGTGATTCACTCAGAGGGTAGTCATTCACTCAGATGGTGGTGATTCACTCAGAGGGTAGTGATTCACTCAGAGTGTAGTCATTTAGTCAGAGGGTAGTGATTCACTCAGAGGTTAGTGATTCACTCAGAGGGTGGTGATGCACTCAGCGGGTAGTGATTCACTCAGAGGATAGTGAATCATTCAGAGGGTGGTGATTCACTCAGAGGGTAGTGATTTACTCAGATGCTAGTGATTCACTCAGAGGGTAGTGCTTCACTGAGAGCGTGGTGATTTACTCAGAGGGTAGTGATTTACTCAGAGGGTAGTGATTTACTCAGAGGGTAGTGATTCACTCAGAGGGTAGTGATTCTCTCAGAGGGTGGTGATTCACTCAGAGGGTAGTGATTCAATCAGACGGTAGTGATTCACTCAGAGGGTGGTGATTCACTCAGATGGTAATGAATCACTCAGAGGGTGGTGATACCCTCAGAGAGTAGTGATTCACTCAGAGGGTGGTGATTTACTCAGATGCTAGTGATTCACTCAGAGGGTAGTGATTCACTCAGAAGGTAGTGATTCACTCAGAGGGTAGTGCTTCACTGAGAGCGTGGTGATTTACTCAGAGGGTAGTGATTTACTCAGAGGGTAGTGATTCACTCAGAGGGTAGTCATTCACTCAGATGGTGGTGATTCACTCAGAGGCTAGTGATTCACTCAGAGTGTAGTCATTTAGTCAGAGGGTAGTGATTCACTCAGAGGGTAGTGATTTACTCATAGTGTGGTGATTTAATCAGAGGGCGGTGATTTACTCAGACGGTAGATTCACTCAGGGAGGATAGCGATTTACTCAGAGAGTGGTGAGTCACTCAGAGATTGGTGATTCACTCAGAGGGTAGTGATTCACTCAGAGGGTGGTGATTCACTCAGAAGGTGGTGATTCATTCAGAGGGTAGTGATTTACTCAGAGGGTGCTGATTCACTCAGATGGTAGTGATTCACTCAGAGGGTGGTGATACACTCAGAGTGTAGTGCTTCACACAGAGGGTGGTGATTTACTCAGATGCTAGTGATTCACTCAGAGGGTAGTGATTCACTCAGAAGGTAGTGATTCACTCAGAGGGTCGTGCTTCACTGAGAGCGTGGTGATTTACTCAGAGGGTAGTGATTTACTCAGAGGTTGGTGATGCACTCAGCGGGTAGTGATTCACTCACAGGGTAGTGATTCACTCACAGGGTAGTGATTCACTCAGAGGGTGGTGATTCACTCAGAGGGTGGTGATTCATTCAGAGGGTAGTGATTTACTCAGAGTGTGTTGATTCACTCAGAGGGTAGTGATTCACTCAGAGGTTAGTGATTTACTCGGATGGTAGTGATTCACTCAGAGGGTAGTGATTTACTCGGAGTGTGGTTATTTAATCAGAGGGCGGTGATTTACTCATAGGGTAGTGTTTCACTCAGGGAGGATAGCGATTTACGCCGAGAGTGGTGATTCACTCAGAGATTGGTGATTCACTCAGAGGGTAGTGATTCACTCAGAGGGTGGTGATTCACTCAGAAGTAAGTGATTCACACAGAGGTTGGTGATTCACTCAGAGGGAAGTGATTCACTCAGAGGGTGGTGATTCACTCAGAGGATGGTGATTCACTAAGAGGGTAGTGATTCACTCAGAGGATAGTGAGTCACTCAGAGGGTGGTTATCACTCAGAGCGTAGTGATTCACACAGACAGTAGTGATTCACTCAGAGGGTTGTGATTCACTCAGAGAGTGGTGATTCACTCAGAGGATGGTGATTCACTCAGAGTGTGGTGATTCAATCAGAGGGTAGTGATTTACTCGGAGGGTGGTGATTCACTCAGCGGGTAGTGATTCACTCACAGGGTAGTGATTCACTCAGAGGGTAGTCATTTACTCAGAGGGTAGTGATTCACTCAGAGGTTAGTGATTTACTCGGAGTGTAGTGATTTAATCAGAGGGCGGTGATTTAATCAGAGGGTGGTGATTCACTCAGGGAGGATAGCGGTTTAATCAGAGAGTGGTGATTCACTCAGAGATTGGTGATTCACTCAGAGGGTGGTGATTCACTCAGAGGGTAGTGATTCACTCAGAGGGTGCTGATTCACTCAGAGGGTGGTGATTCATTCAGAGGGTAGTGATTTACTCAGAGGGTTCTGATTCACTCAGATGGTAATGAATCACTCAGAGGGTGGTGATACCCTCAGAGAGTAGTGATTCACTCAGAGGGTGGTGATTTACTCAGATGCTAGTGATTCACTCAGAGGGTAGTGATTCACTCAGAAGGTAGTGATTCACTCAGAGGGTAGTGCTTCACTGAGAGCGTGGTGATTTACTCAGAGGGTAGTGATTTACTCAGAGGGTAGTGATTCACTCAGAGGGTAGTCATTCACTCAGATGGTGGTGATTCACTCAGCGGGTAGTGATTCACTCACAGGGTAGTGATTCACTCACAGGGTGGTGATTCACTCAGAGGGTGGTGATTCACTCAGAGTGTAGTGATTCAATCAGAGGGTAGTGATTCACTTAGAGGGTGGTGATTCACTCAGAGGGTAGTGATTCACTCAGAGGGTGGTGATTTACTCGGAGGGTGGTGATTCACTCAGCGGGTAGTGTTTCACTCACAGGGTAGTGATTCACTCACAGGGTGCTGATTCACTCAGAGTGTGTTGATTCACTCAGAGGGTAGTGATTCACTCAGAGGGTGGTGATTCACTCAGTTGGTGGTGATTCACTAAGAGGGTAGTGATTCACTCAGAGGTTAGTGATTTACTCGGAGGGTAGTGATTCACTCAGAGGATAGTGATTTACTCGGAGTGTGGTGATTTAATCAGAGGGCGGTGATTTACTCAGAGGGTAGTGATTCACTCAGTGAGTATAGCGATTTACTCCGAGAGTGGTGATTCACTCAGAGGGTAGTGATTCACTCAGAGGGTGGTGAATCACTCAGAAGTTAGTGATTCACACAGAGGTTGGTGATTCACTCAGAGGGTAGTGATTTACTCTGATGGTAGTGATTCACTCAGCGGGTAGTGATTCACTCACAGGGTAGTGATTCGCTCAGAGGGTAGTCATTTACTCAGAGGGTAGTGATTCAATCAGAGGGTAGTGATTTACTCAGAGTGTGGTGATTTAATCAGAGGGCGGTGATTCACTCTGAGGGTAGTGATTTACTCGGAGGGAAGTGATTTACTCGGAGTGTGGTGATTTGCTCAGAGGGTGGTGATTTACTCAGAGTGTAGTGATTCACTCAGAGGGCGGTGATTCACTCAGAGGTTAGTGATTCACTCAGAGGGTGGTGATTCTCTAAGAGGGTAGTGATTCACACTGAGGGTAGTGATTCACTCAGAGGTTAGTGATTCACTCAGAGGGTGGTGATTCTCTCAGAGGGTAGTGATTCACACTGAGGGTAGTGATTCACTCAGAGGATAGTGAATCACTCAGAGGGTAGTGATTTACTCAGAGGGTAGTGATTTACTCAGAGTGTGCTGATTTAATCAGAGGGCGGTGATTCAATCTGAGGGTAGTGATTTACTCGGAGGGAAGTGATTTACTCGGAGTGTGGTGATTTGCTCAGAGGGTGGTGATTTACTCAGAGTGTAGTGATTCACTCAGAGGGCGGTGATTCACTCAGAGGTTAGTGATTCACTCAGAGGGTGGTGATTCTCTAAGAGGGTAGTGATTCACACTGAGGGTAGTGATTCACTCAGAGGATAGTGAATCATTCAGAGGGTGGTGATTCACTCAGAGAGTGGTGAATCACTCAGAGGGTTGTGATTCACTCAGAGGGTAGTGATTTACTCGGAGGGTAGTGATTCACTCAGAGGGTGGTGATTCACTCAGAGGGTAGTGATTCACTCAGAGGGTAGTGATTCACTCAGCGGATGGTGATTTACTCAGAGGGTAGTGATTCACTTAGAGGGTAGTTATTTACTCAGAGGGTGGTGATTCACTAAGAGATTAGTGATTCACTCAGAGCGTAGTGAGTCACTCAGAGGGTGCTGATTCACTCAGAGCGTAGTGATTCACTCAGAGGGTAGTGATTCACTCAGCGGATGGTGATTCACTCAGAGGGTAGTGATTCACTTAGAGGGTAGTTATTTACTCAGAGGGTGGTGATTCACTAAGAGATTAGTGATTCACTCAGAGCGTATTGAGTCACTCAGAAGGTGGTGATCACTCAGAGCGTAGTGATGCACACAGACAGTAGTGATTCACTCAGAGGGTGGTGATTCACTCAGAGGGTAGTGATTCAATCAGACGGTAGTGATTCACTCAGAGGGTGGTGATTCACTCAGAGGATGGTGATTCACTCAGAGTGTGGTGATTCAATCAGAGGGTAGTGATTCACTTAGAGGGTGGTGATTTACTCAGTTGGTGGTGATTCACTAAGAGGGTAGTGATTCACTCAGAGGTTAGTGATTTACTCGGAGGGTAGTGATTCACTCAGAGGGTAGTGATTTACTCGGAGTGTGGTGATTCACTCAGAAGTTAGTGATTCACACAGAGGTTGGTGATTCACTCAGAGGGTGGTGATTCACTCAGAGTGTAGTGATTCACTCAGAGGATGGTGATTCACTAAGAGGGTAGTGATTCACTCAGAGGGTAGTCATTTACTCAGAGGGTAGTGATTCACTCAGAGGTTAGTGATTCACTCAGGGAGGATAGCGATTTACTCAGAGAGTGGTGATTCACTCAGAGATTGGTGATTCACTCAGAGGGTAGTGATTCACTCAGAGGGTGGTGATTCACTCAGAGGCTAGTGACTTACTCGGAGGGTGGTGATTCACTCAGCGGGTAGTGATTCACTCACAGGGTATTGATTCAGTCACAGGGTGCTGATTCACTCAGAGTGTGTTGATTCACTCAGAGGGTAGTGATTCACTCAGAGGGTGGTGCTTTACTCAGTTGGTGATGATTCACTAAGAGGGTAGTGATTCACTCAGAGGTTAGTGATTTACTCGGAGGGTAGTGATTCACTCAGAGGATAGTGTTTTACTCGGAGTGTGGTGATTTAATCAGAGGGCGGGCATTTACTCAGAGGGTAGTGATTCACTCAGGGACGATAGCGATTTACTCCGAGAGTGGTGATTCACTCAGAGGGTAGTGATTCACTCAGAGGGTGGTGATTCACTCAGAAGTTAGTGATTCACACAGAGGTTGGTGATTCACTCAGAGGGAAGTGATTTACTCAGACGGTAGTGATTCACTCAGAGGGTGGTGATTCACTAAGAGGGTAGTGATTCACTCAGAGGATAGTGAGTCACTCAGAGGGTAGTGATCACTCAGAGCGTAGTGATTCACACAGACAGTAGTGATTCACTCAGAGGGTGGTGATTCACTCAGAGGGTGGTATTTCACTCTGATGGTAGTGATTCACTCAGCGGGTAGTGATTCACTCACAGGGTAGTGATTTACTCGGAGGGTAATGATTCACTCAGAGGGTAGTGATTTACTCGGAGTGTGGTGATTTACTCAGAAGTTAGTGATTCACTCAGAGGGTGGTGACTCACTCAGAGTGTAGTGATTCACTCAGAGGATGGTGATTCACTAAGAGGGTAGTG
Organism: Pristiophorus japonicus; assembly: GCF_044704955.1. Classification (NCBI taxonomy): domain Eukaryota; kingdom Metazoa; phylum Chordata; class Chondrichthyes; family Pristiophoridae; genus Pristiophorus; species Pristiophorus japonicus. The sequence goes on from NC_091990.1 coordinate 73,537,723, forward strand.
ATTCACTCAGAGGATAGTGAGTCACTCAGAGGGTGGTGATCACTCAGAGCGTAGTGATTCACACAGACAGTAGTGATTCACTCAGAGGGTGGTGATTCACTCAGAGGGTGGTGATTCACTCAGAGGGTAGTCATTTACTCAGAGGGTAGTGATTCACTCAGAGGTTAGTGATTCACTCAGGGAGGATAGCGATTTACTCAGAGAGTGGTGATTCACTCAGAGATTGGTGATTCACTCAGAGCGTAGTGATTCACTCAGAGGGTGGTGATTCACTCAGAGGCTAGTGACTTACTCGGAGGGTGGTGATTCACTCAGAGGGTAGTGATTCACTCAGAGGGTGGTGATTTACTCAGTTGGTGATGATTCACTAAGAGGGTAGTGATTCACTCAGAGGTTAGTGATTTACTCGGAGGGTAGTGATTCACTCAGGGTGGATAGCGATTTACTCCGAGAGTGGTGATTCACTCAGAGGGTAGTGATTCACTCAGAGGGTGGTGATTCACTCAGAAGTTACTGATTCACACAGAGGTTGGTGATTCACTCAGAGGGAAGTGATTTACTCGGAGGGTAGTGATTCACTCAGACGGTAGTGATTCACTCAGACGGTAGTGATTCACTCAGAGGGTGGTGATTCACTAAGAGGGTAGTGATTCACTCAGAGGATAGTGAGTCACTCAGAGGGTGGTGATCACTTAGAGCGTAGTGATTCACACAGACAGTAGTGATTCACTCAGAGGGTGGTGATTCAATCAGAGGGTAGTGATTTACTCTGAGGGTAGTGATTCACTCAGCGGGTAGTGATTCACTCACAGGGTAGTGATTCAATCAGAGGGTAGTGATTTACTCAGAGTGTGGTGATTTAATCAGAGGGCGGTGATTCACTCTGAGGGTAGTGATTTACTCGGAGGGAAGTGATTTACTCGGAGTGTGGTGATTTGCTCAGAGGGCGGTGATTCACTCAGAGGTTAGTGATTCACTCAGAGGGTGGTGATTCTCTAAGAGGGTAGTGATTCACACTGAGGGTAGTGATTCACTCAGAGGATAGTGAATCATTCAGAGGGTGGTGATTCACTCAGAGAGTGGTGATTCACTCAGCGGATGGTGATTCACACAAAGGGTAGTGATTCACTTAGAGGGTAGTTATTTACTCAGAGGGTGGTGATTCACTAAGAGATTAGTGATTCACTCAGAGCGTAGTGAGTCACTCGGAGGGTGCTGATTCACTCAGAGCGTAGTGATTCACTCAGAGGGTAGTGATTTACTCAGAGGGTAGTGATTCACTCAGAGGGTGGTGATTCACTCAGAGGGTGGTGATTCACTCAGAGGGTAGTGATTCACTCAGCGGATGGTGATTCACACAAAGGGTAGTGATTCACTTAGAGGGTAGTTATTTACTCAGAGGGTGGTGATTCACTAAGAGATTAGTGATTCACTCAGAGCGTAGTGAGTCACTCGGAGGGTGCTGATTCACTCAGAGCGTAGTGATTCACTCAGAGGGTAGTGATTCACTCAGCGGATGGTGATTCACTCAGAGGGTAGTGATTCACTTAGAGGGTAGTTATTTACTCAGAGGGTGGTGATTCACGAAAAGATTATTGATTCACTCAGAGGGTGGTGATCACTCAGAGCGTAGTGATGCACACAAACAGTAGTGATTCACTCAGAGGGTGGTGATTCACTCAGAGGGTAGTGATTCAATCAGACGGTAGTGATTCACTCAGAGGGTGGTAATTCACTCAGAGGATGGTGATTCACTCAGAGTGTGGTGATTCAATCAGAGGGTAGTGATTCACTCAGAGAGTGGTGATTCACTCAGAGCGTTGTGATTTACTCACAGGGTAGTGATTCACTCACAGGGTGCTGATTCACTCAGAGTGTGTTGATTCACTCAGAGGGTAGTTATTCACTCAGAGGGTGGTGATTTACTCAGTTGGTGGTGATTCACTAAGAGGGTAGTGATTCACTCAGAGGTTAGGGATTTACTCCGAGGGTAGTGATTCACTCAGAGGATAGTGATTTACTCGGAGTGTAGTTATTTAATCAGAGGGCGGTGATTTACTCAGAGGGTAGTGATTCACTCAGGGAGGATAGCGATTTACTCCGAGAGTGGTGATTCACTCAGAGATTGGTGATTCACTCAGAGGGTAGTGATTCACACAGACAGTGGTGATTCACTCAGAGGGTGGTGATTCACTCAGAGGGTGGTGATTCACTCAGAGGATGGTGATTCACTCAGAGTGTGGTGATTCAATCAGAGGGTAGTCATTTACTCGGAGGGTGGTGATTCACTCAGCGGGTAGTGATTCACTCACAGGGTAGTGATTCACTCAGAGGGTAGTCATTTACTCAGATGGTAGTGATTCACTCAGAGGTTACTGATTTACTCGGAGTGTGGTGATTTAATCAGAGGGCGGTGATTTAATCAGAGGGTACTGATTCCCTCAGGGAGTATAGCGATTTACTCAGAGAGTGGTGATTCACTCAGAGATTGGTGATTCACTCAGAGGGTAGTGATTCACTCAGAGGGTGGTGATTCACTCAGAGGGTGGTGATTCATTCAGAGGGTAGTGATTTACTCAGAAGGTGCTGATTCACTCAGATGGTAGTGATTCACTCAGAGGGTGTTGATACACTCAGAGAGTAGTGATTCACTCAGAAGGTGGTGATTTACTCAGATGCTCGTGATTCACTCAAAGGGTAGTGATTCACTCAGAAGGTAGTGATTCACTCAGAGGGTAGTGCTTCACCGAGAGCGTGGTGATTTACTCAGAGGTTAGTGATTTACTCAGAGGGTAGTGATTCACTCAGAGGGTAGTGATTCACTCAGATGGTAGTCATTCACTCAGATGGTGGTGATTCACTCAGAAGGTAGTGATTCACTCAGAGTGTAGTCATTTACTCAGAGGTTAGTGATTCACTCAGAGGGTAGTGATTTACTCAGGGAGGATAGCGATCTACTCAGAGAGTGGTGATTCACTCAGAGATTGGTGATTGACTCAGAGGGTAGTGATTCACTCAGAGTGTGGTGATTCACTCAGAGGGTGGTGATTCAGTCAGAGGGTAGTGATTTACTCAGAGGGTGCTGATTCACTCAGATGGTAGTGATTCACTCAGAGGGTGGTGATACACTCAGAGAGTAGTGATTCACTCAGAGGTTGGTGATTTACTCAGATGCTAGTGATTCACTCAGAGGGTAGTGATTCACTCAGAAGGTAGTGATTCACTCAGAGTGTAGTGCTTCACTGAGAGCGTGGTGATTTACTCAGAGGGTAGTGATTCACTCAGAGGGTAGTGATTCACTCAGAGGGTGCTGATTCACTAAGAGATTAGTGATTCACTCAGAGCGTAGTGAGTCACTCAGAGGGTGCTGATTCAATCAGAGCGTAGTGATTCACTCAGAGGGTAGTGATTCACTCAGCGGATGGTGATTCACTCAGAGCGTAGTGAGTCACTCAGAGGGTGGTGATCACTCAGAGCGTAGTGATGCACACAAACAGTAGTGATTCACTCAGAGGGTGGTGATTCACTCAGAGGGTAGTGATTCACTCAGACGGTAGTGATTCACTCAGAGGGTGGTAATTCACTCAGAGGATGGTGATTCACAGAGTGTGATGATTCAATCAGAGGGTAGTGATTCACTCAGAGGGTGGTGATTCACTCAGAGGCTAGTGATTTACTCGGAGGGTGGTGATTCACTCAGAGGTTAGTGATTTACTCGGAGGGTAGTGATTCACTCAGAGGGTAGTGATTTACTCGGACTGTGGTTATTTAATCAGAGGGCGGTGATTTACTCAGAGGGTAGTGATTCAATCAGGGAGCATAGCGATTTACTCCGAGAGTGGTGATTCACTCAGAGATTGGTGATTCACTCAGAGGGTAGTGATTCACTCAGAGGGTGGTGATTCACTCAGAGGGTGGTATTTCACTCAGAGGGTAGTGATTCACTCAGACGGTGGTGATTCACTCAGAGGGTAGTGATTCACTCACAGGGTAGTGATTTACTCGGAGGGTAGTGATTCACTCAGAGGGTAGTGATTTACTCGGAGTGTGGTGATTCACTCAGAAGTTAGTGATTCACACAGAGGTTGGTGATTCACTCAGAGGGAAGTGATTCACTCAGAGGGTGGTGATTCACTCAGAGTGTAGTGATTCACTCAGAGGATGGTGATTCACTAAGAGGGTAGTGATTCACTCAGAGGATAGTGAGTCACTCAGAGGGTGATGATCACTCAGAGCGTAGTGATTCACACAGACAGTAGTGATTCACTCAGAGGGTGGTGATTCACTCAGAGGGTGGTGATTCACTCAGAGGGTAGTCATTTACTCAGAGGGTAGTGATTCACTCAGAGGTTAGTGATTCACTCAGGGAGGATAGCGATTTACTCAGAGAGTGGTGATTCACTCAGAGATTGGTGATTCACTCAGAGGGTAGTGATTCACTCAGAGGGTCGTGATTCATTCAGAGGCTAGTGACTTACTCGGAGGGTGGTGATTCACTCAGCGGGTAGTGATTCACTCACAGGGTATTGATTCAGTCACAGGGTGCTGATTCACTCAGAGTGTGTTGATTCACTCAGAGGGTAGTGATTCACTCAGAGGGTGGTGATCCACTCAGAAGTTACTGATTCACACAGAGGTTGGTGATTCACTCAGAGGGAAGTGATTTACTCGGAGGGTAGTGATTCACTCAGACGGTAGTGATTCACTCAGACGGTAGTGATTCACTCAGAGGGTGGTGATTCACTAAGAGGGTAGTGATTCACTCAGAGGATAGTGAGTCACTCAGAGGGTGGTGATCACTCAGAGCGTAGTGATTCACACAGACAGTAGTGATTCACTCAGAGGGTGGTGATTCACTCAGCGGGTGGTGATCACTCAGAGCTTAGTGATTCACACAGACAGTAGTGATTCACTCAGAGGGTGGTGATTCACTCAGAGGGTGGTGATTCACTCAGAGGGTAGTCATTTACTCAGAGGGTAGTGATTCACTCAGAGGATAGTGAGTCACTCAGAGGGTGGTGATCACTCAGAGCGTAGTGATTCACACAGACAGTAGTGATTCACTCAGAGGGTAGTGATTCACTCAGAGGGTGGTATTTCACTCAGAGGATGGTGATTCTCTCAGAGTGTGGTGATTCATTCAGAGGGTAGTGATTTACTCTGATGGTAGTGATTCACTCAGCCGGTAGTGATTCACTCACAGGGTAGTGATTTACTCGGAGGGTAGTGATTCACTCAGAGGGTAGTGATTTACTCGGAGTGTGGTGATTCACTCAGAAGTTAGTGATTCACACAGAGGTTGGTGATTCACTCAGAGGGAAGTGATTCACTCAGAGGGTGGTGATTCACTCAGAGTGTAGTGATTCACTCAGAGGATGGTGATTCACTAAGAGGGTAGTGATTCACTCAGAGGATAGTGAGTCACTCAGAGGGTGGTGATCACTCAGAGCGTAGTGATTCACACAGACAGTAGTGATTCACTCAGAGGGTGGTGATTCACTCAGAGGGTGGTGATTCACTCAGAGGGTAGTCATTTACTCAGAGGGTAGTGATTCACTCAGACGTTAGTGATTCACTCAGGGAGGATAGCGATTTACTCAGAGAGTGGTGATTCACTCAGAGATTGGTGATTCACTCAGAGGGTAGTGATTCACTCAGAGGGTGGTGATTCACTCAGAGGCTAGTGACTTACTCGGAGGGTGGTGATTCACTCAGCGGGTAGTGATTCACTCACAGGGTATTGTTTCAGTCACAGGGTGCTGATTCACTCAGAGTGTGTTGATTCACTCAGGTAGTGATTCACTCAGAGGGTGGTGATTTACTCAGTTGGTGATGATTCACTAAGAGGGTAGTGATTCACTCAGAGGTTAGTGATTTACTCGGAGGGTAGTGATTCACTCAGAGGATAGTGATTTACTCGGAGTGTGGTGATTTAATCAGAGGGCGGTGATTTACTCAGAGGGTAGTGATTCACTCAGGGAGGATAGCGATTTACTCCGAGAGTGGTGATTCACTCAGAGGGTAGTGATTCACTCAGAGGGTGGTGATTCACTCAGAAGTTAGTGATTCACACAGACAGTAGTGATTCACTCAGAGGGTGGTGATTCACTCAGAGGGTAGTGATTCACTCAGAGGGTGGTGATTCACTCAGAAGTTACTGATTCACTCAGAGGGTGGTGATTCACTAAGAGGGAAGTGATTTACTCGGAGGGTAGTGATACACTCAGACGGTAGTGAATCACTCAGACGGTAGTGATTCACTCAGAGGGTGGTGATTCACTAAGAGGGTAGTGATTCACTCAGAGGATAGTGAGTCACTCAGAGGGTGGTGATCACTCAGAGCGTAGTGATTCACACAGACAGTAGTGATTCACTCAGAGGGTGGTGATTCACTCAGCGGGTGGTGATCACTCAGAGCGTAGTGATTCACACAGACAGTAGTGATTCACTCAGAGGGTGGTGATTCACTCAGAGGGTGGTGATTCACTCAGAGGGTAGTCATTTACTCAGAGGGTAGTGATTCACTCAGAGGTTACTGATTCACTCAGGGAGGATAGCGATTTACTCAGAGAGTGGTGATTCACTCAGAGATTGGTGATTCACTCAGAGGGTAGTGATTCACTCAGAGGGTGGTGATTCACTCAGAGGCTAGTGACTTACTCGGAGGGTGGTGATTCACTCAGCGGGTAGTGATTCACTCACAGGGTATTGATTCAGTCACAGGGTGTTGATTCACTCAGACGGTAGTGGTTCACTCAGAGGGTAGTGATTCACTAAGAGGGTAGTGATTCACTAAGAGGATAGTGAGTCACTCAGAGGGTGGTGATCACTCAGAGCGTAGTGATTCACACAGACAGTAGTGATTCACTCAGAGGGTGGTGATTCACTCAGAAGTTGGTGATTCACACAGAGGTTGGTGATTCACTCAGAGGGAAGTGATTTACTCAGAGGGTAGTGATTCACTCAGACGGTAGTGATTCACTCAGACGGTAGTGATTCACTCAGAGGGTGGTGATTCACTAAGAGGGTAGTGATTCACTCAGAGGATAGTGAGTCACTCAGAGGGTGGTGATCACTCAGATCATAGTGATTCACACAGACAGTAGTGATTCACTCAGAGGGTGGTGATTCACTCAGAGGGTGGTATTTCACTCAGAGGATGGTGATTCTCTCAGAGTGTGGTGATTCAATCAGAGGGTAGTGATTTACTCTGATGGTAGTGATTCACTCAGCGGGTAGTGATTCACTCACAGGGTAGTGATTTACTCGGAGGGTAGTGATTCACTCAGAGGGTAGTGATTTACTCGGAGTGTGGTGATTCACTCAGAAGTTAGTGATTCACACAGAGGTTGGTGATTCACTCAGAGGGAAGTGATTCACTCAGAGGATGGTGATTCACTAAGAGGGTAGTGATTCACTCAGAGGATAGTGAGTCACTCAGAGGGTGGTGATCACTCAGAGCGTAGTGATTCACACAGACAGTAGTGATTCACTCAGAGGGTGGTGATTCACTCAGAGGGTGGTGATTCACTCAGAGGGTAGTCATTTACTCAGAGGGTAGTGATTCACTCAGAGGTTAGTGATTCACTCAGGGAGGACAGCGATTTACTCAGAGAGTGGTGATTCACTCAGAGATTAGTGATTCACTCAGAGGGTAGTGATTCACTCAGAGGGTGGTGATTCACTCAGAGGCTAGTGACTTACTCGGAGGGTGGTGATTCACTCAGCGGGTAGTGATTCACTCACAGGGTATTGATTCAGTCACAGGGTGCTGATTCACTCAGAGTGTGTTGATTCACTCAGAGGGTAGTGATTCACTCACAGGGTATTGATTCAGTCACAGGGTTCTGATTCACTCAGAGTGTGTTGATTCACTCAGAGGGTAGTGATTCACTCAGAGAGTGGTGATTCACTCAGAAGTTACTGATTCACACAGAGGTTGGTGATTCACTCAGAGGGAAGTGATTTACTCGGAGGGTAGTGATTCACTCAGACGGTAGTGATTCACTCAGACGGTAGTGATTCACTCAGAGGGTGGTGATTCACTAAGAGGGTAGTGATTCACTCAGAGGATAGTGAGTCACTCAGAGGGTGGTGATCACTCAGAGCGTAGTGATTCACACAGACAGTAGTGATTCACTCAGAGGGTGGTGATTCACTCAGAGGGTGGTATTTCACTCAGAGGATGGTGATTCTCTCAGAGTGTGGTGATTCAATCAGAGGGTAGTGATTTACTCTGATGGTAGTGATTCACTCAGGGTGTAGTGATTCACTCACAGGGTAGTGATTCACTCAGAGGGTAGTCATTTACTCAGAGGGTAGTGATTCAATCAGAGGGTAGTGATTTACTCAGAGTGTGGTGATTTAATCAGAGGGCGGTGATTCACTCAGAGGGTAGTGATTTACTCGGAGGGAAGTGATTTACTCGGAGTGTGGTGATTTGCTCAGAGGGTGGTGATTTACTCAGAGTGTAGTGATTCACTCAGAGGGCGGTGATTCACTCAGAGGTTAGTGATTCACTCAGAGGGTGGTGATTCTCTAAGAGTGTAGTGATTCACACTGAGGGTAGTGATTCACTCAGAGGTTAGTGATTCACTCAGAGGGTGGTGATTCTCTCAGAGGATAGTGATTCACACTGAGGGTAGTGATTCACTCAGAGGATAGTGAATCATTCAGAGGGTGGTGATTCACTCAGAGAGTGGTGAATCACTCAGAGGGTGGTGATTCACTCAGAGGGTAGTGATTTACTCAGAGGGTAGTGATTTACTCAGAGTGTGGTGATTTAATCAGAGGGCGGTGATTCACTCTGAGGGTAGTGATTTACTCGGAGGGAAGTGATTTACTCGGAGTGTGGTGATTTGCTCAGAGGGTGGTGATTTACTCAGAGGGCGGTGATTCACTCAGAGGTTAGTGATTCACTCAGAGGGTGGTGATTCTCTAAGAGGGTAGTGATTCAAACTGAGGGTAGTGATTCACTCAGACGTTAGTGATTCACTCAGAGGGTGGTGATTCTCTCAGAGGGTAGTGATTCACACTGAGGGTAGTAATTCACTCAGAGGGTGGTGATTCACTCAGAGGGTAGTGATTCACTCAGCGGATGGTGATTCACACAAAGGGTAGTGATTCACAGAGGGTAGTTATTTACTCAGAGGGTGGTGATTCACTAAGAGATTAGTGATTCACTCAGAGCGTAGTGAGTCACTCGGAGGGTGCTGATTCACTCAGAGCGTAGTCATTCACTCAGAGGGTAGTGATTCACTCAGCGGATGGTGATTCACTCAGAGGGTAGTGATTCACTTAGAGGGTAGTTATTTACTCAGAGGGTGGTGATTCACGAAAAGATTATTGATTCACTCAGAGGGTGGTGATCACTCAGAGCGTAGTGATGCACACAAACAGTAGTGATTCACTCAGAGGGTGGTGATTCACTCAGAGGGTAGTGATTCAATCAGACGGTAGTGATTCACTCAGAGGGTGGTAATTCACTCAGAGGATGGTGATTCACTCAGAGGGTGGTGATTCAATCAGAGGGTAGTGATTTACTCAGAGAGTGGTGATTCACTCAGAGGGTTGTGATTTACTCACAGGGTAGTGATTCACTCACAGGGTGCTGATTCACTCAGAGTGTGTTGATTCACTCAGAGGGTAGTTATTCACTCAGAGGGTGGTGATTTACTCAGTTGGAGGTGATTCACTAAGAGGGTAGTGATTCACTCAGAGGTTAGTGATTTACTCCGAGGGTAGTGATTCACTCAGAGGGTAGTGATTTACTCGGAGTGTAGTTATTTAATCAGAGGGCGGTGATTTACTCAGAGGGTAGTGATTCACTCAGGGAGGATAGCGATTTACTCCGAGAGTGGTGATTCACTCAGAGATTGGTGATTCACTCAGAGGGTAGTGATTCACACAGACAGTGGTGATTCACTCAGAGGGTGGTGATTCATTCAGAGGGTTGTCATTTACTCAGATGGTAGTGATTCACTCAGAGGTTACTGATTTACTCGGAGTGTGGTGATTTAGTCAGAGGGCGGTGATTTAATCAGAGGGTAGTGATTCACTCAGGGAGTATAGCGATTTACTCAGAGAGTGGTGATTCACTCAGAGATTGGTGATTCACTCAGAGGGTAGTGATTCACTCAGAGGGTGGTGATTCACTCAGAGGGTGGTGATTCATTCAGAGGGTAGTGATTTACTCAGAGGGTGCTGATTCACTCAGATGGTAGTGATTCACTCAGAGGGTGTTGATACACTCAGAGAGTAGTGATTCACTCAGAAGGTGGTGTTTTACTCAGATGCTAGTGATTCACTCAGAGGGTAGTGATTCACTCAGAAGGTAGTGATTCACTCAGATGGTAGTGCTTCACTGAGAGCGTGGTGATTTACTCAGAGGTTAGTGATTTACTCAGAGGGTAGTGATTCACTCAGAGGGTAGTGATTCACTCAGATGGTAGTCATTCACTCAGATGGTGGTGATTCACTCAGAGGGTAGTGATTCACTCAGAGTGTAGTCATTTACTCAGGAGGTTAGTGATTCACTCAGAGGGTAGTGATTTACTCAGGGAGGATAGCGATCTACTCAGAGAGTGGTGATTCACTCAGAGATTGGTGATTGACTCAGAGGGTAGTGATTCACTCAGAGGGTGGTGATTCACTCAGAGGGTGGTGATTCATTCAAAGGGTAGTGATTTACTCAGAGGGTGCTGATTCACTCAGATGGTAGTGATTCACTAAGAGATTAGTGATTCACTCAGAGCGTAGTGAGTCACTCAGAGGGTGCTGATTCAATCAGAGCGTAGTGATTCACTCAGGTAGTGATTCACTCAGCGGATGGTGATTCACTCAGAGGGTAGTGATTCACTTAGAGGGTAGTTATTTACTCAGAGGGTGGTGATTCCCTCAGAGATTAGTGATTCACTCAGAGCGTAGTGAGTCACTCAGAGGGTGGTGATCACTCAGAGCGTAGTGATGCACACAGACAGTAGTGATTCACTCAGAGGGTGGTGATTCACTCAGAGGGTAGTGATTCACTCAGATGGTAGTGATTCACTCAGAGGGTGGTGATTCACTCAGAGGGTAGTGATTTACTCGGAGGGTGGTGATTCACTCAGAGGTTAGTGATTTACTCGGAGGTTAGTGATTCACTCAGAGGGTAGTGATTTACTCGGACTGTGGTTATTTAATCAGAGGGCGGTGATTTACTCAGAGGGTAGTGATTCAATCAGGGAGCATAGCGCTTTACTCCGAGAGTGGTGATTCACTCAGAGATTGGTGATTCACACAGAGGGTAGTGATTCACTCAGAGGGTGGTGATTCACTCAGAAGTTAGTGATTCACACAGAGGTTGGTGATTCACTCAGAGGGAAGTGTTTCACTCAGAGGGTGGTGATTCACTCAGAGTGTAGTGATTCACTCAGAGGATGGTGATTCACTAAGTGGGTAGTGATTCACTCAGAGGATAGTGATTCACTCAGAGGGTGGTGATTCACTCAGAGGGTGGTGATTCACTCAGCGGGTAGTGATTCACTCACAGGGTAGTGATTCACTCAGAGGTTAGTGATTTACTCGGAGTGTGGTGATTTAATCAGAGGGCGGTGATTTAATCAGAGGGTAGTGATTCACTCAGGGAGGATAGCGATTTACTCAGAGAGTGGTGATTCACTCAGAGATTGGTGATTCACTCAGAGGGTAGTGATTCACTCAGAGGGTGGTGTTTCACTCAGAGGGTGGTGATTCATTCAGAGGGTAGTGATTTACTCAGAGGGTGCTGATTCTCTCAGATGGTAGTGATTCACTCAGAGGGTGGTGATACACTCAGAGAGTAGTGCTTCACTGAGAGCGTGGTGATTTACTCAGAGGGTAGTGATTTACTCATAGGGTAGTGATTCACTCAGAGGGTAGTGATTCACTCAGATGGTAGTCATTCACTCAGAATGTGGTGATTCACTCAGAGGGTAGTGATTCACTCAGAGTGTAGTCATTTAATCAGAGGGTAGTGATTCACTCAGAGGATAATGATTTACTCAGAGTGTGGTGTTTTAATCAGAGGGCGGTGATTTACTCAGACGGTAATGATTCACTCAGGGATGATAGCGATTTATTCAGAGAGTGGTGATTCACTCAGAGATTGGTGATTCACTCAGAGGGTAGTGATTCACTATGAGGGTGTTGATTCACTCAGAGGGTGGTGATTCATTCAGAGGGTAGTGATTTACTCAGAGGGTGCTGATTCACTCAGATGGTAGTGATTCACTGAGAGCGTGGTGATTTACTCAGATGGTAGTGATTTACTCAGAGGGTAGTGATTCACTCAGAGGGTAGTGATTCACTCAGATGGTAGTCATTCACTCAGATGGTGGTGATTCACTCAGAGGGTAGTGATTTACTCGAAGGGTGGTGATTTACTCAGAGGGTAGTGATTCACTCAGAGGGTAGTGATTTACTCAGAGGTTAGTGATTCACTCAGAGGTTAGTGATTTACTCGGAGTGTGGTGATTTGCTCAGAGGGCGGTGATTTACTCAGATGGTAGTGATTCACTCAGGGAGGATAGAGTTTTACTTAGAGTGAAAGTGATTCACTCACAGGGTAGTGATTCACTCAGAGGGTAGTCATTTACTCAGATGGTGGTGATTCACTCAGAGGGTAGTGATTTACTCGGAGGGTCGTGATTTACTCAGAGAGTAGTGATTCACTCAGAGGGTAGTGATTTACTCAGAGGGTAGTGATTCACTCAGATGGTAGTGATTTACTCGGAGTGTGGTGATTTACTCAGAGGGCGGTGATTTACTCAGATGGTTGTGATTCACTCAGGGAGGATAGAGTTTTACTCAGAGTGAAAGTTATTTACTTGGAGGGTGGTGATTCACTCAGAGGGTAGTGAGTCACTCAGAGGATGGTGATCACTCAGAGCATAGTGATTCACACAGACCGTAGTGATTCACTCAGAGGGTAGTATGTCACTCACAGGGTGGTGATGCACTCAGAGCGTAGTGATTCACTCAGACTGTAGTCATTCACTCAGAGGGTGGTGATTCATTCAGACGGTAGTGATTCGCTCAGAGGGTGGTGATTCACTCAGAGTGTGGTGATTCAATCAGAGGGTAGTGATTCACTCAGAGGGTGGTGATTCACTCAGAGGGCGGTGATTTACTCAGAGGGTGGTGATTCACTCAGAGGGTAGTGATTCACTCAGAGAGTGGTGATGCACTCAGCGGGTTGTGATTCACTCAGAGGATAGTGAATCATTCAGAGGGTGGTGATTCACTCAGTGAGTGGTGAATCACTCAGAGGGTGGTGATTCACTCAGAGGGTAGTGATTCACTCAGAGGGTAGTGATTTACTCAGAGGGTAGTGATTCACTCAGAGGGTGGTGATTCACTCAGAGTGTAGTGATTCACTCAGAGGGTAGTGATTCACTCAGCGGATGGTGATTCACTCAGAGGGTGGTGATTCACTCAGAGGGTAGTGATTCACTCAGAGGGTAGTGATTCACTCAGCGGATGGTGATTCAATCAGAGGGTAGTGATTCACTTAGAGGGTAGTTATTTACTCAGAGGCTGGTGATTCACTAAGAGATTAGTGATTCACTCAGAGCATAGTGAGTCACTCAGAGGGTGCTGGTTCACTCAGTGCGTAGTGATTCACTCAGAGGGTAGTGATTCACTCAGCGGATGGTGATTCACTCAGAGGGTAGTGATTCACTTAGAGGGTAGTTATTTACTCAGAGGGTGGTGATTCACTAAGAGATTAGTGATTCACTCAGAGCGTAGTGAGTCACTCAGAGGGTGGTGATCACTCAGAGCGTAGTGATGCACACAGACAGTAGTGATTCACTCAGAGGGTGGTGATTCACTCAGAGGGTAGTGATTCACTCAGACGGTAGTGATTCACTCAGAGGGTGGTGATTCACTCAGAGGATGGTGATTCACAGAGTGTGGTGATTCAATCAGAGGGTAGTGATTCACTCAGAGGGTGGTGATTCACTCAGAGGGTAGTGATTTACTCGGAGGGTGGTGATTCACTCAGAGGTTAGTGATTTACTCGGAGGGTAGTGATTCACTCAGAGGGTAGTGATTTACTCGGACTGTGGTTATTTAATCAGAGGGCGGTGATTTACTCAGAGGGTAGTGATTCAATCAGGGAGCATAGCGATTTACTCCGAGAGTGGTGATTCACTCAGAGATTGGTGATTCACTCAGAGGGTAGTGATTCACTCAGAGGGTGGTGATTCACTCAGAAGTTAGTGATTCACACAGAGGTTGGTGTTTCACTCAGAGGGAAGTGTTTCACTCAGAGGGTGGTGATTCACTCAGAGTGTAGTGATTCACTCAGAGGATGGTGATTCACTAAGTGGGTAGTGATTCACTCAGAGGATAGTGATTCACTCAGAGGGTGGTGATTCACTCAGAGGGTGGTGATTCAATCAGAGGATGGTGATTCACTCAGAGTGTGGTGATTCAATCAGAGGGTAGTGATTTACTCGGAGGGTGGTGATTCACTCCGCGGGTAGTGATTCACTCACAGGGTAGTGATTCACTCAGAGGGTAGTCATTTACTCAGAGGGTAGTGATTCAATCAGGGAGCATAGCGATTTACTCCGAGAGTGGTGATTCACTCAGAGATTGGTGATTCACTCAGAGGGTAGTGATTCACTCAGAGGGTGGTGATTCACTCAGAAGTTAGTGATTCACACAGAGGTTGGTGTTTCACTCAGAGGGAAGTGTTTCACTCAGAGGGTGGTGATTCACTCAGAGTGTAGTGATTCACTCAGAGGATGGTGATTCACTAAGTGGGTAGTGATTCACTCAGAGGATAGTGATTCACTCAGAGGGTGGTGATTCACTCAGAGGGTGGTGATTCAATCAGAGGATGGTGATTCACTCAGAGTGTGGTGATTCAATCAGAGGGTAGTGATTTACTCGGAGGGTGGTGATTCACTCCGCGGGTAGTGATTCACTCACAGGGTAGTGATTCACTCAGAGGGTAGTCATTTACTCAGAGGGTAGTGATTCACTCAGAGGTTAGTGATTTACTCGGAGTGTGGTGATTTAATCAGAGGGCGGTGATTTAATCAGAGGGTAGTGATTCACTCAGGGAGGATAGCGATTTACTCAGAGAGTGGTGATTCACTCAGAGATTGGTGATTCACTCAGAGGGTAGTGATTCACTCAGAGGGTGGTGATTCATTCAGAGGGTAGTGATTTACTCAGAGGGTGCTGATTCACTCAGATGGTAGTGATTCACTCAGAGGGTGGTGATACACTCAGAGAGTAGTGCTTCACTGAGAGCGTGGTGATTTACTCAGAGGGTAGTGATTTACTCATAGGGTAGTGATTCACTCAGAGGGTAGTGATTCACTCAGATGGTAGTCATTCACTCAGAATCTGGTGATTCACTCAGAGGGTAGTGATTCACTCAGAGTGTAGTCATTTACTCAGAGGGTAGTGATTCACTCAGAGGGTAATGATTTACTCAGAGTGTGGTGTTTTAATCAGAGGGCGGTGATTTACTCAGACGGTAAAGATTCACTCAGGGATGATAGCGATTTATTCAGAGAGTGGTGATTCACTCAGAGATTGGTGATTCACTCAGAGGGTAGTGATTCACTAAGAGGGTGTTGATTCACTCAGAGGGTGGTGATTCATTCAGAGGGTGGTGATTTACTCAGAGGGTGCTGATTCACTCAGATGGTAGTGATTCACTGAGAGCGTGGTGATTTACTCAGATGGTAGTGATTTACTCAGAGGGTAGTGATTCACTCAGAGGGTAGTGATTCACTCAGATGGTAGTCATTCACCCAGATGGTGGTGATTCACTCAGAGGGTAGTGATTTACTCGAAGGGTGATGATTTACTCAGAGGGTAGTGATTCACTCAGAGGGTAGTGATTTACTCAGAGGGTAGTGATTCACTCAGATGGTAGTGATTTACTCGGAGTGTGGTGATTTGCTCAGAGGGCGGTGATTTACTCAGATGGTAGTGATTCACTCAGGGAGGATAGAGTTTTACTTAGAGTGAAAGTGATTCACTCACAGGGTAGTGATTCACTCAGCGGGTAGTCATTTACTCAGATGGTGGTGATTCACTCAGAGGGTAGTGATTTACTCGGAGGGTCGTGATTTACTCAGAGAGTAGTGATTCACTCAGAGGGTAGTGATTTACTCAGAGGGTAGTGATTCACTCAGATGGTAGTGATTCACTCAGGGAGGATAGAGTTTTACTCAGAGTGAAAGTTATTTACTTGGAGGGTGGTGATTCACTAAGAGGGCAGTGTGTCACTCAGAGGATGGTGATCACTCAGAGCATAGTGATTCACACAGACCGTAGAGATTCACTCAGAGGGTAGTATGTCACTCACAGGGTGGTGATGCACTCAGAGCGTAGTGATTCACACAGACCGTAGTCATTCACTCAGAGGGTGGTGATTCATTCAGACGGTAGTGATTCGCTCAGAGGGTGGTGATTCACTCAGAGTGTGGTGATTCAATCAGAGGGTAGTGATTCACTCAGAGGGTGGTGATTCACTCAGAGGGTAGTGATTTACTCAGAGGGTAGTGATTCACTCAGAGGGCGGTGATTTACTCAGAGGGTGGTGATTCACCCAGAGGGTAGTGATTCACTCAGAGAGTGGTGATGCACTCAGCGGGTTGTGATTCACTCAGAGGATAGTGAATCATTCAGAGGGTGGTGATTCACTCAGTGAGTGGTGAATCACTCAGAGGGTGGTGATTCACTCAGAGGGTGGTGTTTCACTCAGAGGGTAGTGATTTACTCAGAGGGTAGTGTTTCACTCAGAGGGTGGTGATTCACTCAGAGGGTAGTGATTCACTCAGAGGGTAGTGATTCACTCAGCGGATGGTGATTCACTCAGAGGGTGGTGATTCACTCAGAGGGTAGTGATTCACTCAGAGGGTAGTGATTCACTCAGCGGATGGTGATTTACTCAGAGGGTAGTGATTCACTTAGAGGGTAGTTATTTACTCAGAGGCTGGTGATTCACTAAGAGATTAGTGATTCACTCAGAGCATAGTGAGTCACTCAGAGGGTGCTGGTTCACTCAGAGCGTAGTGATTTACTCCGAGGGTGGTGATTCACTCAGAGGGTAGTGATTCACTCAGAGAGTGGTGATGCACTCAGCGGGTTGTGATTCACTCAGAGGATAGTGAATCATTCAGAGGGTGGTGATTCACTCAGTGAGTGGTGAATCACTCAGAGGGTGGTGATTCACTCAGAGGGTGGTGATTCACTCAGAGGGTAGTGATTTACTCAGAGGGTAGTGATTCACTTAGAGGGTAGTTATTTACTCAGAGGGTGGTGATTCACTAAGAGATTAGTGATTCACTCAGAGCGTAGTGAGTCACTCAGAGGGTGGTGATCACTCAGTGCGTAGTGATGCACACAGACAGTAGTGATTCACTCAGAGGGTGGTGATTCACTCAGAGCGTAGTGATTCACTCAGACGGTAGTGATTCACTCAGAGGGTGGTGATTCACTCAGAGGATGGTGATTCACTCAGAGTGTGGTGATTTAATCAGAGGGTAGTGATTCACACAGAGGGTGGTGATTCAGTCAGAGGGTAGTGATTTACTCGGAGGGTGGTGATTCACTCAGCGGGTAGTGATTCACTCACAGGGTAGTGCTTCACTCACAGGGTGCTGATTCACTCAGAGTGTGTTGATTCACTCAGAGGTTAGTGATTCACTCAGAGGGTGGTGATTTACTCAGTTGGTGATGATTCACTAAGAGGGTAGTGATTCACTCAGAGGTTAGTGATTTACTCGGAGGGTAGTGATTCACTCAGAGGATAGTGATTTACTCGGAGTGTGGTGATTTAATCAGAGGGCGGTGATTTACTCAGAGGGAAGTGATTCACTCAGGGAGGATAGCGATTTACTCCTAGAGTGGTGATTCACTCAGAGATTGGTGATTCACTCAGAGGGTAGTGATTCACTCAGAGGGTGGTCATTCACTCAGAAGTAAGTGATTCACACAGAGGTTGGTGATTCACTCAGAGGGAAGTGATTTACTCGGAGGGTAGTGATTCACTCAGACGGTAGTGATTCACTCAGACGGTAGTGTTTCACTCATAGGGTGGTGATTCACTAAGAGGGTAGTGATTCACTCAGAGGATAGTGAGTCACTCAGAGGGTGGTGACCACTCACAGCGTAGTGATTCACACAGACAGTAGTGATTCACTCAGAGGGTGGTGATTCACTCAGAGGGTGGTGATTCACTCAGAGGATGGTGATTCACTCAGAGTGTGGTGATTCAATCAGAGGGTAGTGATTTACTCGGAGGGTGGTGATTCACTCAGCGGGTAGTGATTCACTCACAGGGTAGTGATTCACTCAGAGGGTGGTGATTCACTCAGAGGGTAGTGATTCACTCAGAGGGTAGTGATTCACTCAGAGGGTAGTCATTTACTCAGAGGGTATTGATTCACTCAGAGGTTAGTGATTTACTCGGAGTGTGGTGATTTGCTCAGAGGGCGGTGATTTACTCAGATGGTAGTGATTCACTCAGGGAGGATAGAGTTTTACTCAGAGTGAAAGTTATTTACTTGGAGGGTGGTGATTCACTAAGAGGGTTGTGAGTCACTCAGAGGATGGTGATCACTCAGAGCATAGTGATTCACACAGACCGTAGTGATTCACTCAGAGGGTAGTGAGTCACTCACAGGGTGGTGATGCACTCAGAGCGTAGTGATTCACTCAGACCGTAGTCATTCACTCAGAGGGTGGTGATTAATTCAGACGGTAGTGATTCGCTCAGAGGGTGGTGATTCACTCAGAGTGTGGTGATTCAATCAGAGGGTAGTGAATCACTCAGAGGGTGGTGATTCACTCAGAGGGTAGTGATTTACTCAGAGGGCGGTGATTTACTCAGAGGGTGGTGATTCACTCAGAGGGTAGTGATTCACTCAGAGAGTGGTGATGCACTCAGCGGGTTGTGATTCACTCAGAGGATAGTGAATCATTCAGAGGGTGGTGATTCACTCAGTGAGTGGTGATGCACTCAGCGGGTTGTGATTCACTCAGAGGATAGTGAATCATTCAGAGGGTGGTGATTCACTCAGTGAGTGGTGAATCACTCAGAGGGTGGTGATTCACTCAGAGGGTGGTGTTTCACTCAGAGGGTAGTGATTTACTCAGAGGGTAGTGTTTCACTCAGAGGGTGGTGATTCACTCAGAGGGTAGTGATTCACTCAGAGGGTAGTGATTCACTCAGCGGATGGTGATTCACTCAGAGGGTGGTGATTCACTCAGAGGGTAGTGATTCACTCAGAGGGTAGTGATTCACTCAGCGGATGGTGATTTACTCAGAGGGTAGTGATTCACTTAGAGGGTAGTTATTTACTCAGAGGCTGGTGATTCACTAAGAGATTAGTGATTCACTCAGAGCATAGTGAGTCACTCAGAGGGTGCTGGTTCACTCAGAGCGTAGTGATTTACTCCGAGGGTGGTGATTCACTCAGAGGGTAGTGATTCACTCAGAGAGTGGTGATGCACTCAGCGGGTTGTGATTCACTCAGAGGATAGTGAATCATTCAGAGGGTGGTGATTCACTCAGTGAGTGGTGAATCACTCAGAGGGTGGTGATTCACTCAGAGGGTGGTGATTCACTCAGAGGGTAGTGATTTACTCAGAGGGTAGTGATTCACTTAGAGGGTAGTTATTTACTCAGAGGGTGGTGATTCACTAAGAGATTAGTGATTCACTCAGAGCGTAGTGAGTCACTCAGAGGGTGGTGATCACTCAGTGCGTAGTGATGCACACAGACAGTAGTGATTCACTCAGAGGGTGGTGATTCACTCAGAGCGTAGTGATTCACTCAGACGGTAGTGATTCACTCAGAGGGTGGTGATTCACTCAGAGGATGGTGATTCACTCAGAGTGTGGTGATTTAATCAGAGGGTAGTGATTCACACAGAGGGTGGTGATTCAGTCAGAGGGTAGTGATTTACTCGGAGGGTGGTGATTCACTCAGCGGGTAGTGATTCACTCACAGGGTAGTGCTTCACTCACAGGGTGCTGATTCACTCAGAGTGTGTTGATTCACTCAGAGGTTAGTGATTCACTCAGAGGGTGGTGATTTACTCAGTTGGTGATGATTCACTAAGAGGGTAGTGATTCACTCAGAGGTTAGTGATTTACTCGGAGGGTAGTGATTCACTCAGAGGATAGTGATTTACTCGGAGTGTGGTGATTTAATCAGAGGGCGGTGATTTACTCAGAGGGAAGTGATTCACTCAGGGAGGATAGCGATTTACTCCTAGAGTGGTGATTCACTCAGAGATTGGTGATTCACTCAGAGGGTAGTGATTCACTCAGAGGGTGGTCATTCACTCAGAAGTAAGTGATTCACACAGAGGTTGGTGATTCACTCAGAGGGAAGTGATTTACTCGGAGGGTAGTGATTCACTCAGACGGTAGTGATTCACTCAGACGGTAGTGTTTCACTCATAGGGTGGTGATTCACTAAGAGGGTAGTGATTCACTCAGAGGATAGTGAGTCACTCAGAGGGTGGTGACCACTCACAGCGTAGTGATTCACACAGACAGTAGTGATTCACTCAGAGGGTGGTGATTCACTCAGAGGGTGGTGATTCACTCAGAGGATGGTGATTCACTCAGAGTGTGGTGATTCAATCAGAGGGTAGTGATTTACTCGGAGGGTGGTGATTCACTCAGCGGGTAGTGATTCACTCACAGGGTAGTGATTCACTCAGAGGGTGGTGATTCACTCAGAGGGTAGTGATTCACTCAGAGGGTAGTGATTCACTCAGAGGGTAGTCATTTACTCAGAGGGTATTGATTCACTCAGAGGTTAGTGATTTACTCGGAGTGTGGTGATTTGCTCAGAGGGCGGTGATTTACTCAGATGGTAGTGATTCACTCAGGGAGGATAGAGTTTTACTCAGAGTGAAAGTTATTTACTTGGAGGGTGGTGATTCACTAAGAGGGTTGTGAGTCACTCAGAGGATGGTGATCACTCAGAGCATAGTGATTCACACAGACCGTAGTGATTCACTCAGAGGGTAGTGAGTCACTCACAGGGTGGTGATGCACTCAGAGCGTAGTGATTCACTCAGACCGTAGTCATTCACTCAGAGGGTGGTGATTAATTCAGACGGTAGTGATTCGCTCAGAGGGTGGTGATTCACTCAGAGTGTGGTGATTCAATCAGAGGGTAGTGAATCACTCAGAGGGTGGTGATTCACTCAGAGGGTAGTGATTTACTCAGAGGGCGGTGATTTACTCAGAGGGTGGTGATTCACTCAGAGGGTAGTGATTCACTCAGAGAGTGGTGATGCACTCAGCGGGTTGTGATTCACTCAGAGGATAGTGAATCATTCAGAGGGTGGTGATTCACTCAGTGAGTGGTGATGCACTCAGCGGGTTGTGATTCACTCAGAGGATAGTGAATCATTCAGAGGGTGGTGATTTACTCAGAGGGTAATGATTTACTCAGGGTGGATAGAGTTTTACTTAGAGTGAAAGTGATTCACTCACAGGGTAGTGATTCACTCAGAGGGTAGTCATTTACTCAGATGGTGGTGATTCACTCAGAGGGTAGTGATTTCCTCGGAGGGTCGTGATTTACTCAGAAAGTAGTGATTCACTCAGAGGGTAGTGATTTACTCAGAGGGTAGTGATTCACTCAGATGGTAGTGATTTACTCGGAGTGTGGTGATTTGCTCAGAGGGCGGTGATTTACTCAGATGGTAGTGATTCACTCAGGGAGGATAGAGTTTTACTCAGAGTGAAAGTTATTTACTTGGAGGGTGGTGATTCACTAAGAGGGTAGTGAGTCACTCAGAGGATGGTGATCACTCAGAGCATAGTGATTCACACAGACCGTAGTGATTCACTCAGAGGGTAGTATGTCACTCACAGGGTGGTGATGCACTCAGAGCGTAGTGATTCACTCAGACGGTAGTCATTCACTCAGAGGGTGGTGATTCATTCAGACAGTAGTGATTCGCTCAGAGGGTGGTGATTCACTCAGAGTGTGGTGATTCAATCAGAGGGTAGTGATGCACTCAGCGGGTTGTGATTCACTCAGAGGATAGTGAATCATTCAGAGGGTGGTGATTCACTCAGTGAGTGGTGAATCACTCAGAGGGTGGTGATTCACTCAGAGGGTGGTGATTCACTCAGAGGGTAGTGATTTACTCAGAGGGTAGTGATTCACTCAGAGGGTGGTGATTCACTCAGAGGGTAGTGATTCACTCAGACGGTAGTGATTCACTCAGAGGGTGGTGATTCACTCAGAGGATGGTGATTCACAGAGTGTGGTGATTCAATCAGAGGGTAGTGATTCACTCAGAGGGTGGTGATTCACTCAGAGGGTAGTGATTTACTCGGAGGGTGGTGATTCACTCAGAGGTTAGTGATTTACTCGGAGGGTAGTGATTCACTCAGAGGGTAGTGATTTACTCGGACTGTGGTTATTTAATAAGAGGGCGGTGATTTACTCAGAGGGTAGTGATTCAATCAGTGAGCATAGCGATTTACTCCGAGAGTGGTGATTCACTCAGAGATTGGTGATTCACTCAGAGGGTAGTGATTCACTCAGAGGGTGGTGATTCACTCAGAAGTTAGTGATTCACTCAGCGGATGGTGATTCACTCAGAGGGAAGTGTTTCACTCAGAGGGTGGTGATTCACTAAGTGGGTAGTGATTCACTCAGAGGATAGTGATTCACTCAAGCATAGTGAGTCACTCAGAGGGTGCTGATTCACTCAGAGCGTAGTGATTCACTCAGAGGGTAGTGATTCACTCAGCGGATGGTGATTCACTCAGAGGGTAGTGATTCACTTAGAGGATGGTGATTCACTCAGAGGGTGGTGATCACTCAGAGCGTAGTGATGCACACAGACAGTAGTGGTTCACTCAGAGGGTGGTGATTCACTCAGAGGGTGGTGATTCACTCAGAGGGTAGTGATTCACTTAGAGGGTAGTGATTCACTCAGAGGTTAGTGATTTACTCGGAGGGTAGTGATTCACTCAGAGGGTAGTGATTTACTCGGACTGTGGTTATTTAATCAGAGGGCGGTGATTTACTCAGAGGGTAGTGATTCAATCAGTGAGCATAGCGATTTACTCCGAGAGTGGTGATTCACTCAGAGATTGGTGATTCACTCAGAGGGTAGTGATTCACTCAGAGGGTGGTGATTCACTCAGAAGTTAGTGATTCACACAGAGGTTGGTGATTCACTCAGAGGGAAGTGTTTCACTCAGAGGGTGGTGATTCACTAAGTGGGTAGTGATTCACTCAGAGGATAGTGATTCACTCAGAGGGTGGTGATTCACTCAGAGTGTGGTGATTCACTCAGAGGATGGTGATTCACTCAGAGTGTGGTGATTCAATCAGAGGGTAGTGATTTACTCGGAGGGTGGTGATTCACTCCGCGGGTAGTGATTCACTCACAGGGTAGTGATTCACTCAGAGGGTAGTCATTTACTCAGAGGGTAGTGATTCACTCAGAGGTTAGTGATTTACTCGGAGTGTGGTGATTTAATCAGAGGGCGGTGATTTAATCAGAGGGTAGTGATTCACTCAGGGAGGATAGCGATTTACTCAGAGAGTGGTGATTCACTCAGAGATTGGTGATTCACTCAGAGGGTAGTGATTCACTAAGAGGGTGTTGATTCACTCAGAGGGTGGTGATTCATTCAGAGGGTAGTGATTTACTCAGAGGGTGCTGATTCACTCAGATGGTAGTGATTCACTGAGAGCGTGGTGATTTACTCAGATGGTAGTGATTTACTCAGAGGGTAGTGATTCACTCAGAGGGTAGTGATTCACTCAGATGGTAGTCATTCACCCAGATGGTGGTGATTCACTCAGAGGGTAGTGATTTACTCGAAGGGTGGTGATTTACACAGAGGGTAGTGATTCACTCAGAGGGTAGTGATTTACTCAGAGGGTAGTGATTCACTCAGAGGGTAGTGATTTACTCGGAGTGTGGTGATTTGCTCAGAGGGCGGTGATTTACTCAGATGGTAGTGATTCACTCAGGGAGGATAGAGTTTTACTTAGAGTGAAAGTGATTCACTCACAGGGTAGTGATTCACTCAGAGGGTAGTCATTTACTCAGATGGTGGTGATTCACTCAGAGGGTAGTGATTTACTCGGAAGGTCGTGATTTACTCAGAGAGTAGTGATTCACTCAGAGGGTAGTGATTTACTCAGAGGGTAGTGATTCACTCAGATGGTAGTGATTTACTCGGAGTGTGGTGATTTGCTCAGAGGGCGGTGATTTACTCAGATGGTAGTGATTCACTCAGGGAGGATAGAGTTTTACTCAGAGTGAAAGTTATTTACTTGGAGGGTGGTGATTCACTAAGAGGGTTGTGAGTCACTCAGAGGATGGTGATCACTCAGAGCATAGTGATTCACACAGACCGTAGTGATTCACTCAGAGGGTAGTGAGTCACTCACAGGGTGGTGATGCACTCAGAGCGTAGTGATTCACTCAGACCGTAGTCATTCACTCAGAGGGTGGTGATTAATTCAGACGGTAGTGATTCGCTCAGAGGGTGGTGATTCACTCAGAGTGTGGTGATTCAATCAGAGGGTAGTGAATCACTCAGAGGGTGGTGATTCACTCAGAGGGTAGTGATTTACTCAGAGGGCGGTGATTTACTCAGAGGGTGGTGATTCACTCAGAGGGTAGTGATTCACTCAGAGAGTGGTGATGCACTCAGCGGGTTGTGATTCACTCAGAGGATAGTGAATCATTCAGAGGGTGGTGATTCACTCAGTGAGTGGTGATGCACTCAGCGGGTTGTGATTCACTCAGAGGATAGTGAATCATTCAGAGGGTGGTGATTTACTCAGAGGGTAA
Source organism: Pristiophorus japonicus (assembly GCF_044704955.1). NCBI lineage: Eukaryota > Metazoa > Chordata > Chondrichthyes > Pristiophoridae > Pristiophorus > Pristiophorus japonicus. The sequence goes on from NC_091990.1 coordinate 73,562,574, forward strand.
TGATTTACTCAGGGTGGATAGAGTTTTACTTAGAGTGAAAGTGATTCACTCACAGGGTAGTGATTCACTCAGAGGGTAGTCATTTACTCAGATGGTGGTGATTCACTCAGAGGGTAGTGATTTCCTCGGAGGGTCGTGATTTACTCAGAGAGTAGTGATTCACTCAGAGGGTAGTGATTTACTCAGAGGGTAGTGATTCACTCAGATGGTAGTGATTTACTCGGAGTGTGGTGATTTGCTCAGAGGGCGGTGATTTACTCAGATGGTAGTGATTCACTCAGGGAGGATAGAGTTTTACTCAGAGTGAAAGTTATTTACTTGGAGGGTGGTGATTCACTAAGAGGGTAGTGAGTCACTCAGAGGATGGTGATCACTCAGAGCATAGTGATTCACACAGACCGTAGTGATTCACTCAGAGGGTAGTATGTCACTCACAGGGTGGTGATGCACTCAGAGCGTAGTGATTCACTCAGACGGTAGTCATTCACTCAGAGGGTGGTGATTCATTCAGACAGTAGTGATTCGCTCAGAGGGTGGTGATTCACTCAGAGTGTGGTGATTCAATCAGAGGGTAGTGATTCACTCAGAGGGTGGTGATTCACTCAGAGAGTAGTGATTTACTCAGAGGGTAGTGATTTACTCAGAGGGCGGTGATTTACTCCGAGGGTGGTGATTCACTCAGAGGGTAGTGATTCACTCAGAGAGTGGTGATGCACTCAGCGGGTTGTGATTCACTCAGTGAGTGGTGAATCACTCAGAGGGTGGTGATTCACTCAGAGGGTGGTGATTCACTCAGAGGGTAGTGATTTACTCAGAGGGTAGTGATTCACTCAGAGGGTGGTGATTCACTCAGAGGGTAGTGATTCACTCAGACGGTAGTGATTCACTCAGAGGGTGGTGATTCACTCAGAGGATGGTGATTCACAGAGTGTGGAGATTCAATCAGAGGGTAGTGATTCACTCAGAGGGTGGTGATTCACTCAGAGGGTAGTGATTTACTCGGAGGGTGGTGATTCACTCAGAGGTTAGTGATTTACTCGGAGGGTAGTGATTCACACAGACCGTAGTGATTCACTCAGAGGGTAGTATGTCACTCACAGGGAGGTGATGCACTCAGAGCGTAGTGATTCACTCAGACCGTAGTCATTCACTCAGAGGGTGGTGATTAATTCAGACGGTAGTGATTCGCTCAGAGGGTGGTGATTCACTCAGAGGGTGGTGATTCACTCAGAGGGTGGTGATTTACTCAGAGGGTAGTGATTCACTCAGAGGGCGGTGATTTACTCAGAGGGTGGTGATTCACCCAGAGGGTAGTGATTCACTCAGAGAGTGGTGATGCACTCAGCGGGTTGTGATTCACTCAGAGGATAGTGAATCATTCACAGGGTGGTGATTCACTCAGTGAGTGGTGAATCACTCAGAGGGTGCTGATTCACTCAGAGGGTGGTGATTCACTCAGAGGGTAGTGATTTACTCAGAGGGTAGTGATTCACTCAGAGGGTGGTGATTCACTCAGCGGATGGTGATTCACTCAGAGGGTGGTGATTCACTCAGAGGGTAGTGATTCACTCAGAGGGTAGTGATTCACTCAGCGGATGGTGATTTACTCAGCGGATGGTGATTCACTCAGAGGGTGGTGATTCACTCAGAGGGTAGTGATTCACTCAGAGGGTAGTGATTCACTCAGCGGATGGTGATTTACTCAGAGGGTAGTGATTCACTTAGAGGGTAGTTATTTACTCAGAGGCTGGTGATTCACTAAGAGATTAGTGATTCACTCAGAGCATAGTGAGTCACTCAGAGGGTGCTGGTTCACTCAGAGCGTAGTGATTCACTCAGAGGGTAGTGATTCACTCAGCGGATGGTGATTCACTCAGAGGGTAGTGATTCACTTAGAGGGTAGTTATTTACTCAGAGGGTGGTGATTCACTAAGAGATTAGTGATTCACTCAGAGCGTAGTGAGTCACTCAGAGGGTGGTGATCACTCAGTGCGTAGTGATGCACACAGACAGTAGTGATTCACTCAGAGGGTGGTGATTCACTCAGAGCGTAGTGATTCACTCAGACGGTAGTGATTCACTCAGAGGGTGGTGATTCACTCAGAGGATGGTGATTCACTCAGAGTGTGGTGATTTAATCAGAGGGTAGTGATTCACACAGAGGGTGGTGATTCAGTCAGAGGGTAGTGATTTACTCGGAGGGTGGTGATTCACTCAGCGGGTAGTGATTCACTCACAGGGTAGTGCTTCACTCACAGGGTGCTGATTCACTCAGAGTGTGTTGATTCACTCAGAGGGTAGTGATTCACTCAGAGGGTGGTGATTTACTCAGTTGGTGATGATTCACTAAGAGGGTAGTGATTCACTCAGAGGTTAGTGATTTACTCGGAGGGTAGTGATTCACTCAGAGGATAGTGATTTACTCGGAGTGTGGTGATTTAATCAGAGGGCGGTGATTTACTCAGAGGGAAGTGATTCACTCAGGGAGGATAGCGATTTACTCCTAGAGTGGTGATTCACTCAGAGATTGGTGATTCACTCAGAGGGTAGTGATACACTCAGAGGGTGGTGATTCACTCAGAAGTAAGTGATTCACACAGAGGTTGGTGATTCACTCAGAGGGAAGTGATTTACTCGGAGGGTAGTGATTCACTCAGACGGTAGTGATTCACTAAGAGGGTAATGTTTCACTCAGAGGATAGTGAGTCACTCAGAGGGTGGTGACCACTCACAGCGTAGTGATTCACACAGACAGTAGTGATTCACTCAGAGGGTGGTGATTCACTCAGAGGGTGGTGATTCACTCAGAGGATGGTGATTCACTTAGAGTGTGGTGATTCAATCAGAGTGTAGTGATTTACTCGGAGGGTGGTGATTCACTCAGCGGGTAGTGATTCACTCACAGGGTAGTGATTCACTCAGAGGGTGGTGATTCACTCAGAGGGTAGTGATTCACTCAGAGGGTAGTGATTCACTCAGAGGGTAGTCATTTACTCAGAGGGTATTGATTCACTCAGAGGTTAGTGATTTACTCGGAGTGTGGTGATTTAATCAGAGGGCGGTGATTTAATCAGAGGGTAGTGATTCACTCAGAGATTGGTGATTCACTCAGAGGGTAGTGATTCACTCAGAGGGTGGTGATTCACTCAGAGGGTGGTGATTCATTCAGAGGGTAGTGATTTACTCAGAGGGTGCTGATTCACTCAGATGGTAGTGATTCACTCAGAGGGTGGTGATACACTCAGAGAGTAGTGCTTCACTGAGAGCGTGGTGATTTACTCAGAGGGTAGTGATTTACTCATAGGGTAGTGATTCACTCAGAGGGTAGTGATTCACTCAGATGGTAGTCATTCACTCAGAATGTGGTGATTCACTCAAAGGGTAGTGATTCACTCAGAGTGTAGTCATTTACTCAGAGGGTAGTGATTCACTCAGAGGGTAATGATTTACTCAGTGTGGTGTTTTAATCAGAGGGCGGTGATTTACTCAGACGGTAATGATTCACTCAGGTATGATAGCGATTTATTCAGAGAGTGGTGATTCACTCAGAGTTTGGTGATTCACTCAGAGGGTAGTGATTCACTCAGAGGGTGTTGATTCACTCAGATGGTAGTCATTCACTCAGATGGTGGTGATTCACTCAGAGGGTAGAGATTTACTCGAAGGGTGGTGATTTACTCAGAGGGTAGTGATTCACTCAGAGGGTAGTGATTTACTCAGAGGGTAGTGATTCACTCAGAAGGTAGTGATTTACTCGGAGGGTCGTGATTTACTCAGAGGGTAGTGATACACTCAGATGGTAGTGATTTACTCGGAGTGTGGTGATTTGCTCAGAGGGCGGTGATTTACTCAGATGGTAGTGATTCACTCAGGGAGGATAGAGTTTTACTCAGAGTGAAAGTTATTTACTTGGAGGGTGGTGATTCACTAAGAGGGTAGTGAGTCACTCAGAGGATGGTGATCACTCAGAGCATAGTGATTCACACAGACCGTAGTGATTCACTCAGAGGGTAGTGAGTCACTCACAGGGTGGTGATGCACTCAGAGCGTAGTGATTCACTCAGACCGTAGTCATTCACTCAGAGGGTGGTGATTAATTCAGACGGTAGTGATTCGCTCAGAGGGTGGTGATTCACTCAGAGTGTGGTGATTCAATCAGAGGGTAGTGATTCACTCAGAGGGTGGTGATTCACTCAGAGGGTAGTGATTTACTCAGAGGGTAGTGATTCACTCAGAGGGCGGTGATTTACTCAGAGGGTGGTGATTCAATCAGAGGGTAGTGATTCACTCAGAGAGTGGTGATGCACTCAGCGGGTTGTGATTCACTCAGAGGATAGTGAATCACTCAGAGGGTGGTGATTTACTCAGAGGGTAGTGATTCACTCAGAGGGTGATGATTCACTCAGAGGGTAGTGAATCACTCAGAGGGTAGTGATTCACTCAGCGGATGGTGATTCACTCAGAGGATAGTGATTCACTTAGAGGGTAGTTATTTACTCAGAGGCTGGTGATTCACTAAGAGATTAGTGATTCACTCAGTGCATAGTGAGTCACTCAGAGGGTGGTGGTTCACTCAGAGCGTAGTGATTCACTCAGAGGGTAGTGATTCACTCAGCGGATGGTGATTCACTCAGAGGGTAGTGATTCACTTAGAGGGTAGATATTTACTCAGAGGTTGGTGATTCACTCAGAGGGTAGTGATTCACTCAGACCGTAGTCATTCACTCAGAGGGTGGTGATTAATTCAGACGGTAGTGATTCGCTCAGAGGGTGGTGGTTCACTCAGAGCGTAGTGATTCCCTCAGAGGGTAGTGATTCACTCAGCGGATGGTGATTCACTCAGAGGGTAGTGATTCACTCAGACCGTAGTCATTCACTCAGAGGGTGGTGATTCAATCAGAGGGTAGTGATTCACTCAGAGCGTAGTGAGTCACTCAGAGGGTGGTGATCACTCAGTGCGTAGTGATGCACACAGAAAGTAGTGATTCACTCAGAGGGTGGTGATTCACTCAGAGCGTAGTGATTCACTCAGACGGTAGTGATTCACTCAGAGGGTGGTGATTCACTCAGAGATTGGTGATTCACTCAGAGGGTAGTGATTCACTCAGAGGGTGGTAATTCACTCAGAAGTAAGTGATTCACACAGAGGTTGGTGATTCACTCAGAGGGAAGTGATTTACTCGGAGGGTAGCGATTCACTCAGACGGTAGTGATTCACTCAGACGGTAGTGATTCACTCAGAGGATAGTGAGTCACTCAGAGGGTGGTGATCACTCAGAGCGTAGTGATTCACACAGACAATAGTGATTCACTCAGAGGGTGGTGATTCACTCAGAGGGTGGTTATTCACTCAGAGGATGGTGATTCACTCAGAGTGTGGTGATTCAATCAGAGGGTAGTGATTTACTCGGAGGGTGGTGATTCACTCAGCGGGTAGTGATTCACTCACAGGGTAGTGATTCACTGAGAGGGTGGTGATTCACTCAGAGGGTAGTGATTCACTCAGCGGATGGTGATTCACTCACAGGGTAGTGATTCACTTAGAGGGTAGTTATTTACTCAGAGGGTGGTGATTCACTAAGAGATTAGTGATTCACTCAGAGCGTAGTGAGTCACTCAGAGGGTGGTGATCACTCAGAGCGTAGTGATGCACACAGACAGTAGTGATTCACTCAGAGGGTGGTGATTCACTCAGAGGGTAGTGATTCAATCAGACGGTAGTGATTCACTCAGAGGGTGGTGATTCACTCGGAGGATGGTGATTCACTCAGAGTGTGGTGATTCAATCAGAGGGTGGTGATTCACTCAGAGGGTGGTGATTCACTCAGAGGGTAGTGATTTACTCGGAGGGTAGTGATTCACTCAGCGGGTAGTGATTTACTCACAGGGTAGTGATTCACTCACAGGGTGCTGATTCACTCAGAGTGTGTTGATTCACTCAGAGGGTCGTGATTCACTCAGAGGGTGGTGATTTACTCAGTTGGTGGTAATTCACTAAGAGGGTAGTGATTCACTCAGAGGTTAGTGATTTACTCGCAGGGTAGTGATTCACTCAGAGGGTAGTGATTTACTCGGACTGTGGTTATTTAATCAGAGGGCGGTGATTTACTCAGAGGGTAGTGATTCAATCAGGGAGCATAGCGATTTACTCCGAGAGTGGTGATTCACTCAGAGATTGGTGATTCACTCAGAGGGTAGTGATTTACTCAGAGGGTAGTGATTTACTCAGAGGGTAGTGATTTAATCAGAGGGTGGTGATTCACTCAGCGGGTAGTGATTTACTCACAGGGTAGTGATTCACTCACAGGGTGCTGATTCACTCAGTGTGTTGATTCACTCAGAGGGTAGTGATTCACTCAGAGGATAGTGAGTCACTCAGAGGGTGGTGATCACTCAGAGGATGGTGATTCACTCAGAGTGTGGTGATTCAATCAGAGGTTAGTGATTTACTCGGAGGGTGGTGATTCACTCAGCGGGTAGTGATTCACTCACAGGGTAGTGATTCACTCAGAGGGTAGTCATTTACTCAGAGGGTAGTGATTCACTCAGAGGTTAGTGATTAACTCGGAGTGTGGTGATTTAATCAGAGGGCGGTGATTTAATCAGAGGGTAGTGATTCACTCAGGGAGGATAGCGATTTACTCAGAGAGTGGTGATTCACTCAGAGATTGGTGATTCACTCAGAGGGTGGTGATTCACTCAGATGGTAGTGATTCACTCATAGGGTGGTTATATACTCAGAGAGTAGTGCTTCAATGAGAGCGTGGTGATTTACTCAGAGGGTAGTGATTTACTCATAGGGTAGTGATTCACTCAGAGGGTAGTGATTCACTCAGATGGTAGTCATTCACTCAGATGGTGGTGATTCACTCAGAGGGTAGTGATTTACTCGGAGGGTGGTGATTTACTCAGAAGGTAGTGATTCACTCAGAGGGTAGTGATTTACTCAGATGGTAGTGATTCACTCAGAGGGTAGTGATTTACTCGGAGTGTGGTGATTTGCTCAGAGGGCGGTGATTTACTCAGATGGTAGTGATTCACTCAGGGAGGATAGAGTTTTACTCAGTTTGAAAGTTATTTACTTGGAGGGTGGTGATTCACTAAGAGGGTAGTGAGTCACTCAGAGGATGGTGATCACTCAGAGCATAGTGATTCACACAGACCGTAGTGATTCACTCAGAGGGTAGTGAGTCACTCACAGGGTGGTGATGCACTCAGAGCGTAGTGATTCACTCAGAGGGTGGTGATTCACTCAGAGGGTAGTGATTCACTCAGAGGGTAGTGATTCACTCAGCGAATGGTCATTCACTCAGAGGATGGTGATTCACTCAGAGGGTAGTGATTCACTCAGAGGGTAGTGATTCACTCAGCGGATGGTGATTCACTCAGAGGGTAGTGATTCACTTAGAGGGTAGTTATTTACTCAGAGGCTGGTGATTCACTAAGAGATTAGTGATTCACTCAAGCATAGTGAGTCACTCAGAGGGTGCTGGTTCACTCAGAGCGTAGTGATTCACTCAGAGGGTAGTGATTCACTCAGCGGATGGTGATTCACTCAGAGGGTAGTGATTCACTTAGAGGATGGTGATTCACAGAGTGTGGTGATTCAATCAGAGGGTAGTGATTCACTCAGAGGGTGGTGATTCACTCAGAGGGTAGTGATTTACTCAGACGGTAGTGATTCACTCAGAGGGTGGTGATCACTCAGAGCGTAGTGATGCACACAGACAGTAGTGGTTCACTCAGAGGGTGGTGATTCACTCAGAGGGTAGTGATTCACTCAGACGGTAGTGATTCACTCAGAGGGTGGTGATTCACTCAGAGGATGGTGATTCACAGAGTGTGGTGATTTGCTCAGAGGGCGGTGATTTACTCAGATGGTAGTGATTCACTCAGGGAGGATAGAGTTTTACTCAGAGTGAAAGTTATTTACTTGGAGGGTGGTGATTCACTAAGAGGGTAGTGAGTCACTCAGAGGATGGTGATCACTCAGAGCATAGTGATTCACACAGACCGTAGTGATTCACTCAGAGGGTAGTGAGTCACTCACAGGGTGGTGATGCACTCAGAGCGTAGTGATTCACTCAGACCGTAGTCATTCACTCAGAGGGTGGTGATTAATTCAGACGGTAGTGATTCGCTCAGAGGGTGGTGATTCACTCAGAGTGTGGTGATTCAATCAGAGGGTAGTGATTCACTCAGAGGGTGGTGATTCACTCAGAGGGTAGTGATTTACTCAGAGGGTAGTGATTCACTCAGAGGGCGGTGATTTACTCAGAGGGTGGTGATTCAATCAGAGGGTAGTGATTCACTCAGAGAGTGGTGATGCACTCAGCGGGTTGTGATTCACTCAGAGGATAGTGAATCACTCAGAGGGTGGTGATTTACTCAGAGGGTAGTGATTCACTCAGAGGGTGATGATTCACTCAGAGGGTAGTGAATCACTCAGAGGGTAGTGATTCACTCAGCGGATGGTGATTCACTCAGAGGATAGTGATTCACTTAGAGGGTAGTTATTTACTCAGAGGCTGGTGATTCACTAAGAGATTAGTGATTCACTCAGTGCATAGTGAGTCACTCAGAGGGTGGTGGTTCACTCAGAGCGTAGTGATTCACTCAGAGGGTAGTGATTCACTCAGCGGATGGTGATTCACTCAGAGGGTAGTGATTCACTTAGAGGGTAGATATTTACTCAGAGGTTGGTGATTCACTCAGAGGGTAGTGATTCACTCAGACCGTAGTCATTCACTCAGAGGGTGGTGATTAATTCAGACGGTAGTGATTCGCTCAGAGGGTGGTGGTTCACTCAGAGCGTAGTGATTCCCTCAGAGGGTAGTGATTCACTCAGCGGATGGTGATTCACTCAGAGGGTAGTGATTCACTCAGACCGTAGTCATTCACTCAGAGGGTGGTGATTCAATCAGAGGGTAGTGATTCACTCAGAGCGTAGTGAGTCACTCAGAGGGTGGTGATCACTCAGTGCGTAGTGATGCACACAGAAAGTAGTGATTCACTCAGAGGGTGGTGATTCACTCAGAGCGTAGTGATTCACTCAGACGGTAGTGATTCACTCAGAGGGTGGTGATTCACTCAGAGATTGGTGATTCACTCAGAGGGTAGTGATTCACTCAGAGGGTGGTAATTCACTCAGAAGTAAGTGATTCACACAGAGGTTGGTGATTCACTCAGAGGGAAGTGATTTACTCGGAGGGTAGCGATTCACTCAGACGGTAGTGATTCACTCAGACGGTAGTGATTCACTCAGAGGATAGTGAGTCACTCAGAGGGTGGTGATCACTCAGAGCGTAGTGATTCACACAGACAATAGTGATTCACTCAGAGGGTGGTGATTCACTCAGAGGGTGGTTATTCACTCAGAGGATGGTGATTCACTCAGAGTGTGGTGATTCAATCAGAGGGTAGTGATTTACTCGGAGGGTGGTGATTCACTCAGCGGGTAGTGATTCACTCACAGGGTAGTGATTCACTGAGAGGGTGGTGATTCACTCAGAGGGTAGTGATTCACTCAGCGGATGGTGATTCACTCACAGGGTAGTGATTCACTTAGAGGGTAGTTATTTACTCAGAGGGTGGTGATTCACTAAGAGATTAGTGATTCACTCAGAGCGTAGTGAGTCACTCAGAGGGTGGTGATCACTCAGAGCGTAGTGATGCACACAGACAGTAGTGATTCACTCAGAGGGTGGTGATTCACTCAGAGGGTAGTGATTCAATCAGACGGTAGTGATTCACTCAGAGGGTGGTGATTCACTCGGAGGATGGTGATTCACTCAGAGTGTGGTGATTCAATCAGAGGGTGGTGATTCACTCAGAGGGTGGTGATTCACTCAGAGGGTAGTGATTTACTCGGAGGGTAGTGATTCACTCAGCGGGTAGTGATTTACTCACAGGGTAGTGATTCACTCACAGGGTGCTGATTCACTCAGAGTGTGTTGATTCACTCAGAGGGTCGTGATTCACTCAGAGGGTGGTGATTTACTCAGTTGGTGGTAATTCACTAAGAGGGTAGTGATTCACTCAGAGGTTAGTGATTTACTCGCAGGGTAGTGATTCACTCAGAGGGTAGTGATTTACTCGGACTGTGGTTATTTAATCAGAGGGCGGTGATTTACTCAGAGGGTAGTGATTCAATCAGGGAGCATAGCGATTTACTCCGAGAGTGGTGATTCACTCAGAGATTGGTGATTCACTCAGAGGGTAGTGATTTACTCAGAGGGTAGTGATTTACTCAGAGGGTAGTGATTTAATCAGAGGGTGGTGATTCACTCAGCGGGTAGTGATTTACTCACAGGGTAGTGATTCACTCACAGGGTGCTGATTCACTCAGTGTGTTGATTCACTCAGAGGGTAGTGATTCACTCAGAGGATAGTGAGTCACTCAGAGGGTGGTGATCACTCAGAGGATGGTGATTCACTCAGAGTGTGGTGATTCAATCAGAGGTTAGTGATTTACTCGGAGGGTGGTGATTCACTCAGCGGGTAGTGATTCACTCACAGGGTAGTGATTCACTCAGAGGGTAGTCATTTACTCAGAGGGTAGTGATTCACTCAGAGGTTAGTGATTAACTCGGAGTGTGGTGATTTAATCAGAGGGCGGTGATTTAATCAGAGGGTAGTGATTCACTCAGGGAGGATAGCGATTTACTCAGAGAGTGGTGATTCACTCAGAGATTGGTGATTCACTCAGAGGGTGGTGATTCACTCAGATGGTAGTGATTCACTCATAGGGTGGTTATATACTCAGAGAGTAGTGCTTCAATGAGAGCGTGGTGATTTACTCAGAGGGTAGTGATTTACTCATAGGGTAGTGATTCACTCAGAGGGTAGTGATTCACTCAGATGGTAGTCATTCACTCAGATGGTGGTGATTCACTCAGAGGGTAGTGATTTACTCGGAGGGTGGTGATTTACTCAGAAGGTAGTGATTCACTCAGAGGGTAGTGATTTACTCAGATGGTAGTGATTCACTCAGAGGGTAGTGATTTACTCGGAGTGTGGTGATTTGCTCAGAGGGCGGTGATTTACTCAGATGGTAGTGATTCACTCAGGGAGGATAGAGTTTTACTCAGTTTGAAAGTTATTTACTTGGAGGGTGGTGATTCACTAAGAGGGTAGTGAGTCACTCAGAGGATGGTGATCACTCAGAGCATAGTGATTCACACAGACCGTAGTGATTCACTCAGAGGGTAGTGAGTCACTCACAGGGTGGTGATGCACTCAGAGCGTAGTGATTCACTCAGAGGGTGGTGATTCACTCAGAGGGTAGTGATTCACTCAGAGGGTAGTGATTCACTCAGCGAATGGTCATTCACTCAGAGGATGGTGATTCACTCAGAGGGTAGTGATTCACTCAGAGGGTAGTGATTCACTCAGCGGATGGTGATTCACTCAGAGGGTAGTGATTCACTTAGAGGGTAGTTATTTACTCAGAGGCTGGTGATTCACTAAGAGATTAGTGATTCACTCAAGCATAGTGAGTCACTCAGAGGGTGCTGGTTCACTCAGAGCGTAGTGATTCACTCAGAGGGTAGTGATTCACTCAGCGGATGGTGATTCACTCAGAGGGTAGTGATTCACTTAGAGGATGGTGATTCACAGAGTGTGGTGATTCAATCAGAGGGTAGTGATTCACTCAGAGGGTGGTGATTCACTCAGAGGGTAGTGATTTACTCAGACGGTAGTGATTCACTCAGAGGGTGGTGATCACTCAGAGCGTAGTGATGCACACAGACAGTAGTGGTTCACTCAGAGGGTGGTGATTCACTCAGAGGGTAGTGATTCACTCAGACGGTAGTGATTCACTCAGAGGGTGGTGATTCACTCAGAGGATGGTGATTCACAGAGTGTGGTGATTCAATCAGAGGGTAGTGATTCACTCAGAGGGTGGTGATTCACTCAGAGAGTAGTGATGTACTCGGAGGGTGGTGATTCACTCAGAGGTTAGTGATTTACTCGGAGGGTAGTGATTCACTCAGAGGGTAGTGATTTACTCGGACTGTGGTTATTTAATCAGAGGGCGGTGATTTACTCAGAGGGTAGTGATTCAATCAGGGAGCATAGCGATTTACTCCGAGAGTGGTGATTCACTCAGAGATTGGTGATTCACTCAGAGGGTAGTGATTCACTCAGAGGGTGGTGATTCACTCAGAAGTTAGTGATTCACACAGAGGTTGGTGATTCACTCAGAGGGAAGTGTTTCACTCAGAGGGTGGTGATTCACTAAGTGGGTAGTGATTCACTCAGAGGGTAGTGATTTACTCGGAGGGTGGTGATTCACTCCGCGGGTAGTGATTCACTCACAGGGTAGTGATTCACTCAGAGGGTAGTCATTTACTCAGAGGGTAGTGATTCACTCAGAGGTTAGTGATTTACTCGGAGTGTGGTGATTTAATCAGAGGGCGGTGATTTAATCAGAGGGTAGTGATTCACTCAGGGAGGATAGCGATTTACTCAGAGAGTGGTGATTCACTCAGAGATTGGTGATTCACTCAGAGGGTAGTGATTCACTAAGAGGGTGTTGATTCACTCAGAGGGTGGTGATTCATTCAGAGGGTAGTGATTTACTCAGAGGGTGCTGATTCACTCAGATGGTAGTGATTCACTCAGAGGTTAGTGATTTACTCGCAGGGTAGTGATTCACTCAGAGGGTAGTGATTTACTCGGACTGTGGTTATTTAATCAGAGGGCGGTGATTTACTCAGAGGGTAGTGATTCAATCAGGGAGCATAGCGATTTACTCCGAGAGTGGTGATTCACTCAGAGATTGGTGATTCACTCAGAGGGTAGTGATTTACTCAGAGGGTAGTGATTTACTCAGAGGGTAGTGATTTAATCAGAGGGTGGTGATTCACTCAGCGGGTAGTGATTTACTCACAGGGTAGTGATTCACTCACAGGGTGCTGATTCCACTCAGTGTGTTGATTCACTCAGAGGGTCGTGATTCACTCAGAGGGTGGTGATTCACACAGAGGTTGGTGATTCACTCAGAGGGAAGTGTTTCACTCAGAGGGTGGTGATTCACTCAGAGTGTAGTGATTCACTCAGAGGATGGTGATTCACTAAGTGGGTAGTGATTCACTCAGAGGATAGTGAGTCACTCAGAGGGTGGTGATCACTCAGAGGATGGTGATTCACTCAGAGTGTGGTGATTCAATCAGAGGGTAGTGATTTACTCGGAGGGTGGTGATTCACTCAGCGGGTAGTGATTCACTCACAGGGTAGTGATTCACTCAGAGGGTAGTCATTTACTCAGAGGGTAGTGATTCACTCAGAGGTTAGTGATTAACTCGGAGTGTGGTGATTTAATCAGAGGGCGGTGATTTAATCAGAGGGTAGTGATTCACTCAGGGAGGATAGCGATTTACTCAGAGAGTGGTGATTCACTCAGAGATTGGTGATTCACTCAGAGGGTGGTGATTCATTCAGAGGGTAGTGATTTACTCAGAGGGTGCTGATTCACTCAGATGGTAGTGATTCACTCATAGGGTGGTTATATACTCAGAGAGTAGTGCGTCAATGAGAGCGTGGTGATTTACTCAGAGGGTAGTGATTTACTCATAGGGTAGTGATTCACTCAGAGGGTAGTGATTCACTCAGATGGTAGTCATTCACTCAGATGGTGGTGATTCACTCAGAGGGTAGTGATTTACTCGGAGGGTGGTGATTTACTCAGAAGGTAGTGATTCACTCAGAGGGTAGTGATTTACTCAGAGGGTAGTGATTCACTCAGAGGGTAGTGATTTACTCGGAGTGTGGTGATTTGCTCAGAGGGCGGTGATTTACTCAGATGGTAGTGATTCACTCAGGGAGGATAGAGTTTTACTCAGTTTGAAAGTTATTTACTTGGAGGGTGGTGATTCACTAAGAGGGTAGTGAGTCACTCAGAGGATGGTGATCACTCAGAGCATAGTGATTCACACAGACCGTAGTGATTCACTCAGAGGGTAGTGAGTCACTCACAGGGTGGTGATGCACTCAGAGCGTAGTGATTCACTCAGAGGGTGGTGATTCACTCAGAGGGTTGTCATTCACTCAGAGGGTAGTGATTCACTCAGCGAATGGTCATTCACTCAGAGGATGGTGATTCACTCAGAGGGTAGTGATTCACTCAGAGGGTAGTGATTCACTCAGCGGATGGTGATTCACTCAGAGGGTAGTGATTCACTTAGAGGGTAGTTATTTACTCAGAGGCTGGTGATTCACTAAGAGATTAGTGATTCACTCAAGCATAGTGAGTCACTCAGAGGGTGCTGGTTCACTCAGAGCGTAGTGATTCACTCAGAGGGTAGTGATTCACTCAGCGGATGGTGATTCACTCAGAGGGTAGTGATTCACTTAGAGGATGGTGATTCACAGAGTGTGGTGATTCAATCAGAGGGTAGTGATTCACTCAGAGGGTGGTGATTCACTCAGAGGGTAGTGATTTTCTCAGACGGTAGTGATTCACTCAGAGGGTGGTGATCACTCAGAGCGTAGTGATGCACACAGACAGTAGTGGTTCACTCAGAGGGTGGTGATTCACTCAGAGGGTAGTGATTCACTCAGACGGTAGTGATTCACTCAGAGGGTGGTGATTCACTCAGAGGATGGTGATTCACAGAGTGTGGTGATTCAATCAGAGGGTAGTGATTCACTCAGAGGGTGGTGATTCACTCAGAGCGTAGTGATTTACTCGGAGGGTGGTGATTCACTCAGAGGTTAGTGATTTACTCGGAGGGTAGTGATTCACTCAGAGGGTAGTGATTTACTCGGACTGTGGTTATTTAATCAGAGGGCGGTGATTTACTCAGAGGGTAGTGATTCAATCAGGGAGCATAGCGATTTACTCCGAGAGTGGTGATTCACTCAGAGATTGGTGATTCACTCAGAGGGTAGTGATTCACTCAGAGGGTGGTGATTCACTCAGAAGTTAGTGATTCACACAGAGGTTGGTGATTCACTCAGAGGGAAGTGTTTCACTCAGAGGGTGGTGATTCACTAAGTGGGTAGTGATTCACTCAGAGGATAGTGATTCACTCAGAGGGTGGTGATTCACTCAGAGTGTGGTGATTCACTCAGAGGATGGTGATTCACTCAGAGTGTGGTGATTCAATCAGAGGGTAGTGATTTACTCGGAGGGTGGTGATTCACTCCGTGGGTAGTGATTCACTCACAGGGTAGTGATTCACTCAGAGGGTAGTCATTTACTCAGAGGGTAGTGATTCACTCAGAGGTTAGTGATTTACTCGGAGTGTGGTGATTTAATCAGAGGGCGGTGATTTAATCAGAGGGTAGTGATTCACTCAGGGAGGATAGCGATTTACTCAGAGAGTGGTGATTCACTCAGAGATTGGTGATTCACTCAGAGGGTAGTGATTCACTAAGAGGGTGTTGATTCACTCAGAGGGTGGTGATTCATTCAGAGGGTAGTGATTTACTCAGAGGGTGCTGATTCACTCAGATGGTAGTGATTCACTGAGAGCGTGGTGATTTACTCAGATGGTAGTGATTTACTCAGAGGGTAGTGATTCACTCAGAGGGTAGTGATTCACTCAGATGGTAGTCATTCACCCAGATGGTGGTGATTCACTCAGAGGGTAGTGATTTACTCGAAGGGTGGTGATTTACACAGAGGGTAGTGATTCACTCAGAGGGTAGTGATTTACTCAGAGGGTAGTGATTCACTCAGAGGGTAGTGATTTACTCGGAGTGTGGTGATTTGCTCAGAGGGCGGTGATTTACTCAGATGGTAGTGATTCACTCAGGGAGGATAGAGTTTTACTTGGAGTGAAAGTGATTCACTCACAGGGTAGTGATTCACTCAGAGGGTAGTCATTTACTCAGATGGTGGTGATTCACTCAGAGGGTAGTGATTTACTCGGAGGGTCGTGATTTACTCAGAGAGTAGTGATTCACTCAGAGGGTAGTGATTCACTCAGATGGTAGTGATTTACTCGGAGTGTGGTGATTTACTCGGAGTGTGGTGATTTGCTCAGATGGTAGTGATTCACTCAGGGAGGATAGAGTTTTACTCAGAGTGAAAGTTATTTACTTGGAGGGTGTTGATTCACTAAGAGGGTAGTGAGTCACTCAGAGGATGGTGATCACTCAGAGCATAGTGATTCACACAGACCGTAGTGATTCACTCAGAGGGTAGTATGTCACTCACAGGGAGGTGATGCACTCAGAGCGTAGTGATTCACTCAGACCGTAGTCATTCACTCAGAGGGTGGTGATTCATTCAGACGGTAGTGATTCGCTCAGAGGGTGGTGATTCACTCAGAGTGTGGTGATTCAATCAGAGGGTAGTGATTCACTCAGAGGGTGGTGATTCACTCAGAGGGTGGTGATTTACTCAGAGGGTAGTGATTCACTCAGAGGGCGGTGATTTACTCAGAGGGTGGTGATTCACCCAGAGGGTAGTGATTCACTCAGAGAGTGGTGATGCACTCAGCGTGTTGTGATTCACTCAGAGGATAGTGAATCATTCAGAGGGTGGTGATTCACTCAGTGAGTGGTGAATCACTCAGAGGGTGGTGATTCACTCAGAGGGTGGTGATTCACTCAGTGAGTGGTGAATCACTCAGAGGGTAGTGATTCACTCAGAGGGTGGTGATTCACTCAGAGGGTAGTGATTCACTCAGAGGGTAGTGATTCACTCAGCGGATGGTGATTCACTCAGAGGGTGGTGATTCACTCAGAGGGTAGTGATTCACTCAGAGGGTAGTGATTCACTCAGCGGATGGTGATTTACTCAGAGGGTAGTGATTCACTTAGAGGGTAGTTATTTACTCAGAGGCTGGTGATTCACTAAGAGATTAGTGATTCACTCAGAGCATAGTGAGTCACTCAGAGGGTAGTGATTCACTCAGCGGATGGTGATTCACTCAGAGGGTAGTGATTCACTTAGAGGGTAGTTATTCACTCAGAGGGTAGTGATTCACTTAGAGGGTAGTTATTTACTCAGAGGGTGGTGATTCACTAAGAGATTAGTGATTCACTCAGAGCGTAGTGAGTCACTCAGAGGGTGGTGATCACTCAGTGCGTAGTGATGCACACAGACAGTAGTGATTCACTCAGAGGGTGGTGATTCACTCAGAGCGTAGTGATTCACTCAGACGGTAGTGATTCACTCAGAGGGTGGTGATTCACTCAGAGGATGGTGATTCACTCAGAGTGTGGTGATTTAATCAGAGGGTAGTGATTCACACAGAGGGTGGTGATTCAGTCAGAGGGTAGTGATTTACTCGGAGGGTGGTGATTCACTCAGCGGGTAGTGATTCACTCACAGGGTAGTGCTTCACTCACAGGGTGCTGATTCACTCAGAGTGTGTTGATTCACTCAGAGGGTAGTGATTCACTCAGAGGGTGGTGATTTACTCAGTTGGTGATGATTCACTAAGAGGGTAGTGATTCACTCAGAGGTTAGTGATTTACTCGGAGGGTAGTGATTCACTCAGAGGATAGTGATTTACTCGGAGTGTGGTGATTTAATCAGAGGGCGGTGATTTACTCAGAGGGAAGTGATTCACTCAGGGAGGATAGCGATTTACTCCTAGAGTGGTGATTCACTCAGAGATTGGTGATTCACTCAGAGGGTAGTGATACACTCAGAGGGTGGTGATTCACTCAGAAGTAAGTGATTCACACAGAGGTTGGTGATTCACTCAGAGGGAAGTGATTTACTCGGAGGGTAGTGATTCACTCAGACGGTAGTGATTCACTAAGAGGGTAGTGTTTCACTCAGAGGATAGTGAGTCACTCAGAGGGTGGTGACCACTCACAGCGTAGTGATTCACACAGACAGTAGTGATTCACTCAGAGGGTGGTGATTCACTCAGAGGGTGGTGATTCACTCAGAGGATGGTGATTCACTTAGAGTGTGGTGATTCAATCAGAGGGTAGTGATTTACTCGGAGGGTGGTGATTCACTCAGCGGGTAGTGATTCACTCACAGGGTAGTGATTCACTCAGAGGGTGGTGATTCACTCAGAGGGTAGTGATTCACTCAGAGGGTAGTGATTCACTCAGAGGGTAGTCATTTACTCAGAGGGTATTGATTCACTCAGAGGTTAGTGATTTACTCGGAGTGTGGTGATTTAATCAGAGGGCGGTGATTTAATCAGAGGGTAGTGATTCACTCAGGGAGGATAGCGATTTATTCAGAGAGTGCTGATTCACTCAGAGATTGGTGATTCACTCAGAGGGTAGTGATTCACTCAGAGGGTGGTGATTCACTCAGAGGGTGGTGATTCATTCAGAGGGTAGTGATTTACTCAGAGGGTGCTGATTCACTCAGATGGTAGTGATTCACTCAGAGGGTGGTGATACACTCAGAGAGTAGTGCTTCACTGAGAGCGTGGTGATTTACTCAGAGGGTAGTGATTTACTCATAGGGTAGTGATTCACTCAGAGGGTAGTGATTCACTCAGATGGTAGTCATTCACTCAGAATGTGGTGATTCACTCAAAGGGTAGTGATTCACTCAGAGTGTAGTCATTTACTCAGAGGGTAGTGTTTCACTCAGAGGGTAATGATTTACTCAGAGTGTGGTGTTTTAATCAGAGGGCGGTGATTTACTCAGACGGTAATGATTCACTCAGGTATGATAGCGATTTATTCAGAGAGTGGTGATTCACTCAGAGTTTGGTGATTCACTCAGAGGGTAGTGATTCACTCAGAGGGTGTTGATTCACTCAGATGGTAGTCATTCACTCAGATGGTGGTGATTCACTCAGAGGGTAGAGATTTACTCGAAGGGTGGTGATTTACTCAGAGGGTAGTGATTCACTCAGAGGGTAGTGATTTACTCAGAGGGTAGTGATTCACTCAGAAGGTAGTGATTTACTCGGAGGGTCGTGATTTACTCAGAGGGTAGTGATTCACTCAGAGGGTAGTGATTTACTCAGAGGGTAGTGATTCACTCAGATGGTAGTGATTTACTCGGAGTGTGGTGATTTGCTCAGAGGGCGGTGATTTACTCAGATGGTAGTGATTCACTCAGGGAGGATAGAGTTTTACTCAGAGTGAAAGTTATTTACTTGGAGGGTGGTGATTCACTAAGAGGGTAGTGAGTCACTCAGAGGATGGTGATCACTCAGAGCATAGTGATTCACACAGACCGTAGTGATTCACTCAGAGGGTAGTGAGTCACTCACAGGGTGGTGATGCACTCAGAGCGTAGTGATTCACTCAGACCGTAGTCATTCACTCAGAGGGTGGTGATTAATTCAGACGGTAGTGATTCGCTCAGAGGGTGGTGATTCACTCAGAGTGTGGTGATTCAATCAGAGGGTAGTGATTCACTCAGAGGGTGGTGATTCACTCAGAGGGTGGTGATTTACTCAGAGGGTAGTGATTCACTCAGAGGGCGGTGATTTACTCAGAGGGTGGTGATTCAATCAGAGGGTAGTGATTCACTCAGAGAGTGGTGATGCACTCAGCGGGTTGTGATTCACTCAGAGGATAGTGAATCACTCAGAGGGTGGTGATTTACTCAGAGGGTAGTGATTCACTCAGAGGGTGATGATTCACTCAGAGGGTAGTGAATCACTCAGAGGGTAGTGATTCACTCAGCGGATGGTGATTCACTCAGAGGATAGTGATTCACTTAGAGGGTAGTTATTTACTCAGAGGCTGGTGATTCACTAAGAGATTAGTGATTCACTCAGTGCATAGTGAGTCACTCAGAGGGTGGTGGTTCACTCAGAGGGTAGTGATTCACTCAGAGGGTGATGATTCACTCAGAGGGTAGTGAATCACTCAAAGGGTAGTGATTCACTCAGCGGATGGTGATTCACTCAGAGGGTAGTGATTTACTTAGAGGGTAGATATTTACTCAGAGGTTGGTGATTCACTCAGAGGGTAGTGATTCACTCAGACCGTAGTCATTCACTCAGAGGGTGGTGATTAATTCAGACGGTGGTGATTAATTCAGACGGTAGTGATTCGCTCAGAGGGTGGTGGTTCACTCAGAGCGTAGTGATTCCCTCAGAGGGTAGTGATTCACTCAGCGGATGGTGATTCACTCAGAGGGTAGTGATTCACTCAGACCGTAGTCATTCACTCAGAGGGTGGTGATTAATTCAGACGGTAGTGATTCGCTCAGAGGGTGGTGATTCACTCAGAGTGTGGTGATTCAATCAGAGGGTAGTGATTCACTCAGAGCGTAGTGAGTCACTCAGAGGGTGGTGATCACTCAGTGCGTAGTGATGCACACAGAAAGTAGTGATTCACTCAGAGGGTGGTGATTCACTCAGAGCGTAGTGATTCACTCAGACGGTAGTGATTCACTCAGAGGGTGGTGATTCACTCAGAGATTGGTGATTCACTCAGAGGGTAGTGATTCACTCAGAGGGTGGTGATTCACTCAGAAGTAAGTGATTCACACAGAGGTTGGTGATTCACTCAGAGGGAAGTGATTTACTCGGAGGGTAGCGATTCACTCAGACGGTAGTGATTCACTCAGACGGTAGTGATTCACTCAGAGGATAGTGAGTCACTCAGAGGGTGGTGATCACTCAGAGCGTAGTGATTCACACAGACAATAGTGATTCACTCAGAGGGTGGTGATTCACTCAGAGGGTGGTTATTCACTCAGAGGATGGTGATTCACTCAGAGTGTGGTGATTCAATCAGAGGGTAGTGATTTACTCGGAGGGTGGTGATTCACTCAGCGGGTAGTGATTCACTCACAGGGTAGTGATTCACTGAGAGGGTGGTGATTCACTCAGAGGGTAGTGATTCACTCAGAGGGTAGTGATTCACTCAGCGGATGGTGATTCACTCACAGGGTAGTGATTCACTTAGAGGGTAGTTATTTACTCAGAGGGTGGTGATTCACTAAGAGATTAGTGATTCACTCAGAGCGTAGTGAGTCACTCAGAGGGTGGTGATCACTCAGAGCGTAGTGATGCACACAGACAGTAGTGATTCACTCAGAGGGTGGTGATTCACTCAGAGGGTAGTGATTCAATCAGACGGTAGTGATTCACTCAGAGGGTGGTGATTCACTCGGAGGATGGTGATTCACTCAGAGTGTGGTGATTCAATCAGAGGGTAGTGATTCACTCAGAGGGTGGTGATTCACTCAGAGGGTAGTGATTTACTCGGAGGGTAGTGATTCACTCAGCGGGTAGTGATTTACTCACAGGGTAGTGATTCACTCACAGGGTGCTGATTCACTCAGAGTGTGTTGATTCACTCAGAGGGTAGTGAGTCACTCAGAGGGTGGTGATTTACTCAGAGCGTGGTGATTCACTAAGAGGGTAGTGATTCACTCAGAGGGTGGTGATTCACTCGGAGGGTAGTGATTCACTCAGAGGGTGGTGATTCACTCAGCGGGTAGTGATTTACTCACAGGGTAGTGATTCACTCACAGGGTGCTGATTCACTCAGAGTGTGTTGATTCACTCAGAGGGTCGTGATTCACTCAGAGGGTGGTGATTTACTCAGAGGGTAGTGATTTACTCAGAGGGTAGTGATTCACTCAGAGGGTAGTGATTTACTCGGAGTGTGGTGATTTGCTCAGAGGGCGGTGATTTACTCAGATGGTAGTGATTCACTCAGGGAGGATAGAGTTTTACTCAGAGTGAAAGTTATTTACTTGGAGGGTGGTGATTCACTAAGAGGGTAGTGAGTCACTCAGAGGATGGTGATCACTCAGAGCATAGTGATTCACACAGACCGTAGTGATTCACTCAGAGGGTAGTGAGTCACTCACAGGGTGGTGATGCACTCAGAGCGTAGTGATTCACTCAGACCGTAGTCATTCACTCAGAGGGTGGTGATTAATTCAGACGGTAGTGATTCGCTCAGAGGGTGGTGATTCACTCAGAGTGTGGTGATTCAATCAGAGGGTAGTGATTCACTCAGAGGGTGGTGATTCACTCAGAGGGTAGTGATTTACTCAGAGGGTAGTGATTCACTCAGAGGGCGGTGATTTACTCAGAGGGTGGTGATTCAATCAGAGGGTAGTGATTCACTCAGAGAGTGGTGATGCACTCAGCGGGTTGTGATTCACTCAGAGGATAGTGAATCACTCAGAGGGTGGTGATTTACTCAGAGGGTAGTGCTTCACTCAGAGGGTGATGATTCACTCAGAGGGTAGTGAATCACTCAGAGGGTAGTGATTCACTCAGCGGATGGTGATTCACTCAGAGGATAGTGATTCACTTAGAGGGTAGTTATTTACTCAGAGGCTGGTGATTCACTAAGAGATCAGTGATTCACTCAGTGCATAGTGAGTCACTCAGAGGGTGGTGGTTCACTCAGAGAGTAGTGATTCACTCAGAGGGTAGTGATTCACTCAGCGGATGGTGATTCACTCAGAGGGTAGTGATTCACTTAGAGGGTAGATATTTACTCAGAGGTTGGTGATTCACTCAGAGGGTAGTGATTCACTCAGACCGTAGTCATTCACTCAGAGGGTGGTGATTAATTCAGACGGTAGTGATTCGCTCAGAGGGTGGTGGTTCACTCAGAGCGTAGTGATTCCCTCAGAGGGTAGTGATTCACTCAGCGGATGGTGATTCACTCAGAGGGTAGTGATTCACTCAGACCGTAGTCATTCACTCAGAGGGTGGTGATTAATTCAGACGGTAGTGATTCGCTCAGAGGGTGGTGATTCACTCAGAGTGTGGTGATTCAATCAGAGGGTAGTGATTCACTCAGAGCGTAGTGAGTCACTCAGAGGGTGGTGATCACTCAGTGCGTAGTGATGCACACAGAAAGTAGTGATTCACTCAGAGTGTGGTGATTCACTCAGAGCGTAGTGATTCACTCAGACGGTAGTGATTCACTCAGAGGGTGGTGATTCACTCAGAGATTGGTGATTCACTCAGAGGGTAGTGATTCACTCAGAGGGTGGTGATTCACTCAGAAGTAAGTGATTCACACAGAGGTTGGTGATTCACTCAGAGGGAAGTGATTTACTCGGAGGGTAGCGATTCACTCAGACGGTAGTGATTCACTCAGACGGTAGTGATTCACTCAGAGGATAGTGAGTCACTCAGAGGGTGGTGATCACTCAGAGCGTAGTGATTCACACAGACAATAGTGATTCACTCAGAGGGTGGTGATTCACTCAGAGGGTGGTTATTCACTCAGAGGATGGTGATTCACTCAGAGTGTGGTGATTCAATCAGAGGGTAGTGATTTACTCGGAGGGTGGTGATTCACTCAGCGGGTAGTGATTCACTCACAGGGTAGTGATTCACTGAGAGGGTGGTGATTCACTCAGAGGGTAGTGATTCACTCAGAGGGTAGTGATTCACTCAGCGGATGGTGATTCACTCACAGGGTAGTGATTCACTTAGAGGGTAGTTATTTACTCAGAGGGTGGTGATTCACTAAGAGATTAGTGATTCACTCAGAGCGTAGTGAGTCACTCAGAGGGTGGTGATCACTCAGAGCGTAGTGATGCACACAGACAGTAGTGATTCACTCAGAGGGTGGTGATTCACTCAGAGGGTAGTGATTCAATCAGACGGTAGTGATTCACTCAGAGGGTGGTGATTCACTCGGAGGATGGTGATTCACTCAGAGTGTGGTGATTCAATCAGAGGGTAGTGATTCACTCAGAGGGTGGTGATTCACTCAGAGGGTAGTGATTTACTCGGAGGGTAGTGATTCACTCAGCGGGTAGTGATTTACTCACAGGGTAGTGATTCACTCACAGGGTGCTGATTCACTCAGAGTGTGTTGATTCACTCAGAGGGTAGTGAGTCACTCAGAGGGTGGTGATTTACTCAGAGCGTGGTGATTCACTAAGAGGGTAGTGATTCACTCAGAGGGTGGTGATTCACTCGGAGGGTAGTGATTCACTCAGAGGGTGGTGATTCACTCAGCGGGTAGTGATTTACTCACAGGGTAGTGATTCACTCACAGGGTGCTGATTCACTCAGAGTGTGTTGATTCACTCAGAGGGTCGTGATTCACTCAGAGGGTGGTGATTTACTCAGTTGGTGGTGATTCACTAAGAGGGTAGTGATTCACTCAGAGGTTAGTGATTTACTCGCAGGGTAGTGATTCACTCAGAGGGTAGTGATTTACTCGGACTGTGGTTATTTAATCAGAGGGCGGTGATTTACTCAGAGGGTAGTGATTCAATCAGGGAGCATAGCGATTTACTCCGAGAGTGGTGATTCACTCAGAGATTGGTGATTCACTCAGAGGGTAGTGATTTACTCAGAGGGTAGTGATTTACTCAGAGGGTAGTGATTTAATCAGAGGGTGGTGATTCACTCAGCGGGTAGTGATTTACTCACAGGGTAGTGATTCACTCACAGGGTGCTGATTCACTCAGTGTGTTGATTCACTCAGAGGGTCGTATTCACTCAGAGGGTGGTGATTCACACAGAGGTTGGTGATTCACTCAGAGGGAAGTGTTTCACTCAGAGGGTGGTGATTCACTCAGAGTGTAGTGATTCACTCAGAGGATGGTGATTCACTAAGTGGGTAGTGATTCACTCAGAGGATAGTGAGTCACTCAGAGGGTGGTGATCACTCAGAGGATGGTGATTCACTCAGAGTGTGGTGATTCAATCAGAGGGTAGTGATTTACTCGGAGGGTGGTGATTCACTCAGCGGGTAGTGATTCACTCACAGGGTAGTGATTCACTCAGAGGGTAGTCATTTACTCAGAGGGTAGTGATTCACTCAGAGGTTAGTGATTAACTCGGAGTGTGGTGATTTAATCAGAGGGCGGTGATTTAATCAGAGGGTAGTGATTCACTCAGGGAGGATAGCGATTTACTCAGAGAGTGGTGATTCACTCAGAGATTGGTGATTCACTCAGAGGGTGGTGATTCATTCAGAGGGTAGTGATTTACTCAGAGGGTGCTGATTCACTCAGATGGTAGTGATTCACTCATAGGGTGGTTATACACTCAGAGAGTAGTGCTTCAATGAGAGCGTGGTGATTTACTCAGAGGGTAGTGATTTACTCAGAGGGTAGTGATTCACTCAGAAGGTAGTGATTTACTCGGAGGGTCGTGATTTACTCAGAGGGTAGTGATTCACTCAGAGGGTAGTGATTTACTCAGAGGGTAGTGATTCACTCAGATGGTAGTGATTTACTCGGAGTGTGGTGATTTGCTCAGAGGGCGGTGATTTACTCAGATGGTAGTGATTCACTCAGGGAGGATAGAGTTTTACTCAGAGTGAAAGTTATTTACTTGGAGGGTGGTGATTCACTAAGAGGGTAGTGAGTCACTCAGAGGATGGTGATCACTCAGAGCATAGTGATTCACACAGACCGTAGTGATTCACTCAGAGGGTAGTGAGTCACTCACAGGGTGGTGATGCACTCAGAGCGTAGTGATTCACTCAGACCGTAGTCATTCACTCAGAGGGTGGTGATTAATTCAGACGGTAGTGATTCGCTCAGAGGGTGGTGATTCACTCAGAGTGTGGTGATTCAATCAGAGGGTAGTGATTCACTCAGAGGGTGGTGATTCACTCAGAGGGTGGTGATTTACTCAGAGGGTAGTGATTCACTCAGAGGGCGGTGATTTACTCAGAGGGTGGTGATTCAATCAGAGGGTAGTGATTCACTCAGAGAGTGGTGATGCACTCAGCGGGTTGTGATTCACTCAGAGGATAGTGAATCACTCAGAGGGTGGTGATTTACTCAGAGGGTAGTGATTCACTCAGAGGGTGATGATTCACTCAGAGGGTAGTGAATCACTCAGAGGGTAGTGATTCACTCAGCGGATGGTGATTCACTCAGAGGATAGTGATTCACTTAGAGGGTAGTTATTTACTCAGAGGCTGGTGATTCACTAAGAGATTAGTGATTCACTCAGTGCATAGTGAGTCACTCAGAGGGTGGTGGTTCACTCAGAGGGTAGTGATTCACTCAGAGGGTGATGATTCACTCAGAGGGTAGTGAATCACTCAAAGGGTAGTGATTCACTCAGCGGATGGTGATTCACTCAGAGGGTAGTGATTTACTTAGAGGGTAGATATTTACTCAGAGGTTGGTGATTCACTCAGAGGGTAGTGATTCACTCAGACCGTAGTCATTCACTCAGAGGGTGGTGATTAATTCAGACGGTGGTGATTAATTCAGACGGTAGTGATTCGCTCAGAGGGTGGTGGTTCACTCAGAGCGTAGTGATTCCCTCAGAGGGTAGTGATTCACTCAGCGGATGGTGATTCACTCAGAGGGTAGTGATTCACTCAGACCGTAGTCATTCACTCAGAGGGTGGTGATTAATTCAGACGGTAGTGATTCGCTCAGAGGGTGGTGATTCACTCAGAGTGTGGTGATTCAATCAGAGGGTAGTGATTCACTCAGAGCGTAGTGAGTCACTCAGAGGGTGGTGATCACTCAGTGCGTAGTGATGCACACAGAAAGTAGTGATTCACTCAGAGGGTGGTGATTCAGTCAGAGCGTAGTGATTCACTCAGACGGTAGTGATTCACTCAGAGGGTGGTGATTCACTCAGAGATTGGTGATTCACTCAGAGGGTAGTGATTCACTCAGAGGGTGGTGATTCACTCAGAAGTAAGTGATTCACACAGAGGTTGGTGATTCACTCAGAGGGAAGTGATTTACTCGGAGGGTAGCGATTCACTCAGACGGTAGTGATTCACTCAGACGGTAGTGATTCACTCAGAGGATAGTGAGTCACTCAGAGGGTGGTGATCACTCAGAGCGTAGTGATTCACACAGACAATAGTGATTCACTCAGAGGGTGGTGATTCACTCAGAGGGTGGTTATTCACTCAGAGGATGGTGATTCACTCAGAGTGTGGTGATTCAATCAGAGGGTAGTGATTTACTCGGAGGGTGGTGATTCACTCAGCGGGTAGTGATTCACTCACAGGGTAGTGATTCACTGAGAGGGTGGTGATTCACTCAGAGGGTAGTGATTCACTCAGAGGGTAGTGATTCACTCAGCGGATGGTGATTCACTCACAGGGTAGTGATTCACTTAGAGGGTAGTTATTTACTCAGAGGGTGGTGATTCACTAAGAGATTAGTGATTCACTCAGAGCGTAGTGAGTCACTCAGAGGGTGGTGATCACTCAGAGCGTAGTGATGCACACAGACAGTAGTGATTCACTCAGAGGGTGGTGATTCACTCAGAGGGTAGTGATTCAATCAGACGGTAGTGATTCACTCAGAGGGTGGTGATTCACTCGGAGGATGGTGATTCACTCAGAGTGTGGTGATTCAATCAGAGGGTAGTGATTCACTCAGAGGGTGGTGATTCACTCAGAGGGTAGTGATTTACTCGGAGGGTAGTGATTCACTCAGCGGGTAGTGATTTACTCACAGGGTAGTGATTCACTCACAGGGTGCTGATTCACTCAGAGTGTGTTGATTCACTCAGAGGGTAGTGAGTCACTCAGAGGGTGGTGATTTACTCAGAGCGTGGTGATTCACTAAGAGGGTAGTGATTCACTCAGAGGGTGGTGATTCACTCGGAGGGTAGTGATTCACTCAGAGGGTGGTGATTCACTCAGCGGGTAGTGATTTACTCACAGGGTAGTGATTCACTCACAGGGTGCTGATTCACTCAGAGTGTGTTGATTCACTCAGAGGGTCGTGATTCACTCAGAGGGTGGTGATTTACTCAGAGGGTAGTGATTTACTCAGAGGGTAATGATTCACTCAGAGGGTAGTGATTTACTCGGAGTGTGGTGATTTGCTCAGAGGGCGGTGATTTACTCAGATGGTAGTGATTCACTCAGGGAGGATAGAGTTTTACTCAGAGTGAAAGTTATTTACTTGGAGGGTGGTGATTCACTAAGAGGGTAGTGAGTTACTCAGAGGATGGTGATCACTCAGAGCATAGTGATTCACACAGACCGTAGTGATTCACTCAGAGGGTAGTGAGTCACTCACAGGGTGGTGATGCACTCAGAGCGTAGTGATTCACTCAGACCGTAGTCATTCACTCAGAGGGTGGTGATTAATTCAGACGGTAGTGATTCGCTCAGAGGGTGGTGATTCACTCAGAGTGTGGTGATTCAATCAGAGGGTAGTGATTCACTCAGAGGGTGGTGATTCACTCAGAGGGTAGTGATTTACTCAGAGGGTAGTGATTCACTCAGAGGGCGGTGATTTACTCAGAGGGTGGTGATTCAATCAGAGGGTAGTGATTCACTCAGAGAGTGGTGATGCACTCAGCGGGTTGTGATTCACTCAGAGGATAGTGAATCACTCAGAGGGTGGTGATTTACTCAGAGGGTAGTGATTCACTCAGAGGGTGATGATTCACTCAGAGGGTAGTGAATCACTCAGAGGGTAGTGATTCACTCAGCGGATGGTGATTCACTCAGAGGATAGTGATTCACTTAGAGGGTAGTTATTTACTCAGAGGCTGGTGATTCACTAAGAGATTAGTGATTCACTCAGTGCATAGTGAGTCACTCAGAGGGTGGTGGTTCACTCAGAGAGTAGTGATTCACTCAGAGGGTAGTGATTCACTCAGCGGATGGTGATTCACTCAGAGGGTAGTGATTCACTTAGAGGGTAGATATTTACTCAGAGGTTGGTGATTCACTCAGAGGGTAGTGATTCACTCAGACCGTAGTCATTCACTCAGAGGGTGGTGATTAATTCAGACGGTAGTGATTCGCTCAGAGGGTGGTGGTTCACTCAGAGCGTAGTGATTCCCTCAGAGGGTAGTGATTCACTCAGCGGATGGTGATTCACTCAGAGGGTAGTGATTCACTCAGACCGTAGTCATTCACTCAGAGGGTGGTGATTAATTCAGACGGTAGTGATTCGCTCAGAGGGTGGTGATTCACTCAGAGTGTGGTGATTCAATCAGAGGGTAGTGATTCACTCAGAGCGTAGTGAGTCACTCAGAGGGTGGTGATCACTCAGTGCGTAGTGATGCACACAGAAAGTAGTGATTCACTCAGAGTGTGGTGATTCACTCAGAGCGTAGTGATTCACTCAGACGGTAGTGATTCACTCAGAGGGTGGTGATTCACTCAGAGATTGGTGATTCACTCAGAGGGTAGTGATTCACTCAGAGGGTGGTGATTCACTCAGAAGTAAGTGATTCACACAGAGGTTGGTGATTCACTCAGAGGGAAGTGATTTACTCGGAGGGTAGCGATTCACTCAGACGGTAGTGATTCACTCAGACGGTAGTGATTCACTCAGAGGATAGTGAGTCACTCAGAGGGTGGTGATCACTCAGAGCGTAGTGATTCACACAGACAATAGTGATTCACTCAGAGGGTGGTGATTCACTCAGAGGGTGGTTATTCACTCAGAGGATGGTGATTCACTCAGAGTGTGGTGATTCAATCAGAGGGTAGTGATTTACTCGGAGGGTGGTGATTCACTCAGCGGGTAGTGATTCACTCACAGGGTAGTGATTCACTGAGAGGGTGGTGATTCACTCAGAGGGTAGTGATTCACTCAGAGGGTAGTGATTCACTCAGCGGATGGTGATTCACTCACAGGGTAGTGATTCACTTAGAGGGTAGTTATTTACTCAGAGGGTGGTGATTCACTAAGAGATTAGTGATTCACTCAGAGCGTAGAGAGTCACTCAGAGGGTGGTGATCACTCAGAGCGTAGTGATGCACACAGACAGTAGTGATTCACTCAGAGGGTGGTGATTCACTCAGAGGGTAGTGATTCAATCAGACGGTAGTGATTCACTCAGAGGGTGGTGATTCACTCGGAGGATGGTGATTCACTCAGAGTGTGGTGATTCAATCAGAGGGTAGTGATTCACTCAGAGGGTGGTGATTCACTCAGAGGGTAGTGATTTACTCGGAGGGTAGTGATTCACTCAGCGGGTAGTGATTTACTCACAGGGTAGTGATTCACTCACAGGGTGCTGATTCACTCAGAGTGTGTTGATTCACTCAGAGGGTAGTGAGTCACTCAGAGGGTGGTGATTTACTCAGAGCGTGGTGATTCACTAAGAGGGTAGTGATTCACTCAGAGGGTGGTGATTCACTCGGAGGGTAGTGATTCACTCAGAGGGTGGTGATTCACTCAGCGGGTAGTGATTTACTCACAGGGTAGTGATTCACTCACAGGGTGCTGATTCACTCAGAGTGTGTTGATTCACTCAGAGGGTCGTGATTCACTCAGAGGGTGGTGATTTACTCAGTTGGTGGTGATTCACTAAGAGGGTAGTGATTCACTCAGAGGTTAGTGATTTACTCGCAGGGTAGTGATTCACTCAGAGGGTAGTGATTTACTCGGACTGTGGTTATTTAATCAGAGAGCGGTGATTTACTCAGAGGGTAGTGATTCAATCAGGGAGCATAGCGATTTACTCCGAGAGTGGTGATTCACTCAGAGATTGGTGATTCACTCAGAGGGTAGTGATTTACTCAGAGGGTAGTGATTTACTCAGAGGGTAGTGATTTAATCAGAGGGTGGTGATTCACTCAGCGGGTAGTGATTTACTCACAGGGTAGTGATTCACTCACAGGGTGCTGATTCACTCAGTGTGTTGATTCACTCAGAGGGTCGTATTCACTCAGAGGGTGGTGATTCACACAGAGGTTGGTGATTCACTCAGAGGGAAGTGTTTCACTCAGAGGGTGGTGATTCACTCAGAGTGTAGTGATTCACTCAGAGGATGGTGATTCACTAAGTGGGTAGTGATTCACTCAGAGGATAGTGAGTCACTCAGAGGGTGGTGATCACTCAGAGGATGGTGATTCACTCAGAGTGTGGTGATTCAATCAGAGGGTAGTGATTTACTCGGAGGGTGGTGATTCACTCAGCGGGTAGTGATTCACTCACAGGGTAGTGATTCACTCAGAGGGTAGTCATTTACTCAGAGGGTAGTGATTCACTCAGAGGTTAGTGATTAACTCGGAGTGTGGTGATTTAATCAGAGGGCGGTGATTTAATCAGAGGGTAGTGATTCACTCAGGGAGGATAGCGATTTACTCAGAGAGTGGTGATTCACTCAGAGATTGGTGATTCACTCAGAGGGTGGTGATTCATTCAGAGGGTAGTGATTTACTCAGAGGGTGCTGATTCACTCAGATGGTAGTGATTCACTCATAGGGTGGTTATACACTCAGAGAGTAGTGCTTCAATGAGAGCGTGGTGATTTACTCAGAGGGTAGTGATTTACTCATAGGGTAGTGATTCACTCAGAGGGTAGTGATTCACTCACATGGTAGTCATTCACTCAGATGGTGGTGATTCACTCAGAGGGTAGTGATTTACTCGGAGGGTGGTGATTTACTCAGAAGGTAGTGATTCACTCAGAGGGTAGTGATTTACTCAGAGGGTAGTGATTCACTCAGAGGGTAGTGATTTACTCGGAGTGTGGTGATTTGCTCAGAGGGCGGTGATTTACTCAGATGGTAGTGATTCACTCAGGGAGGATAGAGTTTTACTCAGTTTGAAAGTTATTTACTTGGAGGGTGGTGATTCACTAAGAGGGTAGTGAGTCACTCAGAGGATGGTGATCACTCAGAGCATAGTGATTCACACAGACCGTAGTGATTCACTCAGAGGGTAGTGAGTCACTCACAGGGTGGTGATGCACTCAGAGCGTAGTGATTCACTCAGACCGTAGTCATTCACTCAGAGGGTGGTGATTCATTCAGACGGTAGTGATTCACTCAGATGGTAGTGATTCACTCAGATGGTAGTGATTCACTCAGAGGGTAGTGATTTACTCGGAGGGTGGTGATTTACTCAGAGGGTAGTGATTCACTCAGAGGGTAGTGATTTACTCAGAGTGTGGTGATTTGCTCAGAGGGCGGTGATTTACTCAGATGGTAGTGATTCACTCAGGGAGGATAGAGTATTACTCAGAGTGAAAGTGATTCACTCACAGGGTAGTGATTCACTCAGAGGGTAGTCATTTACTCAGATGGTGGTGATTCACTCAGAGGGTAGTGATTTACTCGGAGGGTGGTGATTTACTCAGAGGGTAGTGATTCACTCAGAGGGTAGTGATTTACTCAGAGGGTAGTGATTTACTCGGAGTGTGGTGATTTGCTCAGAGGGCGGTGATTTACTCAGACGGTAATGATTCACTCAGGGAGGATAGCGATTTATTCAGAGAGTGGTGATTCACTCAGAGATTGGTGATTCACTCAGAGGGTAGTGATTCACTCAGAGGGTGGTGATTCACTCAGAGGGTGGTGATTCATTCAGAGGGTAGTGATTTACTCAGATGGTGCTGATTCACTCAGATGGTAGTGATTCACTGAGAGCGTGGTGATTTACTCAGATGGTAGTGATTTACTCAGATGGTAGTGATTCACTCAGAGGGTAGTGATTCACTCAGATGGTAGTCATTCACTCAGATGGTGGTGATTCACTCAGAGGGTAGTGATTTGCTCCGAGGGTGGTGATTTACTCAGAGGGTAGTGTTCCACTCAGAGGGTAGTGATTTACTCAGAGGGTAGTGATTCACTCAGAGGGTAGTGTTTTACTCGGAGTGTGGCGATTTGCTCAGAGGGCGGTGATTTACTCAGATGGTAGTGATTCACTCAGGGAGGATAGAGTTTTAACTCAGAGTGAAAGTGATTCACTCACAGGGTAGTGATTCACTCAGAGCGTAGTCATTTACTCAGATGGTGGTGATTCACTCAGGGAGGATAGCGATTTATTCAGAGAGTGGTGATTCACTCAGAGATTGGTGATTCACTCAGAGGGTAGTCATTTACTCAGATGGTGGTGATTCACTCAGAGGGTAGTGATTTACTCGGAAGGTGGTGATTTACTCAGAGGGTAGTGATTCACTCAGAGGGTAGTGATTTACTCGGAGGGTAGTGATTCACTCAGAGGGTAGTTTTTTACTCGGAGTGTGGTGATTTGCTCAAAGGTCGGTGATTTACTCAGACGGTAATGATTCACTCAGGGAGGATAGCGATTTATTCAGAGAGTGGTGATTCACTCAGAGATTGGTGATTCACTCAGAGGGTAGTGATTCACTCAGAGGGTGGTGATTCACTCAGAGGGTGGTGATTCATTCAGAGGGTAGTGATTTACTCAGAGGGTGCTGATTCACTCAGATGGTAGTGATTCACTGAGAGCGTGGTGATTTACTCAGATGGTAGTGATTTACTCAGATGGTAGTGATTCACTCAGAGGGTAGTGATTCACTCAGATGGTAGTCATTCACTCAGATGGTGGTGATTCACTCAGAGGGTAGTGATTTGCTCCGAGGGTGGTGATTTACTCAGAGGGTAGTGATTTACTCGGAGTGTGGTGATTTGCTCAGAGGGCGGTGATTTACTCAGATGGTAGTGATTCACTCAGGGAGGATAGCGATTTATTCAGAGAGTGGTGATTCACTCAGAGATTGGTGATTCACTCAGAGGGTAGTGATTCACTCAGAGGGTGGTGATTCACTCAGAGGGTGGTGATTCATTCAGAGGGTAGTGATTTACTCAGAGGGTGCTGATTCACTCAGATGGTAGTGATTCACTGAGAGCGTGGTGATTTACTCAGATGGTAGTGATTTACTCAGATGGTAGTGATTCACTCAGAGGGTAGTGATTCACTCAGATGGTAGTCATTCACTCAGATGGTGGTGATTCACTCAGAGGGTGGTGATTTACTCAGAGGGTAGTGTTTCACTCAGAGGGTAGTGATTTACTCAGAGGGTAGTGATTCACTCAGAGGGTAGTGATTTACTCGGAGTGTGGTGATTTGCTCAGAGGGCGGTGATTTACTCAGATGGTAGTGATTCACTCAAGGAGGATAGAGTTTTAACTCAGAGTGAAAGTGATTCACTCACAGGGTAGTGATTCACTCAGAGCGTAGTCATTTACTCAGATGGTGGTGATTCACTCAGGGAGGATAGCGATTTATTCAGAGAGTGGTGATTCACTCAGAGATTGGTGATTCACTCAGAGGGTAGTGATTTACTCGGAGGGTAGTGATTCACTCAGAGGGTAGTTTTTTACTCGGAGTGTGGTGATTTGCTCAAAGGGCGGTGATTTACTCAGACGGTAATGATTCACTCAGGGAGGATAGCGATTTATTCAGAGAGTGGTGATTCACTCAGAGATTGGTGATTCACTCAGAGGGTAGTGATTCACTCAGAGGGTGGTGATTCACTCAGAGGGTGGTGATTCATTCAGAGGGTAGTGATTTACTCAGAGGGTGCTGATTCACTCAGATGGTAGTGATTCACTGAGAGCGTGGTGATTTACTCAGATGGTAGTGATTTACTCAGATGGTAGTGATTCACTCAGAGGGTAGTGATTCACTCAGATGGTAGTCATTCACTCAGATGGTGGTGATTCACTCAGAGGGTAGTGATTTGCTCCGAGGGTGGTGATTTACTCAGAGGGTAGTGATTTACTCGGAGTGTGGTGATTTGCTCAGAGGGCGGTGATTTACTCAGATGGTAGTGATTCACTCAGGGAGGATAGAGTATTACTCAGAGTGAAAGTGATTCACTCACAGGCTAGTGATTCACTCAGAGGGTAGTGATTTACTCGGAGTGTGGTGATTTGCTCAGAGGGCGGTGATTTACTCAGATGGTAGTGATTCACTCAGGGAGGATAGAGTTTTACTCAGAGTGAAAGTGATTCACTCACAGGGTAGTGATTCACTCAGAGCGTAGTCATTTACTCAGATGGTGGTGATTCACTCAGAGGGTAGTGATTTACTCGGAGGGTGGTGATTTACTCAGAGGGTAGTGATTTACTCAGAGGGTAGTGATTCACTCAGAGGGTAGTGATTTACTCGGAGTGTGGTGATTTGCTCAGAGGGCGGTGATTTACTCAGATGGTAGTGATTCACTCAGGGAGGATAGAGTTTTACTCAGAGTGAAAGTTATTTACTTGGAGGGTGGTGATTCACTAAGAGGGTAGTGAGTCACTCAGAGGATGGTGATCACTCAGAGCATAGTGATTCACACAGACCGTAGTGATTCACTCAGAGGGTAGTGAGTCACTCACAGGGTGGTGATTCACTCAGAGCGTAGTGATTCACTCAGACCGTAGTCATTCACTCAGAGGGTGGTGATTCATTCAGACGGTAGTGATTCGCTCAGTGGATGGTGATTCACTCAGAGTGTGGTGATTCAATCAGAGGGTAGTGATTCACTCAGAGGGTGGTGATTCACTCAGAGGGTAGTGATTTACTCAGAGGGTAGTGATTCACTCAGAGGGCGGTGATTTACTCAGACGGTGGTGATTCACTCAGAGGGTAGTGATTCACTCAGAGGTTAGTGATTTACTCGGAGGGTAGTGATTCACTCAGGGGGTAGTGATTTACTCAGATGGTGGTGATTCACTCAGAGGGTAGTGATTTACTCGGAGGGTGGTGATTTACTCAGAGGGTAGTGATTCACTCAGAGGGTAGTGATTTACTCAGAGGGTAGTGATTCACTCAGAGGGTAGTGATTTACTCGGAGTGTGGTGATTTGCTCAGAGGGCGGTGATTTACTCAGATGGTAGTGATTCACTCAGGGAGGATAGAGTTTTACTCAGAGTGAAAGTTATTTACTTGGAGGGTGGTGATTCACTAAGAGTGTAGTGAGTCACTCAGAGGATGGTGATTCACTAAGAGGGTAGTGATTCACTCAGAGGATAGTGAGTCACTCAGAGGGTGGTGATCACTCAGAGCGTAGTGATTCACACAGACAGTAGTGATTCACTCAGAGGGTGGTGATTCACTCAGAGGGTGGTGATTCACTCAGAGGATGGTGATTCACTCAGAGTGTGGTGATTCAATCAGATGGTAGTGATTTACTCGGAGTGTGGTGATTCACTCAGCGGGTAGTGATTCACTCACAGGGTAGTGATTCACTCAGAGGGTAGTCATTTACTCAGAGGGTAGTGATTCACTCAGAGGTTAGTGATTTACTCGGAGTGTGGTGATTTAATCAGAGGGCGGTGATTTAATCAGAGGGTAGCGATTCACTCAGGGAGGATAGCGGTTTACTCAGAGAGTGGTGATTCACTCAGAGATTGGTGATTCACTCAGAGGGTAGTGATTCACTCAGAGGGTGGTGATTCACTCAGAGGGTGGTGATTCATTCAGAGGGTAGTGATTTACTCAGAAGGCGCTGATTCACTCAGATGGTAGTGATTCACTCAGAGGGTTGTGATACACTCATAGAGTAGTGATTCACTCAGAGGGTGGTGATTTACTCAGATGCTAGTGATTTACTCAGAGGGTTATGATTCACTCAGAAGGTAGTGATTCACTCAGAGGGTAGTGCTTCACTGAGAGCGTGGTGATTTACTCAGAGGGTAGTGATTTACTCATAGGGTAGAAATTCACTCAGAGGGTACTGATTCACTCAGATGGTTGTCATTCACTCAGAATGTGGTGATTCACTCAGAGGGTAGTGATTCACTCAGAGTGTAGTCATTTACTCAGAGGGTAGTGATTCACTCAGAGGGTAGTGATTTACTCAGAGTGTGGTGTTTTAATCAGAGGGCGGTGATTTACTCAGACGGTAATGATTCACTCAGGGAGGATAGCGATTTATTCAGAGAGTGGTGATTCACTCAGAGATTGGTGATTCACTCAGAGGGTAGTGATTCACTCAGAGGGTGGTGATTCACTCAGAGGGTGGTGATTCATTCAGAGGGTAGTGATTTACTCAGAGGGTGCTGCTTCACTCAGATGGTAGTGATTCACTCAGAGGGTGGTGATACACTCAGAGAGTAGTGCTTCACTGAGAGCGTGGTGATTTACTCAAAGGGTAGTGATTTACTCAGAGGGTAGTGATTCACTCAGAGGGTAGTGATTCACTCAGATGGTAGTGATTCACTCAGATGGTGGTGATTCACTCAGAGGGTAGTGATTTACTCGGAGGGAGGTGATTTACTCAGAGGGTAGTGTTTCACTCAGAGGGTAGTGATTTACTCAGAGGGTTGTGATTCACTCAGAGGGTAGTGATTTACTCGGAGTGTGGTGATTTGCTCAGAGGGCGGTGATTTATTCAGATGGTAGTGATTCACTCAGGGAGGATAGAGTTTTACTCAGAGTGAAAGTTATTTACTTGGAGGCTGGTGATTCACTAAGAGGGTAGTGAGTCACTCAGAGGGTGGTGATCACTCAGAGCATAGTGATTCACACAGACCGTAGTGATTCACTCAGAGGGTAGTGAGTCACTCACAGGGTGGTGATGCACTCAGAGCGTAGTGATTCACTCAGACCGTAGTCATTCACTCAGAGGGTGGTGATTCATTCAGACGGTAGTGATTCGCTCAGAGGGTGGTGATTCACTCAGAGGGTGGTGATTCACTCAGAGGGTAGTGATTTACTCAGAGGGTAGTGATTCACTCAGAGGGCGGTGATTTTCTCAGAGGGTGGTGATTCACTCAGAGGGTAGTGAATCACTCAGAGAGTGGTGATGCACTCAGCGGGTTGTGATTCACTCAGAGGATAGTGAATCATTCAGAGGGTGGTTATTCACTCAGTGAGTGGTGATTCACTCAGAGTGTGGTGATTCATTCAGAGCGTAGTGATTTACTCAGAGGCTGCTGATTCACTCAGATGGTAGTGATTCACTCAGAGGGTGGTGATACACTCAGAGAGTAGTGCTTCACTGACAGCGTGGTGATTTACTCAAAGGGTAGTGATTTACTCAGAGGGTAGTGATTCACTCAGAGGGTAGTGATTCACTCAGATGGTAGTGATTCACTCAGATGGTGGTGATTCACTCAGAGGGTAGTGATTTACTCGGAGGGTGGTGATTTACTCAGAGGGTAGTGATTCACTCAGAGGGTAGTGATTTACTCAGAGGGTAGTGATTCACTCAGAGGGTAGTGATTTACTCGGAGTGTGGTGATTTGCTCAGAGGGCGGTGATTTACTCAGATGGTAGTGATTCACTCAGGGAGGATAGAGTTTTACTCAGAGTGAAAGTTATTTACTTGGAGGGTGGTGATTCACTAAGAGTGTAGTGAGTCACTCAGAGGATGGTGATCACTCAGAGCATAGTGATTCACACAGACCGTAGTGATTCACTCAGAGGGTAGTGAGTCACTCACAGGGTGGTGATGCACTCAGAGCGTAGTGATTCACTCAGACCGTAGTCATTCACTCAGAGGATGGTGATTCATTCAGACGGTAGTGATTCACTCAGATGGTAGTGATTCACTCAGATGGTGGTGATTCACTCAGAGGGTAGTGATTTACTCGGAGGGAGGTGATTTACTCAGAGGGTAGTGATTAACTCAGAGGGTAGTGATTCACTCAGAGGGTAGTGATTTACTCGGAGTGTGGTGATTTGCTCAGAGGGCGGTGATTTACTCAGATGGTAGTGATTCACTCAGGGAGGATAGAGTATTACTCAGAGTGAAAGTGATTCACTCACAGGGTATTGATTCACTCAGAGGGTAGTCATTTACTCAGATGGTGGTGATTCACTCAGAGG
Source organism: Pristiophorus japonicus (assembly GCF_044704955.1). NCBI lineage: Eukaryota > Metazoa > Chordata > Chondrichthyes > Pristiophoridae > Pristiophorus > Pristiophorus japonicus. Next base: position 73,600,888 of record NC_091990.1, read on the forward strand.
GTAGTGATTTACTCGGAGGGTGGTGATTTACTCAGAGGGTAGTGATTCACTCAGAGGGTAGTGATTTACTCAGTGGGTAGTGATTCACTCAGAGGGTAGTGATTTACTCGGAGTGTGGTGATTTGCTCAGAGGGCGGTGATTTACTCAGACGGTGATGATTCACTCAGGGAGGATAGCGATTTATTCAGAGAGTGGTGATTCACTCAGAGATTGGTGATTCACTCAGAGGGTAGTGATTCACTCAGAGGGTGGTGATTCACTCAGAGGGTGGTGATTCATTCATAGGGTAGTGATTTACTCAGAGGGTGCTGATTCACTCAGATGGTAGTGATTCACTGAGAGCGTGGTGATTTACTCAGATGGTAGTGATTTACTCAGATGGTAGTCATTCACTCAGATGGTGGTGATTCACTTAGAGGGTAGTGATTTGCTCCGAGGGTGGTGATTCACTCAGAGGGTAGTGTTTCACTCAGAGGGTAGTGATTTACTCAGAGGGTAGTGATTCACTCAGAGGGTAGTGATTTACTCGGAGTGTGGTGATTTGCTCAGAGGGCGGTGATTTACTCAGATGGTAGTGATTCACTCAGGGAGGATAGAGTTTTACTCAGAATGAAAGTGATTCACTCACAGGGTAGTGATTCACTCAGAGCGTAGTCATTTACTCAGATGGTGGTGATTCACTCAGAGGGTAGTGATTTACTCGGAGGCTGGTGATTTACTCAGAGGGTAGTGATTTACTCAGAGGGTAGTGATTCACTCAGAGGGTAGTGATTTACTCGGAGTGTGGTGATTTGCTCAGAGGGCTGTGATTTACTCAGATGGTAGTGATTCACTCAGGGAGGATAGAGTTTTACTCAGAGTGAAAGTTATTTACTTGGAGGGTGGTGATTCTCTAAGAGGGTAGTGAGTCACTCAGAGGATGGTGATCACTCAGAGCATAGTGATTCACTCAGACCGTAGTGATTCACTCAGAGGGTAGTGAGTCACTCACAGGGTGGTTATGCACTCAGAGCGTAGTGATTCACTCAGACCGTAGTCATTCACTCAGAGGGTGGTGATTCATTCAGACGGTAGTGATTCGCTCAGTGGATGGTGATTCACTCAGAGTGTGGTGATTCAATCAGAGGGTAGTGATTCACTCAGAGGGTGGTGATTCACTCAGAGGGTAGTGATTTTCTCAGAGGGTAGTGATTCACTCAGAGGGCGGTGATTTACTCCGAGGGTGGTGATTCACTCAGAGGGTAGTGATTCACTCAGAGAGTGGTGATGCACTCAGCGGGTTGTGATTCACTCAGAGGAGAGTGAATCATTCAGAGGGTGGTGATTAACTCAGTGAGTGGTGAATCACTCAGAGGGTGGTGATTCACTCAGAGGGTGGTGATTCACTCAGAGGGTAGTGATTTACTCAGAGGGTAGTGATTCACTCAGAGGGTGGTGATTCACTCAGAGGGTAGTGATTCACTCAGAGGGTAGTGATTCACTCAGCGGATGGTGATTCACTCAGAGGGTAGTGATTCACTTAGAGGGTAGTTATTTACTCAGAGGCTGGTGATTCACTAAGAGATTAGTGATTCACTCAGAGCATAGTGAGTCACTCAGAGGGTGGTGGTTCACTCAGAGGGTGGTGATTCACTCAGAGGGTAGTGATTTACTCAGAGGGTAGTGATTCACTCAGAGGGTGGTGATTCACTCAGAGGGTAGTGATTCACTCAGAGGGTAGTGATTCACTCAGAGGGTAGTGATTCACTCAGCGGATGGTGATTCACTCAGAGGGTAGTGATTCACTTAGAGGGTAGTTATTTACTCAGAGGCTGGTGATTCACGAAGAGATTAGTGATTCACTCAGAGCGTAGTGAGTCACTAGAGGGTGGTGATCACTCAGTGCGTAGTGATGCACACAGACAGTAGTGATTCACTCAGAGGATGGTGATTTACTCAGAGGGTAGTGATTCACTCAGACGGTAGTGATTCACTCAGAGGGTGGTGATTCACTCAGAGGATGGTGATTCACTCAGAGTGTGGTGATTTAATCAGAGGGTAGTGATTCACTCAGAGGGTGGTGATTCACTCAGAGGGTAGTGATTTACTCGGAGGTTGGTGATTCACTCAGCGGGTAGTGATTCACTCACAGGGTAGTGCTTCACTCACAGGGTGCTGATTCACTCAGAGTGTGTTGATTCACTCAGAGGGTAGTGATTCACTCAGAGGGTGGTGATTTACTCAGTTGGTGGTGATTCACTAAGAGGGTAGATTCACTCAGAGGTTAGTGATTTACTCGCAGGGTAGTGATTCACTCAGAGGATAGTGATTTACTCGGAGTGTGGTGATTTAATCAGAGGGCGGTGATTTACTCAGAGGGAAGTGATTCACTCAGGGAGGATAGCGGTTTACTCCTAGAGTGGTGATTCACTCAGAGATTGGTGATTCACTCAGAGGGTAGTGATTCACTCAGAGGGTGGTGATTCACTCAGAGGGAAGTGGTTTACTCGGAGGGTAGTGATTCACTCAGACGGTAGTGATTCACTCAGACGGTAGTGATTCACTCAGAGGGTGGTGATTCACTCAGAGGGTGGTGATTCACTCAGAGGGTAGTGATTCACTCAGAGGGTAGTGATTCACTCAGCGGATGGTGATTCACTCAGAGGGTAGTGATTCACTTAGAGGGTAGTTATTTACTCAGAGGCTGGTGATTCACGAAGAGATTAGTGATTCACTCAGAGCGTAGTGAGTCACTCAGAGGGTGGTGATCACTCAGTGCGTAGTGATGCACACAGACAGTAGTGATTCACTCAGAGGATGGTGATTTACTCAGAGGGTAGTGATTCACTCAGACGGTAGTGATTCACTCAGAGGGTGGTGATTCACTCAGAGGATGGTGATTCACTCAGAGTGTGGTGATTTAATCAGAGGGTAGTGATTCACTCAGAGGGTGGTGATTCACTCAGAGGGTAGTGATTTACTCGGAGGGTGGTGATTCACTCAGCGGGTAGTGATTCACTCACAGGGTAGTGCTTCACTCACAGGGTGCTGATTCACTCAGAGTGTGTTGATTCACTCAGAGGGTAGTGATTCACTCAGAGGGTGGTGATTTACTCAGTTGGTGGTGATTCACTAAGAGGGTAGATTCACTCAGAGGTTAGTGATTTACTCGCAGGGTAGTGATTCACTCAGAGGATAGTGATTTACTCGGAGTGTGGTGATTTAATCAGAGGGCGGTGATTTACTCAGAGGGAAGTGATTCACTCAGGGAGGATAGCGGTTTACTCCTAGAGTGGTGATTCACTCAGAGATTGGTGATTCACTCAGAGGGTAGTGATTCACTCAGAGGGTGGTGATTCACTCAGAGGGAAGTGGTTTACTCGGAGGGTAGTGATTCACTCAGACGGTAGTGATTCACTCAGACGGTAGTGATTCACTCAGAGGGTGGTGATTCACTAAGAGGGTAGTGATTCACTCAGAGGATAGTGAGTCACTCAGAGGGTGGTGATTCACTCAGAGGGTAGTGATTCACTCAGAGGGTAGTGATTCACTCAGCGGATGGTGATTCACTCAGAGGGTAGTGATTCACTTAGAGGGTAGTTATTTACTCAGAGGCTGGTGATTCACTAAGAGATTAGTGATTCACTCAGAGCATAGTGAGTCACTCAGAGGGTGGTGGTTCACTCAGAGGGTGGTGATTCACTCAGAGGGTAGTGATTTACTCAGAGGATAGTGATTCACTCAGAGGGTGGTGATTCACTCAGAGGGTAGTGATTCACTCAGAGGGTAGTGATTCACTCAGCGGATGGTGATTCACTCAGAGGGTAGTGATTCACTTAGAGGGTAGTTATTTACTCAGAGGCTGGTGATTCACTAAGAGATTAGTGATTCACTCAGAGCGTAGTGAGTCACTCAGAGGGTGGTGATCACTCAGTGCGTAGTGATGCACACAGACAGTAGAGATTCACTCAGAGGATGGTGATTTACTCAGAGGGTAGTGATTCACTCAGACGGTAGTGATTCACTCAGAGGGTGGTGATTCACTCAGAGGATGGTGATTCACTCAGAGTGTGGTGATTTAATCAGAGGGTAGTGATTCACTCAGAGGGTGGTGATTCACTCAGAGGGTAGTGATGTACTCGGAGGGTGGTGATTCACTCAGCGGGTAGTGATTCACTCACAGGGTAGTGCTTCACTCACAGGGTGCTGATTCACTCAGAGTGTGTTGATTCACTCAGAGGGTAGTGATTCACTCAGAGGGTGGTGATTTACTCAGTTGGTGGTGATTCACTAAGAGGGTAGATTCACTCAGAGGTTAGTGATTTACTCGCAGGGTAGTGATTCACTCAGAGGATAGTGATTTACTCGGAGTGTGGTGATTTAATCAGAGGGCGGTGATTTACTCAGAGTGAAGTGATTCACTCAGGGAGGATAGCGGTTTACTCCTAGAGTGGTGATTCACTCAGAGATTGGTGATTCACTCAGAGGGTAGTGATTCACTCAGAGGGTGGTGATTCACTCAGAAGTAAGTGATTCACACAGAGGTTGGTGATTCACTCAGAGGGAAGTGGTTTACTCGGAGGGTAGTGATTCACTCAGACGGTAGTGATTCACTCAGACGGTAGAGATTCACTCAGAGGGTGGTGATTCACTAAGAGTGTAGTGATTCACTCAGAGGATAGTGAGTCACTCAGAGGGTGGTGATCACTCAGAGCGTAGTGATTCACACAGACAGTAGTGATTCACTCAGAGGGTGGTGATTCACTCAGAGGGTGGTGATTCACTCAGAGGATGGTGATTCACTCAGAGTGTGGTGATTCAATCAGATGGTAGTGATTTACTCGGAGTGTGGTGATTCACTCAGCGGGTAGTGATTCACTCACAGGGTAGTGATTCACTCAGAGGGTAGTCATTTACTCAGAGGGTAGTGATTCACTCAGAGGTTAGTGATTTACTCGGAGTGTGGTGATTTAATCAGAGGGCGGTGATTTAATCAGAGGGTAGTGATTCACTCAGGGAGGATAGCGGTTTACTCAGAGAGTGGTGATTCACTCAGAGATTGGTGATTCACTCAGAGGGTAGTAATTCACTCAGAGGGTGGTGATTCACTCAGAGGGTGGTGATTCATTCAGAGGGTAGTGATTTACTCAGAAGGCGCTGATTCACTCAGATGGTAGTGATTCACTCAGAGGGTGGTGATACACTCATAGAGTAGTGATTCACTCAGAGGGTGGTGATTTACTCAGATGCTAGTGATTTACTCATAGGGTAGAAATTCACTCAGAGGGTGCTGATTCACTCAGATGGTAGTCATTCACTCAGAATGTGGTGATTCACTCAGAGGGTAGTGATTCACTCAGAGTGTAGTCTTTTACTCAGAGGGTAGTGATTCACTCAGAGGGTAGTGATTTACTCAGAGTGTGGTGTTTTAATCAGAGGGCGGTGATTTACTCAGACGGTAATGATTCACTCAGGGAGGATAGCGATTTATTCAGAGAGTGGTGATTCACTCAGAGATTGGTGATTCACTCAGAGGGTAGTGATTCACTCAGAGGGTGGTGATTCACTCAGAGGGCGGTGATTCATTCAGAGGGTAGTGATTTACTCAGAGGGTGCTGATTCACTCAGATGGTAGTGAATCACTCAGAGGGTGGTGATACACTCAGAGAGTAGTGCTTCACTGAGAGCGTGGTGATTTACTCAAAGGGTAGTGATTTACTCAGAGGGTAGTGATTCACTCAGAGGGTAGTGATTCACTCAGATGGTAGTGATTCACTCAGATGGTGGTGATTCACTCAGAGGGTAGTGATTTACTCGGAGGGAGGTGATTTACTCAGAGGGTAGTGATTCACTCAGAGGGTAGTGATTTACTCAGAGGGTAGTGATTCACTCAGAGGGTAGTGATTTACTCGGAGTGTGGTGATTTGCTCAGAGGGCGGTGATTTACTCAGATGGTAGTGATTCACTCAGGGAGGATAGAGTTTTACTCAGAGTGAAAGTTATTTACTTGGAGGCTGGTGATTCACTAAGAGGGTAGTGAGTCACTCAGAGGGTGGTGATCACTCAGAGCATAGTGATTCACACAGACCGTAGTGATTCACTCAGAGGGTAGTGAGTCACTCACAGGGTGGTGATGCACTCAGAGCGTAGTGATTCACTCAGACCGTAGTCATTCACTCAGAGGATGGTGATTCATTCAGACGGTAGTGATTCGCTCAGAGGGTGGTGATTCACTCAGAGGGTGGTGATTCACTCAGAGGGTAGTGATTTACTCAGAGGGTAGTGATTCACTCAGAGGGCGGTGATTTACTCAGAGGGTGGTGATTCACTCAGAGGGTAGTGAATCACTCAGTAAGTGGTGATGCACTCAGCGGGTTGTGATTCACTCAGAGGATAGTGAATCATTCAGAGGGTGGTTATTCACTCAGTGAGTGGTGATTCACTCAGAGGGTGGTGATTCATTCAGAGCGTAGTGATTTACTCAGAGGGTGCCGATTCACTCAGATGGTAGTGATTCACTCAGATGGTAGTGATTTACTCAGATGGTGGTGATTCACTCAGAGGGTAGTGATTTACTCAGAGGGTGGTGATTTACTCAGAGGGTAGTGATTCACTCAGAGGGTAGTGATTTACTCAGAGGGTAGTGTTTCACTCAGAGGGTAGTGACTTACTCGGAGTGTGGTGATTTGATCAGAGGGCGGTGATTTACTCAGATGGTAGTGATTCACTCAGGGAGGATAGAGTTTTACTCAGAGTGAAAGTGATTCACTCACAGGGTAGTGATTCACTCAGAGGGTAGTCATTTACTCAGATGGTGGTGATTCACTCAGAGGGTAGTGATTTACTCGGAGGGAGGTGATTTACTCAGAGGGTAGTGATTCACTCAGAGGGTAGTGATTCACTCAGAGGGTGGTGATACACTCATAGAGTAGTGATTCACTCAGAGGGTGGTGATTTACTCAGAAGCTACTGATTTACTCAGAGGGTAGTGATTCACTCAGAAGGTAGTGAATCACTCAGAGGGTAGTGCTTCACTGAGAGCGTGTTGATTTACTCAGAGGGTAGCGAATTACTCATAGGGTAGTGATTTACTCAGAGGGTAGTGATTCACTCAGAGAGTGGTGATGCACTCAGCGGGTTGTGATTCACTCAGAGGGTGGTGATTCACTCAGACCGTAGTCATTCACTCAGAGGGTGGTGATTCATTCAGACGGTAGTGATTCACTCAGAGGTTGGTGATTCACTCAGAGGGAAGTGATTCAGTCAGACGGTAGTGATTCACTCAGAGGGTGGTGATTCACTCAGTGTGTTGATTCATTCAGAGGGTAGTGATTCACTCAGAGGGTGGAGATTTACTGAGTTGGTGGTGATTCACTAAGAGGGTAGTGATTCACTCAGAGGTTAGTCATTTACTCAGAGGGTAGTGATTCAATCAGAGGGTAGTGATTTACTAAGAGTGTGGTGATTTAATCAGAGGGCGGTGATTCACTCTGAGGGTAGTGATTTACTCGGAGGGAAGTGATTTACTCGGAGTGTGGTGATTTGCTCAGAGGGTGGTGATTTACTCAGAGTGTAGTGATTCACTCAGAGGGCGGTGATTCACTCAGAGGTTAGTGATTCACTCTGAGGATAGTGATTCACTTAGATGGTGGTGATTCACTCAGAGTGTCATGATTTAATCAGAGGGTGGTGATTCACTCAGAGGGTAGAGATTCACTCAGAGCGTAGTGATGCACACAGACAGTAGTGATTCACTCAGAGGTTGGTGATTCACTCAGAGGGAAGTGATTCAGTCAGACGGTAGTGATTCACTCAGAGGGTGGTGATTCACTCAGAGGATGATGATTCACTCAGAGTGTGGTGATTTAATCAGAGGGTAGTGATTCTCTCAGAGGGTGGTGATTCACTCAGAGTGTAGTGATTTACTCGGAGGGTGGTGATTCACTCAGCGGGTAGTGATTCACTCACAGGGTAGTGCTTCACTCACAGGGTGCTGATTCGCTCAGAGTGTGTTGATTCACTCAGAGGGTAGTGATTCACTCAGAGGGTGGAGATTTACTCAGTTGGTGGTGATTCACTAAGAGGGTAGTGATTCACTCAGAGGTTAGTGATTTACTCGGAGGGTAGTGATTCACTCAGAGGATAGTGATTTACTCGGAGTGTGGTGATTTAATCAGACGGCGGTGATTTACTCATATGGTAGTAATTCACTCAGGGAGGATAGAGTTTTACTCAGAGTGAAAGTGATTTACTTGGAGGGTGGTGATTCACTAAGAGGGTAGTGAGTCACTCAGAGTGTGGTGATCATTCAGAACATAGTGATTCACACAGACCGTAGTGATTCACTCAGAGGGTACTGAGTCACTCACAGGGTGGTGATTCACTCAGAGCGTCGTGATTCACTCAGACCGTAGTCATTCACTCAGAGGGTGGTGATTCATTGAGACGGTAGTGATTCGCTCAGACGGTGGTGATTCACTCAGAGTGTGGTGATTCAATCAGAGGGTAGTGATTCACTCAGAGGGTGGTGATTCACTCAGAGGGTAGTGATTTACTCAGAGTGTAGTGATTCACTCAGAGGGCGGTGATTCACTCAGAGGTTAGTGATTCACTCAGACGGTGGTGATTCTCTCAGAGGGTAGTGATTCACTCTGAGGGTAGTGATTCACTCAGAGGGTGGTGATTAACTCAGAGTGTCATGATTTACTCAGAGGGTGGTGATTCACTCAGAGGGTAGTGATTCATTTAGAGGGTAGTTATTTACTCAGAGGGTGGTGATTCACTAAGAGATTAGTGATTCACTCAGAGCGTAGTGAGTCACTCAGAGGGTGGTGATCACTCAGAGCGTAGTGATGCACACAGACAGTAGTGATTCACTCAGAGGTTGGTGATTCACTCAGAGGGAAGTGATTCACTCAGACGGTAGTGATTCACTCAGAGGGTGGTGATTCACTCAGAGGATGGTGATTCACTCAGAGTGTGGTGATTTAATCAGAGGGTAGTGATTCACTCAGAGGGTAGTGATTTACTCGGAGGGTGGTGATTCACTCAGCGGGTAGTGATTCACTCACAGGGTAGTGCTTCACTCACAGGGTAGTGATTCACTCAGAGTGTGTTGATTCACTCAGAGGGTAGTGATTCACTCAGAGGGTGGTGATTTACTCAGTTGGTGGTGATTCACTAAGAGGGTAGTGATTCACTCAGAGGTTAGTGATTTACTCGGAGTGTAGTGATTCACTCAGAGGATAGTGATTTACTCGGAGTGTGGTGATTTAATCAGAAGGCGGTGATTTATTCAGAGGGTAGTGATTCACTTAGGGAGGATAGCGATTTACTCCTAGAGTGGTGATTCACTCAGAGATTGGTGATTCACTCAGAGGGTAGTGATTCACTCAGGGAGGATAGCGATTTACTCCTAGAGTGGTGATTCACTCAGAGATTGGTGATTCACTCAGAGGGTAGTGATTCACTCAGAGGGTGGTGATTCACTCAGAAGTAAGTGATTCACACAGAGGTTGGTGATTCACTCAGAGGGAAGTGATTTACTCGGAGGGTAGTGATTCACTCAGACGGTAGTGATTCACTCAGACGGTAGTGATTCACTCAGAGGGTGGTGATTCACTAAGAGGGTAGTGATTCACTCACAGGGTAGTAATTCACTCAGAGGGTAGTCATTTACTCAGAGGGTAGTGATTCAATCAGAGGGTAGTGATTTACTAAGAGTGTGGTGATTTAATCAGAGGGCGGTGATTCACTCTGAGGGTAGTGATTTACTCGGAGGGAAGTGATTTACTCGGAGTGTGGTGATTTGCTCAGAGGGTGGTGATTTACTCAGAGTGTAGTGATTCACTCAGAGGGCGGTGATTCACTCAGAGGTTAGTGATTCACTCTGAGGATAGTGATTCACTTAGATGGTGGTGATTCACTCAGAGTGTCATGATTTAATCAGAGGGTGGTGATTCACTCAGAGGGTAGAGATTCACTCAGAGGTTAGTGATTTGCTCGGAGGGTAGTGATTCACTCAGAGGGTAGTGATTTACTCGGAGTGTGGTGATTTGCTCAGAGGGCGATGATTTACTCAGATGGTAGTAATTCACTCAGGGAGGATAGAGTTTTACTCAGAGTGTGGTGATTTACTTGGAGGGTGGTGATTCACTAAGAGGGTAGTGAGTCACTCAGAGTGTGGTGATCATTCAGAGCATAGTGATTCACACAGACCGTAGTGATTCACTCAGAGGGTACTGAGTCACTCACAGGGTGGTGATTCACTCAGAGCGTCGTGATTCACTCAGACCGTAGTCATTCACTCAGAGGATGGTGATTCATTCAGACGGTAGTGATTCGCTCAGAGGGTGGTGATTCACTCAGAGTGTGGTGATTCAATCAGAGGGTAGTGATTCACTCAGAGGGTGGTGATTCACTCAGAGGGTAGTGATTTACTCAGAGTGTAGTGATTCACTCAGAGGGCGGTGATTCACTCAGAGGTTAGTGATTCACTCAGAGGGTGGTGATTCTCTCAGAGGGTAGTGATTCACTCTGAGGGTAGTGATTCACTCAGAGGGTGGTGATTCACTCAGAGTGTGTTGATTCACTCAGAGGTTGGTGATTCACTCAGAGGGTAGTGATTCACTCAGACGGTAGTGATTCACTCAGAGGGTGGTGATTCTCTCAGAGGATGGTGATTCACTCAGAGTGTGGTGATTTAATCAGAGGGTAGTGATTCACTCAGAGGGTGGTGATTCACTCAGACGGTAGTGATTTACTCGGAGGGTGGTGATTCACTCAGCGGGTAGTGATTCACTCACAGGGTAGTGCTTCACTCACAGGGTGCTGATTCACTCAGAGTGTGTTGATTCACTCAGAGGGCAGTGATTCACTCAGAGGGTGGTGATTTACTCAGTTGGTGGTGATTCACTAAGAGGGTAGTGATTCACTCAGAGGTTAGTGATTTACTCGGAGGGTAGTGATTCACTCAGAGGATAGTGATTTACTCGGAGTGTGGTGATTTAATCAGACGGCGGTGATTTACTCAGAGGGTAGTGATTCACTCAGGGAGGATAGCGATTTACTCCTAGAGTGGTGATTCACTCAGAGATTGGTGATTCACTCAGAGGGTAGTGATTCACTCAGTGGGTGGTGATTCACTCAGAGGGTAGTGATTCACTCAGAGGGTGGTGATTCACTCAGAAGTTAGTGATTCACACAGAGGTTGGTGATTCACTCAGAGGGAAGTGATTTACTCGGAGGGTAGTGATTCACTCAGACGGTAGTGATTCACTCAGACGGTAGTGATTCACTCAGAGGGTGGTGATTCACTAAGAGGGTAGTGATTCACTCAGAGGATAGTGAGTCACTCAGAGGGTGGTGATCACTCAGAGCGTAGTGATTCACACAGACAGTAGTGATTCACTCAGAGGGTGGTGATTCACTCAGAGGGTGGTGATTCACTCAGAGGATGGTGATTCACTCAGAGTGTGGTGATTCACACAGAGGGTAGTGATTTACTCGGAGGGTGGTGATTCACTCAGCGGGTAGTGATTCACTCACAGGGTAGTGCTTCACTCACAGGGTGCTGATTCACTCAGAGTGTGTTGATTCACTCAGAGGGTAGTGATTCACTCATAGGGTGGTGATTTACTCAGTTGGTGGTGATTCACTAAGAGGGTAGTGATTCACTCAGAGGTTAGTGATTTACTCGGAGTGTAGTGATTCACTCAGAGGATAGTGATTTACTCGGAGTGTGGTGATTTAATCAGACGGCGGTGATTTAATCAGAGGGTAGTGATTCACTCAGGGAGGATAGCGATTTACTCCTAGAGTGGTGATTCACTCAGAGATTGGTGATTCACTCAGAGGGTAGTGATTCACTCAGAGGGTGGTGATTCACTCAGAAGTAAGTGATTCACACAGAGGTTGGTGATTCACTCAGAGGGAAGTGATTTACTCGGAGGGTAGTGATTCACTCAGACGGTAGTGATTCACTCAGACGGTAGTGATTCACTCAGAGGGTGGTGATTCACTAAGAGGGTAGTGATTCACTCACAGGGTAGTAATTCACTCAGAGGGTAGTCATTTACTCAGAGGGTAGTGATTCAATCAGAGGGTAGTGATTTACTAAGAGTGTGGTGATTTAATCAGAGGGCGGTGATTCACTCTGAGGGTAGTGATTTACTCGGAGGGAAGTGATTTACTCGGAGTGTGGTGATTTGCTCAGAGGGTGGTGATTTACTCAGAGTGTAGTGATTCACTCAGAGGGCGGTGATTCACTCAGAGGTTAGTGATTCACTCTGAGGATAGTGATTCACTTAGATGGTGGTGATTCACTCAGGGAGGATAGCGATTTACTCAGAGAGTGGTGATTCACTCAGAGATTGGTGATTCACTCAGAGGGTGGTGATTCACTCAGAGGGTAGTGATTCACTCAGTGGGTGGTGATTCACTCAGAGGGTAGTGATTCACTCAGAGGGTGGTGATTCACTCAGAAGTTAGTGATTCACACAGAGGTTGGTGATTCACTCAGAGCGAAGTGATTTACTCAGAGGGTAGTGATTCACTCAGACGGTAGTGATTCACTCAGACGGTAGTGATTCACTCAGAGGGTGGTGATTCACTAAGAGGGTAGTGATTCACTCAGAGGATAGTGAGTCACTCAGAGGGTGGTGATCACTCAGAGCGTAGTGATTCACACAGACAGTAGTGATTCACTCAGAGGGTGGTGATTCACTCAGAGGGTGGTGATTCACTCAGAGGATGGTGATTCACTCAGAGTGTGGTGATTCACACAGAGGGTAGTGATTTACTCGGAGGGTGGTGATTCACTCAGCGGGTAGTGATTCACTCACAGGGTAGTGCTTCACTCACAGGGTGCTGATTCACTCAGAGTGTGTTGATTCACTCAGAGGGTAGTGATTCACTCATAGGGTGGTGATTTACTCAGTTGGTGGTGATTCACTAAGAGGGTAGTGATTCACTCAGAGGTTAGTGATTTACTCGGAGTGTAGTGATTCACTCAGAGGATAGTGATTTACTCGGAGTGTGGTGATTTAATCAGACGGCGGTGATTTACTCAGAGGGTAGTGATTCACTCAGGGAGGATAGCGATTTACTCCTAGAGTGGTGATTCACTCAGAGATTGGTGATTCACTCAGAGGGTAGTGATTCACTCAGAGGGTGGTGATTCACTCAGAAGTAAGTGATTCACACAGAGGTTGGTGATTCACTCAGAGGGAAGTGATTTACTCGGAGGGTAGTGATTCACTCAGACGGTAGTGATTCACTCAGACGGTAGTGATTCACTCAGAGGGTGGTGATTCACTAAGAGGGTAGTGATTCACTCACAGGGTAGTAATTCACTCAGAGGGTAGTCATTTACTCAGAGGGTAGTGATTCAATCAGAGGGTAGTGATTTACTAAGAGTGTGGTGATTTAATCAGAGGGCGGTGATTCACTCTGAGGGTAGTGATTTACTCGGAGGGAAGTGATTTACTCGGAGTGTGGTGATTTGCTCAGAGGGTGGTGATTTACTCAGAGTGTAGTGATTCACTCAGAGGGCGGTGATTCACTCAGAGGTTAGTGATTCACTCTGAGGATAGTGATTCACTTAGATGGTGGTGATTCACTCAGAGTGTCATGATTTAATCAGAGGGTGGTGATTCACTCAGAGGGTAGAGATTCACTCAGAGGTTAGTGATTTGCTCGGAGGGTAGTGATTCACTCAGAGGGTAGTGATTTACTCGGAGTGTGGTGATTTGCTCAGAGGGCGATGATTTACTCAGATGGTAGTAATTCACTCAGGGAGGATAGAGTTTTACTCAGAGTGAAAGTGATTTACTTGGAGGGTGGTGATTCACTAAGAGGGTAGTGAGTCACTCAGAGTGTGGTGATCATTCAGAGCATAGTGATTCACACAGACCGTAGTGATTCACTCAGAGGGTACTGAGTCACTCACAGGGTGGTGATTCACTCAGAGCGTCGTGATTCACTCAGACCGTAGTCATTCACTCAGAGGGTGGTGATTCATTCAGACGGTAGTGATTCGCTCAGAGGGTGGTGATTCACTCAGAGTGTGGTGATTCAATCAGAGGGTAGTGATTCACTCAGAGGGTGGTGATTCACTCAGAGGGTAGTGATTTACTCAGAGTGTAGTGATTCACTCAGAGGGTAGTGATTCATTTAGAGGATAGTTATTTACTCAGAGGGTGGTGATTCACTAAGAGATTAGTGATTCACTCAGAGCGTAGTGAGTCACTCAGAGGGTGGTGATCACTCAGAGCGTAGCGATGCACACAGACAGTAGTGATTCACTCAGAGGTTGGTGATTCACTCAGAGGGTAGTGATTCACTCAGACGGTAGTGATTCACTCAGAGGGTGGTGATTCACTCAGAGGATGGTGATTCACTCAGAGTGTGGTGATTTAATCAGAGGGTAGTGATTCACTCAGAGGGTGGTGATTCACTCAGAGGGTAGTGATTTACTCGGAGGGTGGTGATTCACTCAGCGGGTAGTGATTCACTCACAGGGTAGTGCTTCACTCACAGGGTGCTGATTCACTCAGAGTGTGTTGATTCACTCAGAGGGTAGTGATTCACTCAGAGGGTGATGATTTACTCAGTTGGTGGTGATTCACTAAGAGGGTAGTGATTCACTCAGAGGTTAGTGATTTACTCGGAGGGTAGTGATTCACTCAGAGGATAGTGATTTACTCGGAGTGTGGTGATTTAATCAGACGGCGGTGATTTACTCAGAGGGTAGTGATTCACTCAGGGAGGATAGCGATTTACTCCTAGAGTGGTGATTCACTCAGAGATTGGTTATTCACTCAGAGGGTAGTGATTCACTCAGTGGGTGGTGATTCACTCAGAGGGTAGTGATTCACTCAGAGGGTGGTGATTCACTCAGAAGCTAGTGATTCACACAGAGGTTGGTGATTCACTCAGAGGGAAGTGATTTACTCGGAGGGTAGTGATTCACTCAGACGGTAGTGATTCACTCAGACGGTAGTGATTCACTCAGAGGGTGGTGATTCACTAAGAGGGTAGTGATTCACTCAGAGGATAGTGAGTCATTCAGAGGGTGGTGATCACTCAGAGCGTAGTTATTCACACAGACAGTAGTGATTCACTCAGAGGGTGGTGATTCACTCAGAGGGTGGTGACTCACTCAGAGGACGGTGATTCACTCAGAGTGTGGTGATTCACACAGAGGGTAGTGATTTACTCGGAGGGTGGTGATTCACTCAGACGGTAGTGATTCACTCAGACGGTAGTGATTCACTCAGAGGGTGGTGATTCACTAAGAGGGTAGTGATTCACTCAGAGGATAGTGAGTCATTCAGAGGGTGGTGATCACTCAGAGCGTAGTTATTCACACAGACAGTAGTGATTCACTCAGAGGGTGGTGATTCACTCAGAGGGTGGTGACTCACTCAGAGGACGGTGATTCACTCAGAGTGTGGTGATTCACACAGAGGGTAGTGATTTACTCAGAGGGTAGTGATTCACTCAGGGAGGATAGCGATTTACTCCTAGAGTGGTGATTCACTCAGAGATTGGTGATTCACTCAGAGGGTAGTGATTCACTCAGAGGATAGTGAGTCACTCAGAGGGTGGTGATCACTCAGAGCGTAGTGATTCACACAGACAGTAGTGATTCACTCAGAGGGTGGTGATTCACTCAGAGGGTGGTGATTCACTCAGAGGATGGTGATTCACTCACAGGGTAGTAATTCACTCAGAGGGTAGTCATTTGCTCAGAGGGTAGTGATTCAATCAGAGGGTAGTGATTTACTAAGAGTGTGGTGATTTAATCAGAGGGCGGTGATTCACTCTGAGGGTAGTGATTTACTCGGAGGGAAGTGATTTACTCGGAGTGTGGTGATTTGCTCAGAGGGTGGTGATTTACTCAGAGGTTAGTGATTCACTCTGAGGGTAGTGATTCACTTAGATGGTGGTGATTCACTCAGAGTGTCATGATTTAATCAGAGGGTGGTGATTCACTCAGAGGGTAGAGATTCACTCAGAGGGTAGTGATTTACTCAGAGGGTAGTGATTCACTCAGAGGGTGGTGATTCACTCAGAGGGTAATGATTCACTCAGAGGGTAGTGATTCACTCAGCGGATGGTGATTCACTCAGAGGTAGTGATTCACTTAGAGGGTAGTTATTTACACAGAGGCTGGTGATTCACTAAGAGATTAGTGATTCACTCAGAGCATAGGGAGTCACTCAGAGATTGGTGATACACTCAGAGCGTAGTGATTCACTCAGAGGGTGGTGATTCACTCAGAAGTTAGTGATTCACACAGAGGTTGGTGATTCACTCAGAGTGAAGTGTTTCACTCAGAGGGTAGTGATTCACTCAGAGGGTAGTGATTCACTCAGAGGATGATGATTCACTAAAAGGGTGGTGATTCACACAGACAGTGGTGATTCACTCAGAGGGTGGTGATTCATTGAGAGGATGGTGATTCACTAAGAGTGTGGTGATTCAATCAGAGGGTAGTGATTCACTCAGAGGGTAGTGATTTACTCGGAGTGTGGTGATTTACTCAGAGGGTAGTGATTTATTCGGAGGGTGGTGATTTACTCAGAGGGTAGTGATTCTCTCAGAGGGTAGTGATTCACTCTGAGTGTAGTGATTCACTTAGATGGTGGTGATTCACTCAGAGTGTCATGATTTAATCAGAGGGTGGTATTTTACTCGGAGGGTGGTGATTTACTCACAGGGTAGTGATTCACTCAGAGGGTAGTGATTTACTCAGAGGGTAGTGATTCACTCAGAGGGTGGTGATTTACTCAGAGGGTAGTGATTCACTCAGAGGGTAGTGATTCACTCAGAGAGTAGTGATTTACTCAGAGGGTAGTGATTCACTCAGAGGGTAGTGATTTACTCGGAGTGTGGTGATTTGCTCAGAGGGCGGTGATTTACTCAGATGGTAGTGATTCACTCAGGGAGGATAGAGTTTTACTCAGAGTGAAAGTGATTTACTTGGAGTGTGGTGATTCACTAAGAGGGTAGTGAGTCACTCAGAGGGTGGTGATCACTCAGAGCATAGTGATTCACACAGACCGTAGTGATTCACTCAGAGGTTAGTGAGTCACTCACAGGGTGGTGATTCACTCAGAGCGTAGTGATTCACTCAGACCATCGTCATTCACTCAGAGGGTGGTGATTCATTCAGACGGTAGTGATTCGCTGAGGGTGGTGATTCACTCAGAGTGTGGTGATTCAATCAGAGGGTAGTGATTCACTCAGAGGGTGGTGATTCACTCAGAGGGTAGTGATTTACTCAGAGTGTAGTGATTCACTCAGAGGGCGGTGATTCACTCAGAGGTTAGTGATTCACTCAGAGGGTGGTGATTCTCTCAGAGGGTAGTGATTCACTCTGAGGGTAGTGATTCACTCAGAGGGTGGTGATTCACTCAGCGGGTAGTGATTCACTCAGAGGATAGTGAATCATTCAGAGGGTGGTGATTCACTCAGAGAGTGGTGAATCACTCAGAGGATGGTGATTCACTCAGAGGGTAGTGATTTACTCAGACGGTAGTCATTCACTCAGAGGCTGGTGATTCACTCAGAGGGTAGTGATTCACTCAGCGAATGGTGATTCACTCAGAGGGTAGTGATTCACTTAGAGGGTAGTTATTTACTCAGAGGGTGGTGATTCACTAAGTGATTAGTGATTCACTCAGATCGTAGTGAGTCACTCAGAGGGTGCTGATTCACTCAGAGCGTAGTGATTCACTCAGAGGGTAGTGATTCACACAGCGGATGGTGATTCACTCAGAGGGTAGTGATTCACTTAGAGGGTAGTTATTTACTCAGAGGATGGTGATTCACTAAGAGATTAGTGATTCACTCAGAGCGTAGTGAGTCACTCAGAGGGTGGTGATCACTCAGAGCGTAGTGATGCACACAGACAGTAGTGATTCACTCAGAGGGTGGTGATTCACTCAGAGGGTAGTGATTCAATCAGACGGTAGTGATTCACTCAGAGGTTGGTGATTCACTCAGAGGATGGTGATTCACTCAGAGTGTGGTGATTCAATCAGAGGGTAGTGATTAACTTAGAGGGTGGTGATTCACTCAGAGGGTAGTGATTTACTCGGAGGGTGGTGATTCACTCAGCGGGTAGTGATTTACTCACAGGGTAGTGATTCACTCACAGGGTAGTGATTCACTCAGAGGGTGGTGATTCACTCAGAGGGTGGTGATTCATTCAGAGGGTAGTGATTTACTCAGAGTGTGTTGATTCACTCAGAGGGTAGTGATTCACTCAGAGGTTAGTGATTTACTCGGAGGGTAGTGATTCACTCAGAGGGTAGTGATTTACTCGGAGTGTGGTTATTTAATCAGAGGGCGGTGATTTACTCAGAGGGTAGTGTTTCACTCAGGGAAAATAGCGATTTACGTCGAGAGTGGTGATTCACTCAGAGATTGGTGATTCACTCAGAGGGTAGTGATTCACTCAGAGGGTGGTGATTCACTCAGAAGTAAGTGATTCACACAGAGGTTGGTGATTCACTCATAGGGAAGTGATTCACTCAGAGGGTGGTGATTCACTCAGAGTGTAGTGATTCACTCAGAGGATGGTGATTCACTCAGAGGATGGTGATTCACTAAGAGGGTAGTGATTCACTCAGAGGATAGTGAGTCACTCAGAGGGTAGTGATTCACTCAGAGGATGATGATTCACTAAAAGGGTGGTGATTCACTCAGAGGATAGTGAGTCACTCAGAGGGTGGTGATCACTCAGAGCGTAGTGATTCACTCTGAGTGTAGTGATTTACTCGGAGGGTGGTGATTTACTCAGAGGGTAGTGATTCACTCAGAGGGTAGTGATTCTCTCAGAGGGTAGTGATTCACTCTGAGTGTAGTGATTCACTTAGATGGTGGTGATTCACTCAGAGTGTCATGATTTAATCAGAGGGTGATATTTTACTCGGAGGGTGGTGATTTACTCAGAGGGTAGTGATTCACTCAGAGGGTAGTGATTCACTCAGAGAGTAGTGATTTACTCAGAGGGTAGTGATTCACTCAGAGGGTAGTTATTTACTGAGAGGATGGTGATTCACTCAGAGGATGGTGATTCACTCAGAGTGTGGTGATTCAATCAGAGGGTAGTGATTCACTTAGAGGGTGGTGATTCACTCAGAGGGTAGTGATTTACTTGGAGGGTGGTGATTCACTCAGCGGGTAGTGATTTACTCACAGGGTAGTGATTCACTCACAGGGTAGTGATTCACTCAGAGGGTGGTGATTCACTCAGAGGGTGGTGATTCATTCAGAGGGTAGTGATTTACTCAGAGTGTGTTGATTCACTCAGAGGGTAGTGATTCACTCAGAGGTTAGTGATTTACTCGGAGGGTAGTGATTCACTCAGAGGGTAGTGATTTACTCGGAGTGTGGTTATTTAATCAGAGGGCGGTGATTTACTCAGAGGGTAGTGTTTCACTCAGGGAGGATAGCGATTTACGCCGAGAGTGGTGATTCACTCAGAGATTGGTGATTCACTCAGAGGGTAGTGATTCACTCAGAGGGTGGTGATTCACTCAGAAGTAAGTGATTCACACAGAGGTTGGTGATTCACTCATAGGGAAGTGATTCACTCAGAGGGTGGTGATCACTCAGAGCGTAGTGATTCACACAGACAGTAGTGATTCACTCAGAGCGTTGTGATTCACTCAGAGAGTGGTGATTCACTCAGAGGATGGTGATTCACTCAGAGTGTGGTGATTCAATCAGAGGGTAGTGATTTACTCGGAGGGTGGTGATTCACTCAGCGGGTAGTGATTCACTCACAGGGTAGTGTTTCACTCAGAGGGTAGTCATGTACTCAGAGGGTAGTGATTCACTCAGAGGTTAGTGATTTACTCGGAGTGTAGTGATTTAATCAGAGGGCGGTGATTTAATCAGAGCGTGGTGATTCACTCAGGGAGGATAGCGATTTACTCAGAGAGTGGTGATTCACTCAGAGATTGGTGATTCACTCAGAGGGTAGTGATTCACTCAGAGGGTGCTGATTCACTCAGAGGGTAGTGATTCATTCAGAGGGTAGCGATTTACTCAGAGGGTGCTGATTCACTCAGATGGTAATGAATCACTCAGAGGGTGGTGATACCCTGAGAGAGTAGTGATTCACTCAGAGGGTGGTGATTTACTCAGATGCTAGTGATTCACTCAGAGGGTAGTGATTCACTCAGAAGGTAGTGATTCACTCAGAGGGTAGTGCTTCACTGAGAGCGTGGTGATTTACTCAGAGGGTAGTGATTTACTCAGAGGGTAGTGATTCACTCAGAGTGTAGTCATTCTCTCAGATGGTGGTGATTCACTCAGGGTAGTGATTCACTCAGAGTGTAGTCATTTAGTCAGAGGGTAGTGATTCACTCAGAGGGTAGTGATTTACTCATAGTGTGGTGATTTAATCAGAGGGCGGTGATTTACTCAGACGGTAGTGATTCACTCAGGGAGGATAGCGATTTACTCACAGAGTGGTGAGTCACTCAGAGATTGGTGATTCACTCAGAGGGTAGTGATTCACTCAGAGGGTGGTGATTCACTCAGAAGGTGGTGATTCATTCAGAGGGTAGTGATTTACTCAGAGGGTGCTGATTCACTCAGATGGTAGTGATTCACTCAGAGGGTGGTGATACACTCAGAGTGTAGTGCTTCACACAGAGGGTGGTGATTTACTCAGATGCTAGTGATTCACTCAGAGGGTAGTGATTCACTCAGAAGGTAGTGATTCACTCAGAGGGTCGTGCTTCACTGAGAGCGTGGTGATTTACTCAGAGGGTAGTGATTTACTCAGAGGGTGGTGATGCACTCAGCGGGTAGTGATTCACTCACAGGGTAGTGATTCACTCACAGGGTAGTGATTCACTCAGAGGGTGGTGATTCACTCAGAGGGTGGTGATTCATTCAGAGGGTAGTGATTTACTCGGAGGGTAGTGATTCACTCAGAGGGTAGTGATTTACTCGGTGTGTGGTTATTTAATCAGAGGGCGGTGATTTACTCAGAGGGTAGTGTTTCACTCAGGGAGGATAGCGATTTACGCCGAGAGTGGTGATTCACTCAGAGATTGGTGATTCACTCAGAGGGTAGTGATTCACTCAGAGGGTGGTGATTCACTCAGAAGTAAGTGATTCACACAGAGGTTGGTGATTCACTCAGAGGGTGGTGATTCACTCAGAGTGTAGTGATTCACTCAGAGGATGGTGATTCACTAAGAGGGTAGTGATTCACTCAGAGGATATTGAGTCACTCAGAGGGTGGTTATCACTCAGAGCGTAGTGATTCACACAGACAGTAGTGATTCACTCAGAGGGTTGTGATTCACTCAGAGAGTGGTGATTCACTCAGAGGATGGTGATTCACTCAGAGTGTGGTGATTCAATCAGAGGGTAGTGATTTACTCGGAGGGTGGTGATTCACTCAGCGGGTAGTGATTCACTCACAGGGTAGTGATTCACTCAGAGGGTAGTCATTTACTCAGAGGGTAGTGATTCACTCAGAGGTTAGTGATTTACTCGGAGTGTAGTGATTTAATCAAAGGGCGGTGATTTAATCAGAGGGTGGTGATTCACTCAGGGAGGATAGCGGTTTACTCAGAGAGTGGTGATTCACTCAGAGATTGGTGATTCACTCAGAGGGTAGTGATTCACTCAGAGGGTGCTGATTCACTCAGAGGGTGGTGATACATTCAGAGGGTAGTGATTTACTCAGAGGGTGCTGATTCACTCAGATGGTAATGAATCACTCAGAGGGTGGTGATACCCTCAGAGAGTAGTGATTCACTCAGAGGGTGATGATTTACTCAGATGCTTGTGATTCACTCAGAGGGTAGTGATTCACTCAGAAGGTAGTGATTCACTCAGAGGGTAGTGCTTCACTGAGAGCGTGGTGATTTACTCAGAGGGTAGTGATTTACTCAGAGGGTAGTGATTCACTCAGAGGGTAGTCATTCACTCAGATGGTGGTGATTCACTATGAGGGTAGTGATTCACTCAGAGTGTAGTCATTTAGTCAGATGGTAGTGATTTACTCAGAGTGTGGTGATTTAATCAGAGGGCGGTGATTTACTCAGACGGTAGTGATTCACTCAGGGAGGATAGCGATTTACTCAGAGTGTGGTGATTTAATCAGAGGGCGGTGATTTACTCAGACGGTAGTGATTCACTCAGGGAGGATAGCGATTTACTCAGAGAGTGGTGAGTCACTCAGAGATTGGTGATTCACTCAGAGGGTAGTGATTCACTCAGAGCGTGGTGATTCACTCAGAAGGTGGTGATTCATTCAGAGGGTAGTGATTTACTCAGAGGGTGCTGATTCACTCAGATGCTAGTGATTCACTCAGAGGGTGGTGATACACTCAGAGAGTAGTGCTTCACACAGAGGGTGGTGATTGACTCAGATGCTAGTGATTCACTCAGAGGGTAGTGATTCACTCAGAAGGTAGTGATTCACTCAGAGGGTCGTGCTTCACTGAGAGCGTGGTGATTTACTCAGAGGGTAGTGATTTACTCAGAGGGTGGTGATGCACTCAGCGGGTAGTGATTCACTCAGAGGATAGTGAATCATTCAGAGGGTGGTGATTCACTCAGAGGGTAGTGATTTACTCAGAGGGTCGTGATTCACTCAGAGGGTGGTGATTCACTCAGAGGGTAGTGATTCACTCAGAGGTTGTGATTCACTCAGAGGGTAGTGATTCACTTAGAGGGTAGTTATTTACTCAGAGGATGGTGATTCGCTAAGAGATTAGTGATTCACTCAGAGCATAATGATTCACTCAGTGAGTGGTGAATCAATCAGAGGGTGGTGATTCACTTAGAGGGTAGTCATTCATTCAGATGGTGGTGATTCAGTCAGAGGGTAGTGATTCACTCAGAGGGTGGTGATTCATTCAGAGTGTAGTGATTCAATCAGAGGGTAGTGATTCACTTAGAGGGTGGTGATTCACTCAGAGGGTAGTGATTCACTCAGCGGGTAGTGATTTACTCACAGGGTAGTGATTCACTCACAGGGTAGTGATTCACTCAGAGGGTGGTGATTCACTCAGAGGGTGGTGATTCATTCAGAGGGTAGTGATTTACTCAGAGTGTGTTGATTCACTCAGAGGGTAGTGATTCACTCAGAGGGTGGTGATTTACTCAGTTGGTGGTGATTCACTAAGAGGGTGGTGATTCACTCAGAGGTTAGTGATTTACTCGGAGGGTAGTGATTCACTCAGAGGGTAGTGATTTACTCGGAGTGTGGTTATTTAATCAGAGGACGGTGATTTACTCAGAGGGTAGTGATTCACTCAGGGAGGATAGCGATTTACGCCGAGAGTGGTGATTCACTGAGAGATTGGTGATTCACTCAGAGGGTAGTGATTCACTCAGAGGGTGGTGATTCACTCAGAAGTTAGTGATTCACACAGAGGGCGCTGATTCACTCAGATGCTAGTGATTCACTCAGAGGGTGGTGATACACTCAGAGAGTAGTGCTTCACACAGAGGGTGGTGATTGACTCAGATGCTAGTGATTCACTCAGAGGGTTGTGATTCACTCAGAGGGTCGTGCTTCACTGAGAGCGTGGTGATTTACTCAGAGGGTAGTGATTTACTCAGAGGGTGGTGATGCACTCAGCGGGTAGTGATTCACTCACAGGGTAGTGATTCACTCACAGGGTAGTGATTCACTCAGAGGTTAGTGATTTACTCGGAGGGTAGTGATTCACTCAGAGGGTAGTGATTTACTCGGTGTGTGGTTATTTAATCAGAGGGCGGTGATTTACTCAGAGGGTAGTGTTTCACTCAGGGAGGATAGCGATTTACGCCGAGAGTGGTGATTCACTCAGAGATTGGTGATTCACTCAGAGGGTAGTGATTCACTCAGAGGGTGGTGATTCACTCAGAAGTAAGTGATTCACACAGAGGTTGGTGATTCACTCAGAGGGTGGTGATTCACTCAGAGTGTAGTGATTCACTCAGAGGATGGTGATTCACTAAGAGGGTAGTGATTCACTCAGAGGATAGTGAGTCACTCAGAGGGTGGTTATCACTCAGAGCGTAGTGATTCACACAGACAGTAGTGATTCACTCAGAGGGTTGTGATTCACTCAGAGAGTGGTGATTCACTCAGAGGATGGTGATTCACTCAGAGTGTGGTGATTCAATCAGAGGGTAGTGATTTACTCGGAGGGTGGTGATTCACTCAGCGGGTAGTGATTCACTCACAGGGTAGTGATTCACTCAGAGGGTAGTCATTTACTCAGAGGGTAGTGATTCACTCAGAGGTTAGTGATTTACTCGGAGTGTAGTGATTTAATCAAAGGGCGGTGATTTAATCAGAGGGTGGTGATTCACTCAGGGAGGATAGTGGTTTACTCAGAGAGTGGTGATTCACTCAGAGATTGGTGATTCACTCAGAGGGTAGTGATTCACTCAGAGGGTGCTGATTCACTCAGAGGGTGGTGATTCATTCAGAGGGTAGTGATTTACTCAGAGGGTGCTGATTCACTCAGATGGTAATGAATCACTCAGAGGGTGGTGATACCCTCAGAGAGTAGTGATTCACTCAGAGGGTGATGATTTACTCAGATGCTAGTGATTCACTCAGAGGGTAGTGATTCACTCAGAAGGTAGTGATTCACTCAGAGGGTAGTGCTTCACTGAGAGCGTGGTGATTTACTCAGAGGGTAGTGATTTACTCAGAGGGTGGTGATGCACTCAGCGGGTAGTGATTCACTCAGAGGATAGTGAATCATTCAGAGGGTGGTGATTCACTCAGAGGGTCGTGATTCACTCAGAGGGTCGTGATTCACTCAGAGGGTGGTGATTCACTCAGAGGGTAGTGATTCACTCAGAGGTTGTGATTCACTCAGAGGGTAGTGATTCACTTAGAGGGTAGTTATTTACTCAGAGGATGGTGATTCGCTAAGAGATTAGTGATTCACTCAGAGCATAATGATTCACTCAGTGAGTGGTGAATCAATCAGAGGGTGGTGATTCACTTAGAGGGTAGTCATTCATTCAGATGGTGGTGATTCACTCAGAGGGTAGTGATTCACTCAGAGGGTGGTGATTCATTCAGAGTGTAGTGATTCAATCAGAGGGTAGTGATTCACTTAGAGGGTGGTGATTCACTCAGAGGGTAGTGATTCACTCAGCGGGTAGTGATTTACTCACAGGGTAGTGATTCACTCACAGGGTAGTGATTCACTCAGAGGGTGGTGATTCACTCAGAGGGTGGTGATTCATTCAGAGGGTAGTGATTTACTCAGAATGTGTTGATTCACTCAGAGGGTAGTGATTCACTCAGAGGGTGGTGATTTACTCAGTTGGTGGTGATTCACTAAGAGGGTGGTGATTCACTCAGAGGTTAGTGGTTTACTCGGAGGGTAGTGATTCACTCAGAGGGTAGTGATTTACTCGGAGTGTGGTTATTTAATCAGAGGACGGTGATTTACTCAGAGGGTAGTGATTCACTCAGGGAGGATAGCGATTTACGCCGAGAGTGGTGATTCACTCAGAGATTGGTAATTTCACTCAGAGGGTAGTGATTCACTCAGAGGGTGGTGATTCACTCAGAAATTAGTGATTCACACAGAGGTTGGTGATTCACTCAGAGGGAAGTGATTCACTCAGAGGGTGGTGATTCACTCAGAGTGTAGTGATTTACTCAGAGGATGGTGATTCACTAAGAGGGTCGTGATTCACTCAGAGGTTAGTGAGTCACTCAGAGGGTGGTGATCATTCAGAGCGTAGTGATTCACACAGACAGTAGTGATTCACTCAGAGGGTTGTGATTCACTCAGAGGGTGGTGATTCACTCAGAGGATGGTGATTCACTCAGAGGGTGGTGATTCTCTCAGAGGGTAGTGATTCACTCTGAGGGTAGTGATTCACTCAGAAGGTGGTGATTCACTCAGAGTGTCATGATTTACTCAGAGGGTGGTGATTCACTCAGAGGGTAGTGATTCACTCAGAGGGTGGTGATGCACTCAGCGGGTAGTGATTCACTCAGAGGATAGTGAATCATTCAGAGGGTGGTGATTCACTCAGAGGGTAGTGATTTACTCAGAGGGTCGTGATTCACTCAGAGGGTGGTGATTCACTCCGAGGGTAGTCATTCACTCAGATGGTGGTGATTCACTCAGCGGGTAGTGATTCACTCACAGGGTAGTGATTCACTCACAGGGTAGTGATTCACTCAGAGGGTGGTGATTCACTCAGAGGGTGGTGATTCATTCAGAGGGTAGTGATTTACTCAGAGTGTGTTGATTCACTCAGAGGGTAGTGATTCACTCAGAGGTTAGTGATTTACTCGGATGGTAGTGATTCACTCAGAGGGTAGTGATTTACTCGGAGTGTGGTTATTTAATCAGAGGGCGGTGATTCACTCAGAGGTTAGTGATTCACTCAGAGGGTGGTGATTCTCTCAGAGGGTAGTGATTCACTCTGAGGGTAGTGATTCACTCAGAAGGTGGTGATTCACTCAGAGTGTCATGATTTACTCAGAGGGTGGTGATTCACTCAGAGGGTAGTGATTCACTCAGAGGGTGGTGATGCACTCAGCGGGTAGTGATTCACTCAGAGGATAGTGAATCATTCAGAGGGTGGTGATTCACTCAGAGGGTAGTGATTTACTCAGAGGGTCGTGATTCACTCAGAGGGTGGTGATTCACTCCGAGGGTAGTCATTCACTCAGATGGTGGTGATTCACTCAGCGGGTAGTGATTCACTCACAGGGTAGTGATTCACTCACAGGGTAGTGATTCACTCAGAGGGTGGTGATTCACTCAGAGGGTGGTGATTCATTCAGAGGGTAGTGATTTACTCAGAGTGTGTTGATTCACTCAGAGGGTAGTGATTCACTCAGAGGTTAGTGATTTACTCGGATGGTAGTGATTCACTCAGAGGGTAGTGATTTACTCGGAGTGTGGTTATTTAATCAGAGGGCGGTGATTTACTCATAGGGTAGTGTTTCACTCAGGGAGGATAGCGATTTACGCCGAGAGTGGTGATTCACTCAGAGATTGGTGATTCACTCAGAGGGTAGTGATTCACTCAGAGGGTGGTGATTCACTCAGAAGTAAGTGATTCACACAGAGGTTGGTGATTCACTCAGAGGGAAGTGATTCACTCAGAGGGTGGTGATTCACTCAGAGGATGGTGATTCACTAAGAGGGTAGTGATTCACTCAGAGGATAGTGAGTCACTCAGAGGGTGGTTATCACTCAGAGCGTAGTGATTCACACAGACAGTAGTGATTCACTCAGAGGGTTGTGATTCACTCAGAGAGTGGTGATTCACTCAGAGGATGGTGATTCACTCAGAGTGTGGTGATTCAATCAGAGGGTAGTGATTTACTCGGAGGGTGGTGATTCACTCAGCGGGTAGTGATTCACTCACAGGGTAGTGATTCACTCAGAGGGTAGTCATTTACTCAGAGGGTAGTGATTCACTCAGCGGTTAGTGATTTACTCGGAGTGTAGTGATTTAATCAGAGGGCGGTGATTTAATCAGAGGGTGGTGATTCACTCAGGGCGGATAGCGGTTTAATCAGAGAGTGGTGATTCACTCAGAGATTGGTGATTCACTCAGAGGGTGGTGATTCATTCAGAGGGTAGTGATTTACTCAGAGGGTTCTGATTCACTCAGATGGTAATGAATCACTCAGAGGGTGGTGATACCCTCAGAGAGTAGTGATTCACTCAGAGGGTGGTGATTTACTCAGATGCTAGTGATTCACTCAGAGGGTAGTGATTCACTCAGAAGGTAGTGATTCACTCAGAGGGTAGTGCTTCACTGAGAGCGTGGTGATTTACTCAGAGGGTAGTGATTTACTCAGAGGGTAGTGATTCACTCAGAGGGTAGTCATTCACTCAGATGGTGGTGATTCACTATGAGGGTAGTGATTTACTCAGAGTGTGGTGATTTAATCAGAGGGCGGTGATTTACTCAGACGGTAGTGATTCACTCAGGGAGGATAGCGATTTACTCAGAGAGTGGTGAGTCACTCAGAGATTGGTGATTCACTCAGAGGGTAGTGATTCACTCAGAGGGTGGTGATTCACTCAGAAGGTGGTGATTCATTCAGAGGGTAGTGATTTACTCAGAGGGTGCTGATTCACTCAGATGGTAGTGATTCACTGAGAGCGTGGTGATTTACTCAGAGGGTAGTGATTTACTCAGAGGGTGGTGATGCACTCAGCGGGTAGTGATTCACTCAGAGGATAGTGAATCATTCAGAGGGTGGTGATTCACTCAGAGGGTAGTGATTTACTCAGAGGGTGGTGATTCACTCAGAGGGTAGTGATTCACTCAGAGGGTAGTGATTCACTCAGAGGGTAGTGATTCACTTAGAGGGTAGTTATTTACTCAGAGGATGGTGATTCGCTAAGAGATTAGTGATTAACTCAGAGCATAGTGATTCACTCAGTGAGTGGTGAATCAATCAGAGGGTGGTGATTCACTTAGAGAGTAGTCATTCATTCAGATGGTGGTGATTCACTCAGAGGGTAGTGATTCACTCAGAGGGTGGTGATTCATTCAGAGTGTAGTGATTCAATCAGAGGGTAGTGATTCACTTAGAGGGTGGTGATTCACTCAGAGGGTAGTGATTCACTCAGAGGGTGGTGATTTACTCGGAGGGTAGTGTTTCACTCACAGGGTAGTGATTCACTCACAGGGTGCTGATTCACTCAGAGTGTGTTGATTCACTCAGAGGGTAGTGATTCACTCAGAGGGTGGTGATTCACTCAGTTGGTGGTGATTCACTAAGAGGGTAGTGATTCACTCAGAGGTTAGTGATTTACTCGGAGGGTAGTGATTCACTCAGAGGATAGTGATTTACTCGGAGTGTGGTGATTTAATCAGAGGGCGGTGATTTACTCAGAGGGTAGTGATTCACTCAGGGAGGATAGCGATTTACTCCGAGAGTGGTGATTCACTCAGAGGGTAGTGATTCACTCAGAGGGTGGTGAATCACTCAGAAGTTAGTGATTCACACAGAGGTTGGTGATTCACTCAGAGGGTAGTGATTTACTCTGATGGTAGTGATTCACTCAGCGGGTAGTGATTCACTCACAGGGTAGTGATTCGCTCAGAGGGTAGTCATTTACTCAGAGGGTAGTGATTCAATCAGAGGGTAGTGATTTACTCAGAGTGTGGTGATTTAATCAGAGGGCGGTGATTCACTCTGAGGGTAGTGATTTACTCGGAGGGAAGTGATTTACTCGGAGTGTGGTGATTTGCTCAGAGGGTGGTGATTTACTCAGAGTGTAGTGATTCACTCAGAGGGCGGTGATTCACTCAGAGGTTAGTGATTCACTCAGAGGGTGGTGATTCTCTAAGAGGGTAGTGATTCACACTGAGGGTAGTGATTCACTCAGAGGTTAGTGATTCACTCAGAGGGTGGTGATTCTCTCAGAGGGTAGTGATTCACACTGAGGGTAGTGATTCACTCAGAGGATAGTGAATCACTCAGAGGGTAGTGATTTACTCAGAGGGTAGTGATTTACTCAGAGTGTGCTGATTTAATCAGAGGGCGGTGATTCAATCTGAGGGTAGTGATTTACTCGGAGGGAAGTGATTTACTCGGAGTGTGGTGATTTGCTCAGAGGGTGGTGATTTACTCAGAGTGTAGTGATTCACTCAGAGGGCGGTGATTCACTCAGAGGTTAGTGATTCACTCAGAGGGTGGTGATTCTCTAAGAGGGTAGTGATTCACACTGAGGGTAGTGATTCACTCAGAGGATAGTGAATCATTCAGAGGGTGGTGATTCACTCAGAGTGGTGAATCACTCAGAGGGTTGTGATTCACTCAGAGGGTAGTGATTTACTCGGAGGGTAGTGATTCACTCAGAGGGTGGTGATTCACTCAGAGGGTAGTGATTCACTCAGAGGGTAGTGATTCACTCAGCGGATGGTGATTCACTCAGAGGGTAGTGATTCACTTAGAGGGTAGTTATTTACTCAGAGGGTGGTGATTCACTCAGAGGTTAGT
Organism: Pristiophorus japonicus; assembly: GCF_044704955.1. NCBI lineage: Eukaryota > Metazoa > Chordata > Chondrichthyes > Pristiophoridae > Pristiophorus > Pristiophorus japonicus. Next base: position 73,630,860 of record NC_091990.1, read on the forward strand.
GATTCACTCAGAGGGTGGTGATTCTCTAAGAGGGTAGTGATTCACACTGAGGGTAGTGATTCACTCAGAGGATAGTGAATCATTCAGAGGGTGGTGATTCACTCAGAGTGGTGAATCACTCAGAGGGTTGTGATTCACTCAGAGGGTAGTGATTTACTCGGAGGGTAGTGATTCACTCAGAGGGTGGTGATTCACTCAGAGGGTAGTGATTCACTCAGAGGGTAGTGATTCACTCAGAGGGTGGTGATTCACTCAGAGGGTAGTGATTCACTCAGAGCGTAGTGAGTCACTCAGAGGGTGCTGATTCACTCAGAGCGTAGTGATTCACTCAGAGGGTAGTGATTCACTCAGCGGATGGTGATTCACTCAGAGGGTAGTGATTCAATCAGACGGTAGTGATTCACTCAGAGGGTGGTGATTCACTCAGAGGATGGTGATTCACTCAGAGTGTGGTGATTCAATCAGAGGGTAGTGATTCACTTAGAGGGTGGTGATTTACTCAGTTGGTGGTGATTCACTAAGAGGGTAGTGATTCACTCAGAGGTTAGTGATTTACTCGGAGGGTAGTGATTCACTCAGAGGGTAGTGATTTACTCGGAGTGTGGTGATTCACTCAGAAGTTAGTGATTCACACAGAGGTTGGTGATTCACTCAGAGGGAAGTGATTCACTCAGAGGGTGGTGATTCACTCAGAGTGTAGTGATTCACTCAGAGGATGGTGATTCACTAAGAGGGTAGTGATTCACTCAGAGGGTAGTCATTTACTCAGAGGGTAGTGATTCACTCAGAGGTTAGTGATTCACTCGGGGAGTATAGCGATTTACTCAGAGAGTGGTGATTCACTCAGAGATTGGTGATTCACTCAGAGGGTAGTGATTCACTCAGAGGGTGGTGATTCACTCAGAGGCTAGTGACTTACTCGGAGGGTGGTGATTCACTCAGCGGGCAGTGATTCACTCACAGGGTATTGATTCAGTCACAGGGTGCTGATTCACTCAGAGTGTGTTGATTCACTCAGAGGGTAGTGATTCACTCAGAGGGTGGTGCTTTACTCAGTTGGTGATGATTCACTAAGAGGGTAGTGATTCACTCAGAGGTTAGTGATTTACTCGGAGGGTAGTGATTCACTCAGAGGATAGTGTTTTACTCGGAGTGTGGTGATTTAATCAGAGGGCGGGCATTTACTCAGAGGGTAGTGATTCACTCAGGGACGATAGCGATTTACTCCGAGAGTGGTGATTCACTCAGAGGGTAGTGATTCACTCAGAGGGTGGTGATTCACTCAGAAGTTAGTGATTCACACAGAGGTTGGTGATTCACTCAGAGGGAAGTGATTTACTCAGACGGTAGTGATTCACTCGGAGGGTGGTGATTCACTAAGAGGGTAGTGATTCACTCAGAGGATAGTGAGTCACTCAGAGGGTAGTGATCACTCAGAGCGTAGTGATTCACACAGACAGTAGTGATTCACTCAGAGGGTGGTGATTCACTCAGAGGGTGGTATTTCACTCTGATGGTAGTGATTCACTCAGCGGGTAGTGATTCACTCACAGGGTAGTGATTTACTCGGAGGGTAGTGATTCACTCAGAGGGTAGTGATTTACTCGGAGTGTGGTGATTCACTCAGAAGTTAGTGATTCACTCAGAGGGTGGTGATTCACTCAGAGTGTAGTGATTCACTCAGAGGATGGTGATTCACTAAGAGGGTAGTGATTCACTCAGAGGATAGTGAGTCACTCAGAGGGTGGTGATCACTCAGAGCGTAGTGATTCACACAGACAGTAGTGATTCACTCAGAGGGTGGTGATTCACTCAGAGGGTGGTGATTCACTCAGAGGATAGTGATTCACTCAGAGGGTGGTGATTTACTCAGTTGGTGATGATTCATTAAGAGGGTAGTGATTCACTCAGAGGTTAGTGATTTACTCGGAGGGTAGTGATTCACTCAGGGAGGATAGCGATTTACTCCGAGAGTGGTGATTCACTCAGAGGGTAGTGATTCACTCAGAGGGTGGTGATTCACTCAGAAATTACTGATTCACACAGAGGTTGGTGATTCACTCAGAGGGAAGTGATTTACTCGGAGGGTAGTGATTCACTCAGACGGTAGTGATTCACTCAGACGGTAGTGATTCACTCAGAGGGTGGTGATTCACTAAGAGGGTAGTGATTCACTCAGAGGATAGTGAGTCACTCAGAGGGTGGTGATCACTTAGAGCGTAGTGATTCACACAGACAGTAGTGATTCACTCAGAGGGTGGTGATTCACTCAGAGGGTGGTATTTCACTCAGAGGATGGTAATTCTCTCAGAGTGTGGTGATTCAATCAGAGGGTAGTGATTTACTCTGATGGTAGTGATTCACTCAGCGGGTAGTGATTCACTCACAGGGTAGTGATTCAATCAGAGGGTAGTGATTTACTCAGAGTGTGGTGATTTAATCAGAGGGCGGTGATTCTCTCTGAGGGTAGTGATTTACTCGGAGGGAAGTGATTTACTCGGAGTGTGGTGATTTGCTCAGAGGGCGGTGATTCACTCAGAGGTTAGTGATTCACTCAGAGGGTGGTGATTCTCTAAGAGGGTAGTGATTCACACTGAGGGTAGTGATTCACTCAGAGGATAGTGAATCATTCAGAGGGTGGTGATTCACTCAGAGAGTGGTGAATTACTCAGAGGGTGGTGATTCACTCAGAGGGTAGTGATTCACTCAGAGGGTAGTGATTTACTCAGAGTGTGGTGATTTAATCAGAGGGCGGTGATTCACTCTGAGGGTAGTGATTTACTCGGAGGGAAGTGATTTAATCGGAGTGTGGTGATTCGCTCAGAGGGCGGTGATTCACTCAGAGGTTAGTGATTCACTCAGAGGGTGGTGATTCTCTAAGAGGGTAGTGATTCACACTGAGGGTAGTGATTCACTCAGACGTTAGTGATTCACTCAGAGTGTGGTGATTCTCTCAGAGGGTAGTGATTCACACTGAGGGTAGTAATTCACTCAGAGGATAGTGAGTCACTCAGAGGGTGGTGATCACTTAGAGCGTAGTGATTCACACAGACAGTAGTGATTCACTCAGAGGGTGGTGATTCACTCAGAGGGTGGTATTTCACTCAGAGGATGGTAATTCTCTCAGAGTGTGGTGATTCAATCAGAGGGTAGTGATTTACTCTGATGGTAGTGATTCACTCAGCGGGTAGTGATTCACTCACAGGGTAGTGATTCAATCAGAGGGTAGTGATTTACTCAGAGTGTGGTGATTTAATCAGAGGGCGGTGATTCACTCTGAGGGTAGTGATTTACTCGGAGGGAAGTGATTTACTCGGAGTGTGGTGATTTGCTCAGAGGGCGGTGATTCACTCAGAGGTTAGTGATTCACTCAGAGGGTGGTGATTCTCTAAGAGGGTAGTGATTCACACTGAGGGTAGTGATTCACTCAGAGGATAGTGAATCATTCAGAGGGTGGTGATTCACTCAGAGAGTGGTGAATTACTCAGAGGGTGGTGATTCACTCAGAGGGTAGTGATTCACTCAGAGGGTAGTGATTTACTCAGAGTGTGGTGATTTAATCAGAGGGCGGTGATTCACTCTGAGGGTAGTGATTTACTCGGAGGGAAGTGATTTAATCGGAGTGTGGTGATTTGCTCAGAGGGTGGTGATTTACTCAGAGTGTAGTGATTCACTCAGAGGGCGGTGATTCACTCAGAGGTTAGTGATTCACTCAGAGGGTGGTGATTCTCTAAGAGGGTAGTGATTCACACTGAGGGTAGTGATTCACTCAGACGTTAGTGATTCACTCAGAGTGTGGTGATTCTCTCAGAGGGTAGTGATTCACACTGAGGGTAGTAATTCACTCAGAGGATAGTGAATCATTCAGAGGGTGGTGATTCACTCAGAGGGTAGTGATTTACTCAGAGGGTGGTGATTCACTCAGAGGGTGGTGATTCACTCAGAGGGTAGTGATTCACTCAGCGGATGGTGATTCACACAAAGGGTAGTGATTCACTTAGAGGGTAGTTATTTACTCAGAGGGTGGTGATTCACTAAGAGATTAGTGATTCACTCAGAGCGTAGTGAGTCACTCGGAGGGTGCTGATTCACTCAGAGCGTAGTGATTCACTCAGAGGGTAGTGATTCACTCAGCGGATGGTGATTCACTCAGAGGGTAGTGATTCACTTAGAGGGTAGTTATTTACTCAGAGGGTGGTGATTCACGAAAAGATTATTGATTCACTCAGAGGGTGGTGATCACTCAGAGCGTAGTGATGCACACAAACAGTAGTGATTCACTCAGAGGGTGGTGATTCACTCAGAGGGTAGTGATTCAATCAGACGGTAGTGATTCACTCAGAGAGTGGTGATTCACTCAGAGGATGGTGATTCACTCAGAGTGTGGTGATTCAATCAGAGGGTAGTGATTCACTCAGAGAGTGGTGATTCACTCAGAGCGTTGTGATTTACTCACAGGGTAGTGATTCACTCACAGGGTGCTGATTCACTCAGAGTGTGTTGATTCACTCAGAGGGTAGTTATTCACTCAGAGGGTGGTGATTTACTCAGTTGGTGGTGATTCACTAAGAGGGTAGTGATTCACTCAGAGGTTAGGGATTTACTCCGAGGTTAGTGATTCACTCAGAGGGTAGTGATTGACTCGGAGTGTAGTTATTTAATCAGAGGGCGGTGATTTACTCAGAGGGTAGTGAGTCACTCAGGGAGGATAGCGATTTACTCCGAGAGTGGTGATTCACTCAGAGATTGGTGATTCACTCAGAGGGTAGTGATTCACTCAGAGGGTGGTGATTCACTCAGAGGGTGGTGATTCACTCAGAGGGTAGTGATTCACTCAGATGGTAGTCATTCACTCAGAGGTTAGTGATTCACTCAGAGGGTAGTGATTCACTCAGAAGGTAGTGATTCACTCAGAGTGTAGTGCTTCACTGAGAGCGTGGTGATTTACTCAGAGGGTAGTGATTCACTCAGAGGGTAGTGATTCACTCAGAGGTTGCTGATTCACTAAGAGATTAGTGATTCACTCAGAGCGTAGTGAGTCACTCAGAGGGTGCTGATTCAATCAGAGCGTAGTGATTCACTCAGAGGGTAGTGATTCACTCAGCGGATGGTGATTCACTCAGAGCGTAGTGAGTCACTCAGAGGGTGGTGATCACTCAGAGCGTAGTGATGCACACAAACAGTAGTGATTCACTCAGAGGGTGGTGATTCACTCAGAGGGTAGTGATTCACTCAGACGGTAGTGATTCACTCAGAGGGTGGTAATTCACTCAGAGGATGGTGATTCACAGAGTGTGGTGATTCAATCAGAGGGTAGTGATTCACTCAGAGGGTGGTGATTCACTCAGAGGCTAGTGATTTACTCGGAGGGTGGTGATTCACTCAGAGGTTAGTGATTTACTCGGAGGGTAGTGATTCACTCAGAGGGTAGTGATTTACTCGGACTGTGGTTATTTAATCAGAGGGCGGTGATTTACTCAGAGGGTAGTGATTCAATCAGGGAGCATAGCGATTTACTCCGAGAGTGGTGATTCACTCAGAGATTGGTGATTCACTCAGAGGGTAGTGATTCACTCAGAGGGTGGTGATTCACTCAGAAGTTAGTGATTCACACAGAGGTTGGTGATTCACTCAGAGGGAAGTGTTTCACTCAGAGGGTGGTGATTCACTCAGACGGTAGTGATTCACTCAGACGGTGGTGATTCACTCAGAGGGTGGTGATTCACTAAGAGGGTATTGATTCACTCAGAGGATAGTGAGTCACTCAGAGGGTGGTGATCACTCAGAGCGTAGTGATTCACACAGACAGTAGTGATTCACTCAGAGGGTGGTGATTCACTCAGAGGGTGGTATTTCACTCAGAGGATGGTGATTCTCTCAGAGTGTGGTGATTCAGAGGGTAGTGATTTACTCTGATGGTAGTGATTCACTCAGCGGGTAGTGATTCACTCACAGGGTAGTGATTTACTCGGAGGGTAGTGATTCACTCAGAGGGTAGTGATTTACTCGGAGTGTGGTGATTCACTCAGAAGTTAGTGATTCACACAGAGGTTGGTGATTCACTCAGAGGGAAGTGATTCACTCAGAGGGTGGTGATTCACTCAGAGTGTAGTGATTCACTCAGAGGATGGTGATTCACTAAGAGGGTAGTGATTCACTCAGAGGATAGTGAGTCACTCAGAGGGTGATGATCACTCAGAGCGTAGTGATTCACACAGACAGTAGTGATTCACTCAGAGGGTAGTGATTCACTCAGAGGGTCGTGATTCATTCAGAGGCTAGTGACTTACTCGGAGGGTGGTGATTCACTCAGCGGGTAGTGATTCACTCACAGGGTATTGATTCAGTCACAGGGTGCTGATTCACTCAGAGTGTGTTGATTCACTCAGAGGGTAGTGATTCACTCAGAGGGTGGTGATTCACTCAGAAGTTACTGATTCACACAGAGGTTGGTGATTCACTCAGAGGGAAGTGATTTACTCGGTGGGTAGTGATTCACTCAGACGGTAGTGATTCACTCAGACGGTAGTGATTCACTCAGAGGGTGGTGATTCACTAAGAGGGTAGTGATTCACTCAGAGGATAGTGAGTCACTCAGAGGGTGGTGATCACTCAGAGCGTAGTGATTCACACAGACAGTAGTGATTCACTCAGAGGGTGGTGATTCACTCAGCGGGTGGTGATCACTCAGAGCGTAGTGATTCACACAGACAGTAGTGATTCACTCAGAGGGTGGTGATTCACTCAGAGGGTGGTGATTCACTCAGAGGGTAGTCATTTACTCAGAGGGTAGTGATTCACTCAGAGGTTACTGATTCACTCAGGGAGGATAGCGATTTACTCAGAGAGTGGTGATTCACTCAGAGATTGGTGATTCACTCAGAGGGTAGTGATTCACTCAGAGGGTAGTGATTCACTCAGAGGCTAGTGACTTACTCGGAGGGTGGTGATTCACTCAGCGGGTAGTGATTCACTCACAGGGTATTGATTCACTCAGACGGTAGTGATTCACTCAGAGTGTGTTGATTCACTCAGACGGTAGTGATTCACTCAGAGGGTAGTGATTCACTAAGAGGGTAGTGATTCACTCAGAGGATAGTGAGTCACTCAGAGGGTGGTGATCACTCAGAGCGTAGTGATTCACACAGACAGTAGTGATTCACTCAGAGGGTGGTGATTCACTCAGAGGGTGGTATTTCACTCAGAGGATGGTGATTCTCTCAGAGTGTGGTGATTCATTCAGAGGGTAGTGATTTACTCTGATGGTAGTGATTCACTCAGCCGGTAGTGATTCACTCACAGGGTAGTGATTTACTCGGAGGGTAGTGATTCACTCAGAGGGTAGTGATTTACTCGGAGTGTTGTGATTCACTCAGAGGATGGTGATTCACTAAGAGGGTAGTGATTCACTCAGAGGATAGTGAGTCACTCAGAGGGTGGTGATCACTCAGAGCGTAGTGATTCACACAGACAGTAGTGATTCACTCAGAGGGTGGTGATTCACTCAGAGGGTGGTGATTCACTCAGAGGGTAGTCATTTACTCAGAGGGTAGTGATTCACTCAGACGTTAGTGATTCACTCAGGGAGGATAGCGATTTACTCAGAGAGTGGTGATTCACTCAGAGATTGGTGATTCACTCAGAGGGTAGTGATTCACTCAGAGGGTGGTGATTCACTCAGAGGCTAGTGACTTACTCGGAGGGTGGTGATTCACTCAGCGGGTAGTGATTCACTCACAGGGTATTGTTTCAGTCACAGGGTGCTGATTCACTCAGAGTGTGTTGATTCACTCAGAGGGTAGTGATTCACTCAGAGGGTGGTGATTTACTCAGTTGTTGATGATTCACTAAGAGGGTAGTGATTCACTCAGAGGTTAGTGATTTACTCGGAGGGTAGTGATTCACTCAGAGGATAGTGATTTACTCGGAGTGTGGTGATTTAATCAGAGGGCGGTGATTTACTCAGAGGGTAGTGATTCACTCAGGGAGGATAGCGATTTACTCCGAGAGTGGTGATTCACTCAGAGGGTATTGATTCACTCAGAGGGTGGTGATTCACTCAGAAGTTACTGATTCACACAGAGGTTGGTGATTCACTCAGAGGGAAGTGTTTCACTCAGAGGGTGGTGATTCACTCAGATGGTAGTGATTCACTCAGACGGTGGTGATTCACTCAGAGGGTGGTGATTCACTAAGAGGGTAGTGATTCACTCAGAGGATAGTGAGTCACTCAGAGGGTGGTGATCACTCAGAGCGTAGTGATTCACACAGACAGTAGTGATTCACTCAGAGGGTGGTGATTCACTCAGAGGGTGGTATTTCACTCAGAGGATGGTGATTCTCTCAGAGTGTGGTGATTCAATCAGAGGGTAGTGATTTACTCTGATGGTAGTGATTCACTCAGCGGGTAGTGATTCACTCACAGGGTAGTGATTTACTCGGAGGGTAGTGATTCACTCAGAGGGTAGTGATTTACTCGGAGTGTGGTGATTCACTCAGAAGTTAGTGATTCACACAGAGGTTGGTGATTCACTCAGAGGGAAGTGATTCACTCAGAGGGTGGTGATTCACTCAGAGTGTAGTGATTCACTCAGAGGATGGTGATTCACTAAGAGGGTAGTGATTCACTCAGAGGATAGTGAGTCACTCAGAGGGTGATGATCACTCAGAGCGTAGTGATTCACACAGACAGTAGTGATTCACTCAGAGGGTGGTGATTCACTCAGAAGGTAGTGATTCACTCAGAGGGTGGTGATTCACTCAGAAGTTACTGATTCACAGAGAGGTTGGTGATTCACTCAGAGGGAAGTGATTTACTCGGAGGGTAGTGATACACTCAGACGGTAGTGAATCACTCAGACGGTAGTGATTCACTCAGAGGGTGGTGATTCACTAAGAGGGTCGTGATTCACTCAGAGGATCGTGAGTCACTCAGAGGGTGGTGATCACTCAGAGCGTAGTGATTCACACAGACAGTAGTGATTCACTCAGAGGGTGGTGATTCACTCAGCGGGTGGTGATCACTCAGAGCGTAGTGATTCACACAGACAGTAGTGATTCACTCAGAGGGTGGTGATTCACTCAGAGGGTGGTGATTCACTCAGAGGGTAGTCATTTACTCAGAGGGTAGTGATTCACTCAGAGGTTACTGATTCACTCAGGGAGGATAGCGATTTACTCAGAGAGTGGTGATTCACTCAGAGATTGGTGATTCACTCAGAGGGTAGTGATTCACTCAGAGGGTGGTGATTCACTCAGAGGCTAGTGACTTACTCGGAGGGTGGTGATTCACTCAGTGGGTAGTGATTCACTCACAGGGTATTGATTCAGTCACAGGGTGCTGATTCACTCAGAGTGTGTTGATTCACTCAGACGGTAGTGGTTCACTCAGAGGGTAGTGATTCACTAAGAGGGTAGTGATTCACTCAGAGGATAGTGAGTCACTCAGAGGGTGGTGATCACTCAGAGCGTAGTGATTCACACAGACAGTAGTGATTCACTCAGAGGGTGGTGATTCACTCAGAGTGTGGTGATTCATTCAGAGGGTAGTGATTTACTCTGATGGTAGTGATTCACTCAGCCGGTAGTGATTCACTCACAGGGTAGTGATTTACTCGGAGGGTAGTGATTCACTCAGAGGGTAGTGATTTACTCGGAGTGTGGTGATTCACTCAGAAGTTAGTGATTCACACAGAGGTTGGTGATTCACTCAGAGGGAAGTGATTCACTCAGAGGGTGGTGATTCATTCAGAGTGTAGTGATTCACTCAGAGGATGGTGATTCACTAAGAGGGTAGTGATTCACTCAGAGGATAGTGAGTCACTCAGAGGGTGGTGATCACTCAGAGCGTAGTGATTCACACAGACAGTAGTGATTCACTCAGAGGGTGGTGATTCACTCAGAGGGTGGTGATTCACTCAGAGGGTAGTCATTTACTCAGAGGGTAGTGATTCACTCAGAGGTTAGTGATTCACTCAGGGAGGATAGCGATTTACTCAGAGAGTGGTGATTCACTCAGAGATTGGTAATTCACTCAGAGGGTAGTGTTTCACTCAGAGGGTGGTGATTCACTCAGAGGCTAGTGACTTACTCGGAGGGTGGTGATTCACTCAGCGGGTAGTGATTCACTCACAGGGTATTGTTTCAGTCACAGGGTGCTGATTCACTCAGAGTGTGTTGATTCACTCAGAGGGTAGTGATTCACTCAGAGGGTGGTGATTTACTCAGTTGGTGATGATTCACTAAGAGGGTAGTGATTCACTCAGAGGTTAGTGATTTACTCGGAGGGTAGTGATTCACTCAGAGGATAGTGATTTACTCGGAGTGTGGTGATTTAATCAGAGGGCGGTGATTTACTCAGAGGGTAGTGATTCACTCAGGGAGGATAGCGATTTACTCCGAGAGTGGTGATTCACTCAGAGGGTAGTGATTCACTCAGAGGGTGGTGATTCACTCAGAAGTTGGTGATTCACACAGAGGTTGGTGATTCACTCAGAGGGAAGTGATTTACTCAGAGGGTAGTGATTCACTCAGACGGTAGTGATTCACTCAGACGGTAGTGATTCACTCAGAGGGTGGTGATTCACTAAGAGGGTAGTGATTCACTCAGAGGATAGTGAGTCACTCAGAGGGTGGTGATCACTCAGATCATAGTGATTCACACAGACAGTAGTGATTCACTCAGAGGGTGGTGATTCACTCAGAGGGTGGTATTTCACTCAGAGGATGGTGATTCTCTCAGAGTGTGGTGATTCAATCAGAGGGTAGTGATTTACTCTGATGGTAGTGATTCACTCAGCGGGTAGTGATTCACTCACAGGGTAGTGATTTACTCGGAGGGTAGTGATTCACTCAGAGGGTAGTGATTTACTCGGAGTGTGGTGATTCACTCAGAAGTTAGTGATTCACACAAAGGTTGGTGATTCACTCAGAGGGAAGTGATTCACTCAGAGGGTGGTGATTCACTCAGAGTGTAGTGATTCACTCAGAGGATGGTGATTCACTAAGAGGGTAGTGATTCACTCATAGGATAGTGAGTCACTCAGAGGGTGGTGATCACTCAGAGCGTAGTGATTCACACAGACAGTAGTGATTCACTCAGAGGGTGGTGATTCACTCAGAGGGTGGTGATTCACTCAGAGGGTAGTCATTTACTCAGAGGGTAGTGATTCACTCAGAGGTTAGTGATTCACTCAGGGAGGACAGCGAATTACTCAGAGAGTGGTGATTCACTCAGAGATTAGTGATTCACTCAGAGGGTAGTGATTCACTCAGAGGGTGGTGATTCACTCAGAGGCTAGTGACTTACTCGGAGAGTGGTGATTCACTCAGCGGGTAGTGATTCACTCACAGGGTATTGATTCAGTCACAGGGTGCTGATTCACTCAGAGTGTGTTGATTCACTCAGAGGGTAGTGATTCACTCACAGGGTATTGATTCAGTCACAGGGTGCTGATTCACTCAGAGTGTGTTGATTCACTCAGAGGGTAGTGATTCACTCAGAGAGTGGTGATTCACTCAGAAGTTACTGATTCACACAGAGGTTGGTGATTCACTCAGAGGGAAGTGATTTACTCGGAGGGTAGTGATTCACTCAGACGGTAGTGATTCACTCAGACGGTAGTGATTCACTCAGAGGGTGGTGATTCACTAAGAGGGTAGTGATTCACTCAGAGGATAGTGAGTCACTCAGAGGGTGGTGATCACTCAGAGCGTAGTGATTCACACAGACAGTAGTGATTCACTCAGAGGGTGGTGATTCACTCAGAGGGTGGTATTTCACTCAGAGGATGGTGATTCTCTCAGAGTGTGGTGATTCAATCAGAGGGTAGTGATTTACTCTGATGGTAGTGATTCACTCAGGGTGTAGTGATTCACTCACAGGGTAGTGATTCACTCAGAGGGTAGTCATTTACTCAGAGGGTAGTGTTTCAATCAGAGGGTAGTGATTTACTCAGAGTGTGGTGATTTAATCAGAGGGCGGTGATTCACTCAGAGGGTAGTGATTTACTCGGAGGGAAGTGATTTACTCGGAGTGTGGTGATTTGCTCAGAGGGTGGTGATTTACTCAGAGTGTAGTGATTCACTCAGAGGGCGGTGATTCACTCAGAGGTTAGTGATTCACTCAGAGGGTGGTGATTCTCTAAGAGTGTAGTGATTCACACTGAGGGTAGTGATTCACTCAGAGGTTAGTGATTCACTCAGAGGGTGGTGATTCTCTCAGAGGGTAGTGATTCACACTGAGGGTAGTGATTCACTCAGAGGATAGTGAATCATTCAGAGGGTGGTGATTCACTCAGAGAGTGGTGAATCACTCAGAGGGTGGTGATTCACTCAGAGGGTAGTGATTTACTCAGAGGGTAGTGATTTACTCAGAGTGTGGTGATTTAATCAGAGGGCGGTGATTCACTCTGAGGGTAGTGATTTACTCGGAGGGAAGTCATTTACTCGGAGTGTGGTGATTTGCTCAGAGGGTGGTGATTTACTCAGAGTGTAGTGATTCACTCAGAGGGCGGTGATTCACTCAGAGGTTAGTGATTCACTCAGAGGGTGGTGATTCTCTAAGAGGGTAGTGATTCAAACTGAGGGTAGTCATTCACTCAGACGTTAGTGATTCACTCAGAGGGTGGTGATTCTCTCAGAGGGTAGTGATTCACACTGAGGGTAGTCATTCACTCAGAGGGTGGTGATTCACTCAGAGGGTGGTGATTCACTCAGAGGGTAGTGATTCACTCAGCGGATGGTGATTCACACAAAGGGTAGTGATTCACTTAGAGGGTAGTTATTTACTCAGAGGGTGGTGATTCACTAAGAGATTAGTGATTCACTCAGAGCGTAGTGAGTCACTCGGAGGGTGCTGATTCACTCAGAGCGTAGTCATTCACTCAGAGGGTAGTGATTCACTCAGCGGATGGTGATTCACTCAGAGGGTAGTGATTCACTTAGAGGGTAGTTATTTACTCAGAGGGTGGTGATTCACGAAAAGATTATTGATTCACTCAGAGGGTGGTGATCACTCAGAGTGTAGTGATGCACACAAACAGTAGTGATTCACTCAGAGGGTGGTGATTCACTCAGAGGGTAGTGATTCAATCAGACGGTAGTGATTCACTCAGAGGGTGGTAATTCACTCAGAGGATGGTGATTCACTCAGAGGGTGGTGATTCAATCAGAGGGTAGTGATTTACTCAGAGAGTGGTGATTCACTCAGAGGGTTGTGATTTACTCACAGGGTAGTGATTCACTCACAGGGTGCTGATTCACTCAGAGTGTGTTGATTCACTCAGAGGGTAGTTATTCACTCAGAGGGTGGTGATTTACTCAGTTGGAGGTGATTCACTAAGAGGGTAGTGATTCACTCAGAGGTTAGTGATTTACTCCGAGGGTAGTGATTCACTCAGAGGGTAGTGATTTACTCGGAGTGTAGTTATTTAATCAGAGGGCGGTGATTTACTCAGAGGGTAGTGATTCACTCAGGGAGGATAGCGATTTACTCCGAGAGTGGTGATTCACTCAGAGATTGGTGATTCACTCAGAGGGTAGTGATTCACACAGACAGTGGTGATTCACTCAGAGGGTGGTGATTCATTCAGAGGGTTGTCATTTACTCAGATGGTAGTGATTCACTCAGAGGTTACTGATTTACTCGGAGTGTGGTGATTTAATCAGAGGGCGGTGATTTAATCAGAGGGTAGTGATTCACTCAGGGAGTATAGCGATTTACTCAGAGAGTGGTGATTCACTCAGAGATTGGTGATTCACTCAGAGGGTAGTGATTCACTCAGAGGGTGTTGATACACTCAGAGAGTAGTGATTCACTCAGAAGGTGGTGTTTTACTCAGATGCTAGTGATTCACTCAGAGGGTAGTGATTCACTCAGAAGGTAGTGATTCACTCAGATGGTAGTGCTTCACTGAGAGCGTGGTGATTTACTCAGAGGTTAGTGATTTACTCAGAGGGTAGTGATTCACTCAGAGGGTAGTGATTCACTCAGATGGTAGTCATTCACTCAGATGGTGGTGATTCACTCAGAGGGTAGTGATTTACTCAGGGAGGATAGCGATCTACTCAGAGAGTGGTGATTCACTCAGAGATTGGTGATTGACTCAGAGGGTAGTGATTCACTCAGAGGGTGGTGATTCACTCAGAGGGTGGTGATTCATTCAGAGGGTAGTGATTTACTCAGAGGGTGCTGATTCACTCAGATGGTAGTGATTCACTAAGAGATTAGTGATTCACTCAGAGCGTAGTGAGTCACTCAGAGGGTGCTGATTCAATCAGAGCGTAGTGATTCACTCAGAGGGTAGTGATTCACTCAGCGGATGGTGATTCACTCAGAGGGTAGTGATTCACTTAGAGGGTAGTTATTTACTCAGAGGGTGGTGATTCACTCAGAGATTAGTGATTCACTCAGAGCGTAGTGAGTCACTCAGAGGGTGGTGATCACTCAGAGCGTAGTGATGCACACAGACAGTAGTGATTCACTCAGAGGGTGGTGATTCACTCAGAGGATGGTGATTCACTAAGTGGGTAGTGATTCACTCAGAGGATAGTGATTCACTCAGAGGGTGGTGATTCACTCAGAGGGTGGTGATTCACTCAGCGGGTAGTGATTCACTCACAGGGTAGTGATTCACTCAGAGGTTAGTGATTTACTCGGAGTGTGGTGATTTAATCAGAGGGCGGTGATTTAATCAGAGGGTAGTGATTCACTCAGGGAGGATAGCGATTTACTCAGAGAGTGGTGATTCACTCAGAGATTGGTGATTCACTCAGAGGGTAGTGATTCACTCAGAGGGTGGTGATTCACTCAGAGGGTGGTGATTCATTCAGAGGGTAGTGATTTACTCAGAGGGTGCTGATTCTCTCAGATGGTAGTGATTCACTCAGAGGGTGGTGATACACTCAGAGAGTAGTGCTTCACTGAGAGCGTGGTGATTTACTCAGAGGGTAGTGATTTACTCATAGGGTAGTGATTCACTCAGAGGGTAGTGATTCACTCAGATGGTAGTCATTCACTCAGAATGTGGTGATTCACTCAGAGGGTAGTGATTCACTCAGAGTGTAGTCATTTAATAAGAGGGTAGTGATTCACTCAGAGGATAATGATTTACTCAGAGTGTGGTGTTTTAATCAGAGGGCGGTGATTTACTCAGACGGTAATGATTCACTCAGGGATGATAGCGATTTATTCAGAGAGTGGCGATTCACTCAGAGATTGGTGATTCACTCAGAGGGTAGTGATTCACTATGAGGGTGTTGATTCACTCAGAGGGTGGTGATTCATTCAGAGGGTAGTGATTTACTCAGAGGGTGCTGATTCACTCAGATGGTAGTGATTCACTGAGAGCGTGGTGATTTACTCAGATGGTAGTGATTCACTCAGAGGGTAGTGATTCACTCAGATGGTAGTCATTCACTCAGATGGTGGTGATTCACTCAGAGGGTAGTGATTTACTCGAAGGGTGGTGATTTACTCAGAGGGTAGTGATTCACTCAGAGGGTAGTGATTTACTCAGAGGTTAGTGATTCACTCAGAGGTTAGTGATTTACTCGGAGTGTGGTGATTTGCTCAGAGGGCGGTGATTTACTCAGATGGTAGTGATTCACTCAGGGAGGATAGAGTTTTACTTAGAGTGAAAGTGATTCACTCACAGGGTAGTGATTCACTCAGAGGGTAGTCATTTACTCAGATGGTGGTGATTCACTCAGAGGGTAGTGATTTACTCGGAGGGTCGTGATTTACTCAGAGAGTAGTGATTCACTCAGAGGGTAGTGATTTACTCAGAGGGTAGTGATTCACTCAGATGGTAGTGATTTACTCGGAGTGTGGTGATTTGCTCAGAGGGCGGTGATTTACTCAGATGGTTGTGATTCACTCAGGGAGGATAGAGTTTTACTCAGAGTGAAAGTTATTTACTTGGAGGGTGGTGATTCACTCAGAGGGTAGTGAGTCACTCAGAGGATGGTGATCACTCAGAGCATAGTGATTCACACAGACCGTAGTGATTCACTCAGAGGGTAGTATGTCACTCACAGGGTGGTGATGCACTCAGAGCGTAGTGATTCACTCAGACTGTAGTCATTCACTCAGAGGGTGGTGATTCATTCAGACGGTAGTGATTCGCTCAGAGGGTGGTGATTCACTCAGAGTGTGGTGATTCAATCAGAGGGTAGTGATTCACTCAGAGGGTGGTGATTCACTCAGAGGGCGGTGATTTACTCAGAGGGTGGTGATTCACTCAGAGGGTAGTGATTCACTCAGAGAGTGGTGATGCACTCAGCGGGTTGTGATTCACTCAGAGGATAGTGAATCATTCAGAGGGTGGTGATTCACTCAGTGAGTGGTGAATCACTCAGAGGGTGGTGATTCACTCAGAGGGTGGTGATTCACTCAGAGGGTAGTGATTTACTCAGAGGGTAGTGATTCACTCAGAGGGTGGTGATTCACTCAGAGTGTAGTGATTCACTCAGAGGGTAGTGATTCACTCAGCGGATGGTGATTCACTCAGAGGGTGGTGATTCACTCAGAGGGTAGTGATTCACTCAGAGGGTAGTGATTCACTCAGCGGATGGTGATTCAATCAGAGGGTAGTGATTCACTTAGAGGGTAGTTATTTACTCAGAGGCTGGTGATTCACTAAGAGATTAGTGATTCACTCAGAGCATAATGAGTCACTCAGAGGGTGCTGGTTCACTCAGTGCGTAGTGATTCACTCAGAGGGTAGTGATTCACTCAGCGGATGGTGATTCACTCAGAGGGTAGTGATTCACTTAGAGGGTAGTTATTTACTCAGAGGGTGGTGATTCACTCAGAGGGTTGTGATTTACTCACAGGGTAGTGATTCACTCACAGGGTGCTGATTCACTCAGAGTGTGTTGATTCACTCAGAGGGTAGTTATTCACTCAGAGGGTGGTGATTTACTCAGTTGGAGGTGATTCACTAAGAGGGTAGTGATTCACTCAGAGGTTAGTGATTTACTCCGAGGGTAGTGATTCACTCAGAGGGTAGTGATTTACTCGGAGTGTAGTTATTTAATCAGAGGGCGGTGATTTACTCAGAGGGTAGTGATTCACTCAGGGAGGATAGCGATTTACTCCGAGAGTGGTGATTCACTCAGAGATTGGTGATTCACTCAGAGGGTAGTGATTCACACAGACAGTGGTGATTCACTCAGAGGGTGGTGATTCATTCAGAGGGTTGTCATTTACTCAGATGGTAGTGATTCACTCAGAGGTTACTGATTTACTCGGAGTGTGGTGATTTAATCAGAGGGCGGTGATTTAATCAGAGGGTAGTGATTCACTCAGGGAGTATAGCGATTTACTCAGAGAGTGGTGATTCACTCAGAGATTGGTGATTCACTCAGAGGGTAGTGATTCACTCAGAGGGTGTTGATACACTCAGAGAGTAGTGATTCACTCAGAAGGTGGTGTTTTACTCAGATGCTAGTGATTCACTCAGAGGGTAGTGATTCACTCAGAAGGTAGTGATTCACTCAGATGGTAGTGCTTCACTGAGAGCGTGGTGATTTACTCAGAGGTTAGTGATTTACTCAGAGGGTAGTGATTCACTCAGAGGGTAGTGATTCACTCAGATGGTAGTCATTCACTCAGATGGTGGTGATTCACTCAGAGGGTAGTGATTTACTCAGGGAGGATAGCGATCTACTCAGAGAGTGGTGATTCACTCAGAGATTGGTGATTGACTCAGAGGGTAGTGATTCACTCAGAGGGTGGTGATTCACTCAGAGGGTGGTGATTCATTCAGAGGGTAGTGATTTACTCAGAGGGTGCTGATTCACTCAGATGGTAGTGATTCACTAAGAGATTAGTGATTCACTCAGAGCGTAGTGAGTCACTCAGAGGGTGCTGATTCAATCAGAGCGTAGTGATTCACTCAGAGGGTAGTGATTCACTCAGCGGATGGTGATTCACTCAGAGGGTAGTGATTCACTTAGAGGGTAGTTATTTACTCAGAGGGTGGTGATTCACTCAGAGATTAGTGATTCACTCAGAGCGTAGTGAGTCACTCAGAGGGTGGTGATCACTCAGAGCGTAGTGATGCACACAGACAGTAGTGATTCACTCAGAGGGTGGTGATTCACTCAGAGGATGGTGATTCACTAAGTGGGTAGTGATTCACTCAGAGGATAGTGATTCACTCAGAGGGTGGTGATTCACTCAGAGGGTGGTGATTCACTCAGCGGGTAGTGATTCACTCACAGGGTAGTGATTCACTCAGAGGTTAGTGATTTACTCGGAGTGTGGTGATTTAATCAGAGGGCGGTGATTTAATCAGAGGGTAGTGATTCACTCAGGGAGGATAGCGATTTACTCAGAGAGTGGTGATTCACTCAGAGATTGGTGATTCACTCAGAGGGTAGTGATTCACTCAGAGGGTGGTGATTCACTCAGAGGGTGGTGATTCATTCAGAGGGTAGTGATTTACTCAGAGGGTGCTGATTCTCTCAGATGGTAGTGATTCACTCAGAGGGTGGTGATACACTCAGAGAGTAGTGCTTCACTGAGAGCGTGGTGATTTACTCAGAGGGTAGTGATTTACTCATAGGGTAGTGATTCACTCAGAGGGTAGTGATTCACTCAGATGGTAGTCATTCACTCAGAATGTGGTGATTCACTCAGAGGGTAGTGATTCACTCAGAGTGTAGTCATTTAATCAGAGGGTAGTGATTCACTCAGAGGATAATGATTTACTCAGAGTGTGGTGTTTTAATCAGAGGGCGGTGATTTACTCAGACGGTAATGATTCACTCAGGGATGATAGCGATTTATTCAGAGAGTGGCGATTCACTCAGAGATTGGTGATTCACTCAGAGGGTAGTGATTCACTATGAGGGTGTTGATTCACTCAGAGGGTGGTGATTCATTCAGAGGGTAGTGATTTACTCAGAGGGTGCTGATTCACTCAGATGGTAGTGATTCACTGAGAGCGTGGTGATTTACTCAGATGGTAGTGATTCACTCAGAGGGTAGTGATTCACTCAGATGGTAGTCATTCACTCAGATGGTGGTGATTCACTCAGAGGGTAGTGATTTACTCGAAGGGTGGTGATTTACTCAGAGGGTAGTGATTCACTCAGAGGGTAGTGATTTACTCAGAGGTTAGTGATTCACTCAGAGGTTAGTGATTTACTCGGAGTGTGGTGATTTGCTCAGAGGGCGGTGATTTACTCAGATGGTAGTGATTCACTCAGGGAGGATAGAGTTTTACTTAGAGTGAAAGTGATTCACTCACAGGGTAGTGATTCACTCAGAGGGTAGTCATTTACTCAGATGGTGGTGATTCACTCAGAGGGTAGTGATTTACTCGGAGGGTCGTGATTTACTCAGAGAGTAGTGATTCACTCAGAGGGTAGTGATTTACTCAGAGGGTAGTGATTCACTCAGATGGTAGTGATTTACTCGGAGTGTGGTGATTTGCTCAGAGGGCGGTGATTTACTCAGATGGTTGTGATTCACTCAGGGAGGATAGAGTTTTACTCAGAGTGAAAGTTATTTACTTGGAGGGTGGTGATTCACTCAGAGGGTAGTGAGTCACTCAGAGGATGGTGATCACTCAGAGCATAGTGATTCACACAGACCGTAGTGATTCACTCAGAGGGTAGTATGTCACTCACAGGGTGGTGATGCACTCAGAGCGTAGTGATTCACTCAGACTGTAGTCATTCACTCAGAGGGTGGTGATTCATTCAGACGGTAGTGATTCGCTCAGAGGGTGGTGATTCACTCAGAGTGTGGTGATTCAATCAGAGGGTAGTGATTCACTCAGAGGGTGGTGATTCACTCAGAGGGCGGTGATTTACTCAGAGGGTGGTGATTCACTCAGAGGGTAGTGATTCACTCAGAGAGTGGTGATGCACTCAGCGGGTTGTGATTCACTCAGAGGATAGTGAATCATTCAGAGGGTGGTGATTCACTCAGTGAGTGGTGAATCACTCAGAGGGTGGTGATTCACTCAGAGGGTGGTGATTCACTCAGAGGGTAGTGATTTACTCAGAGGGTAGTGATTCACTCAGAGGGTGGTGATTCACTCAGAGTGTAGTGATTCACTCAGAGGGTAGTGATTCACTCAGCGGATGGTGATTCACTCAGAGGGTGGTGATTCACTCAGAGGGTAGTGATTCACTCAGAGGGTAGTGATTCACTCAGCGGATGGTGATTCAATCAGAGGGTAGTGATTCACTTAGAGGGTAGTTATTTACTCAGAGGCTGGTGATTCACTAAGAGATTAGTGATTCACTCAGAGCATAATGAGTCACTCAGAGGGTGCTGGTTCACTCAGTGCGTAGTGATTCACTCAGAGGGTAGTGATTCACTCAGCGGATGGTGATTCACTCAGAGGGTAGTGATTCACTTAGAGGGTAGTTATTTACTCAGAGGGTGGTGATTCACTAAGAGATTAGTGATTCACTCAGAGCGTAGTGAGTCACTCAGAGGGTGGTGATCACTCAGAGCGTAGTGATGCACACAGACAGTAGTGATTCACTCAGAGGGTGGTGATTCACTCAGAGGGTAGTGATTCACTCAGACGGTAGTGATTCACTCAGAGGGTGGTGATTCACTCAGAGGATGGTGATTCACAGAGTGTGGTGATTCAATCAGAGGGTAGTGATTCACTCAGAGGGTGGTGATTCACTCAGAGGGTAGTGATTTACTCGGAGGGTGGTGATTCACTCAGAGGTTAGTGATTTACTCGGAGGGTAGTGATTCACTCAGAGGGTAGTGATTTACTCGGACTGTGGTTATTTAATCAGAGGGCGGTGATTTACTCAGAGGGTAGTGATTCAATCAGGGAGCATAGCGATTTACTCCGAGAGTGGTGATTCACTCAGAGATTGGTGATTCACTCAGGGGGTAGTGATTCACTCAGAGGGTGGTGATTCACTCAGAAGTTAGTGATTCACACAGAGGTTGGTGTTTCACTCAGAGGGAAGTGTTTCACTCAGAGGGTGGTGATTCACTCAGAGTGTAGTGATTCACTCAGAGGATGGTGATTCACTAAGTGGGTAGTGATTCACTCAGAGGATAGTGATTCACTCAGAGGGTGGTGATTCACTCAGAGGGTGGTGATTCAATCAGAGGATGGTGATTCACTCAGAGTGTGGTGATTCAATCAGAGGGTAGTGATTTACTCGGAGGGTGGTGATTCACTCCGCGGGTAGTGATTCACTCACAGGGTAGTGATTCACTCAGAGGGTAGTCATTTACTCAGAGGGTAGTGATTCACTCAGAGGTTAGTGATTTACTCGGAGTATGGTGATTTAATCAGAGGGCGGTGATTTAATCAGAGGGTAGTGATTTACTCAGGGAGGATAGCGATTTACTCAGAGAGTGGTGATTCACTCAGAGATTGGTGATTCACTCAGAGGGTAGTGATTCACTCAGAGGGTGGTGATTCACTCAGAGGGTGGTGATTCATTCAGAGGGTAGTGATTTACTCAGAGGGTGCTGATTCACTCAGATGGTAGTGATTCACTCAGAGGGTGGTGATACACTCAGAGAGTAGTGCTTCACTGAGAGCGTGGTGATTTACTCAGAGGGTAGTGATTTACTCATAGGGTAGTGATTCACTCAGAGGGTAGTGATTCACTCAGAGGGTAGTGATTCACTCAGAGGTTAGTGATTCACTCAGATGGTAGTCATTCACTCAGAATGTGGTGATTCACTCAGAGGGTAGTGATTTCCTCGGAGGGTCGTGATTTACTCAGAGAGTAGTGATTCACTCAGAGGGTAGTGATTTACTCAGAGGGTAGTGATTCACTCAGATGGTAGTGATTCACTCAGGGAGGATAGAGTTTTACTCAGAGTGAAAGTTATTTACTTGGAGGGTGGTGATTCACTAAGAGGGTAGTATGTCACTCACAGGGTGGTGATGCACTCAGAGCGTAGTGATTCACTCAGACCGTAGTCATTCACTCAGAGGGTGGTGATTCATTCAGATGGTAGTGATTCACTCAGAGGGTGGTGTTTCACTCAGAGTGTGGTGATTCAATCAGAGGGTAGTGATTCACTCAGAGGGTAGTGATTCACTCAGAGGGTAGTGATTCACTCAGATGGTAGTCATTCACTCAGAATGTGGTGATTCACTCAGAGGGTAGTGATTCACTCAGAGTGTAGTCATTTACTCAGAGGGTAGTGATTCACTCAGAGGGTAATGATTTACTCAGAGTGTGGTGTTTTAATCAGAGGGCGGTGATTTACTCAGACGGTAAAGATTCACTCAGGGATGATAGCGATTTATTCAGAGAGTGGTGATTCACTCAGAGATTGGTGATTCACTCAGAGGGTAGTGATTCACTAAGAGGGTGTTGATTCACTCAGAGGGTGGTGATTCATTCAGAGGGTAGTGATTTACTCAGAGGGTGCTGATTCACTCAGATGGTAGTGATTCACTGAGAGCGTGGTGATTTACTCAGATGGTAGTGATTTACTCAGAGGGTAGTGATTCACTCAGAGGGTAGTGATTCACTCAGATGGTAGTCATTCACCCAGATGGTGGTGATTCACTCAGAGGGTAGTGATTTACTCGAAGGGTGATGATTTACTCAGAGGGTAGTGATTCACTCAGAGGGTAGTGATTTACTCAGAGGGTAGTGATTCACTCAGATGGTAGTGATTTACTCGGAGTGTGGTGATTTGCTCAGAGGGCGGTGATTTACTCAGATGGTAGTGATTCACTCAGGGAGGATAGAGTTTTACTTAGAGTGAAAGTGATTCACTCACAGGGTAGTGATTCACTCAGAGGGTAGTCATTTACTCAGATGGTGGTGATTCACTCAGAGGGTAGTGATTTACTCGGAGGGTCGTGATTTACTCAGAGAGTAGTGATTCACTCAGAGGGTGGTGATTCACTCAGAGGATGGTGATTCACTCAGAGGGTAGTGATTCACTCAGAGGGTAGTGATTCACTCAGTGGATGGTGATTCACTCAGAGGGTAGTGATTCACTTAGAGGGTAGTTATTTACTCAGAGGCTGGTGATTCACTAAGAGATTAGTGATTCACTCAAGCATAGTGAGTCACTCAGAGGGTGCTGGTTCACTCAGAGCGTTGTGATTCACTCAGAGGGTAGTGATTCACTCAGCGGATGGTGATTCACTCAGAGGGTAGTGATTCACTTAGAGGATGGTGATTCACAGAGTGTGGTGATTCAATCAGAGGGTAGTGATTCACTCAGAGGGTGGTGATTCACTCAGAGGGTAGTGATTTACTCAGACGGTAGTGATTCACTCAGAGGGTGGTGATCACTCAGAGCGTAGTGATGCACACAGACAGTAGTGGTTCACTCAGAGGGTGGTGATTCACTCAGAGGGTAGTGATTTACTCAGACGGTAGTGATTCACTCAGAGGGTGGTGATTTACTCAGAGGGTAATGATTTACTCAGGGTGGATAGAGTTTTACTTAGAGTGAAAGTGATTCACTCACAGGGTAGTGATTCACTCAGAGGGTAGTCATTTACTCAGATGGTGGTGATTCACTCAGAGGGTAGTGATTTCCTCGGAGGGTCGTGATTTACTCAGAGAGTAGTGATTCACTCAGAGGGTAGTGATTTACTCAGAGGGTAGTGATTCACTCAGATGGTAGTGATTTACTCGGAGTGTGGTGATTTGCTCAGAGGGCGGTGATTTACTCACATGGTATTGATTCACTCAGGGAGGATAGAGTTTTACTCAGAGTGAAAGTTATTTACTTGGAGGGTGGTGATTCACTAAGAGGGTAGTGAGTCACTCAGAGGATGGTGATCACTCAGAGCATAGTGATTCACACAGACCGTAGTGATTCACTCAGAGGGTAGTATGTCACTCACAGGGTGGTGATGCACTCAGAGCGTAGTGATTCACTCAGACCGTAGTCATTCACTCAGAGGGTGGTGATTCATTCAGACAGTAGTGATTCGCTCAGAGGGTGGTGATTCACTCAGAGTGTGGTGATTCAATCAGAGGGTAGTGATTCACTCAGAGGGTGGTGATTCACTCAGAGAGTAGTGATTTACTCAGAGGGTAGTGATTCACTCAGAGGGCGGTGATTTACTCCGAGGGTGGTGATTCACTCAGAGGGTAGTGATTCACTCAGAGAGTGGTGATGCACTCAGCGGGTTGTGATTCACTCAGAGGATAGTGAATCATTCAGAGGGTGGTGATTCACTCAGTGAGTGGTGAATCACTCAGAGGGTGGTGATTCACTCAGAGGGTGGTGATTCACTCAGAGTGTAGTGATTTACTCAGAGGGTAGTGATTCACTCAGAGGGTGGTGATTCACTCAGAGGGTAGTGATTCACTCAGAGGGTAGTGATTCACTCAGCGAATGGTCATTCACTCAGAGGATGGTGATTCACTCAGAGGGTAGTGATTCACTCAGAGGGTAGTGATTCACTCAGCGGATGGTGATTCACTCAGAGGGTAGTGATTCACTTAGAGGGTAGTTATTTACTCAGAGGCTGGTGATTCACTAAGAGATTAGTGATTCACTCAAGCATAGTGAGTTACTCAGAGGGTGCTGGTTCACTCAGAGCGTAGTGATTCACTCAGAGGGTAGTGATTCACTCAGCGGATGGTGATTCACTCAGAGGGTAGTGATTCACTTAGAGGATGGTGATTCACAGAGTGTGGTGATTCAATCAGAGGGTAGTGATTCACTCAGAAGGTGGTGATTCACTCAGAGGGTAGTGATTTACTCAGACGGTAGTGATTCACTCAGAGGGTGGTGATTCACTCAGAGGATGGTGATTCACAGAGTGTGGTGATTCAATCAGAGGGTAGTGATTCACTCAGAGGGTGGTGATTCACTCAGAGGGTAGTGATTTACTCGGAGGGTGGTGATTCACTCAGAGGTTAGTGATTTACTCGGAGGGTAGTGATTCACTCAGAGGGTAGTGATTTACTCGGACTGTGGTTATTTAATCAGAGGGCGGTGATTTACTCAGAGGGTAGTGATTCAATCAGGGAGCATAGCGATTTACTCCGAGAGTGGTGATTCACTCAGAGATTGGTGATTCACTCAGAGGGTAGTGATTCACTCAGAGGGTGGTGATTCACTCAGAAGTTAGTGATTCACACAGAGGTTGGTGATTCACTCAGAGGGAAGTGTTTCACTCAGAGGGTGGTGATTCACTAAGTGGGTAGTGATTCACTCAGAGGATAGTGATTCACTCAGAGGGTGGTGATTCACTCAGAGTGTGGTGATTCACTCAGAGGATGGTGATTCACTCAGAGTGTGGTGATTCAATCAGAGGGTAGTGATTTACTCGGAGGGTGGTGATTCACTCCGCGGGTAGTGATTCACTCACAGGGTAGTGATTCACTCAGAGGGTAGTCATTTACTCAGAGGGTAGTGATTCACTCAGAGGTTAGTGATTTACTCGGAGTGTGGTGATTTAATCAGAGGGCGGTGATTTAATCAGAGGGTAGTGATTCACTCAGGGAGGATAGCGATTTACTCAGAGAGTGGTGATTCACTCAGAGATTGGTGATTCACTCAGAGGGTAGTGATTCACTAAGAGGGTGTTGATTCACTCAGAGGGTGGTGATTCATTCAGAGGGTAGTGATTTACTCAGAGGGTGCTGATTCACTCAGATGGTAGTGATTCACTGAGAGTGTGGTGATTTACTCAGATGGTAGTGATTTACTCAGAGGGTAGTGATTCACTCAGAGGGTAGTGATTCACTCAGATGGTAGTCATTCACCCAGATGGTGGTGATTCACTCAGAGGGTAGTGATTTACTCGAAGGGTGGTGATTTACACAGAGGGTAGTGATTCACTCAGAGGGTAGTGATTTACTCAGAGGGTAGTGATTCACTCAGAGGGTAGTGATTTACTTGGAGTGTGGTGATTTGCTCAGAGGGCGGTGATTTACTCAGATGGTAGTGATTCACTCAGGGAGGATAGAGTTTTACTTAGAGTGAAAGTGATTCACTCACAGGGTAGTGATTCACTCAGAGGGTAGTCATTTACTCAGATGGTGGTGATTCACTCAGAGGGTAGTGATTTACTCGGAGGGTCGTGATTTACTCAGAGAGTAGTGATTCACTCAGAGGGTAGTGATTTACTCAGAGGGTAGTGATTCACTCAGATGGTAGTGATTTACTCGGAGTGTGGTGATTTGCTCAGAGGGCGGTGATTTACTCAGATGGTAGTGATTCACTCAGGGAGGATAGAGTTTTACTCAGAGTGAAAGTTATTTACTTGGAGGGTGTCGATTCACTAAGAGGGTAGTGAGTCACTCAGAGGATGGTGATCACTCAGAGCATAGTGATTCACACAGACCGTAGTGATTCACTCAGAGGGTAGTATGTCACTCACAGGGAGGTGATGCACTCAGAGCGTAGTGATTCACTCAGACCGTAGTCATTCACTCAGAGGGTGGTGATTCATTCAGACGGTAGTGATTCGCTCAGAGGGTGGTGATTCACTCAGTGTGTGGTGATTCAATCAGAGGGTAGTGATTCACTCAGAGGGTGGTGATTCACTCAGAGGGTGGTGATTTACTCAGAGGGTAGTGATTCACTCAGAGGGCGGTGATTTACTCAGAGGGTGGTGATTCACCCAGAGGGTAGTGATTCACTCAGAGAGTGGTGATGCACTCAGCGGGTTGTGATTCACTCAGAGGGTGGTGATTCACTCAGAGGGTAGTGATTCACTCAGAGGGTAGTGATTCACTCAGCGGATGGTGATTTACTCAGCGGATGGTGATTCACTCAGAGGGTGATGATTCACTTAGAGGGTAGTTATTTACTCAGAGGGTGGTGATTCACTAAGAGATTAGTGATTCACTCAGAGCGTAGTGAGTCACTCAGAGGGTGGTGATCACTCAGTGCGTAGTGATGCACACAGACAGTAGTGATTCACTCAGAGCGTAGTGATTCACTCAGACGGTAGTGATTCACTCAGAGGATGGTGATTCACTCAGAGGATGGTGATTCACTCAGAGTGTGGTGATTTAATCAGAGGGTAGTGATTCACACAGAGGGTGGTGATTCAGTCAGAGGGTAGTGATTTACTCGGAGGGTGGTGATTCACTCAGCGGGTAGTGATTCACTCACAGGGTGCTGATTCACTCAGAGTGTGTTGATTCACTCAGAGGGTAGTGATTCACTCAGAGGGTGGTGATTTACTCAGTTGGTGATGATTCACTAAGAGGGTAGTGATTCACTCAGAGGTTAGTGATTTACTCGGAGGGTAGTGATTCACTCAGAGGATAGTGATTTACTCGGAGTGTGGTGATTTAATCAGAGGGCGGTGATTTACTCAGAGGGGAGTGATACACTCAGGGAGGATAGCGATTTACTCCTAGAGTGGTGATTCACTCAGAGATTGGTGATTCACTCAGAGGGTAGTGATACACTCAGAGGGTGGTGATTCACTCAGAAGTAAGTGATTCACACAGAGGTTGGTGATTCACTCAGAGGGAAGTGATTTACTCGGAGGGTGGTGATTCACTCAGACGGTAGTGATTCACTAAGAGGGTAGTGTTTCACTCAGAGGATAGTGAGTCACTCAGAGGGTGGTGACCACTCACAGCGTAGTGATTCACACAGACAGTAGTGATTCACTCAGAGGGTGGTGATTCACTCAGAGGGTGGTGATTCACTCAGAGGATGGTGATTCACTTAGAGTGTGGTGATTCAATCAGAGGGTACTGATTTACTCGGAGGGTGATGATTCACTCAGCGGGTAGTGATTCACTCACAGGGTAGTGATTCACTCAGAGGGTGGTGATTCACTCAGAGGGTAGTGATTCACTCAGAGGGTAGTGATTCACTCAGAGGGTAGTCATTTACTCAGAGGGTATTGATTCACTCAGAGGTTAGTGATTTACTCGGAGTGTGGTGATTTAATCAGAGGGCGGTGATTTAATCAGAGGGTAGTGATTCACTCAGGGAGGATAGCGATTTACTCAGAGAGTGCTGATTCACTCAGAGATTGGTGATTCACTCAGAGATTGGTGATTCACTCAGAGGGTAGTGATTCACTCAGAGGGTGGTGATTCACTCAGAGGGTGGTGATTCATTCAGAGGGTAGTGATTTACTCAGAGGGTGCTGATTCACTCAGATGGTTGTGATTCACTCAGAGGGTGGTGATACACTCAGAGAGTAGTGCTTCACTGAGAGCGTGGTGATTTACTCAGAGGGTAGTGATTTACTCATAGGGTAGTGATTCACTCAGAGGGTAGTGATTCACTCAGATGGTAGTCATTCACTCAGAATGTGGTGATTCACTCAAAGGGTAGTGATTCACTCAGAGTGTAGTCATTTACTCAGAGGGTAGTGATTCACTCAGAGGGTAATGATTTACTCAGAGTGTGGTGTTTTAATCAGAGGGCGGTGATTTACTCAGACGGTAATGATTCACTCAGGTATGATAGCGATTTATTCAGAGAGTGGTGATTCACTCAGAGTTTGGTGATTCACTCAGAGGGTAGTGATTCACTCAGAGGGTGTTGATTCACTCAGATGGTAGTCATTCACTCAGATGGTGGTGATTCACTCAGAGGGTAGAGATTTACTCGAAGGGTGGTGATTTACTCAGAGGGTAGTGATTCACTCAGAGGGTAGTGATTTACTCAGAGGGTAGTGATTCACTCAGAAGGTAGTGATTTACTCGGAGGGTCGTGATTTACTCAGAGGGTAGTGATTCACTCAGAGGGTAGTGATTTACTCAGAGGGTAGTGATTCACTCAGATGGTAGTGATTTACTCGGAGTGTGGTGATTTGCTCAGAGGGCGGTGATTTACTCAGATGGTAGTGATTCACTCAGGGAGGATAGAGTTTTACTCAGAGTGAAAGTTATTTACTTGGAGGGTGGTGATTCACTAAGAGGGTAGTGAGTCACTCAGAGGATGGTGATCACTCAGAGCATAGTGATTCACACAGACCGTAGTGATTCACTCAGAGGGTAGTGAGTCACTCACAGGGTGGTGATGCACTCAGAGCGTAGTGATTCACTCAGACCGTAGTCATTCACTCAGAGGGTGGTGATTAATTCAGACGGTAGTGATTCGCTCAGAGGGTGGTGATTCACTCAGAGTGTGGTGATTCAATCAGAGGGTAGTGATTCACTCAGAGGGTGGTGATTCACTCAGAGGGTAGTGATTTACTCAGAGGGTAGTGATTCACTCAGAGGGCGGTGATTTACTCAGAGGGTGGTGATTCAATCAGAGGGTAGTGATTCACTCAGAGAGTGGTGATGCACTCAGCGGGTTGTGATTCACTCAGAGGATAGTGAATCACTCAGAGGGTGGTGATTTACTCAGAGGGTAGTGATTCACTCAGAGGGTGATGATTCACTCAGAGGGTAGTGAATCACTCAGAGGGTAGTGATTCACTCAGCGGATGGTGATTCACTCAGAGGATAGTGATTCACTTAGAGGGTAGTTATTTACTCAGAGGCTGGTGATTCACTAAGAGATTAGTGATTCACTCAGTGCATAGTGAGTCACTCAGAGGGTGGTGGTTCACTCAGAGCGTAGTGATTCACTCAGAGGGTAGTGATTCACTCAGCGGATGGTGATTCACTCAGAGGGTAGTGATTCACTTAGAGGGTAGATATTTACTCAGAGGTTGGTGATTCACTCAGAGGGTAGTGATTCACTCAGACCGTAGTCATTCACTCAGAGGGTGGTGATTAATTCAGACGGTAGTGATTCGCTCAGAGGGTGGTGGTTCACTCAGAGCGTAGTGATTCCCTCAGAGGGTAGTGATTCACTCAGCGGATGGTGATTCACTCAGAGGGTAGTGATTCACTCAGACCGTAGTCATTCACTCAGAGGGTGGTGATTAATTCAGACGGTAGTGATTCGCTCAGAGGGTGGTGATTCACTCAGAGTGTGGTGATTCAATCAGAGGGTAGTGATTCACTCAGAGCGTAGTGAGTCACTCAGAGGGTGGTGATCACTCAGAGCGTAGTGATTCACTCAGACGGTAGTGATTCACTCAGAGGGTGGTGATTCACTCAGAGATTGGTGATTCACTCAGAGGGTAGTGATTCACTCAGAGGGTGGTGATTCACTCAGAAGTAAGTGATTCACACAGAGGTTGGTGATTCACTCAGAGGGAAGTGATTTACTCGGAGGGTAGCGATTCACTCAGACGGTAGTGATTCACTCAGACGGTAGTGATTCACTCAGAGGATAGTGAGTCACTCAGAGGGTGGTGATCACTCAGAGCGTAGTGATTCACACAGACAATAGTGATTCACTCAGAGGGTGGTGATTCACTCAGAGGGTGGTTATTCACTCAGAGGATGGTGATTCACTCAGAGTGTGGTGATTCAATCAGAGGGTAGTGATTTACTCGGAGGGTGGTGATTCACTCAGCGGGTAGTGATTCAGTCACAGGGTAGTGATTCACTGAGAGGGTGGTGATTCACTCAGAGGGTAGTGATTCACTCAGAGGGTAGTGATTCACTCAGCGGATGGTGATTCACTCACAGGGTAGTGATTCACTTAGAGGGTAGTTATTTACTCAGAGGGTGGTGATTCACTAAGAGATTAGTGATTCACTCAGAGCGTAGTGAGTCACTCAGAGGGTGGTGATCACTCAGAGCGTAGTGTTGCACACAGACAGTAGTGATTCACTCAGAGGGTGGTGATTCACTCAGAGGGTAGTGATTCAATCAGACGGTAGTGATTCACTCAGAGGGTGGTGATTCACTCGGAGGATGGTGATTCACTCAGAGTGTGGTGATTCAATCAGAGGGTAGTGATTCACTCAGAGGGTGGTGATTCACTCAGAGGGTAGTGATTTACTCGGAGGGTAGTGATTCACTCAGCGGGTAGTGATTTACTCACAGGGTAGTGATTCACTCACAGGGTGCTGATTCACTCAGAGTGTGTTGATTCACTCAGAGGGTAGTGAGTCACTCAGAGGGTGGTGATTTACTCAGAGCGTGGTGATTCACTAAGAGGGTAGTGATTCACTCAGAGGGTGGTGATTCACTCGGAGGGTAGTGATTCACTCAGAGGGTGGTGATTCACTCAGCGGGTAGTGATTTACTCACAGGGTAGTGATTCACTCACAGGGTGCTGATTCACTCAGAGTGTGTTGATTCACTCAGAGGGTCGTGATTCACTCAGAGGGTGGTGATTTACTCAGTTGGTGGTGATTCACTAAGAGGGTAGTGATTCACTCAGAGGGTAGTGATTTACTCGGACTGTGGTTATTTAATCAGAGGGCGGTGATTTACTCAGAGGGTAGTGATTCAATCAGGGAGCCTAGCGATTTACTCCGAGAGTGGTGATTCACTCAGAGATTGGTGATTCACTCAGAGGGTAGTGATTTACTCAGAGGGTAGTGATTTACTCAGAGGGTAGTGATTTAATCAGAGGGTGGTGATTCACTCAGCGGGTAGTGATTTACTCACAGGGTAGTGATTCACTCACAGGGTGCTGATTCACTCAGTGTGTTGATTCACTCAGAGGGTCGTGATTCACTCAGAGGGTGGTGATTCACACAGAGGTTGGTGATTCACTCAGAGGGAAGTGTTTCACTCAGAGGGTGGTGATTCACTCAGAGTGTAGTGATTCACTCAGAGGATGGTGATTCACTAAGTGGGTAGTGATTCACTCAGAGGATAGTGAGTCACTCAGAGGGTGGTGATCACTCAGAGGATGGTGATTCACTCAGAGTGTGGTGATTCAATCAGAGGGTAGTGATTTACTCGGAGGGTGGTGATTCACTCAGCGGGTAGTGATTCACTCACAGGGTAGTGATTCACTCAGAGGGTAGTCATTTACTCAGAGGGTAGTGATTCACTCAGAGGTTAGTGATTAACTCGGAGTGTGGTGATTTAATCAGAGGGCGGTGATTTAATCAGAGGGTAGTGATTCACTCAGGGAGGATAGCGATTTACTCAGAGAGTGGTGATTCACTCAGAGATTGGTGATTCACTCAGAGGGTGGTGATTCATTCAGAGGGTAGTGATTTACTCAGAGGGTGCTGATTCACTCAGATGGTAGTGATTCACTCATAGGGTGGTTATATACTCAGAGAGTAGTGCTTCAATGAGAGCGTGGTGATTTACTCATAGGGTAGTGATTTACTCATAGGGTAGTGATTCACTCAGAGGGTAGTGATTCACTCAGATGGTAGTCATTCACTCAGATGGTGGTGATTCACTCAGAGGGTAGTGATTTACTCGGAGGGTGGTGATTTAATCAGAAGGTAGTGATTCACTCAGAGGGTAGTGATTTACTCAGAGGGTAGTGATTCACTCAGAGGGTAGTGATTTACTCGGAGTGTGGTGATTTGCTCAGAGGGCGGTGATTTACTCAGATGGTAGTGATTCACTCAGGGAGGATAGAGTTTTACTCAGTTTGAAAGTTATTTACTTGGAGGGTGGTGATTCACTAAGAGGGTAGTGAGTCACTCAGAGGATGGTGATCACTCAGAGCATAGTGATTCACACAGACCGTAGTGATTCACTCAGAGGGTAGTGAGTCACTCACAGGGTGGTGATGCACTCAGAGCGTAGTGATTCACTCAGAGGGTGGTGATCCACTCAGAGGGTAGTGATGCACTCAGAGGGTAGTGATTCACTCAGCGAATGGTCATTCACTCAGAGGATGGTGATTCACTCAGAGGGTAGTGATTCACTCAGAGGGTAGTGATTCACTCAGCGGATGGTGATTCACTCAGAGGGTAGTGATTCACTTAGAGGGTAGCTATTTACTCAGAGGCTGGTGATTCACTAAGAGATTAGTGATTCACTCAAGCATAGTGAGTCACTCAGAGGGTGCTGGTTCACTCAGAGCGTAGTGATTCACTCAGAGGGTAGTGATTCACTCAGCGGATGGTGATTCACTCAGAGGGTAGTGATTCACTTAGAGGATGGTGATTCACAGAGTGTGGTGATTCAATCAGAGGGTAGTGATTCACTCAGAGGGTGGTGATTCACTCAGAGGGTAGTGATTTACTCAGACGGTAGTGATTCACTCAGAGGGTGGTGATCACTCAGAGCGTAGTGATGCACACAGACAGTAGTGGTTCACTCAGAGGGTGGTGATTCACTCAGAGGGTAGTGATTCACTCAGACGGTAGTGATTCACTCAGAGGGTGGTGATTCACTCAGAGGATGGTGATTCACAGAGTGTGGTGATTCAATCAGAGGGTAGTGATTCACTCAGAGGGTGGTGATTCACTCAGAGGGTAGTGATTTACTCGGAGGGTGGTGATTCACTCAGAGGTTAGTGATTTACTCGGAGGGTATTGATTCACTCAGAGGGTAGTGATTTACTCGGACTGTGGTTATTTAATCAGAGGGCGGTGATTTACTCAGAGGGTAGTGATTCAATCAGGGAGCATAGCGATTTACTCCGAGAGTGGTGATTCACTCAGAGATTGGTGATTCACTCAGAGGGTAGTGATTCACTCAGAGGGTGGTGATTCACTCAGAAGTTAGTGATTCACACAGAGGTTGGTGATTCACTCAGAGGGAAGTGTTTCACTCAGAGGGTGGTGATTCACTAAGTGGGTAGTGATTCACTCAGAGGATAGTGATTCACTCAGAGGGTGGTGATTCACTCAGAGTGTGGTGATTCACTCAGAGGATGGTGATTCACTCAGAGTGTGGTGATTCAATCAGAGGGTAGTGATTTACTCGGAGGGTGGTGATTCACTCCGCGGGTAGTGATTCACTCACAGGGTAGTGATTCACTCAGAGGGTAGTCATTTACTCAGAGGGTAGTGATTCACTCAGAGGTTAGTGATTTACTCGGAGTGTGGTGATTTAATCAGAGGGCGGTGATTTAATCAGAGGGTAGTGATTCACTCAGGGAGGATAGCGATTTACTCAGAGAGTGGTGAATCACTCAGAGATTGGTGATTCACTCAGAGGGTAGTGATTCACTAAGAGGGTGTTGATTCACTCAGAGGGTGGTGATTCATTCAGAGGGTAGTGATTTACTCAGAGGGTGCTGATTCACTCAGATGGTAGTGATTCACTGAGAGCGTGGTGATTTACTCAGATGGTAGTGATTTACTCAGAGGGTAGTGATTCACTCAGAGGGTAGTGATTCACTCAGATGGTAGTCATTCACCCAGATGGTGGTGATTCACTCAGAGGGTAGTGATTTACTCGAAGGGTGGTGATTTACACAGAGGGTAGTGATTCACTCAGAGGGTAGTGATTTACTCAGAGGGTAGTGATTCACTCAGAGGGTAGTGATTTACTCGGAGTGTGGTGATTTGCTCAGAGGGCGGTGATTTACTCAGATGGTAGTGATTCACTCAGGGAGGATAGAGTTTTACTCAGAGTGAAAGTTATTTACTTGGAGGGTGTTGATTCACTAAGAGGGTAGTGAGTCACTCAGAGGATGGTGATCACTCAGAGCATAGTGATTCACACAGACCGTAGTGATTCACTCAGAGGGTAGTATGTCACTCACAGGGAGGTGATGCACTCAGAGCGTAGTGATTCACTCAGACCGAAGTCATTCACTCAGAGGGTGGTGATTCATTCAGACGGTAGTGATTCGCTCAAAGGGTGGTGATTCACTCAGAGTGTGGTGATTCAATCAGAGGGTAGTGATTCACTCAGAGGGTGGTGATTCACTCAGAGGGTGGTGATTTACTCAGAGGGTAGTGATTCACTCAGAGGGCGGTGATTTACTCAGAGGGTGGTGATTCACCCAGAGGGTAGTGATTCACTCAGAGAGTGGTGATGCACTCAGCGGGTTGTGATTCACTCAGAGGATAGTGAATCATTCAGAGGGTGGTGATTCACTCAGTGAGTGGTGAATCACTCAGAGGGTGCTGATTCACTCAGAGGGTGGTGATTCACTCAGAGGGTAGTGATTTACTCAGAGGGTAGTGATTCACTCAGAGGGTGGTGATTCACTCAGAGGGTAGTGATTCACTCAGAGGGTAGTGATTCACTCAGCGGATGGTGATTCACTCAGAGGGTGGTGATTCACTCAGAGGGTAGTGATTCACTCAGAGGGTAGTGATTCACTCAGCGGATGGTGATTTACTCAGAGGGTAGTGATTCACTTAGAGGGTAGTTATTTACTCAGAGGCTGGTGATTCACTAAGAGATTAGTGATTCACTCAGAGCATAGTGAGTCACTCAGAGGGTGCTGGTTCACTCAGAGCGTAGTGATTCACTCAGAGGGTATTGATTCACTCAGCGGATGGTGATTCACTCAGAGGGTAGTGATTCACTTAGAGGGTAGTTATTTACTCAGAGGGTGGTGATTCACTAAGAGATTAGTGATTCACTCAGAGCGTAGTGAGTCACTCAGAGGGTGGTGATCACTCAGTGCGTAGTGATGCACACAGACAGTAGTGATTCACTCAGAGGGTGGTGATTCACTCAGAGCGTAGTGATTCACTCAGACGGTAGTGATTCACTCAGAGGGTGGTGATTCACTCAGAGGATGGTGATTCACTCAGAGTGTGGTGATTTAATCAGAGGGTAGTGATTCACACAGAGGGTGGTGATTCAGTCAGAGGGTAGTGATTTACTCGGAGGGTGGTGATTCACTCAGCGGGTAGTGATTCACTCACAGGGTAGTGCTTCACTCACAGGGTGCTGATTCACTCAGAGTGTGTTGATTCACTCAGAGGGTAGTGATTCACTCAGAGGGTGGTGATTTACTCAGTTGGTGATGATTCACTAAGAGGGTAGTGATTCACTCAGAGGTTAGTGATTTACTCGGAGGGTAGTGATTCACTCAGAGGATAGTGATTTACTCGGAGTGTGGTGATTTAATCAGAGGGAGGTGATTTACTCAGAGGGAAGTGATTCACTCAGGGAGGATAGCGATTTACTCCTAGAGTGGTGATTCACTCAGAGATTGGTGATTCACTCAGAGGGTAGTGATACACTCAGAGGGTGGTGATTCACTCAGAAGTAAGTGATTCACACAGAGGTTGGTGATTCACTCAGAGGGAAGTGATTTACTCGGAGGGTAGTGATTCACTCAGACGGTAGTGATTCACTAAGAGGGTAGTGTTTCACTCAGAGGATAGTGAGTCACTCAGAGGGTGGTGACCACTCACAGCGTAGTGATTCACACAGACAGTAGTGATTCACTCAGAGGGTGGTGATTCACTCAGAGGGTGGTGATTCACTCAGAGGATGGTGATTCACTTAGAGTGTGGTGATTCAATCAGAGGGTAGTGATTTACTCGGAGGGTGGTGATTCACTCAGCGGGTAGTGATTCACTCACAGGGTAGTGATTCACTCAGAGGGTGGTGATTCACTCAGAGGGTAGTGATTCACTCAGAGGGTAGTGATTCACTCAGAGGGTAGTCATTTACTCAGAGGGTATTGATTCACTCAGAGGTTAGTGATTTACTCGGAGTGTGGTGATTTAATCAGAGGGCGGTGATTTAATCAGAGGGTAGTGATTCACTCAGGGAGGATAGCGATTTACTCAGAGAGTGCTGATTCACTCAGAGATTGGTGATTCACTCAGAGGGTAGTGATTCACTCAGAGGGTGGTGATTCACTCAGAGGGTGGTGATTCATTCAGAGGGTAGTGATTTACTCAGAGGGTGCTGATTCACTCAGATGGTAGTGATTCACTCAGAGGGTGGTGATACACTCAGAGAGTAGTGCTTCACTGAGAGCGTGGTGATTTACTCAGAGGGTAGTGATTTACTCATAGGGTAGTGATTCACTCAGAGGGTAGTGATTCACTCAGATGGTAGTCATTCACTCAGAATGTGGTGATTCACTCAAAGGGTAGTGATTCACTCAGAGTGTAGTCATTTACTCAGAGGGTAGTGATTCACTCAGAGGGTAATGATTTACTCAGAGTGTGGTGTTTTAATCAGAGGGCGGTGATTTACTCAGACGGTAATGATTCACTCAGGTATGATAGCGATTTATTCGGAGAGTGGTGATTCACTCAGAGTTTGGTGATTCACTCAGAGGGTAGTGATTCCCTCAGAGGGTGTTGATTCACTCAGATGGTAGTCATTCACTCAGATGGTGGTGATTCACTCAGAGGGTAGAGATTTACTCGAAGGGTGGTGATTTACTCAGAGGGTAGTGATTCACTCAGAGGGTAGTGATTTACTCAGAGGGTAGTGATTCACTCAGAAGGTAGTGATTTACTCGGAGGGTCGTGATTTACTCAGAGGGTAGTGATTCACTCAGAGGGTAGTGATTTACTCAGAGGGTAGTGATTCACTCAGATGGTAGTGATTTACTCGGAGTGTGGTGATTTGCTCAGAGGGCGGTGATTTACTCAGATGGTAGTGATTCACTCAGGGAGGATAGAGTTTTACTCAGAGTGAAAGTTATTTACTTGGAGGGTGGTGATTCACTAAGAGGGTAGTGAGTCACTCAGAGGATGGTGATCACTCAGAGCATAGTGATTCACACAGACCGTAGTGATTCACTCAGAGGGTAGTGAGTCACTCACAGGGTGGTGATGCACTCAGAGCGTAGTGATTCACTCAGACCGTAGTCATTCACTCAGAGGGTGGTGATTAATTCAGACGGTAGTGATTCGCTCAGAGGGTGGTGATTCACTCAGAGTGTGGTGATTCAATCAGAGGGTAGTGATTCACTCAGAGGGTGGTGATTCACTCAGAGGGTAGTGATTTACTCAGAGGGTAGTGATTCACTCAGAGGGCGGTGATTTACTCAGAGGGTGGTGATTCAATCAGAGGGTAGTGATTCACTCAGAGAGTGGTGATGCACTCAGCGGGTTGTGATTCACTCAGAGGATAGTGAATCACTCAGAGGGTGGTGATTTACTCAGAGGGTAGTGATTCACTCAGAGGGTGATGATTCACTCAGAGGGTAGTGAATCACTCAGAGGGTAGTGATTCACTCAGCGGATGGTGATTCACTCAGAGGATAGTGATTCACTTAGAGGGTAGTTATTTACTCAGAGGCTGGTGATTCACTAAGAGATTAGTGATTCACTCAGTGCATAGTGAGTCACTCAGAGGGTGGTGGTTCACTCAGAGCGTAGTGATTCACTCAGAGGGTAGTGATTCACTCAGCGGATGGTGATTCACTCAGAGGGTAGTGATTCACTTAGAGGGTAGATATTTACTCAGAGGTTGGTGATTCACTCAGAGGGTAGTGATTCACTCAGACCGTAGTCATTCACTCAGAGGGTGGTGATTAATTCAGACGGTAGTGATTCGCTCAGAGGGTGGTGGTTCACTCAGAGCGTAGTGATTCCCTCAGAGGGTAGTGATTCACTCAGCGGATGGTGATTCACTCAGAGGGTAGTGATTCACTCAGACCGTAGTCATTCACTCAGAGGGTGGTGATTAATTCAGACGGTAGTGATTCGCTCAGAGGGTGGTGATTCACTCAGAGTGTGGTGATTCAATCAGAGGGTAGTGATTCACTCAGAGGGTGGTGATTCACTCAGAGGGTGGTGATCACTCAGTGCGTAGTGATGCACACAGAAAGTAGTGATTCACTCAGAGGGAAGTGATTTACTCGGAGGGTAGCGATTCACTCAGACGGTAGTGATTCACTCAGACGGTAGTGATTCACTCAGAGGATAGTGAGTCACTCAGAGGGTGGTGATCACTCAGAGCGTAGTGATTCACACAGACAATAGTGATTCACTCAGAGGGTGGTGATTCACTCAGAGGGTGGTTATTCACTCAGAGGATGGTGATTCACTCAGAGTGTGGTGATTCAATCAGAGGGTAGTGATTTACTCGGAGGGTGGTGATTCACTCAGCGGGTAGTGATTCACTCACAGGGTAGTGATTCACTGAGAGGGTGGTGATTCACTGAGAGGGTAGTGATTCACTCAGAGGGTAGTGATTCACTCAGCGGATGGTGATTCACTCACAGGGTAGTGATTCACTTAGAGGGTAGTTATTTACTCAGAGGGTGGTGATTCACTAAGAGATTAGTGATTCACTCAGAGCGTAGTGAGTCACTCAGAGGGTGGTGATCACTCAGAGCGTAGTGTTGCACACAGACAGTAGTGATTCACTCAGAGGGTGGTGATTCACTCAGAGGGTAGTGATTCAATCAGACGGTAGTGATTCACTCAGAGGGTGGTGATTCACTCGGAGGATGGTGATTCACTCAGAGTGTGGTGATTCAATCAGAGGGTAGTGATTCACTCAGAGGGTGGTGATTCACTCAGAGGGTAGTGATTTACTCGGAGGGTAGTGATTCACTCAGCGGGTAGTGATTTACTCACAGGGTAGTGATTCACTCACAGGGTGCTGATTCACTCACAGTGTGTTGATTCACTCAGAGGGTAGTGAGTCACTCAGAGGGTGGTGATTTACTCAGAGCGTGGTGATTCACTAAGAGGGTAGTGATTCACTCAGAGGGTGGTGATTCACTCGGAGGGTAGTGATTCACTCAGAGGGTGGTGATTCACTCAGCGGGTAGTGATTTACTCACAGGGTAGTGATTCACTCACAGGGTGCTGATTCACTCAGAGTGTGTTGATTCACTCAGAGGGTCGTGATTCACTCAGAGGGTGGTGATTTACTCAGTTGGTGGTGATTCACTAAGAGGGTAGTGATTCACTCAGAGGGTAGTGATTTACTCGGACTGTGGTTATTTAATCAGAGGGCGGTGATTTACTCAGAGGGTAGTGATTCAATCAGGGAGCATAGCGATTTACTCCGAGAGTGGTGATTCACTCAGAGATTGGTGATTCACTCAGAGGGTAGTGATTTACTCAGAGGGTAGTGATTTAATCAGAGGGTGGTGATTCACTCAGCGGGTAGTGATTTACTCACAGGGTAGTGATTCACTCACAGGGTGCTGATTCACTCAGTGTGTTGATTCACTCAGAGGGTCGTGATTCACTCAGAGGGTAGTGATTCACTCAGCGGATGGTGATTCACTCAGAGGGTAGTGATTCACTTAGAGGGTAGATATTTACTCAGAGGTTGGTGATTCACTCAGAGGGTAGTGATTCACTCAGACCGTAGTCATTCACTCAGAGGGTGGTGATTAATTCAGACGGTAGTGATTCGCTCAGAGGGTGGTGGTTCACTCAGAGCGTAGTGATTCCCTCAGAGGGTAGTGATTCACTCAGCGGATGGTGATTCACTCAGAGGGTAGTGATTCACTCAGACCGTAGTCACTCACTCAGAGGGTGGTGATTAATTCAGACGGTAGTGATTCGCTCAGAGGGTGGTGATTCACTCAGAGTGTGGTGATTCAATCAGAGGGTAGTGATTCACTCAGAGCGTAGTGAGTCACTCAGAGGGTGGTGATCACTCAGTGCGTAGTGATGCACACAGAAAGTAGTGATTCACTCAGAGGGAAGTGATTTACTCGGAGGGTAGCGATTCACTCAGACGGTAGTGATTCACTCAGACGGTAGTGATTCACTCAGAGGATAGTGAGTCACTCAGAGGGTGGTGATCACTCAGAGCGTAGTGATTCACACAGACAATAGTGATTCACTCAGAGGGTGGTGATTCACTCAGAGGGTGGTTATTCACTCAGAGGATGGTGATTCACTCAGAATGTGGTGATTCAATCAGAGGGTAGTGATTTACTCGGAGGGTGGTGATTCACTCAGCGGGTAGTGATTCACTCACAGGGTAGTGATTCACTGAGAGGGTGGTGATTCACTCAGAGGGTAGTGATTCACTCAGAGGGTAGTGATTCACTCAGCGGATGGTGATTCACTCACAGGGTAGTGATTCACTTAGAGGGTAGTTATTTACTCAGAGGGTGGTGATTCACTAAGAGATTAGTGATTCACTCAGAGCGTAGTGAGTCACTAAGAGGGTGGTGATCACTCAGAGCGTAGTGATGCACACAGACAGTAGTGATTCACTCAGAGGGTGGTGATTCACTCAGAGGGTAGTGATTCAATCAGACGGTAGTGATTCACTCAGAGGGTGGTGATTCACTCGGAGGATGGTGATTCACTCAGAGTGTGGTGATTCAATCAGAGGGTAGTGATTCACTCAGAGGGTGGTGATTCACTCAGAGGGTAGTGATTTACTCGGAGGGTAGTGATTCACTCAGCGGGTAGTGATTTACTCACAGGGTAGTGATTCACTCACAGGGTGCTGATTCACTCAGAGTGTGTTGATTCACTCAGAGGGTAGTGAGTCACTCAGAGGGTGGTGATTTACTCAGAGCGTGGTGATTCACTAAGAGGGTAGTGATTCACTCAGAGGGTGGTGATTCACTCGGAGGGTAGTGATTCACTCAGAGGGTGGTGATTCACTCAACGGGTAGTGATTTACTCACAGGGTAGTGATTCACTCACAGGGTGCTGATTCACTCAGAGTGTGTTGATTCACTCAGAGGGTCGTGATTCACTCAGAGGGTGGTGATTTACTCAGTTGGTGGTGATTCACTAAGAGGGTAGTGATTCACTCAGAGGTTAGTGATTTACTCGCAGGGTAGTGATTCACTCAGAGGGTAGTGATTTACTCGGACTGTGGTTATTTAATCAGAGGGCGGTGATTTACTCAGAGGGTAGTGATTCAATCAGGGAGCATAGCGATTTACTCCGAGAGTGGTGATTCACTCAGAGATTGGTGATTCACTCAGAGGGTAGTGATTTACTCAGAGGGTAGTGATTTACTCAGAGGGTAGTGATTTAATCAGAGGTTGGTGATTCACTCAGCGGGTAGTGATTTACTCACAGGGTAGTGATTCACTCACAGGGTGCTGATTCACTCAGTGTGTTGATTCACTCAGAAGGTCGTGATTCACTCAGAGGGTGGTGATTCACACAGAGGTTGGTGATTCACTCAGAGGGAAGTGTTTCACTCAGAGGGTGGTGATTCACTCAGAGTGTAGTGATTCACTCAGAGGATGGTGATTCACTAAGTGGGTAGTGATTCACTCAGAGGATAGTGAGTCACTCAGAGGGTGGTGATCACTCAGAGGATGGTGATTCACTCAGAGTGTGGTGATTCAATCAGAGGGTAGTGATTTACTCGGAGGGTGGTGATTCACTCAGCGGGTAGTGATTCACTCACAGGGTAGTGATTCACTCAGAGGGTAGTCATTTACTCAGAGGGTAGTGATTCACTCAGAGGTTAGTGATTAACTCGGAGTGTGGTGATTTAATCAGAGGGCGGTGATTTAATCAGAGGGTAGTGATTCACTCAGGGAGGATAGCGATTTACTCAGAGAGTGGTGATTCACTCAGAGATTGGTGATTCACTCAGAGGGTGGTGATTCATTCAGAGGGTAGTGATTTACTCAGAGGGTGCTGATTCACTCAGATGGTAGTGATTCACTCATAGGGTGGTTATATACTCAGAGAGTAGTGCTTCAATGAGAGCGTGGTGATTTACTCAGAGGGTAGTGATTTACTCATAGGGTAGTGATTCACTCAGAGGGTAGTGATTCACTCAGATGGTAGTCATTCACTCAGGTGGTGGTGATTCACTCAGAGGGTAGTGATTTACTCGGAGGGTGGTGATTTACTCAGAAGGTAGTGATTCACTCAGAGGGTAGTGATTTACTCAGAGGGTAGTGATTCACTCAGAGGGTAGTGATTTACTCGGAGTGTGGTGATTTGCTCAGAGGGCGGTGATTTACTCAGATGGTAGTGATTCACTCAGGGAGGATAGAGTTTTACTCAGTTTGAAAGTTATTTACTTGGAGGGTGGTGATTCACTAAGAGGGTAGTGATTCACTCAGACCGTAGTCATTCACTCAGAGGATGGTGATCACTCAGAGCATAGTGATTCACACAGACCGTAGTGATTCACTCAGAGGGTAGTGAGTCACTCACAGGGTGGTGATGCACTCAGAGCGTAGTGATTCACTCAGACCGTAGTCATTCACTCAGAGGGTGGTGATTCATTCAGACGGTAGTGATTCACTCAGATGGTAGTGATTCACTCAGATGGTGGTGATTCACTCAGAGGGTAGTGATTTACTCGGAGGGTGGTGATTTACTCAGAGGGTAGTGATTCACTCAGAGGGTAGTGATTTACTCGGAGTGTGGTGATTTGCTCAGAGGGCGGTGATTTACTCAGATGGTAGTGATTCACTCAGGGAGGATAGAGTATTACTCAGAGTGAAAGTGATTCACTCACAGGGTAGTGATTCACTCAGAGGGTAGTCATTTACTCAGATGGTGGTGATTCACTCAGAGGGTAGTGATTTACTCGGAGGGTGGTGATTTACTCAGAGGGTAGTGATTCACTCAGAGGGTAGTGATTTACTCAGAGGGTAGTGATTTACTCGGAGTGTGGTGATTTGCTCAGAGGGCGGTGATTTACTCAGACGGTAATGATTCACTCAGGGAGGATAGCGATTTATTCAGAGAGTGGTGATTCACTCAGAGATTGGTGATTCACTCAGAGGGTAGTGATTCACTCAGAGGGTGGTGATTCACTCAGAGGGTGGTGATTCATTCAGAGGGTAGTGATTTACTCAGATGGTGCTGATTCACTCAGATGGTAGTGATTCACTCAGAGGGTAGTGATTCACTCAGATGGTAGTCATTCACTCAGATGGTGGTGATTCACTCAGAGGGTAGTTATTTGCTCCGAGGGTGGTGATTTACTCAGAGGGTAGTGATTTACTCGGAGTGTGGTGATTTGCTCAGAGGGCGGTGATTTACTCAGATGGTAGTGATTCACTCAGGGAGGATAGAGTTTTAACTCAGAGTGAAAGTGATTCACTCACAGGGTAGTGATTCACTCAGAGCGTAGTCATTTACTCACATGGTGGTGATTCACTCAGAGGGTAGTGATTTACTCGGAGGGTGGTGATTTACTCAGAGGGTAGTGATTCACTCAGAGGGTAGTGATTTACTCGGAGGTTAGTGATTCACTCAGAGGGTAGTTTTTTACTCGGAGTGTGGTGATTTGCTCAAAGGGCGGTGATTTACTCAGACGGTAATGATTCACTCAGGGAGGATAGCGATTTATTCAGAGAGTGGTGATTCACTCAGAGATTGGTGATTCACTCAGAGGGTAGTGATTCACTCAGAGGGTGGTGATTCACTCAGAGGGTGGTGATTCATTCAGAGGGTAGTGATTTACTCAGAGGGTGCTGATTCACTCAGATGGTAGTGATTCACTGAGAGCGTGGTGATTTACTCAGATGGTAGTGATTTACTCAGATGGTAGTGATTCACTCAGAGGGTAGTGATTCACTCAGATGGTAGTCATTCACTCAGATGGTGGTGATTCACTCAGAGGGTAGTGATTTGCTCCGAGGGTGGTGATTTACTCAGAGGGTAGTGATTTACTCGGAGTGTGGTGATTTGCTCAGAGGGCGGTGATTTACTCAGATGGTAGTGATTCACTCAGGGAGGATAGAGTATTACTCAGAGTGAAAGTGATTCACTCACAGGCTAGTGATTCACT
Organism: Pristiophorus japonicus; assembly: GCF_044704955.1. Lineage (NCBI taxonomy): Eukaryota > Metazoa > Chordata > Chondrichthyes > Pristiophoridae > Pristiophorus > Pristiophorus japonicus. The sequence continues at coordinate 73,675,140 of NC_091990.1, forward strand.
CAGAGGGTAGTGATTTACTCGGAGTGTGGTGATTTGCTCAGAGGGCGGTGATTTACTCAGATGGTAGTGATTCACTCAGGGAGGATAGAGTTTTACTCAGAGTGAAAGTGATTCACTCACAGGGTAGTGATTCACTCAGAGCGTAGTCATTTACTCAGATGGTGGTGATTCACTCAGAGGGTAGTGATTTACTCGGAGGGTGGTGATTTACTCAGAGGGTAGTGATTTACTCAGAGGGTAGTGATTCACTCAGAGGGTAGTGATTTACTCGGAGTGTGGTGATTTGCTCAGAGGGCGGTGATTTACTCAGATGGTAGTGATTCACTCAGGGAGGATAGAGTTTTACTCAGAGTGAAAGTTATTTACTTGGAGGGTGGTGATTCACTAAGAGGGTAGTGAGTCACTCAGAGGATGGTGATCACTCAGAGCATAGTGATTCACACAGACCGTAGTGATTCACTCAGAGGGTAGTGAGTCACTCACAGGGTGGTGATGCACTCAGAGCGTAGTGATTCACTCAGACCGTAGTCATTCACTCAGAGGGTGGTGATTCATTCAGACGGTAGTGATTCGCTCAGTGGATGGTGATTCACTCAGAGTGTGGTGATTCAATCAGAGGGTAGTGATTCACTCAGAGGGTGGTGATTCACTCAGAGGGTAGTGATTTACTCAGAGGGTAGTAATTCACTCAGAGGGCGGTGATTTACTCAGACGGTGGTGATTCACTCAGAGGGTAGTGATTCACTCAGAGAGTGGTGATGCACTCAGCGGGTTGTGATTCACTCAGAGGATAGTGAATCATTCAGAGGGTGGTGATTAACTCAGTGAGTGGTGAATCACTCAGAGGGTGGTGATTCACTCAGAGGGTGGTGATTCACTCAGAGGGTAGTGATTTACTCAGAGGGTAGTGATTCACTCAGAGGGTGGTGATTCACTCAGAGGGTAGTGATTCACTCAGAGGGTAGTGATTCACTCAGCGGATGGTGATTCACTCAGAGGGTAGTGATTCACTTAGAGGGTAGTTATTTACTCAGAGGCTGGTGATTCACTAAGAGATTAGTGATTCACTCAGAGAATAGTGAGTCACTCAGAGGGTGGTGGTTCACTCAGAGCGTAGTGATTCACTCAGAGGGTAGTGATTCACTCAGCGGATGGTGATTCACTCAGAGGGTAGTGATTCACTAAGAGATTAGTGATTCACTCAGAGCGTAGTGAGTCACTCAGAGGGTGGTGATCATTCAGTGCGTAGTGATGCACACAGACAGTAGTGATTCACTCAGAGGATGGTGATTCACTCAGAGGGTAGTGATTCACTCAGACGGTAGTGATTCACTCAGAGGGTGGTGATTCACTCAGAGGATGGTGATTCACTCAGAGGGTAGTGATTTACTCGGAGGGTGGTGATTCACTCAGCGGGTAGTGATTCACTCACAGGGTAGTGCTTCACTCACAGGGTGCTGATTCACTCAGAGTGTGTTGATTCACTCAGAGGGTAGTGATTCACTCAGAGGGTGGTGATTTACTCAGTTGATGGTGATTCACTAAGAGGGTAGTGATTCACTCAGAGGTTAGTGATTTACTCGCAGGGTAGTGATTCACTCAGAGGATAGTGATTTACTCGGAGTGTGGTGATTTAATCAGAGGGCGGTGATTTACTCAGAGTGAAGTGATTCACTCAGGCAGGATAGCGATTTACTCCTAGAGTGGTGATTCACTCAGAGATTAGTGATTCACTCAGAGGGTAGTGATTCACTCAGAGGGTGGTGATTCACTCAGAAGTAAGTGATTCACACAGAGGTTGGTGATTCACTCAGAGGGAAGTGGTTTACTCGGAGGGTAGTCATTCACTCAGACGGTAGTGATTCACTCAGACGGTAGTGATTCACTCAGAGGGTGGTGATTTACTAAGAGGGTAGTGATTCACTCAGAGGATATGAGTCACTCAGAGGGTGGTGATCACTCAGAGCGTAGTGATTCACACAGACAGTAGTGATTCACTCAGAGGGTGGTGATTCACTCAGAGGATGGTGATTCACTCAGAGTGTGGTGATTCCATCAGATGGTAGTGATTTACTCGGAGGGTGGTGATTCACTCAGCGGGTAGTGATTCACTCACAGGGTAGTGATTCACTCAGAGGGTAGTCATTTACTCAGAGGGTAGTGATTCACTCAGAGGTTAGTGATTTACTCGGAGTGTGGTGATTTAATCAGAGGGCGGTGATTTAATCAGAGGGTAGTGATTCACTCAGGGAGGATAGCGATTTACTCAGAGAGTGGTGATTCACTCAGAGATTGGTGATTCACTCAGAGGGTAGTGATTCACTCAGAGGGTGGTGATTCACTCAGAGGGTGGTGATTCATTCAGAGGGTAGTGATTTACTCAGAAGGCGCTGATTCACTCAGATGGTAGTGATTCACTCAGAGGGTGGTGATACACTCATAGAGTAGTGATTCACTCAGAGGGTGGTGATTTACTCAGATGCTAGTGATTTACTCAGAGGGTTATGATTCACTCAGAAGGTAGTGATTCACTCAGAGGGTAGTGCTTCACTGAGAGCGTGGTGATTTACTCAGAGGGTAGTGATTTACTCATAGGGTAGAAATTCACTCAGAGGGTACTGATTCACTCAGATGGTAGTCATTCACTCAGAATGTGGTGATTCACTCAGAGGGTAGTGATTCACTCAGAGTGTAGTCATTTACTCAGAGGGTAGTGATTCACTCAGAGGGTAGTGATTTACTCAGAGTGTGGTGTTTTAATCAGAGGGCGGTGATTTACTCAGACGGTAATGATTCACTCAGGGAAGATAGCGATTTATTCAGAGAGTGGTGATTGACTCAGAGATTGGTGATTCACTCAGAGGGTAGTGATTCACTCAGAGGGTGGTGATTCACTCAGAGGGTGGTGATTCATTCAGAGGGTAGTGATTTACTCAGAGGGTGCTGATTCACTCAGATGGTAGTGATTCACTCAGAGGGTGGTGATACACTCAGAGAGTAGTGCTTCACTGAGAGCGTGGTGATTTACTCAAAGGGTAGTGATTTACTCAGAGGGTAGTGATTCACTCAGAGGGTAGTGATTCACTCAGATGGTAGTGATTCACTCAGACGGTGGTGATTCACTCAGAGGGTAGTGATTTACTCGGAGGGTGGTGATTTACTCAGAGGGTAGTGATTCACTCAGAGGGTAGTGATTTACTCAGAGGGTAGTGATTCACTCAGAGGGTAGTGATTTACTCGGAGTGTGGTGATTTGCTCAGAGGGCGGTGATTTACTCAGATGGTAGTGATTCAGTCAGGGAGGATAGAGTTTTACTCAGAGTGAAAGTGATTCACTCACAGGGTAGTGATTCACTCAGAGGGTAGTCATTTACTCAGATGGTGGTGATTCACTCAGAGGGTAGTGATTTACTCGGAGGGAGGTGATTTACTCAGAGGGTAGTGATTCACTCAGAGGGTGGTGATTCACTCAGAGTGAAAGTTATTTACTTGGAGGGTGGTGATTCACTAAGAGGGTAGTGAGTCACTCAGAGGGTGGTGATCACTCAGAGGGTGGTGATCACTCAGAGCATAGTGATTCACACAGACCGTAGTGATTCACTCAGAGGGTAGTGAGTCACTCACAGGGTGGTGATGCACTCAGCGGGTTGTGATTCACTCAGAGGATAGTGAATCATTCAGAGGGTGGTGATTAACTCAGTGAGTGGTGAATCACTCAGAGGGTGGTGATTCACTCAGAGGGTGGTGATTCACTCAGAGGGTAGTGATTCACTCAGAGGGTAGTGATTCACTCAGCGGATGGTGATTCACTCAGAGGGTAGTGATTCACTTAGAGGGTAGTTATTTACTCTGAGGCTGGTGATTCACTAAGAGATTAGTGATTCACTCAGAGCATAGTGAGTCACTCAGAGGGTGGTGGTTCACTCAGAGCGTAGTGATTCACTCAGAGGGTAGTGATTCACTCAGCGGATGGTGATTCACAGAGGGTAGTTATTTACTCAGAGGGTGGTGATTCACTCAGAGCGTAGTGAGTCACTCAGAGGGTGGTGATCATTCAGTGCGTAGTGATGCACACAGACAGTAGTGATTCACTCAGAGGATGGTGATTCACTCAGAGGGTAGTGATTCACTCAGACGGTAGTGATTCACTCAGAGGGTGGTGATTCACTCAGAGGATGGTGATTCACTCAGAGTGTGGTGATTTAATCAGAGGGTAGTGATTCACTCAGAGGGTGGTGATTCACACAGAGGGTAGTGATTTACTCGGAGGGTGGTGATTCACTCAGCGGGTAGTGATTCACTCACAGGGTAGTGCTTCACTCACAGGGTGCTGATTCACTCAGAGTGTGTTGATTCACTCAGAGGGTAGTGATTCACTCAGAGGGTGGTGATTTACTCAGTTGGTGGTGATTCACTAAGAGGGTAGTGATTCACTCAGAGGTTAGTGATTTACTCGCAGGGTAGTGATTCACTCAGAGGATAGTGATTTACTCGGAGTGTGGTGATTTAATCAGAGGGCGGTGATTTACTCAGAGGGAAGTGATTCACTCAGGGAGGATAGCGATTTACTCCTAGAGTGGTGATTCACTCAGAGATTGGTGTTTCACTCAGAGGGTAGTGATTCACTCAGAGGGTGGTGATTCACTCAGAAGTAAGTGATTCACACAGAGGTTGGTGATTCACTCAGAGGGAAGTGGTTTACTCGGAGGGTAGTGATTCACTCAGACGGTAGTAATTCACTCAGACGGTAGTGATTCACTCAGAGGGTGGTGATTCACTCAGAGGGTAGTGATTTACTCAGAGGGTAGTGATTCACTCAGAGGGTGGTGATTCACTCAGAGGGTAGTGATTCACTCAGAGGGTAGTGATTCACTCAGCGGATGATGATTCACTTAGAGGGTAGTTATTTACTCAGAGGCTGGTGATTCACTAAGAGATTAGTGATTCACTCAGAGCATAGTGAGTCACTCAGAGGGTGGTGGTTCACTCAGAGCGTAGTGATTCACTCAGAGGGTAGTGATTCACTCAGCGGATGGTGATTCACTCAGAGGGTAGTTATTTACTCAGAGGGTGGTGATTCACTCAGAGCGTAGTGAGTCACTCAGAGGGTGGTGATCATTCAGTGCGTAGTGATGCACACAGACAGTAGTGATTCACTCAGAGGATGGTGATTCACTCAGAGGGTAGTGATTCACTCAGACGGTAGTGATTCACTCAGAGGGTGGTGATTCACTCAGAGGATGGTGATTCACTCAGAGTGTGGTGATTTAATCAGAGGGTAGTGATTCACTCAGAGGGTGGTGATTCACACAGAGGGTAGTGATTTACTCGGAGGGTGGTGATTCACTCAGCGGGTAATGATTCACTCACAGGGTAGTGCTTCACTCACAGGGTGCTGATTCACTCAGAGTGTGTTGATTCACTCAGAGGGTAGTGATTCACTCAGAGGGTGGTGATTTACTCAGTTGGTGGTGATTCACTAAGAGGGTAGTGATTCACTCAGAGGTTAGTGATTTACTCGCAGGGTAGTGATTCACTCAGAGGATAGTGATTTACTCGGAGTGTGGTGATTTAATCAGAGGGCGGTGATTTACTCAGAGGGAAGTGATTCACTCAGGGAGGATAGCGATTTACTCCTAGAGTGGTGATTCACTCAGAGATTGGTGATTCACTCAGAGGGTAGTGATTCACTCAGAGGGTGGTGATTCACTCAGAAGTAAGTGATTCACACAGAGGTTGGTGATTCACTCAGAGGGAAGTGGTTTACTCGGAGGGTAGTGATTCACTCAGACGGTAGTAATTCACTCAGACGGTAGTGATTCACTCAGAGGGTGGTGATTCACTAAGAGGGTAGTGATTCACTCAGAGGATAGTGAGTCACTCAGAGGGTGGTGATCACTCAGAGCGTAGTGATTCACACAGACAGTAGTGATTCACTCAGAGGGTGGTGATTCACTCAGAGGGTGGTGATTCACTCAGAGGATGGTGATTCACTCAGAGTGTGGTGATTCAATCAGATGGTAGTGATTTACTCGGAGGGTGGTGATTCACTCAGCGGGTAGTGATTCACTCACAGGGTAGTGATTCACTCAGAGGGTAGTCATTTACTCAGAGGGTAGTGATTCACTCAGAGGTTAGTGATTTACTCGGAGTATGGTGATTTAATCAGAGGGCGGTGATTTAATCAGAGGGTAGTGATTCACTCAGGGAGGATAGCGATTTACTCAGAGAGTGGTGATTCACTCAGAGATTGGTGATTCACTCAGAGGGTAGTGATTCACTCAGAGGGTGGTGATTCACTCAGAGGGTGGTGATTCATTCAGAGGGTAGTGATTTACTCAGAGGGTGCTGATTCACTCAGATGGTAGTGATTCACTCAGAGGGTGGTGATACACTCATAGAATAGTGATTCACTCAGAGGGTGGTGATTTACTCAGATGCTAGTAATTTACTCAGAGGGTTATGATTCACTCAGAAGGTAGTGATTCACTCAGAGGGTAGTGCTTCACTGAGAGCGTGGTGATTTACTCAGAGGGTAGTGATTTACTCATAGGGTAGAAATTCACTCAGAGGGTACTGATTCACTCAGATGGTAGTCATTCACTCAGAATGTGGTGATTCACTCAGAGGGTAGTGATTCACTCAGAGTGTAGTCATTTACTCAGAGGGTAGTGATTCACTCAGAGGGTAGTGATTTACTCAGAGTGTGGTGTTTTAATCAGAGGGCGGTGATTTACTCAGACGGTAATGATTCACTCAGGGAGGATAGCGATTTATTCAGAGAGTGGTGATTCACTCAGAGATTGGTGATTCACTCAGAGGGTAGTGATTCACTCAGAGGGTGGTGATTCACTCAGAGGGTGGTGATTCATTCAGAGGGTAGTGATTTACTCAGAGGGTGCTGATTCACTCAGATGGTAGTGATTCACTCAGAGGGTGGTGATACACTCAGATGGTAGTGATTCACTCAGATGGTGGTGATTTACTCGGAGTGTGGTGATTTGCTCAGAGGGCGGTGATTTACTCAGATGGTAGTGATTCACTCAGGGAGGATAGAGTTTTACTCAGAGTGAAAGTGATTCACTCACAGGGTAGTGATTCACTCAGAGGGTAGTCATTTACTCAGATGGTGGTGATTCACTCAGAGGGTAGTGATTTACTCGGAGGGAGGTGATTTACTCAGAGGGTAGTGATTCACTCAGAGGGTAGTGATTTACTCAGAGGGTAGTGATTCACTCAGAGGGTAGTGATTTACTAGGAGTGTGGTGATTTGCTCAGAGGGCGGTGATTTACACAGATGGTAGTGATTCACTCAGGGAGGATAGAGTTTTACTCAGAGTGAATGTTATTTACTTGGAGGGTGGTGATTCACTAAGAGGGTAGTGAGTCACTCAGAGGGTGGTGATCACTCAGAGCATAGTGATTCACACAGACCGTAGTGATTTACTCAGAGGGTAGTGATTCACTCAGAGGGTAGTGATTCACTCAGATGGTAGTGATTCACTCAGATGGTGGTGATTCACTCAGAGGGTAGTGATTTACTCGGAGGGTAGTGATTCACTCAGAGGGTAGTGATTTACTCAGAGGGTAGTGATTCACTCAGAGGGTAGTGATTTACTCGGAGTGTGGTGATTTGCTCAGAGGGCGGTGATTTACTCAGATGGTAGTGATTCACTCAGGGAGGATAGAGTTTTACTCAGAGTGAAAGTGATTCACTCACAGGGTAGTGATTCACTCAGAGGGTAGTCATTTACTCAGATGGTGGTGATTCACTCAGAGGGTAGTGATTTACTCGGAGGGAGGTGATTTACTCAGAGGGTAGTGATTCACTCAGAGGGTAGTGATTTACTCAGAGGGTAGTGATTCACTCAGAGGGTAGTGATTTACTAGGAGTGTGGTGATTTGCTCAGAGGGCGGTGATTTACACAGATGGTAGTGATTCACTCAGGGAGGATAGAGTTTTACTCAGAGTGAATGTTATTTACTTGGAGGGTGGTGATTCACTAAGAGGGTAGTGAGTCACTCAGAGGGTGGTGATCACTCAGAGCATAGTGATTCACACAGACCGTAGTGATTCACTCAGAGGGTAGTGAGTCACTCACAGGGTGGTAATGCACTCAGAGCGTAGTGATTCACTCAGACCGTAGTCATTCACTCAGAGGGTGGTGATTCATTCAGACGGTAGTGATTCGCTCAGAGGGTGGTGATTCACTCAGAGTGTGGTGATTCAATCAGAGGGTAGTGATTCACTCAGAGGGTGGTGATTCACTCAGAGGGTAGTGATTTACTCAGAGGGTAGTGATTCACTCAGAGGGCGGTGATTTACTCAGAGGGTGGTGATTCACTCAGAGGGTAGTGAATCACTCAGAGAGTGGTGATGCACTCAGCGGGTTGTGATTCACTCAGAGGATAGTGAATCATTCAGAGGGTGGTGATTCACTCAGAGGGTGGTGATTCATTCAGAGCGTAGTGATTTACTCAGAGGGTGCTGATTCACTCAGATAGTAGTGATTCACTCAGAGGGTGGTGATACACTCAGAGAGTAGTGCTTCACTGAGAGCGTGGTGATTTACTCAAAGGGTAGTGATTTACTCAGAGGGTAGTGATTCACTCAGAGGGTAGTGATTCACTCAGAGGGTAGTGATTCACTCAGATGGTAGTGATTCACTCAGATGGTGGTGATTCACTCAGAGGGTAGTGATTTACTCGGAGGGTGGTGATTTACTCAGAGGGTAGTGATTCACTCAGAGGGTAGTGATTTACTCAGGGGGTAGTGATTCACTCAGATGGTAGTGATTTACTCAGAGTGTGGTGATTTGCTCAGAGGGCGGTGATTTACTCAGATGGTAGTGATTCACTCAGGGAGGATAGAGTTTTACTCAGAGTGAAAGTGATTTACTTGGAGGGTGGTGATTCACTAAGAGGGTAGTGAGTCACTCAGAGGGTGGTGATCACTCAGAGCATAGTGATTCACACAGACTGTAGTGATTCACTCAGAGGGTAGTGAGTCACTCACAGGGTGGTGATGCACTCAGAGCGTAGTGATTCACTCAGACCGTAGTCATTCACTCAGAGGATGGTGATTCATTCAGACGGTAGTGATACACTCAGATGGTAGTGATTCACTCAGATGGTGGTGATTCACTCAGAAGGTAGTGATTTACTCGGAGGGAGGTGATTTACTCAGAGGGTAGTGATTCACTCAGAGGGTAGTGATTCACTCAGAGGGTAGTGATTTACTCGGAGTGTGGTGATTTGCTCAGAGGGCGGTGATTTACTCAGATGGTAGTGATTCACTCAGGGAGGATAGAGTATTACTCAGAGTGAAAGTGATTCACTCACAGGGTAGTGATTCACTCAGAGGGTAGTCATTTACTCAGATGGTGGTGATTCACTCAGAGGGTAGTGATTTACTCGGAGGGTGGTGATTTACTCAGAGGGTAGTGATTCACTCAGAGGGTAGTGAGTTACTCAGTGGGTAGTGATTCACTCAGAGGGTCGTGATTTACTCGGAGTGTGGTGATTTGCTCAGAGGGCGGTGATTTACTCAGACGGCGATGATTCACTCAGGGAGGTTAGCGATTTATTCAGAGGGTGGTGATTCACTCAGAGGGTGGTGATTCATTCAGAGGGTAGTGATTTACTCAGAGGGTGCTGATTCACTCAGATGGTAGTGATTCACTGAGAGCGTGGTGATTTACTCAGATGGTAGTGATTTACTCAGATGGTAGTGATTCACTCAGAGGGTAGTGATTCACTCAGATGGTAGTCATTCACTCAGATGGTGGTGATTCACTCAGAGGGTAGTGATTTGCTCCGAGGGTGGTGATTTACTCAGAGGGTAGTGTTTCACTCAGAGGGTAGTGATTTACTCAGAGGGTAGTGATTCACTCAGAGGGTAGTGATTTACTCGGAGTGTGGTGATTTGCTCAGAGGGCGGTGATTTACTCAGATGGTAGTGATTCACTCAGGGAGGATAGAGTTTTACTCAGAATGAAAGTGATTCACTCACAGGGTAGTGATTCACTCAGAGCGTAGTCCTTTACTCAGATGGTGGTGATTCACTCAGAGGGTAGTGATTTACTCGGAGGGTGGTGATTTACTCAGAGGGTAGTGATTTACTCAGAGCGTAGTGATTCACTCAGAGGGTAGTGATTTACTCGGAGTGTGGTGATTTGCTCAGAGGGCTGTGATGTACTCAGATGGTAGTGATTCACTCAGGGAGGATAGAGTTTTACTCAGAGTGAAAGTTATTTACTTGGAGGGTGGTTATTCGCTAAGAGGGTAGTGAGTCACTCAGAGGATGGTGATCACTCAGAGCATAGTGATTCACACAGACCGTAGTGATTCACTCAGAGGGTAGTGAGTCACTCACAGGGTGGTTATGCACTCAGAGCGTAGTGATTCACTCAGACCGTAGTCATTCACTCAGAGGGTGGTGATTCATTCAGACGGTAGTGATTCGCTCAGTGGATGGTGATTCACTCAGAGTGCGGTGATTCAATCAGAGGGTAGTGATTCACTCAGAGGGTGGTGATTCACTCAGAGGGTAGTGATTCACTCAGAGGGTAGTGATTCACTCAGAGGGTGGTGATTTACTCAGACGGTGGTGATTCACTCAGAGGGTGGTGATACACTCAGAGAGTAGTGCTTCACTGAGAGCGTGGTGATTTACTCAAAGGGTAGTGATTTACTCAGAGGGTAATGATTCACTCAGGGAGGATAGCGATTTATTCAGAGAGTGGTGATTCACTCAGAGATTGGTGATTCACTCAGAGGGTAGTGATTCACTCAGAGGGTGGTGATTCACTCAGAGGGTGGTGATTCATTCAGAGGGTAGTGATTTACTCACAGGGTGCTGATTCACTCAGATGGTAGTGATTCACTCAGAGGGTGGTGATACACTCAGAGAGTAGTGCTTCACTGAGAGCGTGGTGATTTACTCAAAGGGTAGTGATTCACTCAGAGGGTAGTGATTCACTCAGAGGGTAGTGATTCACTCAGATGGTAGTGATTCACTCAGATGGTGGTGATTCACTCAGAGGGTAGTGATTTACTCGGAGGGTAGTGATTCACTCAGAGGGTAGTGATTTACTCAGAGGGTAGTGATTCACTCAGAGGGTAGTGATTTACTCGGAGTGTGGTGATTTGCTCAGAGGGCGGTGATTTACTCAGATGGTAGTGATTCACTCAGGGAGGATAGAGTTTTACTCAGAGTGAAAGTGATTCACTCACAGGGTAGTGATTCACTCAGAGGGTAGTCATTTACTCAGATGGTGGTGATTCACTCAGAGGGTAGTGATTTACTCGGAGGGAGGTGATTTACTCAGAGGGTAGTGATTCACTCAGAGGGTAGTGATTTACTCAGAGGGTAGTGATTCACTCAGAGGGTAGTGATTTACTCGGAGTGTGGTGATTTGCTCAGAGGGCGGTGATTTACTCAGATGGTAGTGATTCACTCAGGGAGGATAGAGTTTTACTCAGAGTGAAAGTTATTTACTTGGAGGGTGGTGATTCACTAAGAGGGTAGTGAGTCACTCAGAGGGTGGTGATCACTCAGAGCATAGTGATTCACACAGACCGTAGTGATTCACTCAGAGGGTAGTGAGTCACTCAAAGGGTGGTAATGCACTCAGAGCGTAGTGATTCACTCAGACCGTAGTCATTCACTCAGAGGGTGGTGATTCATTCAGACGGTAGTGATTCGCTCAGAGGGTGGTGATTCACTCAGAGTGTGGTGATTCAATCAGAGGGTAGTGATTCACTCAGAGGGTGGTGATTCACTCAGAGGGTAGTGATTTACTCAGAGGGTAGTGATTCACTCAGAGGGCGGTGATTTACTCAGAGGGTGGTGATTCACTCAGAGGGTAGTGAATCACTCAGAGAGTGGTGATGCACTCAGCGGGTTGTGATTCACTCAGAGGATAGTGAATCATTCAGAGGGTGGTGATTCACTCAGAGGGTGGTGATTCATTCAGAGCGTAGTGATTTACTCAGAGGGTGCTGATTCACTCAGATGGTAGTGATTCACTCAGAGGGTGGTGATACACTCAGAGAGTAGTGCTTCACTGAGAGCGTGGTGATTTACTCAAAGGGTAGTGATTTACTCAGAGGGTAGTGATTCACTCAGAGGGTAGTGATTCACTCAGATGGTAGTGATTCACTCAGATGGTTGTGATTCACTCAGAGGGTAGTGATTTACTCGGAGGGTGGTGATTTACTCAGAGGGTAGTGATTCACTCAGAGGGTAGTGATTTACTCAGAGGGCGGTGATTTACTCAGAGGGTGGTGATTCACTCAGAGGGTAGTGAATCACTCAGAGAGTGGTGATGCACTCAGCGGGTTGTGATTCACTCAGAGGATAGTGAATCATTCAGAGGGTGGTGATTCACTCAGAGGGTGGTGATTCATTCAGAGCGTAGTGATTTACTCAGAGGGTGCTGATTCACTCAGATGGTAGTGATTCACTCAGAGGGTGGTGATACACTCAGAGAGTAGTGCTTCACTGAGAGCGTGGTGATTTACTCAAAGGGTAGTGATTTACTCAGAGGGTAGTGATTCACTCAGAGGGTAGTGATTCACTCAGATGGTGGTGATTCACTCAGAGGGTAGTGATTCACTCAGATGGTGGTGATTCAATCAGAGGGTAGTGATTTACTCGGAGGGTGGTGATTTGCTCAGAGGGCGGTGATTTACTCAGATGGTAGTGATTCACTCAGGGAGGATAGAGTTTTACTCAGAGTGAAAGTGATTTACTTGGAGGGTGGTGATTCACTAAGAGGGTAGTGAGTCACTCAGAGGGTGGTGATCACTCAGAGCATAGTGATTCACACAGACCGTAGTGATTCACTCAGAGGGTAGTGAGTCACTCACAGGGTGGTGATGCACTCAGAGCGTAGTGATTCACTCAGACCGTAGTCATTCACTCAGAGGATGGTGATTCATTCAGACGGTAGTGATTCACTCAGATGGTAGTGATTCACTCAGATGGTGGTGATTCACTCAGAAGGTAGTGATTTACTCGGAGGGAGGTGATTTACTCAGAGGGTAGTGATTCACTCAGAGGGTAGTGATTCACTCAGAGGGTAGTGATTTACTCGGAGTGTGGTGATTTGCTCAGAGGGCGGTGATTTACTCAGATGGTAGTGATTCACTCAGGGAGGATAGAGTATTACTCAGAGTGAAAGTGATTCACTCACAGGGTAGTGATTCACTCAGAGGGTAGTCATTTACTCAGATGGTGGTGATTCACTCAGAGGGTAGTGATTTACTCGGAGGGTGGTGATTTACTCAGAGGGTAGTGATTCACTCAGAGGGTAGTGATTTACTCAGTGGGTAGTGATTCACTCAGAGGGTCGTGATTTACTCGGAGTGTGGTGATTTGCTCAGAGGGCGGTGATTTACTCAGACGGCGATGATTCACTCAGGGAGGTTAGCGATTTATTCAGAGAGTGGTGATTCACTCAGAGATTGGTGATTCACTCAGAGGGTATTGATTCACTCAGAGGGTGGTGATTCACTCAGAGGGTGGTGATTCATTCAGAGGGTAGTGATTTACTCAGAGTGTGCTGATTCACTCAGATGGTAGTGATTCACTGAGAGCGTGGTGATTTACTCAGATGGTAGTGATTTACTCAGATGGTAGTGATTCACTCAGAGGGTAGTGATTCACTCAGATGGTAGTCATTCACTCAGAGCGTAGTCATTTACTCAGATGGTGGTGATTCACTCAGAGGGTAGTGATTTACTCGGAGGGTGGTGATTTACTCAGAGGGTAGTGATTTACTCAGAGGGTTGTGATTCACTCAGAGGGTAGTGATTTACTCGGAGTGTGGTGATTTGCTCAGAGGGCTGTGATTTACTCAGATGGTAGTGATTCACTCAGGGAGGATAGAGTTTTTCTCAGAGTGAAAGTTATTTACTTGGAGGGTGGTGATTCTCTAAGAGGGTAGTGAGTCACTCAGAGGATGGTGATCACTCAGAGCATAGTGATTCACACAGACCGTAGTGATTCACTCAGAGGGTAGTGAGTCACTCACAGGGTGGTGATGCACTCAGAGCGTAGTGATTCACTCAGACCGTAGTCATTCACTCAGAGGGTGGTGATTAATTCAGACGGTAGTGATTCGCTCAGAGGGTGGTGATTCACTCAGAGTGTGGTGATTCAATCAGAGGGTAGTGATTCACTCAGAGGGTGGTGATTCACTCAGAGGGTAGTGATTTACTCAGAGGGTAGTGATTCACTCAGAGGGCGGTGATTTACTCAGAGGGTGGTGATTCAATCAGAGGGTAGTGATTCACTCAGAGAGTGGTGATGCACTCAGCGGGTTGTGATTCACTCAGAGGATAGTGAATCACTCAGAGGGTGGTGATTTACTCAGAGGGTAGTGATTCACTCAGAGGGTGATGATTCACTCAGAGGGTAGTGAATCACTCAGAGGGTAGTGATTCACTCAGCGGATGGTGATTCACTCAGAGGATAGTGATTCACTTAGAGGGTAGTTATTTACTCAGAGGCTGGTGATTCACTAAGAGATTAGTGATTCACTCAGTGCATAGTGAGTCACTCAGAGGGTGGTGGTTCACTCAGAGCGTAGTGATTCACTCAGAGGGTAGTGATTCACTCAGCGGATGGTGATTCACTCAGAGGGTAGTGATTCACTTAGAGGGTAGATATTTACTCAGAGGTTGGTGATTCACTCAGAGGGTAGTGATTCACTCAGACCGTAGTCATTCACTCAGAGGGTGGTGATTAATTCAGACGGTAGTGATTCGCTCAGAGGGTGGTGGTTCACTCAGAGCGTAGTGATTCCCTCAGAGGGTAGTGATTCACTCAGCGGATGGTGATTCACTCAGAGGGTAGTGATTCACTCAGACCGTAGTCATTCACTCAGAGGGTGGTGATTAATTCAGACGGTAGTGATTCGCTCAGAGGGTGGTGATTCACTCAGAGTGTGGTGATTCAATCAGAGGGTAGTGATTCACTCAGAGGGTGGTGATTCACTCAGAGGGTGGTGATCACTCAGTGCGTAGTGATGCACACAGAAAGTAGTGATTCACTCAGAGGGAAGTGATTTACTCGGAGGGTAGCGATTCACTCAGACGGTAGTGATTCACTCAGACGGTAGTGATTCACTCAGAGGATAGTGAGTCACTCAGAGGGTGGTGATCACTCAGAGCGTAGTGATTCACACAGACAATAGTGATTCACTCAGAGGGTGGTGATTCACTCAGAGGGTGGTTATTCACTCAGAGGATGGTGATTCACTCAGAGTGTGGTGATTCAATCAGAGGGTAGTGATTTACTCGGAGGGTGGTGATTCACTCAGCGGGTAGTGATTCACTCACAGGGTAGTGATTCACTGAGAGGGTGGTGATTCACTGAGAGGGTAGTGATTCACTCAGAGGGTAGTGATTCACTCAGCGGATGGTGATTCACTCACAGGGTAGTGATTCACTTAGAGGGTAGTTATTTACTCAGAGGGTGGTGATTCACTAAGAGATTAGTGATTCACTCAGAGCGTAGTGAGTCACTCAGAGGGTGGTGATCACTCAGAGCGTAGTGTTGCGCACAGACAGTAGTGATTCACTCAGAGGGTGGTGATTCACTCAGAGGGTAGTGATTCAATCAGACGGTAGTGATTCACTCAGAGGGTGGTGATTCACTCGGAGGATGGTGATTCACTCAGAGTGTGGTGATTCAATCAGAGGGTAGTGATTCACTCAGAGGGTGGTGATTCACTCAGAGGGTAGTGATTTACTCGGAGGGTAGTGATTCACTCAGCGGGTAGTGATTTACTCACAGGGTAGTGATTCACTCACAGGGTGCTGATTCACTCACAGTGTGTTGATTCACTCAGAGGGTAGTGAGTCACTCAGAGGGTGGTGATTTACTCAGAGCGTGGTGATTCACTAAGAGGGTAGTGATTCACTCAGAGGGTGGTGATTCACTCGGAGGGTAGTGATTCACTCAGAGGGTGGTGATTCACTCAGCGGGTAGTGATTTACTCACAGGGTAGTGATTCACTCACAGGGTGCTGATTCACTCAGAGTGTGTTGATTCACTCAGAGGGTCGTGATTCACTCAGAGGGTGGTGATTTACTCAGTTGGTGGTGATTCACTAAGAGGGTAGTGATTCACTCAGAGGGTAGTGATTTACTCGGACTGTGGTTATTTAATCAGAGGGCGGTGATTTACTCAGAGGGTAGTGATTCAATCAGGGAGCATAGCGATTTACTCCGAGAGTGGTGATTCACTCAGAGATTGGTGATTCACTCAGAGGGTAGTGATTTACTCAGAGGGTAGTGATTTAATCAGAGGGTGGTGATTCACTCAGCGGGTAGTGATTTACTCACAGGGTAGTGATTCACTCACAGGGTGCTGATTCACTCAGTGTGATGATTCACTCAGAGGGTCGTGATTCACTCAGAGGGTAGTGATTCACTCAGCGGATGGTGATTCACTCAGAGGGTAGTGATTCACTTAGAGGGTAGATATTTACTCAGAGGTTGGTGATTCACTCAGAGGGTAGTGATTCACTCAGACCGTAGTCATTCACTCAGAGGGTGGTGATTAATTCAGACGGTAGTGATTCGCTCAGAGGGTGGTGGTTCACTCAGAGCGTAGTGATTCCCTCAGAGGGTAGTGATTCACTCAGCGGATGGTGATTCACTCAGAGGGTAGTGATTCACTCAGACCGTAGTCACTCACTCAGAGGGTGGTGATTAATTCAGACGGTAGTGATTCGCTCAGAGGGTGGTGATTCACTCAGAGTGTGGTGATTCAATCAGAGGGTAGTGATTCACTCAGAGCGTAGTGAGTCACTCAGAGGGTGGTGATCACTCAGTGCGTAGTGATGCACACAGAAAGTAGTGATTCACTCAGAGGGAAGTGATTTACTCGGAGGGTAGCGATTCACTCAGACGGTAGTGATTCACTCAGACGGTAGTGATTCACTCAGAGGATAGTGAGTCACTCAGAGGGTGGTGATCACTCAGAGCGTAGTGATTCACACAGACAATAGTGATTCACTCAGAGGGTGGTGATTCACTCAGAGGGTGGTTATTCACTCAGAGGATGGTGATTCACTCAGAATGTGGTGATTCAATCAGAGGGTAGTGATTTACTCGGAGGGTGGTGATTCACTCAGCGGGTAGTGATTCACTCACAGGGTAGTGATTCACTGAGAGGGTGGTGATTCACTCAGAGGGTAGTGATTCACTCAGAGGGTAGTGATTCACTCAGCGGATGGTGATTCACTCACAGGGTAGTGATTCACTTAGAGGGTAGTTATTTACTCAGAGGGTGGTGATTCACTAAGAGATTAGTGATTCACTCAGAGCGTAGTGAGTCACTAAGAGGGTGGTGATCACTCAGAGCGTAGTGATGCACACAGACAGTAGTGATTCACTCAGAGGGTGGTGATTCACTCAGAGGGTAGTGATTCAATCAGACGGTAGTGATTCACTCAGAGGGTGGTGATTCACTCGGAGGATGGTGATTCACTCAGAGTGTGGTGATTCAATCAGAGGGTAGTGATTCACTCAGAGGGTGGTGATTCACTCAGAGGGTAGTGATTTACTCGGAGGGTAGTGATTCACTCAGCGGGTAGTGATTTACTCACAGGGTAGTGATTCACTCACAGGGTGCTGATTCACTCAGAGTGTGTTGATTCACTCAGAGGGTAGTGAGTCACTCAGAGGGTGGTGATTTACTCAGAGCGTGGTGATTCACTAAGAGGGTAGTGATTCACTCAGAGGGTGGTGATTCACTCGGAGGGTAGTGATTCACTCAGAGGGTGGTGATTCACTCAACGGGTAGTGATTTACTCACAGGGTAGTGATTCACTCACAGGGTGCTGATTCACTCAGAGAGTGTTGATTCACTCAGAGGGTCGTGATTCACTCAGAGGGTGGTGATTTACTCAGTTGGTGGTGATTCACTAAGAGGGTAGTGATTCACTCAGAGGTTAGTGATTTACTCGCAGGGTAGTGATTCACTCAGAGGGTAGTGATTTACTCGGACTGTGGTTATTTAATCAGAGGGCGGTGATTTACTCAGAGGGTAGTGATTCAATCAGGGAGCATAGCGATTTACTCCGAGAGTGGTGATTCACTCAGAGATTGGTGATTCACTCAGAGGGTAGTGATTTACTCAGAGGGTAGTGATTTACTCAGAGGGTAGTGATTTAATCAGAGGGTGGTGATTCACTCAGCGGGTAGTGATTTACTCACAGGGTAGTGATTCACTCACAGGGTGCTGATTCACTCAGTGTGTTGATTCACTCAGAAGGTCGTGATTCACTCAGAGGGTGGTGATTCACACAGAGGTTGGTGATTCACTCAGAGGGAAGTGTTTCACTCAGAGGGTGGTGATTCACTCAGAGTGTAGTGATTCACTCAGAGGATGGTGATTCACTAAGTGGGTAGTGATTCACTCAGAGGATAGTGAGTCACTCAGAGGGTGGTGATCACTCAGAGGATGGTGATTCACTCAGAGTGTGGTGATTCAATCAGAGGGTAGTGATTTACTCGGAGGGTGGTGATTCACTCAGCGGGTAGTGATTCACTCACAGGGTAGTGATTCACTCAGAGGGTAGTCATTTACTCAGAGGGTAGTGATTCACTCAGAGGTTAGTGATTAACTCGGAGTGTGGTGATTTAATCAGAGGGCGGTGATTTAATCAGAGGGTAGTGATTCACTCAGGGAGGATAGCGATTTACTCAGAGAGTGGTGATTCACTCAGAGATTGGTGATTCACTCAGAGGGTGGTGATTCATTCAGAGGGTAGTGATTTACTCAGAGGGTGCTGATTCACTCAGATGGTAGTGATTCACTCATAGGGTGGTTATATACTCAGAGAGTAGTGCTTCAATGAGAGCGTGGTGATTTACTCAGAGGGTAGTGATTTACTCATAGGGTAGTGATTCACTCAGAGGGTAGTGATTCACTCAGATGGTAGTCATTCACTCAGGTGGTGGTGATTCACTCAGAGGGTAGTGATTTACTCGGAGGGTGGTGATTTACTCAGAAGGTAGTGATTCACTCAGAGGGTAGTGATTTACTCAGAGGGTAGTGATTCACTCAGAGGGTAGTGATTTACTCGGAGTGTGGTGATTTGCTCAGAGGGCGGTGATTTACTCAGATGGTAGTGATTCACTCAGGGAGGATAGAGTTTTACTCAGTTTGAAAGTTATTTACTTGGAGGGTGGTGATTCACTAAGAGGGTAGTGATTCACTCAGACCGTAGTCATTCACTCAGAGGATGGTGATCACTCAGAGCATAGTGATTCACACAGACCGTAGTGATTCACTCAGAGGGTAGTGAGTCACTCACAGGGTGGTGATGCACTCAGAGCGTAGTGATTCACTCAGACCGTAGTCATTCACTCAGAGGGTGGTGATTCATTCAGACGGTAGTGATTCACTCAGATGGTAGTGATTCACTCAGATGGTGGTGATTCACTCAGAGGGTAGTGATTTACTCGGAGGGTGGTGATTTACTCAGAGGGTAGTGATTCACTCAGAGGGTAGTGATTTACTCGGAGTGTGGTGATTTGCTCAGAGGGCGGTGATTTACTCAGATGGTAGTGATTCACTCAGGGAGGATAGAGTATTACTCAGAGTGAAAGTGATTCACTCACAGGGTAGTGATTCACTCAGAGGGTAGTCATTTACTCAGATGGTGGTGATTCACTCAGAGGGTAGTGATTTACTCGGAGGGTGGTGATTTACTCAGAGGGTAGTGATTCACTCAGAGGGTAGTGATTTACTCAGAGGGTAGTGATTTACTCGGAGTGTGGTGATTTGCTCAGAGGGCGGTGATTTACTCAGACGGTAATGATTCACTCAGGGAGGATAGCGATTTATTCAGAGAGTGGTGATTCACTCAGAGATTGGTGATTCACTCAGAGGGTAGTGATTCACTCAGAGGGTGGTGATTCACTCAGAGGGTGGTGATTCATTCAGAGGGTAGTGATTTACTCAGATGGT
Source organism: Pristiophorus japonicus (assembly GCF_044704955.1). Taxonomy (NCBI): domain Eukaryota; kingdom Metazoa; phylum Chordata; class Chondrichthyes; family Pristiophoridae; genus Pristiophorus; species Pristiophorus japonicus. The sequence goes on from NC_091990.1 coordinate 73,695,132, forward strand.
GCTGATTCACTCAGATGGTAGTGATTCACTCAGAGGGTAGTGATTCACTCAGATGGTAGTCATTCACTCAGATGGTGGTGATTCACTCAGAGGGTAGTTATTTGCTCCGAGGGTGGTGATTTACTCAGAGGGTAGTGATTTACTCGGAGTGTGGTGATTTGCTCAGAGGGCGGTGATTTACTCAGATGGTAGTGATTCACTCAGGGAGGATAGCGATTTATTCAGAGAGTGGTGATTCACTCAGAGATTGGTGATTCACTCAGAGGGTAGTGATTCACTCAGAGGGTGGTGATTCACTCAGAGGGTGGTGATTCATTCAGAGGGTAGTGATTTACTCAGAGGGTGCTGATTCACTCAGATGGTAGTGATTCACTGAGAGCGTGGTGATTTACTCAGATGGTAGTGATTTACTCAGATGGTAGTGATTCACTCAGAGGGTAGTGATTCACTCAGATGGTAGTCATTCACTCAGATGGTGGTGATTCACTCAGAGGGTGGTGATTTACTCAGAGGGTAGTGTTTCACTCAGAGGGTAGTGATTTACTCAGAGGGTAGTGATTCACTCAGAGGGTAGTGATTTATTCGGAGTGTGGTGATTTGCTCAGAGGGCGGTGATTTACTCAGATGGTAGTGATTCACTCAGGGAGGATAGAGTTTTAACTCAGAGTGAAAGTGATTCACTCACAGGGTAGTGATTCACTCAGAGCGTAGTCATTTACTCACATGGTGGTGATTCACTCAGGGAGGATAGCGATTTATTCAGAGAGTGGTGATTCACTCAGAGATTGGTGATTCACTCAGAGGGTAGTCATTTACTCAGATGGTGGTGATTCACTCAGAGGGTAGTGATTTACTCGGAGGGTGGTGATTTACTCAGAGGGTAGTGATTCACTCAGAGGGTAGTGATTTACTCGGAGGGTAGTGATTCACTCAGAGGGTAGTTTTTTACTCGGAGTGTGGTGATTTGCTCAAAGGGCGGTGATTTACTCAGACGGTAATGATTCACTCAGGGAGGATAGCGATTTATTCAGAGAGTGGTGATTCACTCAGAGATTGGTGATTCACTCAGAGGGTAGTGATTCACTCAGAGGGTGGTGATTCACTCAGAGGGTGGTGATTCATTCAGAGGGTAGTGATTTACTCAGAGGGTGCTGATTCACTCAGATGGTAGTGATTCACTGAGAGCGTGGTGATTTACTCAGATGGTAGTGATTTACTCAGATGGTAGTGATTCACTCAGAGGGTAGTGATTCACTCAGATGGTAGTCATTCACTCAGATGGTGGTGATTCACTCAGAGGGTAGTGATTTGCTCCGAGGGTGGTGATTTACTCAGAGGGTAGTGATTTACTCGGAGTGTGGTGATTTGCTCAGAGGGCGGTGATTTACTCAGATGGTAGTGATTCACTCAGGGAGGATAGAGTATTACTCAGAGTGAAAGTGATTCACTCACAGGCTAGTGATTCACTCAGAGGGTAGTGATTTACTCGGAGTGTGGTGATTTGCTCAGAGGGCGGTGATTTACTCAGATGGTAGTGATTCACTCAGGGAGGATAGAGTTTTACTCAGAGTGAAAGTGATTCACTCACAGGGTAGTGATTCACTCAGAGCGTAGTCATTTACTCAGATGGTGGTGATTCACTCAGAGGGTAGTGATTTACTCGGAGGGTGGTGATTTACTCAGAGGGTAGTGATTTACTCAGAGGGTAGTGATTCACTCAGAGGGTAGTGATTTACTCGGAGTGTGGTGATTTGCTCAGAGGGCGGTGATTTACTCAGATGGTAGTGATTCACTCAGGGAGGATAGAGTTTTACTCAGAGTGAAAGTTATTTACTTGGAGGGTGGTGATTCACTAAGAGGGTAGTGAGTCACTCAGAGGATGGTGATCACTCAGAGCATAGTGATTCACACAGACCGTAGTGATTCACTCAGAGGGTAGTGAGTCACTCACAGGGTGGTGATGCACTCAGAGCGTAGTGATTCACTCAGACCGTAGTCATTCACTCAGAGGGTGGTGATTCATTCAGACGGTAGTGATTCGCTCAGTGGATGGTGATTCACTCAGAGTGTGGTGATTCAATCAGAGGGTAGTGATTCACTCAGAGGGTGGTGATTCACTCAGAGGGTAGTGATTTACTCAGAGGGTAGTAATTCACTCAGAGGGCGGTGATTTACTCAGACGGTGGTGATTCACTCAGAGGGTAGTGATTCACTCAGAGAGTGGTGATGCACTCAGCGGGTTGTGATTCACTCAGAGGATAGTGAATCATTCAGAGGGTGGTGATTAACTCAGTGAGTGGTGAATCACTCAGAGGGTGGTGATTCACTCAGAGGGTGGTGATTCACTCAGAGGGTAGTGATTTACTCAGAGGGTAGTGATTCACTCAGAGGGTGGTGATTCACTCAGAGGGTAGTGATTCACTCAGAGGGTAGTGATTCACTCAGCGGATGGTGATTCACTCAGAGGGTAGTGATTCACTTAGAGGGTAGTTATTTACTCAGAGGCTGGTGATTCACTAAGAGATTAGTGATTCACTCAGAGAATAGTGAGTCACTCAGAGGGTGGTGGTTCACTCAGAGCGTAGTGATTCACTCAGAGGGTAGTGATTCACTCAGCGGATGGTGATTCACTCAGAGGGTAGTGATTCACTAAGAGATTAGTGATTCACTCAGAGCGTAGTGAGTCACTCAGAGGGTGGTGATCATTCAGTGCGTAGTGATGCACACAGACAGTAGTGATTCACTCAGAGGATGGTGATTCACTCAGAGGGTAGTGATTCACTCAGACGGTAGTGATTCACTCAGAGGGTGGTGATTCACTCAGAGGATGGTGATTCACTCAGAGGGTAGTGATTTACTCGGAGGGTGGTGATTCACTCAGCGGGTAGTGATTCACTCACAGGGTAGTGCTTCACTCACAGGGTGCTGATTCACTCAGAGTGTGTTGATTCACTCAGAGGGTAGTGATTCACTCAGAGGGTGGTGATTTACTCAGTTGATGGTGATTCACTAAGAGGGTAGTGATTCACTCAGAGGTTAGTGATTTACTCGCAGGGTAGTGATTCACTCAGAGGATAGTGATTTACTCGGAGTGTGGTGATTTAATCAGAGGGCGGTGATTTACTCAGAGTGAAGTGATTCACTCAGGCAGGATAGCGATTTACTCCTAGAGTGGTGATTCACTCAGAGATTAGTGATTCACTCAGAGGGTAGTGATTCACTCAGAGGGTGGTGATTCACTCAGAAGTAAGTGATTCACACAGAGGTTGGTGATTCACTCAGAGGGAAGTGGTTTACTCGGAGGGTAGTCATTCACTCAGACGGTAGTGATTCACTCAGACGGTAGTGATTCACTCAGAGGGTGGTGATTCACTAAGAGGGTAGTGATTCACTCAGAGGATATGAGTCACTCAGAGGGTGGTGATCACTCAGAGCGTAGTGATTCACACAGACAGTAGTGATTCACTCAGAGGGTGGTGATTCACTCAGAGGGTGGTGATTCACTCAGAGGATGGTGATTCACTCAGAGTGTGGTGATTCCATCAGATGGTAGTGATTTACTCGGAGGGTGGTGATTCACTCAGCGGGTAGTGATTCACTCACAGGGTAGTGATTCACTCAGAGGGTAGTCATTTACTCAGAGGGTAGTGATTCACTCAGAGGTTAGTGATTTACTCGGAGTGTGGTGATTTAATCAGAGGGCGGTGATTTAATCAGAGGGTAGTGATTCACTCAGGGAGGATAGCGATTTACTCAGAGAGTGGTGATTCACTCAGAGATTGGTGATTCACTCAGAGGGTAGTGATTCACTCAGAGGGTGGTGATTCACTCAGAGGGTGGTGATTCATTCAGAGGGTAGTGATTTACTCAGAAGGCGCTGATTCACTCAGATGGTAGTGATTCACTCAGAGGGTGGTGATACACTCATAGAGTAGTGATTCACTCAGAGGGTGGTGATTTACTCAGATGCTAGTGATTTACTCAGAGGGTTATGATTCACTCAGAAGGTAGTGATTCACTCAGAGGGTAGTGCTTCACTGAGAGCGTGGTGATTTACTCAGAGGGTAGTGATTTACTCATAGGGTAGAAATTCACTCAGAGGGTACTGATTCACTCAGATGGTAGTCATTCACTCAGAATGTGGTGATTCACTCAGAGGGTAGTGATTCACTCAGAGTGTAGTCATTTACTCAGAGGGTAGTGATTCACTCAGAGGGTAGTGATTTACTCAGAGTGTGGTGTTTTAATCAGAGGGCGGTGATTTACTCAGACGGTAATGATTCACTCAGGGAAGATAGCGATTTATTCAGAGAGTGGTGATTGACTCAGAGATTGGTGATTCACTCAGAGGGTAGTGATTCACTCAGAGGGTGGTGATTCACTCAGAGGGTGGTGATTCATTCAGAGGGTAGTGATTTACTCAGAGGGTGCTGATTCACTCAGATGGTAGTGATTCACTCAGAGGGTGGTGATACACTCAGAGAGTAGTGCTTCACTGAGAGCGTGGTGATTTACTCAAAGGGTAGTGATTTACTCAGAGGGTAGTGATTCACTCAGAGGGTAGTGATTCACTCAGATGGTAGTGATTCACTCAGACGGTGGTGATTCACTCAGAGGGTAGTGATTTACTCGGAGGGTGGTGATTTACTCAGAGGGTAGTGATTCACTCAGAGGGTAGTGATTTACTCAGAGGGTAGTGATTCACTCAGAGGGTAGTGATTTACTCGGAGTGTGGTGATTTGCTCAGAGGGCGGTGATTTACTCAGATGGTAGTGATTCAGTCAGGGAGGATAGAGTTTTACTCAGAGTGAAAGTGATTCACTCACAGGGTAGTGATTCACTCAGAGGGTAGTCATTTACTCAGATGGTGGTGATTCACTCAGAGGGTAGTGATTTACTCGGAGGGAGGTGATTTACTCAGAGGGTAGTGATTCACTCAGAGGGTGGTGATTCACTCAGAGTGAAAGTTATTTACTTGGAGGGTGGTGATTCACTAAGAGGGTAGTGAGTCACTCAGAGGGTGGTGATCACTCAGAGGGTGGTGATCACTCAGAGCATAGTGATTCACACAGACCGTAGTGATTCACTCAGAGGGTAGTGAGTCACTCACAGGGTGGTGATGCACTCAGCGGGTTGTGATTCACTCAGAGGATAGTGAATCATTCAGAGGGTGGTGATTAACTCAGTGAGTGGTGAATCACTCAGAGGGTGGTGATTCACTCAGAGGGTGGTGATTCACTCAGAGGGTAGTGATTCACTCAGAGGGTAGTGATTCACTCAGCGGATGGTGATTCACTCAGAGGGTAGTGATTCACTTAGAGGGTAGTTATTTACTCTGAGGCTGGTGATTCACTAAGAGATGAGTGATTCACTCAGAGCATAGTGAGTCACTCAGAGGGTGGTGGTTCACTCAGAGCGTAGTGATTCACTCAGAGGGTAGTGATTCACTCAGCGGATGGTGATTCACAGAGGGTAGTTATTTACTCAGAGGGTGGTGATTCACTCAGAGCGTAGTGAGTCACTCAGAGGGTGGTGATCATTCAGTGCGTAGTGATGCACACAGACAGTAGTGATTCACTCAGAGGATGGTGATTCACTCAGAGGGTAGTGATTCACTCAGACGGTAGTAATTCACTCAGACGGTAGTGATTCACTCAGAGGGTGGTGATTCACTCAGAGGGTAGTGATTTACTCAGAGGGTAGTGATTCACTCAGAGGGTGGTGATTCACTCAGAGGGTAGTGATTCACTCAGAGGGTAGTGATTCACTCAGCGGATGGTGATTCACTTAGAGGGTAGTTATTTACTCAGAGGCTGGTGATTCACTAAGAGATTAGTGATTCACTCAGAGCATAGTGAGTCACTCAGAGGGTGGTGGTTCACTCAGAGCGTAGTGATTCACTCAGAGGGTAGTGATTCACTCAGCGGATGGTGATTCACTCAGAGGGTAGTTATTTACTCAGAGGGTGGTGATTCACTCAGAGCGTAGTGAGTCACTCAGAGGGTGGTGATCATTCAGTGCGTAGTGATGCACACAGACAGTAGTGATTCACTCAGAGGATGGTGATTCACTCAGAGGGTAGTGATTCACTCAGACGGTAGTGATTCACTCAGAGGGTGGTGATTCACTCAGAGGATGGTGATTCACTCAGAGTGTGGTGATTTAATCAGAGGGTAGTGATTCACTCAGAGGGTGGTGATTCACACAGAGGGTAGTGATTTACTCGGAGAGTGGTGATTCACTCAGCGGGTAATGATTCACTCACAGGGTAGTGCTTCACTCACAGGGTGCTGATTCACTCAGAGTGTGTTGATTCACTCAGAGGGTAGTGATTCACTCAGAGGGTGGTGATTTACTCAGTTGGTGGTGATTCACTAAGAGGGTAGTGATTCACTCAGAGGTTAGTGATTTACTCGCAGGGTAGTGATTCACTCAGAGGATAGTGATTTACTCGGAGTGTGGTGATTTAATCAGAGGGCGGTGATTTACTCAGAGGGAAGTGATTCACTCAGGGAGGATAGCGATTTACTCCTAGAGTGGTGATTCACTCAGAGATTGGTGATTCACTCAGAGGGTAGTGATTCACTCAGAGGGTGGTGATTCACTCAGAAGTAAGTGATTCACACAGAGGTTGGTGATTCACTCAGAGGGAAGTGGTTTACTCGGAGGGTAGTGATTCACTCAGACGGTAGTAATTCACTCAGACGGTAGTGATTCACTCAGAGGGTGGTGATTCACTAAGAGGGTAGTGATTCACTCAGAGGATAGTGAGTCACTCAGAGGGTGGTGATCACTCAGAGCGTAGTGATTCACACAGACAGTAGTGATTCACTCAGAGGGTGGTGATTCACTCAGAGGGTGGTGATTCACTCAGAGGATGGTGATTCACTCAGAGTGTGGTGATTCAATCAGATGGTAGTGATTTACTCGGAGGGTGGTGATTCACTCAGCGGGTAGTGATTCACTCACAGGGTAGTGATTCACTCAGAGGGTAGTCATTTACTCAGAGGGTAGTGATTCACTCAGAGGTTAGTGATTTACTCGGAGTATGGTGATTTAATCAGAGGGCGGTGATTTAATCAGAGGGTAGTGATTCACTCAGGGAGGATAGCGATTTACTCAGAGAGTGGTGATTCACTCAGAGATTGGTGATTCACTCAGAGGGTAGTGATTCACTCAGAGGGTGGTGATTCACTCAGAGGGTGGTGATTCATTCAGAGGGTAGTGATTTACTCAGAGGGTGCTGATTCACTCAGATGGTAGTGATTCACTCAGAGGGTGGTGATACACTCATAGAATAGTGATTCACTCAGAGGGTGGTGATTTACTCAGATGCTAGTGATTTACTCAGAGGGTTATGATTCACTCAGAAGGTAGTGATTCACTCAGAGGGTAGTGCTTCACTGAGAGCGTGGTGATTTACTCAGAGGGTAGTGATTTACTCATAGGGTAGAAATTCACTCAGAGGGTACTGATTCACTCAGATGGTAGTCATTCACTCAGAATGTGGTGATTCACTCAGAGGGTAGTGATTCACTCAGAGTGTAGTCATTTACTCAGAGGGTAGTGATTCACTCAGAGGGTAGTGATTTACTCAGAGTGTGGTGTTTTAATCAGAGGGCGGTGATTTACTCAGACGGTAATGATTCACTCAGGGAGGATAGCGATTTATTCAGAGAGTGGTGATTCACTCAGAGATTGGTGATTCACTCAGAGGGTAGTGATTCACTCAGAGGGTGGTGATTCACTCAGAGGGTGGTGATTCATTCAGAGGGTAGTGATTTACTCAGAGGGTGCTGATTCACTCAGATGGTAGTGATTCACTCAGAGGGTGGTGATACACTCAGAGAGTAGTGCTTCACTGAGAGCGTGGTGATTTACTCAAAGGGTAGTGATTTACTCAGAGGGTAGTGATTCACTCAGAGGGTAGTGATTCACTCAGATGGTAGTGATTCACTCAGATGGTGGTGATTCACTCAGAGGGTAGTGATTTACTCGGAGGGTAGTGATTCACTCAGAGGGTAGTGATTTACTCAGAGGGTAGTGATTCACTCAGAGGGTAGTGATTTACTCGGAGTGTGGTGATTTGCTCAGAGGGCGGTGATTTACTCAGATGGTAGTGATTCACTCAGGGAGGATAGAGTTTTACTCAGAGTGAAAGTGATTCACTCACAGGGTAGTGATTCACTCAGAGGGTAGTCATTTACTCAGATGGTGGTGATTCACTCAGAGGGTAGTGATTTACTCGGAGGGAGGTGATTTACTCAGAGGGTAGTGATTCACTCAGAGGGTAGTGATTTACTCAGAGGGTAGTGATTCACTCAGAGGGTAGTGATTTACTAGGAGTGTGGTGATTTGCTCAGAGGGCGGTGATTTACACAGATGGTAGTGATTCACTCAGGGAGGATAGAGTTTTACTCAGAGTGAATGTTATTTACTTGGAGGGTGGTGATTCACTAAGAGGGTAGTGAGTCACTCAGAGGGTGGTGATCACTCAGAGCATAGTGATTCACACAGACCGTAGTGATTCACTCAGAGGGTAGTGAGTCACTCACAGGGTGGTAATGCACTCAGAGCGTAGTGATTCACTCAGACCGTAGTCATTCACTCAGAGGGTGGTGATTCATTCAGACGGTAGTGATTCGCTCAGAGGGTGGTGATTCACTCAGAGTGTGGTGATTCAATCAGAGGGTAGTGATTCACTCAGAGGGTGGTGATTCACTCAGAGGGTAGTGATTTACTCAGAGGGTAGTGATTCACTCAGAGGGCGGTGATTTACTCAGAGGGTGGTGATTCACTCAGAGGGTAGTGAATCACTCAGAGAGTGGTGATGCACTCAGCGGGTTGTGATTCACTCAGAGGATAGTGAATCATTCAGAGGGTGGTGATTCACTCAGAGGGTGGTGATTCATTCAGAGCGTAGTGATTTACTCAGAGGGTGCTGATTCACTCAGATAGTAGTGATTCACTCAGAGGGTGGTGATACACTCAGAGAGTAGTGCTTCACTGAGAGCGTGGTGATTTACTCAAAGGGTAGTGATTTACTCAGAGGGTAGTGATTCACTCAGAGGGTAGTGATTCACTCAGATGGTAGTGATTCACTCAGATGGTGGTGATTCACTCAGAGGGTAGTGATTTACTCGGAGGGTGGTGATTTACTCAGAGGGTAGTGATTCACTCAGAGGGTAGTGATTTACTCAGGGGGTAGTGATTCACTCAGATGGTAGTGATTTACTCAGAGTGTGGTGATTTGCTCAGAGGGCGGTGATTTACTCAGATGGTAGTGATTCACTCAGGGAGGATAGAGTTTTACTCAGAGTGAAAGTGATTTACTTGGAGGGTGGTGATTCACTAAGAGGGTAGTGAGTCACTCAGAGGGTGGTGATCACTCAGAGCATAGTGATTCACACAGACTGTAGTGATTCACTCAGAGGGTAGTGAGTCACTCACAGGGTGGTGATGCACTCAGAGCGTAGTGATTCACTCAGACCGTAGTCATTCACTCAGAGGATGGTGATTCATTCAGACGGTAGTGATACACTCAGATGGTAGTGATTCACTCAGATGGTGGTGATTCACTCAGAAGGTAGTGATTTACTCGGAGGGAGGTGATTTACTCAGAGGGTAGTGATTCACTCAGAGGGTAGTGATTCACTCAGAGGGTAGTGATTTACTCGGAGTGTGGTGATTTGCTCAGAGGGCGGTGATTTACTCAGATGGTAGTGATTCACTCAGGGAGGATAGAGTATTACTCAGAGTGAAAGTGATTCACTCACAGGGTAGTGATTCACTCAGAGGGTAGTCATTTACTCAGATGGTGGTGATTCACTCAGAGGGTAGTGATTTACTCGGAGGGTGGTGATTTACTCAGAGGGTAGTGATTCACTCAGAGGGTAGTGAGTTACTCAGTGGGTAGTGATTCACTCAGAGGGTCGTGATTTACTCGGAGTGTGGTGATTTGCTCAGAGGGCGGTGATTTACTCAGACGGCGATGATTCACTCAGGGAGGTTAGCGATTTATTCAGAGGGTGGTGATTCACTCAGAGGGTGGTGATTCATTCAGAGGGTAGTGATTTACTCAGAGGGTGCTGATTCACTCAGATGGTAGTGATTCACTGAGAGCGTGGTGATTTACTCAGATGGTAGTGATTTACTCAGATGGTAGTGATTCACTCAGAGGGTAGTGATTCACTCAGATGGTAGTCATTCACTCAGATGGTGGTGATTCACTCAGAGGGTAGTGATTTGCTCCGAGGGTGGTGATTTACTCAGAGGGTAGTGTTTCACTCAGAGGGTAGTGATTTACTCAGAGGGTAGTGATTCACTCAGAGGGTAGTGATTTACTCGGAGTGTGGTGATTTGCTCAGAGGGCGGTGATTTACTCAGATGGTAGTGATTCACTCAGGGAGGATAGAGTTTTACTCAGAATGAAAGTGATTCACTCACAGGGTAGTGATTCACTCAGAGCGTAGTCCTTTACTCAGATGGTGGTGATTCACTCAGAGGGTAGTGATTTACTCGGAGGGTGGTGATTTACTCAGAGGGTAGTGATTTACTCAGAGCGTAGTGATTCACTCAGAGGGTAGTGATTTACTCGGAGTGTGGTGATTTGCTCAGAGGGCTGTGATGTACTCAGATGGTAGTGATTCACTCAGGGAGGATAGAGTTTTACTCAGAGTGAAAGTTATTTACTTGGAGGGTGGTTATTCGCTAAGAGGGTAGTGAGTCACTCAGAGGATGGTGATCACTCAGAGCATAGTGATTCACACAGACCGTAGTGATTCACTCAGAGGGTAGTGAGTCACTCACAGGGTGGTTATGCACTCAGAGCGTAGTGATTCACTCAGACCGTAGTCATTCACTCAGAGGGTGGTGATTCATTCAGACGGTAGTGATTCGCTCAGTGGATGGTGATTCACTCAGAGTGCGGTGATTCAATCAGAGGGTAGTGATTCACTCAGAGGGTGGTGATTCACTCAGAGGGTAGTGATTCACTCAGAGGGTAGTGATTCACTCAGAGGGTGGTGATTTACTCAGACGGTGGTGATTCACTCAGAGGGTGGTGATACACTCAGAGAGTAGTGCTTCACTGAGAGCGTGGTGATTTACTCAAAGGGTAGTGATTTACTCAGAGGGTAATGATTCACTCAGGGAGGATAGCGATTTATTCAGAGAGTGGTGATTCACTCAGAGATTGGTGATTCACTCAGAGGGTAGTGATTCACTCAGAGGGTGGTGATTCACTCAGAGGGTGGTGATTCATTCAGAGGGTAGTGATTTACTCACAGGGTGCTGATTCACTCAGATGGTAGTGATTCACTCAGAGGGTGGTGATACACTCAGAGAGTAGTGCTTCACTGAGAGCGTGGTGATTTACTCAAAGGGTAGTGATTTACTCAGAGGGTAGTGATTCACTCAGAGGGTAGTGATTCACTCAGATGGTAGTGATTCACTCAGATGGTGGTGATTCACTCAGAGGGTAGTGATTTACTCGGAGGGTAGTGATTCACTCAGAGGGTAGTGATTTACTCAGAGGGTAGTGATTCACTCAGAGGGTAGTGATTTACTCGGAGTGTGGTGATTTGCTCAGAGGGCGGTGATTTACTCAGATGGTAGTGATTCACTCAGGGAGGATAGAGTTTTACTCAGAGTGAAAGTGATTCACTCACAGGGTAGTGATTCACTCAGAGGGTAGTCATTTACTCAGATGGTGGTGATTCACTCAGAGGGTAGTGATTTACTCGGAGGGAGGTGATTTACTCAGAGGGTAGTGATTCACTCAGAGGGTAGTGATTTACTCAGAGGGTAGTGATTCACTCAGAGGGTAGTGATTTACTCGGAGTGTGGTGATTTGCTCAGAGGGCGGTGATTTACTCAGATGGTAGTGATTCACTCAGGGAGGATAGAGTTTTACTCAGAGTGAAAGTTATTTACTTGGAGGGTGGTGATTCACTAAGAGGGTAGTGAGTCACTCAGAGGGTGGTGATCACTCAGAGCATAGTGATTCACACAGACCGTAGTGATTCACTCAGAGGGTAGTGAGTCACTCAAAGGGTGGTAATGCACTCAGAGCGTAGTGATTCACTCAGACCGTAGTCATTCACTCAGAGGGTGGTGATTCATTCAGACGGTAGTGATTCGCTCAGAGGGTGGTGATTCACTCAGAGTGTGGTGATTCAATCAGAGGGTAGTGATTCACTCAGAGGGTGGTGATTCACTCAGAGGGTAGTGATTTACTCAGAGGGTAGTGATTCACTCAGAGGGCGGTGATTTACTCAGAGGGTGGTGATTCACTCAGAGGGTAGTGAATCACTCAGAGAGTGGTGATGCACTCAGCGGGTTGTGATTCACTCAGAGGATAGTGAATCATTCAGAGGGTGGTGATTCACTCAGAGGGTGGTGATTCATTCAGAGCGTAGTGATTTACTCAGAGGGTGCTGATTCACTCAGATGGTAGTGATTCACTCAGAGGGTGGTGATACACTCAGAGAGTAGTGCTTCACTGAGAGCGTGGTGATTTACTCAAAGGGTAGTGATTTACTCAGAGGGTAGTGATTCACTCAGAGGGTAGTGATTCACTCAGATGGTAGTGATTCACTCAGATGGTTGTGATTCACTCAGAGGGTAGTGATTTACTCGGAGGGTGGTGATTTACTCAGAGGGTAGTGATTCACTCAGAGGGTAGTGATTTACTCAGAGGGCGGTGATTTACTCAGAGGGTGGTGATTCACTCAGAGGGTAGTGAATCACTCAGAGAGTGGTGATGCACTCAGCGGGTTGTGATTCACTCAGAGGATAGTGAATCATTCAGAGGGTGGTGATTCACTCAGAGGGTGGTGATTCATTCAGAGCGTAGTGATTTACTCAGAGGGTGCTGATTCACTCAGATGGTAGTGATTCACTCAGAGGGTGGTGATACACTCAGAGAGTAGTGCTTCACTGAGAGCGTGGTGATTTACTCAAAGGGTAGTGATTTACTCAGAGGGTAGTGATTCACTCAGAGGGTAGTGATTCACTCAGATGGTGGTGATTCACTCAGAGGGTAGTGATTCACTCAGATGGTGGTGATTCAATCAGAGGGTAGTGATTTACTCGGAGGGTGGTGATTTACTCAGAGGGTAGTGATTCACTCAGAGGGTAGTGATTTACTCAGAAGGTAGTGATTCAGTCAGAGGGTAGTGATTTACTCAGAGTGTGGTGATTTGCTCAGAGGGCGGTGATTTACTCAGATGGTAGTGATTCACTCAGGGAGGATAGAGTTTTACTCAGAGTGAAAGTGATTTACTTGGAGGGTGGTGATTCACTAAGAGGGTAGTGAGTCACTCAGAGGGTGGTGATCACTCAGAGCATAGTGATTCACACAGACCGTAGTGATTCACTCAGAGGGTAGTGAGTCACTCACAGGGTGGTGATGCACTCAGAGCGTAGTGATTCACTCAGACCGTAGTCATTCACTCAGAGGATGGTGATTCATTCAGACGGTAGTGATTCACTCAGATGGTAGTGATTCACTCAGATGGTGGTGATTCACTCAGAAGGTAGTGATTTACTCGGAGGGAGGTGATTTACTCAGAGGGTAGTGATTCACTCAGAGGGTAGTGATTCACTCAGAGGGTAGTGATTTACTCGGAGTGTGGTGATTTGCTCAGAGGGCGGTGATTTACTCAGATGGTAGTGATTCACTCAGGGAGGATAGAGTATTACTCAGAGTGAAAGTGATTCACTCACAGGGTAGTGATTCACTCAGAGGGTAGTCATTTACTCAGATGGTGGTGATTCACTCAGAGGGTAGTGATTTACTCGGAGGGTGGTGATTTACTCAGAGGGTAGTGATTCACTCAGAGGGTAGTGATTTACTCAGTGGGTAGTGATTCACTCAGTGGGTCGTGATTTACTCGGAGTGTGGTGATTTGCTCAGAGGGCGGTGATTTACTCAGACGGCGATGATTCACTCAGGGAGGTTAGCGATTTATTCAGAGAGTGGTGATTCACTCAGAGATTGGTGATTCACTCAGAGGGTATTGATTCACTCAGAGGGTGGTGATTCACTCAGAGGGTGGTGATTCATTCAGAGGGTAGTGATTTACTCAGAGTGTGCTGATTCACTCAGATGGTAGTGATTCACTGAGAGCGTGGTGATTTACTCAGATGGTAGTGATTTACTCAGATGGTAGTGATTCACTCAGAGGGTAGTGATTCACTCAGATGGTAGTCATTCACTCAGAGCGTAGTCATTTACTCAGATGGTGGTGATTCACTCAGAGGGTAGTGATTTACTCGGAGGGTGGTGATTTACTCAGAGGGTAGTGATTTACTCAGAGGGTTGTGATTCACTCAGAGGGTAGTGATTTACTCGGAGTGTGGTGATTTGCTCAGAGGGCTGTGATTTACTCAGATGGTAGTGATTCACTCAGGGAGGATAGAGTTTTTCTCAGAGTGAAAGTTATTTACTTGGAGGGTGGTGATTCTCTAAGAGGGTAGTGAGTCACTCAGAGGATGGTGATCACTCAGAGCATAGTGATTCACACAGACCGTAGTGATTCACTCAGAGGGTAGTGAGTCACTCACAGGGTGGTGATGCACTCAGAGCGTAGTGATTCACTCAGACCGTAGTCATTCACTCAGAGGGTGGTGATTAATTCAGACGGTAGTGATTCGCTCAGAGGGTGGTGATTCACTCAGAGTGTGGTGATTCAATCAGAGGGTAGTGATTCACTCAGAGGGTGGTGATTCACTCAGAGGGTAGTGATTTACTCAGAGGGTAGTGATTCACTCAGAGGGCGGTGATTTACTCAGAGGGTGGTGATTCAATCAGAGGGTAGTGATTCACTCAGAGAGTGGTGATGCACTCAGCGGGTTGTGATTCACTCAGAGGATAGTGAATCACTCAGAGGGTGGTGATTTACTCAGAGGGTAGTGATTCACTCAGAGGGTGATGATTCACTCAGAGGGTAGTGAATCACTCAGAGGGTAGTGATTCACTCAGCGGATGGTGATTCACTCAGAGGATAGTGATTCACTTAGAGGGTAGTTATTTACTCAGAGGCTGGTGATTCACTAAGAGATTAGTGATTCACTCAGTGCATAGTGAGTCACTCAGAGGGTGGTGGTTCACTCAGAGCGTAGTGATTCACTCAGAGGGTAGTGATTCACTCAGCGGATGGTGATTCACTCAGAGGGTAGTGATTCACTTAGAGGGTAGATATTTACTCAGAGGTTGGTGATTCACTCAGAGGGTAGTGATTCACTCAGACCGTAGTCATTCACTCAGAGGGTGGTGATTAATTCAGACGGTAGTGATTCGCTCAGAGGGTGGTGGTTCACTCAGAGCGTAGTGATTCCCTCAGAGGGTAGTGATTCACTCAGCGGATGGTGATTCACTCAGAGGGTAGTGATTCACTCAGACCGTAGTCATTCACTCAGAGGGTGGTGATTAATTCAGACGGTAGTGATTCGCTCAGAGGGTGGTGATTCACTCAGAGTGTGGTGATTCAATCAGAGGGTAGTGATTCACTCAGAGGGTGGTGATTCACTCAGAGGGTGGTGATCACTCAGTGCGTAGTGATGCACACAGAAAGTAGTGATTCACTCAGAGGGAAGTGATTTACTCGGAGGGTAGCGATTCACTCAGACGGTAGTGATTCACTCAGACGGTAGTGATTCACTCAGAGGATAGTGAGTCACTCAGAGGGTGGTGATCACTCAGAGCGTAGTGATTCACACAGACAATAGTGATTCACTCAGAGGGTGGTGATTCACTCAGAGGGTGGTTATTCACTCAGAGGATGGTGATTCACTCAGAGTGTGGTGATTCAATCAGAGGGTAGTGATTTACTCGGAGGGTGGTGATTCACTCAGCGGGTAGTGATTCACTCACAGGGTAGTGATTCACTGAGAGGGTGGTGATTCACTGAGAGGGTAGTGATTCACTCAGAGGGTAGTGATTCACTCAGCGGATGGTGATTCACTCACAGGGTAGTGATTCACTTAGAGGGTAGTTATTTACTCAGAGGGTGGTGATTCACTAAGAGATTAGTGATTCACTCAGAGCGTAGTGAGTCACTCAGAGGGTGGTGATCACTCAGAGCGTAGTGTTGCGCACAGACAGTAGTGATTCACTCAGAGGGTGGTGATTCACTCAGAGGGTAGTGATTCAATCAGACGGTAGTGATTCACTCAGAGGGTGGTGATTCACTCGGAGGATGGTGATTCACTCAGAGTGTGGTGATTCAATCAGAGGGTAGTGATTCACTCAGAGGGTGGTGATTCACTCAGAGGGTAGTGATTTACTCGGAGGGTAGTGATTCACTCAGCGGGTAGTGATTTACTCACAGGGTAGTGATTCACTCACAGGGTGCTGATTCACTCACAGTGTGTTGATTCACTCAGAGGGTAGTGAGTCACTCAGAGGGTGGTGATTTACTCAGAGCGTGGTGATTCACTAAGAGGGTAGTGATTCACTCAGAGGGTGGTGATTCACTCGGAGGGTAGTGATTCACTCAGAGGGTGGTGATTCACTCAGCGGGTAGTGATTTACTCACAGGGTAGTGATTCACTCACAGGGTGCTGATTCACTCAGAGTGTGTTGATTCACTCAGAGGGTCGTGATTCACTCAGAGGGTGGTGATTTACTCAGTTGGTGGTGATTCACTAAGAGGGTAGTGATTCACTCAGAGGGTAGTGATTTACTCGGACTGTGGTTATTTAATCAGAGGGCGGTGATTTACTCAGAGGGTAGTGATTCAATCAGGGAGCATAGCGATTTACTCCGAGAGTGGTGATTCACTCAGAGATTGGTGATTCACTCAGAGGGTAGTGATTTACTCAGAGGGTAGTGATTTAATCAGAGGGTGGTGATTCACTCAGCGGGTAGTGATTTACTCACAGGGTAGTGATTCACTCACAGGGTGCTGATTCACTCAGTGTGATGATTCACTCAGAGGGTCGTGATTCACTCAGAGGGTAGTGATTCACTCAGCGGATGGTGATTCACTCAGAGGGTAGTGATTCACTTAGAGGGTAGATATTTACTCAGAGGTTGGTGATTCACTCAGAGGGTAGTGATTCACTCAGACCGTAGTCATTCACTCAGAGGGTGGTGATTAATTCAGACGGTAGTGATTCGCTCAGAGGGTGGTGGTTCACTCAGAGCGTAGTGATTCCCTCAGAGGGTAGTGATTCACTCAGCGGATGGTGATTCACTCAGAGGGTAGTGATTCACTCAGACCGTAGTCACTCACTCAGAGGGTGGTGATTAATTCAGACGGTAGTGATTCGCTCAGAGGGTGGTGATTCACTCAGAGTGTGGTGATTCAATCAGAGGGTAGTGATTCACTCAGAGCGTAGTGAGTCACTCAGAGGGTGGTGATCACTCAGTGCGTAGTGATGCACACAGAAAGTAGTGATTCACTCAGAGGGAAGTGATTTACTCGGAGGGTAGCGATTCACTCAGACGGTAGTGATTCACTCAGACGGTAGTGATTCACTCAGAGGATAGTGAGTCACTCAGAGGGTGGTGATCACTCAGAGCGTAGTGATTCACACAGACAATAGTGATTCACTCAGAGGGTGGTGATTCACTCAGAGGGTGGTTATTCACTCAGAGGATGGTGATTCACTCAGAATGTGGTGATTCAATCAGAGGGTAGTGATTTACTCGGAGGGTGGTGATTCACTCAGCGGGTAGTGATTCACTCACAGGGTAGTGATTCACTGAGAGGGTGGTGATTCACTCAGAGGGTAGTGATTCACTCAGAGGGTAGTGATTCACTCAGCGGATGGTGATTCACTCACAGGGTAGTGATTCACTTAGAGGGTAGTTATTTACTCAGAGGGTGGTGATTCACTAAGAGATTAGTGATTCACTCAGAGCGTAGTGAGTCACTAAGAGGGTGGTGATCACTCAGAGCGTAGTGATGCACACAGACAGTAGTGATTCACTCAGAGGGTGGTGATTCACTCAGAGGGTAGTGATTCAATCAGACGGTAGTGATTCACTCAGAGGGTGGTGATTCACTCGGAGGATGGTGATTCACTCAGAGTGTGGTGATTCAATCAGAGGGTAGTGATTCACTCAGAGGGTGGTGATTCACTCAGAGGGTAGTGATTTACTCGGAGGGTAGTGATTCACTCAGCGGGTAGTGATTTACTCACAGGGTAGTGATTCACTCACAGGGTGCTGATTCACTCAGAGTGTGTTGATTCACTCAGAGGGTAGTGAGTCACTCAGAGGGTGGTGATTTACTCAGAGCGTGGTGATTCACTAAGAGGGTAGTGATTCACTCAGAGGGTGGTGATTCACTCGGAGGGTAGTGATTCACTCAGAGGGTGGTGATTCACTCAACGGGTAGTGATTTACTCACAGGGTAGTGATTCACTCACAGGGTGCTGATTCACTCAGAGTGTGTTGATTCACTCAGAGGGTCGTGATTCACTCAGAGGGTGGTGATTTACTCAGTTGGTGGTGATTCACTAAGAGGGTAGTGATTCACTCAGAGGTTAGTGATTTACTCGCAGGGTAGTGATTCACTCAGAGGGTAGTGATTTACTCGGACTGTGGTTATTTAATCAGAGGGCGGTGATTTACTCAGAGGGTAGTGATTCAATCAGGGAGCATAGCGATTTACTCCGAGAGTGGTGATTCACTCAGAGATTGGTGATTCACTCAGAGGGTAGTGATTTACTCAGAGGGTAGTGATTTACTCAGAGGGTAGTGATTTAATCAGAGGGTGGTGATTCACTCAGCGGGTAGTGATTTACTCACAGGGTAGTGATTCACTCACAGGGTGCTGATTCACTCAGTGTGTTGATTCACTCAGAAGGTCGTGATTCACTCAGAGGGTGGTGATTCACACAGAGGTTGGTGATTCACTCAGAGGGAAGTGTTTCACTCAGAGGGTGGTGATTCACTCAGAGTGTAGTGATTCACTCAGAGGATGGTGATTCACTAAGTGGGTAGTGATTCACTCAGAGGATAGTGAGTCACTCAGAGGGTGGTGATCACTCAGAGGATGGTGATTCACTCAGAGTGTGGTGATTCAATCAGAGGGTAGTGATTTACTCGGAGGGTGGTGATTCACTCAGCGGGTAGTGATTCACTCACAGGGTAGTGATTCACTCAGAGGGTAGTCATTTACTCAGAGGGTAGTGATTCACTCAGAGGTTAGTGATTAACTCGGAGTGTGGTGATTTAATCAGAGGGCGGTGATTTAATCAGAGGGTAGTGATTCACTCAGGGAGGATAGCGATTTACTCAGAGAGTGGTGATTCACTCAGAGATTGGTGATTCACTCAGAGGGTGGTGATTCATTCAGAGGGTAGTGATTTACTCAGAGGGTGCTGATTCACTCAGATGGTAGTGATTCACTCATAGGGTGGTTATATACTCAGAGAGTAGTGCTTCAATGAGAGCGTGGTGATTTACTCAGAGGGTAGTGATTTACTCATAGGGTAGTGATTCACTCAGAGGGTAGTGATTCACTCAGATGGTAGTCATTCACTCAGGTGGTGGTGATTCACTCAGAGGGTAGTGATTTACTCGGAGGGTGGTGATTTACTCAGAAGGTAGTGATTCACTCAGAGGGTAGTGATTTACTCAGAGGGTAGTGATTCACTCAGAGGGTAGTGATTTACTCGGAGTGTGGTGATTTGCTCAGAGGGCGGTGATTTACTCAGATGGTAGTGATTCACTCAGGGAGGATAGAGTTTTACTCAGTTTGAAAGTTATTTACTTGGAGGGTGGTGATTCACTAAGAGGGTAGTGATTCACTCAGACCGTAGTCATTCACTCAGAGGATGGTGATCACTCAGAGCATAGTGATTCACACAGACCGTAGTGATTCACTCAGAGGGTAGTGAGTCACTCACAGGGTGGTGATGCACTCAGAGCGTAGTGATTCACTCAGACCGTAGTCATTCACTCAGAGGGTGGTGATTCATTCAGACGGTAGTGATTCACTCAGATGGTAGTGATTCACTCAGATGGTGGTGATTCACTCAGAGGGTAGTGATTTACTCGGAGGGTGGTGATTTACTCAGAGGGTAGTGATTCACTCAGAGGGTAGTGATTTACTCGGAGTGTGGTGATTTGCTCAGAGGGCGGTGATTTACTCAGATGGTAGTGATTCACTCAGGGAGGATAGAGTATTACTCAGAGTGAAAGTGATTCACTCACAGGGTAGTGATTCACTCAGAGGGTAGTCATTTACTCAGATGGTGGTGATTCACTCAGAGGGTAGTGATTTACTCGGAGGGTGGTGATTTACTCAGAGGGTAGTGATTCACTCAGAGGGTAGTGATTTACTCAGAGGGTAGTGATTTACTCGGAGTGTGGTGATTTGCTCAGAGGGCGGTGATTTACTCAGACGGTAATGATTCACTCAGGGAGGATAGCGATTTATTCAGAGAGTGGTGATTCACTCAGAGATTGGTGATTCACTCAGAGGGTAGTGATTCACTCAGAGGGTGGTGATTCACTCAGAGGGTGGTGATTCATTCAGAGGGTAGTGATTTACTCAGATGGTGCTGATTCACTCAGATGGTAGTGATTCACTCAGAGGGTAGTGATTCACTCAGATGGTAGTCATTCACTCAGATGGTGGTGATTCACTCAGAGGGTAGTTATTTGCTCCGAGGGTGGTGATTTACTCAGAGGGTAGTGATTTACTCGGAGTGTGGTGATTTGCTCAGAGGGCGGTGATTTACTCAGATGGTAGTGATTCACTCAGGGAGGATAGCGATTTATTCAGAGAGTGGTGATTCACTCAGAGATTGGTGATTCACTCAGAGGGTAGTGATTCACTCAGAGGGTGGTGATTCACTCAGAGGGTGGTGATTCATTCAGAGGGTAGTGATTTACTCAGAGGGTGCTGATTCACTCAGATGGTAGTGATTCACTGAGAGCGTGGTGATTTACTCAGATGGTAGTGATTTACTCAGATGGTAGTGATTCACTCAGAGGGTAGTGATTCACTCAGATGGTAGTCATTCACTCAGATGGTGGTGATTCACTCAGAGGGTGGTGATTTACTCAGAGGGTAGTGTTTCACTCAGAGGGTAGTGATTTACTCAGAGGGTAGTGATTCACTCAGAGGGTAGTGATTTATTCGGAGTGTGGTGATTTGCTCAGAGGGCGGTGATTTACTCAGATGGTAGTGATTCACTCAGGGAGGATAGAGTTTTAACTCAGAGTGAAAGTGATTCACTCACAGGGTAGTGATTCACTCAGAGCGTAGTCATTTACTCACATGGTGGTGATTCACTCAGGGAGGATAGCGATTTATTCAGAGAGTGGTGATTCACTCAGAGATTGGTGATTCACTCAGAGGGTAGTCATTTACTCAGATGGTGGTGATTCACTCAGAGGGTAGTGATTTACTCGGAGGGTGGTGATTTACTCAGAGGGTAGTGATTCACTCAGAGGGTAGTGATTTACTCGGAGGGTAGTGATTCACTCAGAGGGTAGTTTTTTACTCGGAGTGTGGTGATTTGCTCAAAGGGCGGTGATTTACTCAGACGGTAATGATTCACTCAGGGAGGATAGCGATTTATTCAGAGAGTGGTGATTCACTCAGAGATTGGTGATTCACTCAGAGGGTAGTGATTCACTCAGAGGGTGGTGATTCACTCAGAGGGTGGTGATTCATTCAGAGGGTAGTGATTTACTCAGAGGGTGCTGATTCACTCAGATGGTAGTGATTCACTGAGAGCGTGGTGATTTACTCAGATGGTAGTGATTTACTCAGATGGTAGTGATTCACTCAGAGGGTAGTGATTCACTCAGATGGTAGTCATTCACTCAGATGGTGGTGATTCACTCAGAGGGTAGTGATTTGCTCCGAGGGTGGTGATTTACTCAGAGGGTAGTGATTTACTCGGAGTGTGGTGATTTGCTCAGAGGGTGGTGATTTACTCAGATGGTAGTGATTCACTCAGGGAGGATAGAGTATTACTCAGAGTGAAAGTGATTCACTCACAGGCTAGTGATTCACTCAGAGGGTAGTGATTTACTCGGAGTGTGGTGATTTGCTCAGAGGGCGGTGATTTACTCAGATGGTAGTGATTCACTCAGGGAGGATAGAGTTTTACTCAGAGTGAAAGTGATTCACTCACAGGGTAGTGATTCACTCAGAGCGTAGTCATTTACTCAGATGGTGGTGATTCACTCAGAGGGTAGTGATTTACTCGGAGGGTGGTGATTTACTCAGAGGGTAGTGATTTACTCAGAGGGTAGTGATTCACTCAGAGGGTAGTGATTTACTCGGAGTGTGGTGATTTGCTCAGAGGGCGGTGATTTACTCAGATGGTAGTGATTCACTCAGGGAGGATAGAGTTTTACTCAGAGTGAAAGTTATTTACTTGGAGGGTGGTGATTCACTAAGAGGGTAGTGAGTCACTCAGAGGATGGTGATCACTCAGAGCATAGTGATTCACACAGACCGTAGTGATTCACTCAGAGGGTAGTGAGTCACTCACAGGGTGGTGATGCACTCAGAGCGTAGTGATTCACTCAGACCGTAGTCATTCACTCAGAGGGTGGTGATTCATTCAGACGGTAGTGATTCGCT
The DNA here is from genome assembly GCF_044704955.1 of Pristiophorus japonicus. Classification (NCBI taxonomy): domain Eukaryota; kingdom Metazoa; phylum Chordata; class Chondrichthyes; family Pristiophoridae; genus Pristiophorus; species Pristiophorus japonicus. Next base: position 73,717,697 of record NC_091990.1, read on the forward strand.
CAGTGGATGGTGATTCACTCAGAGTGTGGTGATTCAATCAGAGGGTAGTGATTCACTCAGAGGGTGGTGATTCACTCAGAGGGTAGTGATTTACTCAGAGGGTAGTAATTCACTCAGAGGGCGGTGATTTACTCAGACGGTGGTGATTCACTCAGAGGGTAGTGATTCACTCAGAGAGTGGTGATGCACTCAGCGGGTTGTGATTCACTCAGAGGATAGTGAATCATTCAGAGGGTGGTGATTAACTCAGTGAGTGGTGAATCACTCAGAGGGTGGTGATTCACTCAGAGGGTGGTGATTCACTCAGAGGGTAGTGATTTACTCAGAGGGTAGTGATTCACTCAGAGGGTGGTGATTCACTCAGAGGGTAGTGATTCACTCAGAGGGTAGTGATTCACTCAGCGGATGGTGATTCACTCAGAGGGTAGTGATTCACTTAGAGGGTAGTTATTTACTCAGAGGCTGGTGATTCACTAAGAGATTAGTGATTCACTCAGAGAATAGTGAGTCACTCAGAGGGTGGTGGTTCACTCAGAGCGTAGTGATTCACTCAGAGGGTAGTGATTCACTCAGCGGATGGTGATTCACTCAGAGGGTAGTGATTCACTAAGAGATTAGTGATTCACTCAGAGCGTAGTGAGTCACTCAGAGGGTGGTGATCATTCAGTGCGTAGTGATGCACACAGACAGTAGTGATTCACTCAGAGGATGGTGATTCACTCAGAGGGTAGTGATTCACTCAGACGGTAGTGATTCACTCAGAGGGTGGTGATTCACTCAGAGGATGGTGATTCACTCAGAGGGTAGTGATTTACTCGGAGGGTGGTGATTCACTCAGCGGGTAGTGATTCACTCACAGGGTAGTGCTTCACTCACAGGGTGCTGATTCACTCAGAGTGTGTTGATTCACTCAGAGGGTAGTGATTCACTCAGAGGGTGGTGATTTACTCAGTTGATGGTGATTCACTAAGAGGGTAGTGATTCACTCAGAGGTTAGTGATTTACTCGCAGGGTAGTGATTCACTCAGAGGATAGTGATTTACTCGGAGTGTGGTGATTTAATCAGAGGGCGGTGATTTACTCAGAGTGAAGTGATTCACTCAGGCAGGATAGCGATTTACTCCTAGAGTGGTGATTCACTCAGAGATTAGTGATTCACTCAGAGGGTAGTGATTCACTCAGAGGGTGGTGATTCACTCAGAAGTAAGTGATTCACACAGAGGTTGGTGATTCACTCAGAGGGAAGTGGTTTACTCGGAGGGTAGTCATTCACTCAGACGGTAGTGATTCACTCAGACGGTAGTGATTCACTCAGAGGGTGGTGATTCACTAAGAGGGTAGTGATTCACTCAGAGGATATGAGTCACTCAGAGGGTGGTGATCACTCAGAGCGTAGTGATTCACACAGACAGTAGTGATTCACTCAGAGGGTGGTGATTCACTCAGAGGGTGGTGATTCACTCAGAGGATGGTGATTCACTCAGAGTGTGGTGATTCCATCAGATGGTAGTGATTTACTCGGAGGGTGGTGATTCACTCAGCGGGTAGTGATTCACTCACAGGGTAGTGATTCACTCAGAGGGTAGTCATTTACTCAGAGGGTAGTGATTCACTCAGAGGTTAGTGATTTACTCGGAGTGTGGTGATTTAATCAGAGGGCGGTGATTTAATCAGAGGGTAGTGATTCACTCAGGGAGGATAGCGATTTACTCAGAGAGTGGTGATTCACTCAGAGATTGGTGATTCACTCAGAGGGTAGTGATTCACTCAGAGGGTGGTGATTCACTCAGAGGGTGGTGATTCATTCAGAGGGTAGTGATTTACTCAGAAGGCGCTGATTCACTCAGATGGTAGTGATTCACTCAGAGGGTGGTGATACACTCATAGAGTAGTGATTCACTCAGAGGGTGGTGATTTACTCAGATGCTAGTGATTTACTCAGAGGGTTATGATTCACTCAGAAGGTAGTGATTCACTCAGAGGGTAGTGCTTCACTGAGAGCGTGGTGATTTACTCAGAGGGTAGTGATTTACTCATAGGGTAGAAATTCACTCAGAGGGTACTGATTCACTCAGATGGTAGTCATTCACTCAGAATGTGGTGATTCACTCAGAGGGTAGTGATTCACTCAGAGTGTAGTCATTTACTCAGAGGGTAGTGATTCACTCAGAGGGTAGTGATTTACTCAGAGTGTGGTGTTTTAATCAGAGGGCGGTGATTTACTCAGACGGTAATGATTCACTCAGGGAAGATAGCGATTTATTCAGAGAGTGGTGATTGACTCAGAGATTGGTGATTCACTCAGAGGGTAGTGATTCACTCAGAGGGTGGTGATTCACTCAGAGGGTGGTGATTCATTCAGAGGGTAGTGATTTACTCAGAGGGTGCTGATTCACTCAGATGGTAGTGATTCACTCAGAGGGTGGTGATACACTCAGAGAGTAGTGCTTCACTGAGAGCGTGGTGATTTACTCAAAGGGTAGTGATTTACTCAGAGGGTAGTGATTCACTCAGAGGGTAGTGATTCACTCAGATGGTAGTGATTCACTCAGACGGTGGTGATTCACTCAGAGGGTAGTGATTTACTCGGAGGGTGGTGATTTACTCAGAGGGTAGTGATTCACTCAGAGGGTAGTGATTTACTCAGAGGGTAGTGATTCACTCAGAGGGTAGTGATTTACTCGGAGTGTGGTGATTTGCTCAGAGGGCGGTGATTTACTCAGATGGTAGTGATTCAGTCAGGGAGGATAGAGTTTTACTCAGAGTGAAAGTGATTCACTCACAGGGTAGTGATTCACTCAGAGGGTAGTCATTTACTCAGATGGTGGTGATTCACTCAGAGGGTAGTGATTTACTCGGAGGGAGGTGATTTACTCAGAGGGTAGTGATTCACTCAGAGGGTGGTGATTCACTCAGAGTGAAAGTTATTTACTTGGAGGGTGGTGATTCACTAAGAGGGTAGTGAGTCACTCAGAGGGTGGTGATCACTCAGAGGGTGGTGATCACTCAGAGCATAGTGATTCACACAGACCGTAGTGATTCACTCAGAGGGTAGTGAGTCACTCACAGGGTGGTGATGCACTCAGCGGGTTGTGATTCACTCAGAGGATAGTGAATCATTCAGAGGGTGGTGATTAACTCAGTGAGTGGTGAATCACTCAGAGGGTGGTGATTCACTCAGAGGGTGGTGATTCACTCAGAGGGTAGTGATTCACTCAGAGGGTAGTGATTCACTCAGCGGATGGTGATTCACTCAGAGGGTAGTGATTCACTTAGAGGGTAGTTATTTACTCTGAGGCTGGTGATTCACTAAGAGATGAGTGATTCACTCAGAGCATAGTGAGTCACTCAGAGGGTGGTGGTTCACTCAGAGCGTAGTGATTCACTCAGAGGGTAGTGATTCACTCAGCGGATGGTGATTCACAGAGGGTAGTTATTTACTCAGAGGGTGGTGATTCACTCAGAGCGTAGTGAGTCACTCAGAGGGTGGTGATCATTCAGTGCGTAGTGATGCACACAGACAGTAGTGATTCACTCAGAGGATGGTGATTCACTCAGAGGGTAGTGATTCACTCAGACGGTAGTGATTCACTCAGAGGGTGGTGATTCACTCAGAGGATGGTGATTCACTCAGAGTGTGGTGATTTAATCAGAGGGTAGTGATTCACTCAGAGGGTGGTGATTCACACAGAGGGTAGTGATTTACTCGGAGGGTGGTGATTCACTCAGCGGGTAGTGATTCACTCACAGGGTAGTGCTTCACTCACAGGGTGCTGATTCACTCAGAGTGTGTTGATTCACTCAGAGGGTAGTGATTCACTCAGAGGGTGGTGATTTACTCAGTTGGTGGTGATTCACTAAGAGGGTAGTGATTCACTCAGAGGTTAGTGATTTACTCGCAGGGTAGTGATTCACTCAGAGGATAGTGATTTACTCGGAGTGTGGTGATTTAATCAGAGGGCGGTGATTTACTCAGAGGGAAGTGATTCACTCAGGGAGGATAGCGATTTACTCCTAGAGTGGTGATTCACTCAGAGATTGGTGTTTCACTCAGAGGGTAGTGATTCACTCAGAGGGTGGTGATTCACTCAGAAGTAAGTGATTCACACAGAGGTTGGTGATTCACTCAGAGGGAAGTGGTTTACTCGGAGGGTAGTGATTCACTCAGACGGTAGTAATTCACTCAGACGGTAGTGATTCACTCAGAGGGTGGTGATTCACTCAGAGGGTAGTGATTTACTCAGAGGGTAGTGATTCACTCAGAGGGTGGTGATTCACTCAGAGGGTAGTGATTCACTCAGAGGGTAGTGATTCACTCAGCGGATGGTGATTCACTTAGAGGGTAGTTATTTACTCAGAGGCTGGTGATTCACTAAGAGATTAGTGATTCACTCAGAGCATAGTGAGTCACTCAGAGGGTGGTGGTTCACTCAGAGCGTAGTGATTCACTCAGAGGGTAGTGATTCACTCAGCGGATGGTGATTCACTCAGAGGGTAGTTATTTACTCAGAGGGTGGTGATTCACTCAGAGCGTAGTGAGTCACTCAGAGGGTGGTGATCATTCAGTGCGTAGTGATGCACACAGACAGTAGTGATTCACTCAGAGGATGGTGATTCACTCAGAGGGTAGTGATTCACTCAGACGGTAGTGATTCACTCAGAGGGTGGTGATTCACTCAGAGGATGGTGATTCACTCAGAGTGTGGTGATTTAATCAGAGGGTAGTGATTCACTCAGAGGGTGGTGATTCACACAGAGGGTAGTGATTTACTCGGAGAGTGGTGATTCACTCAGCGGGTAATGATTCACTCACAGGGTAGTGCTTCACTCACAGGGTGCTGATTCACTCAGAGTGTGTTGATTCACTCAGAGGGTAGTGATTCACTCAGAGGGTGGTGATTTACTCAGTTGGTGGTGATTCACTAAGAGGGTAGTGATTCACTCAGAGGTTAGTGATTTACTCGCAGGGTAGTGATTCACTCAGAGGATAGTGATTTACTCGGAGTGTGGTGATTTAATCAGAGGGCGGTGATTTACTCAGAGGGAAGTGATTCACTCAGGGAGGATAGCGATTTACTCCTAGAGTGGTGATTCACTCAGAGATTGGTGATTCACTCAGAGGGTAGTGATTCACTCAGAGGGTGGTGATTCACTCAGAAGTAAGTGATTCACACAGAGGTTGGTGATTCACTCAGAGGGAAGTGGTTTACTCGGAGGGTAGTGATTCACTCAGACGGTAGTAATTCACTCAGACGGTAGTGATTCACTCAGAGGGTGGTGATTCACTAAGAGGGTAGTGATTCACTCAGAGGATAGTGAGTCACTCAGAGGGTGGTGATCACTCAGAGCGTAGTGATTCACACAGACAGTAGTGATTCACTCAGAGGGTGGTGATTCACTCAGAGGGTGGTGATTCACTCAGAGGATGGTGATTCACTCAGAGTGTGGTGATTCAATCAGATGGTAGTGATTTACTCGGAGGGTGGTGATTCACTCAGCGGGTAGTGATTCACTCACAGGGTAGTGATTCACTCAGAGGGTAGTCATTTACTCAGAGGGTAGTGATTCACTCAGAGGTTAGTGATTTACTCGGAGTATGGTGATTTAATCAGAGGGCGGTGATTTAATCAGAGGGTAGTGATTCACTCAGGGAGGATAGCGATTTACTCAGAGAGTGGTGATTCACTCAGAGATTGGTGATTCACTCAGAGGGTAGTGATTCACTCAGAGGGTGGTGATTCACTCAGAGGGTGGTGATTCATTCAGAGGGTAGTGATTTACTCAGAGGGTGCTGATTCACTCAGATGGTAGTGATTCACTCAGAGGGTGGTGATACACTCATAGAATAGTGATTCACTCAGAGGGTGGTGATTTACTCAGATGCTAGTGATTTACTCAGAGGGTTATGATTCACTCAGAAGGTAGTGATTCACTCAGAGGGTAGTGCTTCACTGAGAGCGTGGTGATTTACTCAGAGGGTAGTGATTTACTCATAGGGTAGAAATTCACTCAGAGGGTACTGATTCACTCAGATGGTAGTCATTCACTCAGAATGTGGTGATTCACTCAGAGGGTAGTGATTCACTCAGAGTGTAGTCATTTACTCAGAGGGTAGTGATTCACTCAGAGGGTAGTGATTTACTCAGAGTGTGGTGTTTTAATCAGAGGGCGGTGATTTACTCAGACGGTAATGATTCACTCAGGGAGGATAGCGATTTATTCAGAGAGTGGTGATTCACTCAGAGATTGGTGATTCACTCAGAGGGTAGTGATTCACTCAGAGGGTGGTGATTCACTCAGAGGGTGGTGATTCATTCAGAGGGTAGTGATTTACTCAGAGGGTGCTGATTCACTCAGATGGTAGTGATTCACTCAGAGGGTGGTGATACACTCAGAGAGTAGTGCTTCACTGAGAGCGTGGTGATTTACTCAAAGGGTAGTGATTTACTCAGAGGGTAGTGATTCACTCAGAGGGTAGTGATTCACTCAGATGGTAGTGATTCACTCAGATGGTGGTGATTCACTCAGAGGGTAGTGATTTACTCGGAGGGTAGTGATTCACTCAGAGGGTAGTGATTTACTCAGAGGGTAGTGATTCACTCAGAGGGTAGTGATTTACTCGGAGTGTGGTGATTTGCTCAGAGGGCGGTGATTTACTCAGATGGTAGTGATTCACTCAGGGAGGATAGAGTTTTACTCAGAGTGAAAGTGATTCACTCACAGGGTAGTGATTCACTCAGAGGGTAGTCATTTACTCAGATGGTGGTGATTCACTCAGAGGGTAGTGATTTACTCGGAGGGAGGTGATTTACTCAGAGGGTAGTGATTCACTCAGAGGGTAGTGATTTACTCAGAGGGTAGTGATTCACTCAGAGGGTAGTGATTTACTAGGAGTGTGGTGATTTGCTCAGAGGGCGGTGATTTACACAGATGGTAGTGATTCACTCAGGGAGGATAGAGTTTTACTCAGAGTGAATGTTATTTACTTGGAGGGTGGTGATTCACTAAGAGGGTAGTGAGTCACTCAGAGGGTGGTGATCACTCAGAGCATAGTGATTCACACAGACCGTAGTGATTCACTCAGAGGGTAGTGAGTCACTCACAGGGTGGTAATGCACTCAGAGCGTAGTGATTCACTCAGACCGTAGTCATTCACTCAGAGGGTGGTGATTCATTCAGACGGTAGTGATTCGCTCAGAGGGTGGTGATTCACTCAGAGTGTGGTGATTCAATCAGAGGGTAGTGATTCACTCAGAGGGTGGTGATTCACTCAGAGGGTAGTGATTTACTCAGAGGGTAGTGATTCACTCAGAGGGCGGTGATTTACTCAGAGGGTGGTGATTCACTCAGAGGGTAGTGAATCACTCAGAGAGTGGTGATGCACTCAGCGGGTTGTGATTCACTCAGAGGATAGTGAATCATTCAGAGGGTGGTGATTCACTCAGAGGGTGGTGATTCATTCAGAGCGTAGTGATTTACTCAGAGGGTGCTGATTCACTCAGATAGTAGTGATTCACTCAGAGGGTGGTGATACACTCAGAGAGTAGTGCTTCACTGAGAGCGTGGTGATTTACTCAAAGGGTAGTGATTTACTCAGAGGGTAGTGATTCACTCAGAGGGTAGTGATTCACTCAGATGGTAGTGATTCACTCAGATGGTGGTGATTCACTCAGAGGGTAGTGATTTACTCGGAGGGTGGTGATTTACTCAGAGGGTAGTGATTCACTCAGAGGGTAGTGATTTACTCAGGGGGTAGTGATTCACTCAGATGGTAGTGATTTACTCAGAGTGTGGTGATTTGCTCAGAGGGCGGTGATTTACTCAGATGGTAGTGATTCACTCAGGGAGGATAGAGTTTTACTCAGAGTGAAAGTGATTTACTTGGAGGGTGGTGATTCACTAAGAGGGTAGTGAGTCACTCAGAGGGTGGTGATCACTCAGAGCATAGTGATTCACACAGACTGTAGTGATTCACTCAGAGGGTAGTGAGTCACTCACAGGGTGGTGATGCACTCAGAGCGTAGTGATTCACTCAGACCGTAGTCATTCACTCAGAGGATGGTGATTCATTCAGACGGTAGTGATACACTCAGATGGTAGTGATTCACTCAGATGGTGGTGATTCACTCAGAAGGTAGTGATTTACTCGGAGGGAGGTGATTTACTCAGAGGGTAGTGATTCACTCAGAGGGTAGTGATTCACTCAGAGGGTAGTGATTTACTCGGAGTGTGGTGATTTGCTCAGAGGGCGGTGATTTACTCAGATGGTAGTGATTCACTCAGGGAGGATAGAGTATTACTCAGAGTGAAAGTGATTCACTCACAGGGTAGTGATTCACTCAGAGGGTAGTCATTTACTCAGATGGTGGTGATTCACTCAGAGGGTAGTGATTTACTCGGAGGGTGGTGATTTACTCAGAGGGTAGTGATTCACTCAGAGGGTAGTGAGTTACTCAGTGGGTAGTGATTCACTCAGAGGGTCGTGATTTACTCGGAGTGTGGTGATTTGCTCAGAGGGCGGTGATTTACTCAGACGGCGATGATTCACTCAGGGAGGTTAGCGATTTATTCAGAGTGTGGTGATTCACTCAGAGGGTGGTGATTCATTCAGAGGGTAGTGATTTACTCAGAGGGTGCTGATTCACTCAGATGGTAGTGATTCACTGAGAGCGTGGTGATTTACTCAGATGGTAGTGATTTACTCAGATGGTAGTGATTCACTCAGAGGGTAGTGATTCACTCAGATGGTAGTCATTCACTCAGATGGTGGTGATTCACTCAGAGGGTAGTGATTTGCTCCGAGGGTGGTGATTTACTCAGAGGGTAGTGTTTCACTCAGAGGGTAGTGATTTACTCAGAGGGTAGTGATTCACTCAGAGGGTAGTGATTTACTCGGAGTGTGGTGATTTGCTCAGAGGGCGGTGATTTACTCAGATGGTAGTGATTCACTCAGGGAGGATAGAGTTTTACTCAGAATGAAAGTGATTCACTCACAGGGTAGTGATTCACTCAGAGCGTAGTCCTTTACTCAGATGGTGGTGATTCACTCAGAGGGTAGTGATTTACTCGGAGGGAGGTGATTTACTCAGAGGGTAGTGATTCACTCAGAGGGTAGTGATTCACTCAGAGGGTGGTGATTCACTCAGAGGGTGGTGATTCATTCAGAGCGTAGTGATTTACTCAGAGGGTGCTGATTCACTCAGATGGTAGTGATTCACTCAGAAGGTAGTGATTCACTCAGAGGGTAGTGCTTCACTGAGAGCGTGGTGATTTACTCAGAGGGTAGTGATTTACTCATAGGGTAGAAATTCACTCAGAGGGTACTGATTCACTCAGATGGTAGTCATTCACTCAGAATGTGGTGATTCACTCAGAGGGTAGTGATTCACTCAGAGTGTAGTCATTTACTCAGAGGGTAGTGATTCACTCAGAGGGTAGTGATTTACTCAGAGTGTGGTGTTTTAATCAGAGGGCGGTGATTTACTCAGACGGTAATGATTCACTCAGGGAGGATAGCGATTTATTCAGAGAGTGGTGATTCACTCAGAGATTGGTGATTCACTCAGAGGGTAGTGATTCACTCAGAGGGTGGTGATTCACTCAGAGGGTGGTGATTCATTCAGAGGGTAGTGATTTACTCAGAGGGTGCTGATTCACTCAGATGGTAGTGATTCACTCAGAGGGTGGTGATACACTCAGAGAGTAGTGCTTCACTGAGAGCGTGGTGATTTACTCAAAGGGTAGTGATTTACTCAGAGGGTAGTGATTCACTCAGAGGGTAGTGATTCACTCAGATGGTAGTGATTCACTCAGATGGTGGTGATTCACTCAGAGGGTAGTGATTTACTCGGAGGGTAGTGATTCACTCAGAGGGTAGTGATTTACTCAGAGGGTAGTGATTCACTCAGAGGGTAGTGATTTACTCGGAGTGTGGTGATTTGCTCAGAGGGCGGTGATTTACTCAGATGGTAGTGATTCACTCAGGGAGGATAGAGTTTTACTCAGAGTGAAAGTGATTCACTCACAGGGTAGTGATTCACTCAGAGGGTAGTCATTTACTCAGATGGTGGTGATTCACTCAGAGGGTAGTGATTTACTCGGAGGGAGGTGATTTACTCAGAGGGTAGTGATTCACTCAGAGGGTAGTGATTTACTCAGAGGGTAGTGATTCACTCAGAGGGTAGTGATTTACTAGGAGTGTGGTGATTTGCTCAGAGGGCGGTGATTTACACAGATGGTAGTGATTCACTCAGGGAGGATAGAGTTTTACTCAGAGTGAATGTTATTTACTTGGAGGGTGGTGATTCACTAAGAGGGTAGTGAGTCACTCAGAGGGTGGTGATCACTCAGAGCATAGTGATTCACACAGACCGTAGTGATTCACTCAGAGGGTAGTGAGTCACTCACAGGGTGGTAATGCACTCAGAGCGTAGTGATTCACTCAGACCGTAGTCATTCACTCAGAGGGTGGTGATTCATTCAGACGGTAGTGATTCGCTCAGAGGGTGGTGATTCACTCAGAGTGTGGTGATTCAATCAGAGGGTAGTGATTCACTCAGAGGGTGGTGATTCACTCAGAGGGTAGTGATTTACTCAGAGGGTAGTGATTCACTCAGAGGGCGGTGATTTACTCAGAGGGTGGTGATTCACTCAGAGGGTAGTGAATCACTCAGAGAGTGGTGATGCACTCAGCGGGTTGTGATTCACTCAGAGGATAGTGAATCATTCAGAGGGTGGTGATTCACTCAGAGGGTGGTGATTCATTCAGAGCGTAGTGATTTACTCAGAGGGTGCTGATTCACTCAGATAGTAGTGATTCACTCAGAGGGTGGTGATACACTCAGAGAGTAGTGCTTCACTGAGAGCGTGGTGATTTACTCAAAGGGTAGTGATTTACTCAGAGGGTAGTGATTCACTCAGAGGGTAGTGATTCACTCAGATGGTAGTGATTCACTCAGATGGTGGTGATTCACTCAGAGGGTAGTGATTTACTCGGAGGGTGGTGATTTACTCAGAGGGTAGTGATTCACTCAGAGGGTAGTGATTTACTCAGGGGGTAGTGATTCACTCAGATGGTAGTGATTTACTCAGAGTGTGGTGATTTGCTCAGAGGGCGGTGATTTACTCAGATGGTAGTGATTCACTCAGGGAGGATAGAGTTTTACTCAGAGTGAAAGTGATTTACTTGGAGGGTGGTGATTCACTAAGAGGGTAGTGAGTCACTCAGAGGGTGGTGATCACTCAGAGCATAGTGATTCACACAGACTGTAGTGATTCACTCAGAGGGTAGTGAGTCACTCACAGGGTGGTGATGCACTCAGAGCGTAGTGATTCACTCAGACCGTAGTCATTCACTCAGAGGATGGTGATTCATTCAGACGGTAGTGATACACTCAGATGGTAGTGATTCACTCAGATGGTGGTGATTCACTCAGAAGGTAGTGATTTACTCGGAGGGAGGTGATTTACTCAGAGGGTAGTGATTCACTCAGAGGGTAGTGATTCACTCAGAGGGTAGTGATTTACTCGGAGTGTGGTGATTTGCTCAGAGGGCGGTGATTTACTCAGATGGTAGTGATTCACTCAGGGAGGATAGAGTATTACTCAGAGTGAAAGTGATTCACTCACAGGGTAGTGATTCACTCAGAGGGTAGTCATTTACTCAGATGGTGGTGATTCACTCAGAGGGTAGTGATTTACTCGGAGGGTGGTGATTTACTCAGAGGGTAGTGATTCACTCAGAGGGTAGTGAGTTACTCAGTGGGTAGTGATTCACTCAGAGGGTCGTGATTTACTCGGAGTGTGGTGATTTGCTCAGAGGGCGGTGATTTACTCAGACGGCGATGATTCACTCAGGGAGGTTAGCGATTTATTCAGAGTGTGGTGATTCACTCAGAGGGTGGTGATTCATTCAGAGGGTAGTGATTTACTCAGAGGGTGCTGATTCACTCAGATGGTAGTGATTCACTGAGAGCGTGGTGATTTACTCAGATGGTAGTGATTTACTCAGATGGTAGTGATTCACTCAGAGGGTAGTGATTCACTCAGATGGTAGTCATTCACTCAGATGGTGGTGATTCACTCAGAGGGTAGTGATTTGCTCCGAGGGTGGTGATTTACTCAGAGGGTAGTGTTTCACTCAGAGGGTAGTGATTTACTCAGAGGGTAGTGATTCACTCAGAGGGTAGTGATTTACTCGGAGTGTGGTGATTTGCTCAGAGGGCGGTGATTTACTCAGATGGTAGTGATTCACTCAGGGAGGATAGAGTTTTACTCAGAATGAAAGTGATTCACTCACAGGGTAGTGATTCACTCAGAGCGTAGTCCTTTACTCAGATGGTGGTGATTCACTCAGAGGGTAGTGATTTACTCGGAGGGTGGTGATTTACTCAGAGGGTAGTGATTTACTCAGAGCGTAGTGATTCACTCAGAGGGTAGTGATTTACTCGGAGTGTGGTGATTTGCTCAGAGGGCTGTGATGTACTCAGATGGTAGTGATTCACTCAGGGAGGATAGAGTTTTACTCAGAGTGAAAGTTATTTACTTGGAGGGTGGTTATTCGCTAAGAGGGTAGTGAGTCACTCAGAGGATGGTGATCACTCAGAGCATAGTGATTCACACAGACCGTAGTGATTCACTCAGAGGGTAGTGAGTCACTCACAGGGTGGTTATGCACTCAGAGCGTAGTGATTCACTCAGACCGTAGTCATTCACTCAGAGGGTGGTGATTCATTCAGACGGTAGTGATTCGCTCAGTGGATGGTGATTCACTCAGAGTGCGGTGATTCAATCAGAGGGTAGTGATTCACTCAGAGGGTGGTGATTCACTCAGAGGGTAGTGATTCACTCAGAGGGTAGTGATTCACTCAGAGGGTGGTGATTTACTCAGACGGTGGTGATTCACTCAGAGGGTGGTGATACACTCAGAGAGTAGTGCTTCACTGAGAGCGTGGTGATTTACTCAAAGGGTAGTGATTTACTCAGAGGGTAATGATTCACTCAGGGAGGATAGCGATTTATTCAGAGAGTGGTGATTCACTCAGAGATTGGTGATTCACTCAGAGGGTAGTGATTCACTCAGAGGGTGGTGATTCACTCAGAGGGTGGTGATTCATTCAGAGGGTAGTGATTTACTCACAGGGTGCTGATTCACTCAGATGGTAGTGATTCACTCAGAGGGTGGTGATACACTCAGAGAGTAGTGCTTCACTGAGAGCGTGGTGATTTACTCAAAGGGTAGTGATTTACTCAGAGGGTAGTGATTCACTCAGAGGGTAGTGATTCACTCAGATGGTAGTGATTCACTCAGATGGTGGTGATTCACTCAGAGGGTAGTGATTTACTCGGAGGGTAGTGATTCACTCAGAGGGTAGTGATTTACTCAGAGGGTAGTGATTCACTCAGAGGGTAGTGATTTACTCGGAGTGTGGTGATTTGCTCAGAGGGCGGTGATTTACTCAGATGGTAGTGATTCACTCAGGGAGGATAGAGTTTTACTCAGAGTGAAAGTGATTCACTCACAGGGTAGTGATTCACTCAGAGGGTAGTCATTTACTCAGATGGTGGTGATTCACTCAGAGGGTAGTGATTTACTCGGAGGGAGGTGATTTACTCAGAGGGTAGTGATTCACTCAGAGGGTAGTGATTTACTCAGAGGGTAGTGATTCACTCAGAGGGTAGTGATTTACTCGGAGTGTGGTGATTTGCTCAGAGGGCGGTGATTTACTCAGATGGTAGTGATTCACTCAGGGAGGATAGAGTTTTACTCAGAGTGAAAGTTATTTACTTGGAGGGTGGTGATTCACTAAGAGGGTAGTGAGTCACTCAGAGGGTGGTGATCACTCAGAGCATAGTGATTCACACAGACCGTAGTGATTCACTCAGAGGGTAGTGAGTCACTCAAAGGGTGGTAATGCACTCAGAGCGTAGTGATTCACTCAGACCGTAGTCATTCACTCAGAGGGTGGTGATTCATTCAGACGGTAGTGATTCGCTCAGAGGGTGGTGATTCACTCAGAGTGTGGTGATTCAATCAGAGGGTAGTGATTCACTCAGAGGGTGGTGATTCACTCAGAGGGTAGTGATTTACTCAGAGGGTAGTGATTCACTCAGAGGGCGGTGATTTACTCAGAGGGTGGTGATTCACTCAGAGGGTAGTGAATCACTCAGAGAGTGGTGATGCACTCAGCGGGTTGTGATTCACTCAGAGGATAGTGAATCATTCAGAGGGTGGTGATTCACTCAGAGGGTGGTGATTCATTCAGAGCGTAGTGATTTACTCAGAGGGTGCTGATTCACTCAGATGGTAGTGATTCACTCAGAGGGTGGTGATACACTCAGAGAGTAGTGCTTCACTGAGAGCGTGGTGATTTACTCAAAGGGTAGTGATTTACTCAGAGGGTAGTGATTCACTCAGAGGGTAGTGATTCACTCAGATGGTAGTGATTCACTCAGATGGTTGTGATTCACTCAGAGGGTAGTGATTTACTCGGAGGGTGGTGATTTACTCAGAGGGTAGTGATTCACTCAGAGGGTAGTGATTTACTCAGAGGGCGGTGATTTACTCAGAGGGTGGTGATTCACTCAGAGGGTAGTGAATCACTCAGAGAGTGGTGATGCACTCAGCGGGTTGTGATTCACTCAGAGGATAGTGAATCATTCAGAGGGTGGTGATTCACTCAGAGGGTGGTGATTCATTCAGAGCGTAGTGATTTACTCAGAGGGTGCTGATTCACTCAGATGGTAGTGATTCACTCAGAGGGTGGTGATACACTCAGAGAGTAGTGCTTCACTGAGAGCGTGGTGATTTACTCAAAGGGTAGTGATTTACTCAGAGGGTAGTGATTCACTCAGAGGGTAGTGATTCACTCAGATGGTGGTGATTCACTCAGAGGGTAGTGATTCACTCAGATGGTGGTGATTCAATCAGAGGGTAGTGATTTACTCGGAGGGTGGTGATTTACTCAGAGGGTAGTGATTCACTCAGAGGGTAGTGATTTACTCAGAAGGTAGTGATTCAGTCAGAGGGTAGTGATTTACTCAGAGTGTGGTGATTTGCTCAGAGGGCGGTGATTTACTCAGATGGTAGTGATTCACTCAGGGAGGATAGAGTTTTACTCAGAGTGAAAGTGATTTACTTGGAGGGTGGTGATTCACTAAGAGGGTAGTGAGTCACTCAGAGGGTGGTGATCACTCAGAGCATAGTGATTCACACAGACCGTAGTGATTCACTCAGAGGGTAGTGAGTCACTCACAGGGTGGTGATGCACTCAGAGCGTAGTGATTCACTCAGACCGTAGTCATTCACTCAGAGGATGGTGATTCATTCAGACGGTAGTGATTCACTCAGATGGTAGTGATTCACTCAGATGGTGGTGATTCACTCAGAAGGTAGTGATTTACTCGGAGGGAGGTGATTTACTCAGAGGGTAGTGATTCACTCAGAGGGTAGTGATTCACTCAGAGGGTAGTGATTTACTCGGAGTGTGGTGATTTGCTCAGAGGGCGGTGATTTACTCAGATGGTAGTGATTCACTCAGGGAGGATAGAGTATTACTCAGAGTGAAAGTGATTCACTCACAGGGTAGTGATTCACTCAGAGGGTAGTCATTTACTCAGATGGTGGTGATTCACTCAGAGGGTAGTGATTTACTCGGAGGGTGGTGATTTACTCAGAGGGTAGTGATTCACTCAGAGGGTAGTGATTTACTCAGTGGGTAGTGATTCACTCAGAGGGTCGTGATTTACTCGGAGTGTGGTGATTTGCTCAGAGGGCGGTGATTTACTCAGACGGCGATGATTCACTCAGGGAGGTTAGCGATTTATTCAGAGAGTGGTGATTCACTCAGAGATTGGTGATTCACTCAGAGGGTATTGATTCACTCAGAGGGTGGTGATTCACTCAGAGGGTGGTGATTCATTCAGAGGGTAGTGATTTACTCAGAGGGTGCTGATTCACTCAGATGGTAGTGATTCACTCAGAGGGTGGTGATACACTCAGAGAGTAGTGCTTCACTGAGAGCGTGGTGATTTACTCAAAGGGTAGTGATTTACTCAGAGGGTAGTGATTCACTCAGAGGGTAGTGATTCACTCAGATGGTGGTGATTCACTCAGAGGGTAGTGATTCACTCAGATGGTGGTGATTCAATCAGAGGGTAGTGATTTACTCGGAGGGTGGTGATTTACTCAGAGGGTAGTGATTCACTCAGAGGGTAGTGATTTACTCAGAAGGTAGTGATTCAGTCAGAGGGTAGTGATTTACTCAGAGTGTGGTGATTTGCTCAGAGGGCGGTGATTTACTCAGATGGTAGTGATTCACTCAGGGAGGATAGAGTTTTACTCAGAGTGAAAGTGATTTACTTGGAGGGTGGTGATTCACTAAGAGGGTAGTGAGTCACTCAGAGGGTGGTGATCACTCAGAGCATAGTGATTCACACAGACCGTAGTGATTCACTCAGAGGGTAGTGAGTCACTCACAGGGTGGTGATGCACTCAGAGCGTAGTGATTCACTCAGACCGTAGTCATTCACTCAGAGGATGGTGATTCATTCAGACGGTAGTGATTCACTCAGATGGTAGTGATTCACTCAGATGGTGGTGATTCACTCAGAAGGTAGTGATTTACTCGGAGGGAGGTGATTTACTCAGAGGGTAGTGATTCACTCAGAGGGTAGTGATTCACTCAGAGGGTAGTGATTTACTCGGAGTGTGGTGATTTGCTCAGAGGGCGGTGATTTACTCAGATGGTAGTGATTCACTCAGGGAGGATAGAGTATTACTCAGAGTGAAAGTGATTCACTCACAGGGTAGTGATTCACTCAGAGGGTAGTCATTTACTCAGATGGTGGTGATTCACTCAGAGGGTAGTGATTTACTCGGAGGGTGGTGATTTACTCAGAGGGTAGTGATTCACTCAGAGGGTAGTGATTTACTCAGTGGGTAGTGATTCACTCAGAGGGTCGTGATTTACTCGGAGTGTGGTGATTTGCTCAGAGGGCGGTGATTTACTCAGACGGCGATGATTCACTCAGGGAGGTTAGCGATTTATTCAGAGAGTGGTGATTCACTCAGAGATTGGTGATTCACTCAGAGGGTATTGATTCACTCAGAGGGTGGTGATTCACTCAGAGGGTGGTGATTCATTCAGAGGGTAGTGATTTACTCAGAGGGTGCTGATTCACTCAGATGGTAGTGATTCACTGAGAGCGTGGTGATTTACTCAGATGGTAGTGATTTACTCAGATGGTAGTGATTCACTCAGAGGGTAGTGATTCACTCAGATGGTAGTCATTCACTCAGAGCGTAGTCATTTACTCAGATGGTGGTGATTCACTCAGAGGGTAGTGATTTACTCGGAGGGTGGTGATTTACTCAGAGGGTAGTGATTTACTCAGAGGGTTGTGATTCACTCAGAGGGTAGTGATTTACTCGGAGTGTGGTGATTTGCTCAGAGGGCTGTGATTTACTCAGATGGTAGTGATTCACTCAGGGAGGATAGAGTTTTTCTCAGAGTGAAAGTTATTTACTTGGAGGGTGGTGATTCTCTAAGAGGGTAGTGAGTCACTCAGAGGATGGTGATCACTCAGAGCATAGTGATTCACACAGACCGTAGTGATTCACTCAGAGGGTAGTGAGTCACTCACAGGGTGGTTATGCACTCAGAGCGTAGTGATTCACTCAGACCGTAGTCATTCACTCAGAGGGTAGTGAGTCACTCACAGGGTGGTGATGCACTCAGAGCGTAGTGATTCACTCAGACCGTAGTCATTCACTCAGAGGATGGTGATTCATTCAGACGGTAGTGATTCGCTCAGTGGATGGTGATTCACTCAGAGGGTAGTGATTTACTCAGAGGGTAGTGATTCACTCAGAGGGCGGTGATTTACTCAGAGGGTGGTGATTCACTCAGAGGGTAGTGATTCACTCAGAGAGTGGTGATGCACTCAGCGGGTTGTGATTCACTCAGAGGAGAGTGAATCATTCAGAGGGTGGTGATTAACTCAGTGAGTGGTGAATCACTCAGAGGGTGGTGATTCACTCAGAGGGTGGTGATTCACTCAGAGGGTAGTGATTTACTCAGAGGGTAGTGATTCACTCAGAGGGTGGTGATTCACTCAGAGGGTAGTGATTCACTCAGAGGGTAGTGATTCACTCAGCGGATGGTGATTCACTCAGAGGGTAGTGATTCACTTAGAGGGTAGTTATTTTCTCAGAGGCTGGTGATTCACTAAGAGATTAGTGATTCACTCAGAGCATAGTGAGTCACTCAGAGGGTGGTGGTTCACTCAGAGCGTAGTGATTCACTCAGAGGGTAGTGATTCACTCAGATGGTAGTGATTCACTCAGGGAGGATAGAGTTTTACTCAGAGTGAAAGTTATTTACTTGGAGGGTGGTGATTCACTAAGAGGGTAGAATGTCACTCACAGGGTGGTGATGCACTCAGAGTGTAGTGATTCACTCAGACCGTAGTCATTCACTCAGAGGGTGGTGATTCATTCAGACGGTAGTGATTCGCTCAGAGGGTGGTGATTCACTCAGAGTGTGGTGATTCAATCAGAGGGTAGTGATTCACTCAGAGGGTGGTGATTCACTCAGAGGGTAGTGATTTACTCAGAGGGTAGTGATTCACTCAGAGGGCGGTGATTTACTCAGATGGTGGTGATTCACCCAGAGGGTAGTGATTCACTCAGAGAGTGGTGATGCACTCAGCGGGTTGTGATTCACTCAGAGGATAGTGAATCATTCAGAGGGTGGTGATTCACTCAGTGAGTGGTGAATCACTCAGAGGGTGGTGATTCACTCAGAGGGTGGTGTTTCACTCAGAGGGTAGTGATTTACTCAGAGGGTAGTGTTTCACTCAGAGGGTGGTGATTCACTCAGAGGGTAGTGATTCACTCAGAGGGTAGTGATTCACTCAGCGGATGGTGATTCACTCAGAGGGTGGTGATTCACTCAGAGGGTAGTGATTCACTCAGAGGGTAGTGATTCACTCAGCGGATGGTGATTCACTCAGAGGGTAGTGATTCACTCAGAGGGTGGTGATTCACTCAGAGGGTAGTGATTTACTCGGAGGATGGTGATTCACTCAGCGGGTAGTGATTCACTCACAGGGTAGTGCTTCACTCACAGGGTGCTGATTCACTCAGAGTGTGTTGATTCACTCAGAGGGTAGTGATTCACTCAGAGGGTGGTGATTTACTCAGTTGGTTGTGATTCACTAAGAGGGTAGATTCACTCAGAGGTTAGTGATTTACTCGCAGGGTAGTGATTCAATCAGAGGATAGTGATTTACTCGGAGTGTGGTGATTTAATCAGAGGGCGGTGATTTACTCAGAGGGAAGTGATTCACTCAGGGAGGATAGCGGTTTACTCCTAGAGTGGTGATTCACTCAGAGATTGGTGATTCACTCAGAGGGTAGTGATTCACTCAGAGGGTGGTGATTCACTCAGAAGTAAGTGATTCACACAGAGGTTGGTGATTCACTCAGAGGGAAGTGGTTTACTCGGAGGGTAGTGATTCACTCAGACGGTAGTGATTCACTCAGACGGTAGTGATTCACTCAGAGGGTGGTGATTCACTAAGAGGGTAGTGATTCACTCAGAGGATAGTGAGTCACTCAGAGGGTGGTGATCACTCAGAGCGTAGTGATTCACACAGACAGTAGTGATTCACTCAGAGGGTGGTGATTCACTCAGAGGGTGGTGATTCACTCAGAGGATGGTGATTCACTCAGAGTGTGGTGATTCAATCAGATGGTAGTGATTCACTCACAGGGTAGTGATTCACTCAGAGGGTAGTCATTTACTCAGAGGGTAGTGATTCACTCAGAGGTTAGTGATTTACTCGGAGTGTGGTGATTTAATCAGAGGGCGGTGATTTAATCAGAGGGTAGTGATTCACTCAGGGAGGATAGCGTTTTACTCAGAGAGTGGTGATTCACTCAGAGATTGGTGATTCACTCAGAGGGTAGTGATTCACTCAGAGGGTGGTGATTCACTCAGAGGGTGGTGATTCATTCAGAGGGTAGTGATTTACTCAGAAGGCGCTGATTCACTCAGATGGTAGTGATTCACTCAGAGGGTGGTGATACACTCATAGAGTAGTGATTCACTCAGAGGGTGGTGATTTACTCAGATGCTAGTGATTTACTCAGAGGGTTATGATTCACTCAGAAGGTAGTGATTCACTCAGAGGGTAGTGCTTCACTGAGAGCGTGGTGATTTACTCAGAGGGTAGTGATTTACTCATAGGGTAGAAATTCACTCAGAGGGTACTGATTCACTCAGATGGTAGTCATTCACTCAGAATGTGGTGATTCACTCAGAGGGTAGTGATTCACTCAGAGTGTAGTCATTTACTCAGAGGGTAGTGATTCACTCAGAGGGTAGTGATTTACTCAGAGTGTGGTGTTTTAATCAGAGGGCGGTGATTTACTCAGACGGTAATGATTCACTCAGGGAGGATAGCGATTTATTCAGAGAGTGGTGATTCACTCAGAGATTGGTGATTCACTCAGAGGGTAGTGATTCACTCAGAGGGTGGTGATTCACTCAGAGGGTGGTGATTCATTCAGAGGGTAGTGATTTACTCAGAGGGTGCTGATTCACTCAGATGGTAGTGAATCACTCAGAGGGTGGTGATACACTCAGAGAGTAGTGCTTCACTGAAAGCGTGGTGATTTACTCAAAGGGTAGTGATTTACTCAGAGGGTAGTGATTCACTCAGAGGGTAGTGATTCACTCAGATGGTAGTGATTCACTCAGATGGTGGTGATTCACTCAGAGGGTAGTGATTTACTCGGAGGGAGGTGATTTACTCAGAGGGTAGTGATTCACTCAGAGGGTAGTGATTTACTCAGAGGGTTGTGATTCACTCAGAGGGTAGTGATTTACTCGGAGTGTGGTGATTTGCTCAGAGGGCGGTGATTTACTCAGATGGTAGTGATTCACTCAGGGAGGATAGAGTTTTACTCAGAGTGAAAGTTATTTACTTGGAGGCTGGTGATTCACTAAGAGGGTAGTGAGTCACTCAGAGGGTGGTGATCACTCAGAGCATAGTGATTCACACAGACCGTAGTGATTCACTCAGAGGGTAGTGAGTCACTCACAGGGTGGTGATGCACTCAGAGCGTAGTGATTCACTCAGACCGTAGTCATTCACTCAGAGGGTGGTGATTCATTCAGACGGTAGTGATTCGCTCAGAGGGTGGTGATTCACTCAGAGGGTGGTGATTCACTCAGAGGGTAGTGATTTACTCAGAGGGTAGTGATTCACTCAGAGGGCGGTGATTTACTCAGAGGGTGGTGATTCACTCAGAGGGTAGTGAATCACTCAGAGAGTGGTGATGCACTCAGCGGGTTGTGATTCACTCAGAGGATAGTGAATCATTCAGAGGGTGGTTATTCACTCAGTGAGTGGTGATTCACTCAGAGGGTGGTGATTCATTCAGAGCGTAGTGATTTACTCAGAGGGTGCTGATTCACTCAGATGGTAGTGATTCACTCAGAGGGTGGTGATACACTCAGAGAGTAGTGCTTCACTGAGAGCGTGGTGATTTACTCAAAGGGTAGTGATTTACTCAGAGGGTAGTGATTCACTCAGAGGGTAGTGATTCACTCAGATGGTAGTGATTCACTCAGATGGTGGTGATTCACTCAGAGGGTAGTGATTTACTCGGAGGGTGGTGATTTACTCAGAGGGTAGTGATTCACTCAGAGGGTAGTGATTTACTCAGAGGGTAGTGATTCACTCAGAGGGTAGTGATTTACTCGGAGTGTGGTGATTTGCTCAGAGGGCGGTGATTTACTCAGATGGTAGTGATTCACTCAGGGAGGATAGAGTTTTACTCAGAGTGAAAGTTATTTACTTGGAGGGTGGTGATTCACTAAGAGTGTAGTGAGTCACTCAGAGGATGGTGATTCACTAAGAGGGTAGTGATTGACTAAGAGGGTAGTGATTCACTCAGAGGATAGTGAGTCACTCAGAGGGTGGTGATCACTCAGAGCGTAGTGATTCACACAGACAGTAGTGATTCACTCAGAGGGTGGTGATTCACTCAGAGGGTGGTGATTCACTCAGAGGATGGTGATTCACTCAGAGTGTGGTGATTCAATCAGATGGTAGTGATTTACTCTGAGTGTGGTGATTCACTCAGCGGGTAGTGATTCACTCACAGGGTAGTGATTCACTCAGAGGGTAGTCATTTACTCAGAGGGTAGTGATTCACTCAGAGGTTAGTGATTTACTCGGAGTGTGGTGATTTAATCAGAGGGCGGTGATTTAATCAGAGGGTAGTGATTCACTCAGGGAGGATAGCGATTTATTCAGAGAGTGGTGATTCACTCAGAGATTGGTGATTCACTCAGAGGGTAGTGATTCACTCAGAGGGTGGTGATTCACTCAGAGGGTGGTGATTCATTCAGAGGGTAGTGATTTACTCGGAGGGAGGTGATTTACTCAGAGGGTAGTGATTCACTCAGAGGGTAGTGATTTACTCAGAGGGTTGTGATTCACTCAGAGGGTAGTGATTTACTCGGAGTGTGGTGATTTGCTCAGAGGGCGGTGATTTACTCAGATGGTAGTGATTCACTCAGGGAGGATAGAGTTTTACTCAGAGTGAAAGTTATTTACTTGGAGGCTGGTGATTCACTAAGAGGGTAGTGAGTCACTCAGAGGGTGGTGATCACTCAGAGCATAGTGATTCACACAGACCGTAGTGATTCACTCAGAGGGTAGTGAGTCACTCACAGGGTGGTGATGCACTCAGAGCGTAGTGATTCACTCAGACCGTAGTCATTCACTCAGAGGGTGGTGATTCATTCAGACGGTAGTGATTCGCTCAGAGGGTGGTGATTCACTCAGAGGGTGGTGATTCACTCAGAGGGTAGTGATTTACTCAGAGGGTGGTGATTCACTCAGAGGGCGGTGATTTACTCAGAGGGTGGTGATTCACTCAGAGGGTAGTGAATCACTCAGAGAGTGGTGATGCACTCAGCGGGTTGTGATTCACTCAGAGGATAGTGAATCATTCAGAGGGTGGTTATTCACTCAGTGAGTGGTGATTCACTCAGAGGGTGGTGATTCATTCAGAGCGTAGTGATTTACTCAGAGGGTGCTGATTCACTCAGATGGTAGTGATTCACTCAGAGGGTGGTGATACACTCAGAGAGTAGTGCTTCACTGAGAGCGTGGTGATTTACTCAAAGGGTAGTGATTTACTCAGAGGGTAGTGATTCACTCAGAGGGTAGTGATTCACTCAGATGGTAGTGATTCACTCAGATGGTGGTGATTCACTCAGAGGGTAGTGATTTACTCGGAGGGTGGTGATTTACTCAGAGGGTAGTGATTCACTCAGAGGGTAGTGATTTACTCAGAGGGTAGTGATTCACTCAGAGGGTAGTGATTTACTCGGAGTGTGGTGATTTGCTCAGAGGGCGGTGATTTACTCAGATGGTAGTGATTCACTCAGGGAGGATAGAGTTTTACTCAGAGTGAAAGTTATTTACTTGGAGGGTGGTGATTCACTAAGAGTGTAGTGAGTCACTCAGAGGATGGTGATTCACTAAGAGGGTAGTGATTGACTAAGAGGGTAGTGATTAACTCAGAGGATAGTGAGTCACTCAGAGGGTGTTGATCACTCAGAGCGTAGTGATTCACACAGACAGTAGTGATTCACTCAGAGGGTGGTGATTCACTCAGAGGGTGGTGATTCACTCAGAGGATGGTGATTCACTCAGAGTGTGGTGATTCAATCAGATGGTAGTGATTTACTCTGAGTGTGGTGATTCACTCAGCGGGTAGTGATTCACTCACAGGGTAGTGATTCACTCAGAGGGTAGTCATTTACTCAGAGGGTAGTGATTCACTCAGAGGTTAGTGATTTACTCGGAGTGTGGTGATTTAATCAGAGGGCGGTGATTTAATCAGAGGGTAGTGATTCACTCAGGGAGGATAGCGGTTTACTCAGAGAGTGGTGATTCACTCAGAGATTGGTGATTCACTCAGAGGGTAGTGATTCACTCAGAGGGTGGTGATTCACTCAGAGGGTGGTGATTCATTCAGAGGGTAGTGATTTACTCAGAAGGCGCTGATTCACTCAGATGGTAGTGATTCACTCAGAGGGTGGTGATACACTCATAGAGTAGTGATTCACTCAGAGGGTGGTGATTTACTCAGATGCTAGTGATTTACTCAGAGGGTTATGATTCACTCAGAAGGTAGTGATTCACTCAGAGGGTAGTGCTTCACTGAGAGCGTGGTGATTTACTCAGAGGGTAGTGATTTACTCATAGGGTAGAAATTCACTCAGAGGGTACTGATTCACTCAGATGGTAGTCATTCACTCAGAATGTGATGATTCACTCAGAGGGTAGTGATTCACTCAGAGTGTAGTCATTTACTCAGAGGGTAGTGATTCACTCAGAGGGTAGTGATTTACTCAGAGTGTGGTGTTTTAATCAGAGGGCGGTGATTTACTCAGACGGTAATGATTCACTCAGGGAGGATAGCGATTTATTCAGAGAGTGGTGATTCACTCAGAGATTGGTGATTCACTCAGAGGGTAGTGATTCACTCAGAGGGTGGTGATTCACTCAGAGGGTGGTGATTCATTCAGAGGGTAGTGATTTACTCAGAGGGTGCTGATTCACTCAGATGGTAGTGAATCACTCAGAGGGTGGTGATACACTCAGAGAGTAGTGCTTCACTGAAAGCGTGGTGATTTACTCAAAGGGTAGTGATTTACTCAGAGGGTAGTGATTCACTCAGAGGGTAGTGATTCACTCAGAGGGTAGTGATTCACTCAGATGGTAGTGATTCACTCAGATGGTGGTGATTCACTCAGAGGGTAGTGATTTACTCGGAGGGAGGTGATTTACTCAGAGGGTAGTGATTCACTCAGAGGGTAGTGATTTACTCAGAGGGTTGTGATTCACTCAGAGGGTAGTGATTTACTCGGAGTGTGGTGATTTGCTCAGAGGGCGGTGATTTACTCAGATGGTAGTTGATTCACTCAGGGAGGATAGAGTTTTACTCAGAGTGAAAGTTATTTACTTGGAGGCTGGTGATTCACTAAGAGGGTAGTGAGTCACTCAGAGGGTGGTGATCACTCAGAGCATAGTGATTCACACAGACCGTAGTGATTCACTCAGAGGGTAGTGAGTCACTCACAGGGTGGTGATGCACTCAGAGCGTAGTGATTCACTCAGACCGTAGTCATTCACTCAGAGGGTGGTGATTCATTCAGACGGTAGTGATTCGCTCAGAGGGTGGTGATTCACTCAGAGGGTGGTGATTCACTCAGAGGGTAGTGATTTACTCAGAGGGTAGTGATTCACTCAGAGGGCGGTGATTTACTCAGAGGGTGGTGATTCACTCAGAGGGTAGTGAATCACTCAGAGAGTGGTGATGCACTCAGCGGGTTGTGATTCACTCAGAGGATAGTGAATCATTCAGAGGGTGGTTATTCACTCAGTGAGTGGTGATTCACTCAGAGGGTGGTGATTCATTCAGAGCGTAGTGATTTACTCAGAGGGTGCTGATTCACTCAGATGGTAGTGATTCACTCAGAGGGTGGTGATACACTCAGAGAGTAGTGCTTCACTGAGAGCGTGGTGATTTACTCAAAGGGTAGTGATTTACTCAGAGGGTAGTGATTCACTCAGAGGGTAGTGATTCACTCAGATGGTAGTGATTCACTCAGATGGTGGTGATTCACTCAGAGGGTAGTGATTTACTCGGAGGGTGGTGATTTACTCAGAGGGTAGTGATTCACTCAGAGGGTAGTGATTTACTCAGAGGGTAGTGATTCACTCAGAGGGTAGTGATTTACTCGGAGTGTGGTGATTTGCTCAGAGGGCGGTGATTTACTCAGATGGTAGTGATTCACTCAGGGAGGATAGAGTTTTACTCAGAGTGAAAGTTATTTACTTGGAGGGTGGTGATTCACTAAGAGTGTAGTGAGTCACTCAGAGGATGATGATTCACTAAGAGGGTAGTGATTCACTCAGAGGATAGTGAGTCACTCAGAGGGTGGTGATCACTCAGAGCGTAGTGATTCACACAGACAGTAGTGATTCACTCAGAGGGTGGTGATTCACTCAGAGGGTGGTGATTCACTCAGAGGATGGTGATTCACTCAGAGTGTGGTGATTCAATCAGATGGTAGTGATTTACTCGGAGTGTGGTGATTCACTCAGCGGGTAGTGATTCACTCACAGGGTAGTGATTCACTCAGAGGGTAGTCATTTACTCAGAGGGTAGTGATTCACTCAGAGGTTAGTGATTTACTCGGAGTGTGGTGATTTAATCAGAGGGCGGTGATTTAATCAGAGGGTAGTGATTCACTCAGAGTGTAGTCATTTACTCAGAGGGTAGTGATTCACTCAGAGGGTAGTGATTTACTCAGAGTGTGGTGTTTTAATCAGAGGGCGGTGATTTACTCAGACGGTAATGATTCACTCAGGGAGGATAGCGATTTATTCAGAGAGTGGTGATTCACTCAGAGATTGGTGATTCACTCAGAGGGTAGTGATTCACTCAGAGGGTGGTGATTCACTCAGAGGGTGGTGATTCATTCAGAGGGTAGTGATTTACTCAGAGGGTGCTGATTCACTCAGATGGTAGTGAATCACTCAGAGGGTGGTGATACACTCAGAGAGTAGTGCTTCACTGAGAGCGTGGTGATTTACTCAAAGGGTAGTGATTTACTCAGAGGGTAGTGATTCACTCAGAGGGTAGTGATTCACTCAGATGGTAGTGATTCACTCAGATGGTGGTGATTCACTCAGAGGGTAGTGATTTACTCGGAGGGAGGTGATTTACTCAGAGGGTAGTGATTCACTCAGAGGGTAGTGATTTACTCAGAGGGTTGTGATTCACTCAGAGGGTAGTGATTTACTCGGAGTGTGGTGATTTGCTCAGAGGGCGGTGATTTACTCAGATGGTAGTGATTCACTCAGGGAGGATAGAGTTTTACTCAGAGTGAAAGTTATTTACTTGGAGGCTGGTGATTCACTAAGAGGGTAGTGAGTCACTCAGAGGGTGGTGATCACTCAGAGCATAGTGATTCACACAGACCGTAGTGATTCACTCAGAGGGTAGTGAGTCACTCACAGGGTGGTGATGCACTCAGAGCGTAGTGATTCACTCAGACCGTAGTCATTCACTCAGAGGGTGGTGATTCATTCAGACGGTAGTGATTCGCTCAGAGGGTGGTGATTCACTCAGAGGGTGGTGATTCACTCAGAGGGTAGTGATTCACTCAGAGGGCGGTGATTTACTCAGAGGGTGGTGATTCACTCAGAGGGTAGTGAATCACTCAGAGAGTGGTGATGCACTCAGCGGGTTGTGATTCACTCATAGGATAGTGAATCATTCAGAGGGTGGTTATTCACTCAGTGAGTGGTGATTCACTCAGAGGGTGGTGATTTATTCAGAGCGTAGTGATTTACTCAGAGGGTGCTGATTCACTCAGATGGTAGTGATTCACTCAGAGGGTGGTGATACACTCAGAGAGTAGTGCTTCACTGAGAGCGTGGTGATTTACTCAAAGGGTAGTGATTTACTCAGAGGGTAGTGATTCACTCAGAGGGTAGTGATTCACTCAGATGGTAGTGATTCACTCAGATGGTGGTGATTCACTCAGAGGGTAGTGATTTACTCGGAGGGTGGTGATTTACTCAGAGGGTAGTGATTTACTCAGAGGGTAGTGATTTACTCAGAGGGTAGTGATTCACTCAGAGGGTAGTGATTTACTCGGAGTGTGGTGATTTGCTCAGAGGGCGGTGATTTACTCAGATGGTAGTGATTCACTCAGGGAGGATAGAGTTTTACTCAGAGTGAAAGTTATTTACTTGGAGGGTGGTGATTCACTAAGAGTGTAGTGAGTCACTCAGAGGATGGTGATTCACTAAGAGGGTAGTGATTCACTCAGAGGATAGTGAGTCACTCAGAGGGTGGTGATCACTCAGAGCGTAGTGATTCACACAGACAGTAGTGATTCACTCAGAGGGTGGTGATTCACTCAGAGGGTGGTGATTCACTCAGAGGATGGTGATTCACTCAGAGTGTGGTGATTCAATCAGATGGTAGTGATTTACTCGGAGTGTGGTGTTTCACTCAGCGGGTAGTGATTCACTCACAGGGTAGTGATTCACTCAGAGGGTAGTCATTTACTCAGAGGGTAGTGATTCACTCAGAGGTTAGTGATTTACTCGGAGTGTGGTGAGTAATCAGAGGGCGGTGATTTAATCAGAGGGTAGTGATTCACTCAGGGAGGATAGCGGTTTACTCAGAGAGTGGTGATTCACTCAGAGATTGGTGATTCACTCAGAGGGTAGTGATTCACTCAGAGGGTGGTGATTCACTCAGAGGGTGGTGATTCATTCAGAGGGTAGTGATTTACTCAGAAGGCGCTGATTCACTCAGATGGTAGTGATTCACTCACAGGGTTGTGATACACTCATAGAGTAGTGATTCACTCAGAGGGTGGTGATTTACTCAGATGCTAGTGATTCACACAGAGGGTAGTGCTTCACTGAGAGCGTGGTGATTTACTCAGAGGGTAGTGATTTACTCATAGGGTAGAAATTCACTCAGAGGGTACTGATTCACTCAGATGGTAGTCATTCACTCAGAATGTGGTGATTCACTCAGAGGGTAGTGATTCACTCAGAGTGTAGTCATTTACTCAGAGGGTAGTGATTCACTCAGAGGGTAGTGATTTACTCAGAGTGTGGTGTTTTAATCAGAGGGCGGTGATTTACTCAGACGGTAATGATTCACTCAGGGAGGATAGCGATTTATTCAGAGAGTGGTGATTCACTCAGAGATTGGTGATTCACTCAGAGGGTAGTGATTCACTCAGAGGGTGGTGATTCACTCAGAGGGTGGTGATTCATTCAGAGGGTAGTGATTTACTCAGAGGGTGCTGATTCACTCAGATGGTAGTGAATCACTCAGAGGGTGGTGATACACTCAGAGAGTAGTGCTTCACTGAGAGCGTGGTGATTTACTCAAAGGGTAGTGATTTACTCAGAGGGTAGTGATTCACTCAGAGGGTAGTGATTCACTCAGATGGTAGTGATTCACTCAGATGGTGGTGATTCACTCAGAGGGTAGTGATTTACTCGGAGGGAGGTGATTTACTCAGAGGGTAGTGATTCACTCAGAGGGTAGTGATTTACTCAGAGGGTTGTGATTCACTCAGAGGGTAGTGATTTACTCGGAGTGTGGTGATTTGCTCAGAGGGCGGTGATTTACTCAGATGGTAGTGATTCACTCAGGGAGGATAGAGTTTTACTCAGAGTGAAAGTTATTTACTTGGAGGCTGGTGATTCACTAATAGGGTAGTGAGTCACTCAGAGGGTGGTGATCACTCAGAGCATAGTGATTCACACAGACCGTAGTGATTCACTCAGAGGGTAGTGAGTCACTCACAGGGTGGTGATGCACTCAGAGCGTAGTGATTCACTCAGACCGTAGTCATTCACTCAGAGGGTGGTGATTCATTCAGACGGTAGTGATTCGCTCAGAGGGTGGTGATTCACTCAGAGGGTGGTGATTCACTCAGAGGGTAGTGATTTACTCAGAGGGTAGTGATTCACTCAGAGGGTGGTGATTTCCTCAGAGGGTGGTGATTCACTCAGAGGGTAGTGAATCACTCAGAGAGTGGTGATGCACTCAGCGGGTTGTGATTCACTCAGAGGATAGTGAATCATTCAGAGGGTGGTTATTCATTCAGAGCGTAGTGATTTACTCAGAGGCTGCTGATTCACTCAGATGGTAGTGATTCACTCAGAGGGTGGTGATACACTCAGAGAGTAGTGCTTCACTGAGATCGTGGTGATTTACTCAAAGGGTAGTGATTTACTCAGAGGGTAGTGATTCACTCAGAGGGTAGTGATTCACTCAGATGGTAGTGATTCACTCAGATGGTGGTGATTCACTCAGAGGGTAGTGATTCACTCAGAGGGTAGTCATTTACTCAGAGGGTAGTGATTCACTCAGAGGTTAGTGATTTACTCGGAGTGTGGTGAGTAATCAGAGGGCGGTGATTTAATCAGAGGGTAGTGATTTACTCAGGGAGGATAGCGGTTTACTCAGAGAGTGTGATTCACTCAGAGATTGGTGATTCACTCAGAGGGTAGTGATTCACTCAGAGGGTGGTGATTCACTCAGAGGGTGGTGATTCATTCAGAGGGTAGTGATTTACTCAGAAGGCGCTGATTCACTCAGATGGTAGTGATTCACTCAGAGGGTTGTGATACACTCATAGAGTAGTGATTCACTCAGAGGGTGGTGATTTACTCAGATGCTAGTGATTTACTCAGAGGGTTATGATTCACTCAGAAGGTAGTGATTCACTCAGAGGGTAGTGCTTCACTGAGAGCGTGGTGATTTACTCAGAGGGTAGTGATTTACTCATAGGGTAGAAATTCACTCAGAGGGTACTGATTCACTCAGATGGTAGTCATTCACTCAGAATGTGGTGATTCACTCAGAGGGTAGTGATTCACTCAGAGTGTAGTCATTTACTCAGAGGGTAGTGATTCACTCAGAGGGTAGTGATTTACTCAGAGTGTGGTGTTTTAATCAGAGGGCGGTGATTTACTCAGACGGTAATGATTCACTCAGGGAGGATAGCGATTTATTCAGAGAGTGGTGATTCACTCAGAGATTGGTGATTCACTCAGAGGGTAGTGATTCACTCAGAGGGTGGTGATTCACTCAGAGGGTGGTGATTCATTCAGAGGGTAGTGATTTACTCAGAGGGTGCTGATTCACTCAGATGGTAGTGAATCACTCAGAGGGTGGTGATACACTCAGAGAGTAGTGCTTCACTGAGAGCGTGGTGATTTACTCAAAGGGTAGTGATTTACTCAGAGGGTAGTGATTCACTCAGAGGGTAGTGATTCACTCAGATGGTAGTGATTCACTCAGATGGTGGTGATTCACTCAGAGGGTAGTGATTTACTCGGAGGGAGGTGATTTACTCAGAGGGTGGTGATTCACTCAGAGGGTAGTGATTTACTCAGAGGGTTGTGATTCACTCAGAGGGTAGTGATTTACTCGGAGTGTGGTGATTTGCTCAGAGGGCGGTGATTTACTCAGATGGTAGTGATTCACTCAGGGAGGATAGAGTTTTACTCAGAGTGAAAGTTATTTACTTGGAGGCTGGTGATTCACTAATAGGGTAGTGAGTCACTCAGAGGGTGGTGATCACTCAGAGCATAGTGATTCACACAGACCGTAGTGATTCACTCAGAGGGTAGTGAGTCACTCACAGGGTGGTGATGCACTCAGAGCGTAGTGATTCACTCAGACCGTAGTCATTCACTCAGAGGGTGGTGATTCATTCAGACGGTAGTGATTCGCTCAGAGGGTGGTGATTCACTCAGAGGGTGGTGATTCACTCAGAGGGTAGTGATTTACTCAGAGGGTAGTGATTCACTCAGAGGGCGGTGATTTCCTCAGAGGGTGGTGATTCACTCAGAGGGTAGTGAATCACTCAGAGAGTGGTGATGCACTCAGCGGGTTGTGATTCACTCAGAGGATAGTGAATCATTCAGAGGGTGGTTATTCACTCAGTGAGTGGTGATTCACTCAGAGTGTGGTGATTCATTCAGAGCGTAGTGATTTACTCAGAGGCTGCTGATTCACTCAGATGGTAGTGATTCACTCAGAGGGTGGTGATACACTCAGATGGTGGTGATTCACTCAGAGGGTAGTGATTTACTCGGAGGGTGGTGATTTACTCAGAGGGTAGTGATTCACTCAGAGGGTAGTGATTTACTCAGAGGGTAGTGATTCACTCAGAGGGTAGTGATTTACTCCGAGTGTGGTGATTTGCTCAGAGGGCGGTGATTTACTCAGATGGTAGTGATTCACTCAGGGAGGATAGAGTTTTACTCAGAGTGAAAGTTATTTACTTGGAGGGTGGTGATTCACTAAGAGTGTAGTGAGTCACTCAGAGGATGGTGATCACTCAGAGCATAGTGATTCACACAGACCGTAGTGATTCACTCAGAGGGTAGTGAGTCACTCACAGGGTGGTGATGCACTCAGAGCGTAGTGATTCACTCAGACCGTAGTCATTCACTCAGAGGATGGTGATTCATTCAGACGGTAGTGATTCACTCAGATGGTAGTGATTCACTCAGATGGTGGTGATTCACTCAGAGGGTAGTGATTTACACGGAGGGAGGTGATTTACTCAGAGGGTAGTGATTAACTCAGAGGGTAGTGATTCACTCAGAGGGTAGTGATTTACTCGGAGTGTGGTGATTTGCTCAGAGGGCGGTGATTTACTCAGATGGTAGTGATTCACTCAGGGAGGATAGAGTATTACTCAGAGTGAAAGTGATTCACTCACAGGGTAGTGATTCACTCAGAGGGTAGTCATTTACTCAGATGGTGGTGATTCACTCAGAGGGTAGTGATTTACTCGGAGGGTGGTGATTTACTCAGAGGGTACTGATTCACTCAGAGGGTAGTGATTTACTCAGTGGGTAGTGATTCACTCAGAGGGTAGTGATTTACTCGGAGTGTGGTGATTTGCTCAGAGGGCGGTGATTTACTCAGACGGTGATGATTCACTCAGGGAGGATAGCGATTTATTCAGAGAGTGGTGATTCACTCAGAGATTGGTGATTCACTCAGAGGGTAGTGATTCACTCAGAGGGTGGTGATTCACTCAGAGGGTGGTGATTCATTCAGAGGGTAGTGATTTACTCAGAGGGTGCTGATTCACTCAGATGGTAGTGATTCACTGAGAGCGTGGTGATTTACTCAGATGGTAGTGATTTACTCAGATGGTAGTCATTCACTCAGATGGTGGTGATTCACTTAGAGGGTATTGATTTGCTCCGAGGGTGGTGATTTACTCAGAGGGTAGTGTTTCACTCAGAGGGTAGTGATTTACTCAGAGGGTAGTGATTCACTCAGAGGGTAGTGATTTACTCGGAGTGTGGTGATTTGCTCAGAGGGCGGTGATTTACTCAGATGGTAGTGATTCACTCAGGGAGGATAGAGTTTTACTCAGAATGAAAGTGATTCACTCACAGGGTAGTGATTCACTCAGAGCGTAGTCATTTACTCAGATGGTGGTGATTCACTCAGAGGGTAGTGATTTACTCGGAGGCTGGTGATTTACTCAGAGGGTAGTGATTTACTCAGAGGGTAGTGATTCACTCAGAGGGTAGTGATTTACTCGGAGTGTGGTGATTTGCTCAGAGGGCTGTGATTTACTCAGATGGTAGTGATTCACTCAGGGAGGATAGAGTTTTACTCAGAGTGAAAGTTATTTACTTGGAGGGTGGTGATTCTCTAAGAGGGTAGTGAGTCACTCAGAGGATGGTGATCACTCAGAGCATAGTGATTCACACAGACCGTAGTGATTCACTCAGAGGGTAGTGAGTCACTCACAGGGTGGTTATGCACTCAGAGCGTAGTGATTCACTCAGACCGTAGTCATTCACTCAGAGGGTGGTGATTCATTCAGACGGTAGTGATTCGCTCAGTGGATGGTGATTCACTCAGAGTGTGGTGATTCAATCAGAGGGTAGTGATTCACTCAGAGGGTGGTGATTCACTCAGAGGGTAGTGATTTACTCAGAGGGTAGTGATTCACTCAGAGGGCGGTGATTTACTCAGAGGGTGGTGATTCACTCAGAGAGTGGTGATGCACTCAGCGGGTTGTGATTCACTCAGAGGAGAGTGAATCATTCAGAGGGTGGTGATTAACTCAGTGAGTGGTGAATCACTCAGAGGGTGGTGATTCGCTCAGAGGGTGGTGATTCACTCAGAGGGTAGTGATTTACTCAGAGGGTAGTGATTCACTCAGAGGGTGGTGATTCACTCAGAGGGTAGTGATTCACTCAGAGGGTAGTGATTCACTCAGCGGATGGTGATTCACTCAGAGGGTAGTGATTCACTTAGAGGGTAGTTATTTACTCAGAGGCTGGTGATTCACTAAGAGATTAGTGATTCACTCAGAGCATAGTGAGTCACTCAGAGGGTGGTGGTTCACTCAGAGGGTGGTGATTCACTCAGAGGGTAGTGATTTACTCAGAGGGTAGTGATTCACTCAGAGGGTGGTGATTCACTCAGAGGGTAGTGATTCACTCAGAGGGTAGTGATTCACTCAGCGGATGGTGATTCACTCAGAGGGTAGTGATTCACTCACAGGGTAGTAATTCACTCAGAGGGTAGTCATTTGCTCAGAGGGTAGTGATTCAATCAGAGGGTAGTGATTTACTAAGAGTGTGGTGATTTAATCAGAGGGCGGTGATTCACTCTGAGGGTAGTGATTTACTCGGAGGGAAGTGATTTACTCGGAGTGTGGTGATTTGCTCAGAGGGTGGTGATTTACTCAGAGGTTAGTGATTCACTCTGAGGGTAGTGATTCACTTAGATGGTGGTGATTCACTCAGAGTGTCATGATTTAATCAGAGGGTGGTGATTCACTCAGAGGGTAGAGATTCACTCAGAGGGTAGTGATTTACTCAGAGGGTAGTGATTCACTCAGAGGGTGGTGATTCACTCAGAGGGTAATGATTCACTCAGAGGGTAGTGATTCACTCAGCGGATGGTGATTCACTCAGAGGTAGTGATTCACTTAGAGGGTAGTTATTTACACAGAGGGTGGTGATTCACTAAGAGATTAGTGATTCACTCAGAGCATAGGGAGTCACTCAGAGATTGGTGATACACTCAGAGCATAGTGATTCACTCAGAGGGTGGTGATTCACTCAGAAGTTAGTGATTCACACAGAGGTTGGTGATTCACTCAGAGTGAAGTGTTTCACTCAGAGGGTAGTGATTCACTCAGAGGGTAGTGATTCACTCAGAGGATGATGATTCACTAAAAGGGTGGTGATTCACTCAGAGGATAGTGAGTCACTCAGAGGGTGGTGATCACTCAGAGCGTAGTGATTCACACAGACAGTGGTGATTCACTCAGAGGGTGGTGATTCATTCAGAGGATGGTGATTCACTAAGAGTGTGGTGATTCAATCAGAGGGTAGTGATTCACTCAGAGGGTAGTGATTTACTCGGAGTGTGGTGATTTACTCAGAGGGTAGTGATTTATTCGGAGGGTGCTGATTTACTCAGAGGGTAGTGATTCACTCAGAGGGTAGTGATTCTCTCAGAGGGTAGTGATTCACTCTGAGTGTAGTGATTCACTTAGATGGTGGTGATTCACTCAGAGTGTCATGATTTAATCAGAGGGTGGTATTTTACTCGGAGGGTGGTGATTTACTCAGAGGGTAGTGATTCACTCAGAGGGTAGTGATTTACTCAGAGGGTAGTGATTCACTCAGAGGGTGGTGATTTACTCAGAGGGTAGTGATTCACTCAGAGGGTAGTGATTCACTCAGAGAGTAGTGATTTACTCAGAGGGTAGTGATTCACTCAGAGGGTAGTGATTTACTCGGAGTGTGGTGATTTGCTCAGAGGGCGGTGATTTACTCAGATGGTAGTGATTCACTCAGGGAGGATAGAGTTTTACTCAGAGTGAAAGTGATTTACTTGGAGTGTGGTGATTCACTAAGAGGGTAGTGAGTCACTCAGAGGGTGGTGATCACTCAGAGCATAGTGATTCACACAGACCGTAGTGATTCACTCAGAGGTTAGTGAGTCACTCACAGGGTGGTGATTCACTCAGAGCGTAGTGATTCACTCAGACCATCGTCATTCACTCAGAGGGTGGTGATTCATTCAGACGGTAGTGATTCGCT
This sequence comes from Pristiophorus japonicus, assembly GCF_044704955.1. Taxonomy (NCBI): domain Eukaryota; kingdom Metazoa; phylum Chordata; class Chondrichthyes; family Pristiophoridae; genus Pristiophorus; species Pristiophorus japonicus. The sequence continues at coordinate 73,753,439 of NC_091990.1, forward strand.
GAGGGTGGTGATTCACTCAGAGTGTGGTGATTCAATCAGAGGGTAGTGATTCACTCAGAGGGTGGTAATTCACTCAGAGGGTAGTGATTTACTCAGAGTGTAGTGATTCACTCAGAGGGCGGTGATTCACTCAGAGGTTAGTGATTCACTCAGAGGGTGGTGATTCTCTCAGAGGGTAGTGATTCACTCTGAGGGTAGTGATTCACTCAGAGGGTGGTGATTCACTCAGCGGGTAGTGATTCACTCAGAGGATAGTGAATCATTCAGAGGGTGGTGATTCACTCAGAGAGTGGTGAATCACTCAGAGGATGGTGATTCACTCAGAGGGTAGTGATTTACTCAGACGGTAGTCATTCACTCAGAGGCTGGTGATTCACTCAGAGGGTAGTGATTCACTCAGCGAATGGTGATTCACTCAGAGGGTAGTGATTCACTTAGAGGGTAGTTATTTACTCAGAGGGTGGTGATTCACTAAGTGATTAGTGATTCACTCAGATCGTAGTGAGTCACTCAGAGGGTGCTGATTCACTCAGAGCGTAGTGATTCACTCAGAGGGTAGTGATTCACACAGCGGATGGTGATTCACTCAGAGGGTAGTGATTCACTTAGAGGGTAGTTATTTACTCAGAGGATGGTGATTCACTAAGAGATTAGTGATTCACTCAGAGCGTAGTGAGTCACTCAGAGGGTGGTGATTCACTCAGAGGGTAGTGATTCACTCAGACGGTAGTGATTCACTCAGAGGTTGGTGATTCACTCAGAGGATGGTGATTCACTCAGAGTGTGGTGATTCAATCAGAGGGTAGTGATTAACTTAGAGGGTGGTGATTCACTCAGAGGGTAGTGATTTACTCGGAGGGTGGTGATTCACTCAGCGGGTAGTGATTTACTCACAGGGTAGTGATTCACTCACAGGGTAGTGATTCACTCAGAGGGTGGTGATTCACTCAGAGGGTGGTGATTCATTCAGAGGGTAGTGATTTACTCAGAGTGTGTTGATTCACTCAGAGGGTAGTGATTCACTCAGAGGTTAGTGATTTACTCGGAGGGTAGTGATTCACTCAGAGGGTAGTGATTTACTCGGAGTGTGGTTATTTAATCAGAGGGCTGTGATTTACTCAGAGGGTAGTGTTTCACTCAGGGAAAATAGCGATTTACGCCGAGAGTGGTGATTCACTCAGAGATTGGTGATTCACTCAGAGGGTAGTGATTCACTCAGAGGGTGGTGATTCACTCAGAAGTAAGTGATTCACACAGAGGTTGGTGATTCACTCATAGGGAAGTGATTCACTCAGAGGGTGGTGATTCACTCAGAGTGTAGTGATTCACTCAGAGGATGGTGATTCACTAAGAGGGTAGTGATTCACTCAGAGGATAGTGAGTCACTCAGAGGGTAGTGATTCACTCAGAGGATGATGATTCACTAAAAGGGTGGTGATTCACTCAGAGGATAGTGAGTCACTCAGAGGGTAGTGATTCACTCTGAGTGTAGTGATTTACTCGGAGGGTGGTGATTTACTCAGAGGGTAGTGATTCACTCAGAGGGTAGTGATTCTCTCAGAGGGTAGTGATTCACTCTGAGTGTAGTGATTCACTTAGATGGTGGTGATTCACTCAGAGTGTCATGATTTAATCAGAGGGTGATATTTTACTCGGAGGGTGGTGATTTACTCAGAGGGTAGTGATTCACTCAGAGGGTAGTGATTCACTCAGAGAGTAGTGATTTACTCAGAGGGTAGTGATTCACTCAGAGGGTAGTGATTTACTCGGAGTGTGGTGATTTGCTCAGATGGCGGTGATTTACTCAGATGGTAGTGATTCACTCAGGGAGGATAGAGTTTTACTCAGAGTGAAAGTGATTTACTTGGAGTGTGGTGATTCACTAAGAGGGTAGTGAGTCACTCAGAGGGTGGTGATCACTCAGAGCATAGTGATTCACACAGACCGTAGTGATTCACTCAGAGGGTAGTGAGTCACTCACAGGGTGGTGATTCACTCAGAGCGTAGTGATTCACTCAGACCATAGTCATTCACTCAGAGGGTGGTGATTCATTCAGACGGTAGTGATTCGCTGAGGGTGGTGATTCACTCAGAGTGTGGTGATTCAATCAGAGGGTAGTGATTCACTCAGAGGGTGGTGATTCACTCAGAGGGTAGTGATTTACTCAGAGTGTAGTGATTCACTCAGAGAGCGGTGATTCACTCAGAGGTTAGTGATTCACTCAGAGGATAGTGAATCATTCAGAGGGTGGTGATTCACTCAGAGAGTGGTGAATCACTCAGAGGATGGTGATTCACTCAGAGGGTAGTGATTTACTCAGACGGTAGTGATTCACTCAGAGGGTGGTGATTCACTCAGAGGGTAGTGATTCACTCAGCGAATGGTGATTCACTCAGAGGGTAGTGATTCACTTAGAGGGTAGTTATTTACTCAGAGGGTGGTGATTCACTCAGAGATTAGTGATTCACTCAGATCGTAGTGAGTCACTCAGAGGGTGCTGATTCACTCAGAGCGTAGTGATTCACTCAGAATTTAGTGATTCACTCAGCGGATGGTGATTCACTCAGAGGGTAGTGATTTACTCAGAGTGTAGTGATTCACTCAGAGGGTGGTGATTCACTCAGCGGGTAGTGATTCACTCAGAGGATAGTGAATCATTCAGAGGGTGGTGATTCACTCAGAGAGTGGTGAATCACTCAGAGGATGGTGATTCACTCAGAGGGTAGTGATTTACTCAGACGGTAGTGATTCACTCAGAGGGTGGTGATTCACTCAGAGGGTAGTGATTCACTCAGCGAATGGTGATTCACTCAGAGGGTAGTGATTCACTTAGAGGGTAGTTATTTACTCAGAGGGTGGTGATTCACTCAGAGATTAGTGATTCACTCAGATCGTAGTGAGTCACTCAGAGGGTGCTGATTCACTCAGAGCGTAGTGATTCACTCAGAATTTAGTGATTCACTCAGCGGATGGTGATTCACTCAGAGGGTAGTGATTCACTTAGAGGGTAGTTATTTACTGAGAGGATGGTGATTCACTCAGAGGATGGTGATTCACTCAGAGTGTGGTGATTCAATCAGAGGGTAGTGATTCACTTAGAGGGTGGTGATTCACTCAGAGGGTAGTGATTTACTTGGAGGGTGGTGATTCACTCAGCGGGTAGTGATTTACTCACAGGGTAGTGATTCACTCACAGGGTAGTGATTCACTCAGAGGGTGGTGATTCACTCAGAGGGTGGTGATTCATTCAGAGGGTAGTGATTTACTCAGAGTGTGTTGATTCACTCAGAGGGTAGTGATTCACTCAGAGGTTAGTGATTTACTCGGAGGGTAGTGATTCACTCAGAGGGTAGTGATTTACTCGGAGTGTGGTTATTTAATCAGAGGGCGGTGATTTACTCAGAGGGTAGTGTTTCACTCAGGGAGGATAGCGATTTACGCCGAGAGTGGTGATTCACTCAGAGATTGGTGATTCACTCAGAGGGTAGTGATTCACTCAGAGGGTGGTGATTCACTCAGAAGTAAGTGATTCACACAGAGGTTGGTGATTCACTCATAGGGAAGTGATTCACTCAGAGGGTGGTGATTCACTCAGAGTGTAGTGATTCACTCAGAGGATGGTGATTCACTAAGAGGGTAGTGATTCACTCAGAGGATAGTGAGTCACTCAGAGGGTGGTGATCACTCAGAGCGTAGTGATTCACACAGACAGTAGTGATTCACTCAGCGGGTAGTGATTCACTCAGAGGATAGTGAATCATTCAGAGGGTGGTGATTCACTCAGAGAGTGGTGAATCACTCAGAGGATGGTGATTCACTCAGAGGGTAGTGATTTACTCAGACGGTAGTGATTCACTCAGAGGGTGGTGATTCACTCAGAGGGTAGTGATTCACTCAGCGAATGGTGATTCACTCAGAGGGTAGTGATTCACTTAGAGGGTAGTTATTTACTCAGAGGGTGGTGATTCACTCAGAGATTAGTGATTCACTCAGATCGTAGTGAGTCACTCAGAGGGTGCTGATTCACTCAGAGCGTAGTGATTCACTCAGAATTTAGTGATTCACTCAGCGGATGGTGATTCACTCAGAGGGTAGTGATTCACTTAGAGGGTAGTTATTTACTGAGAGGATGGTGATTCACTCAGAGGATGGTGATTCACTCAGAGTGTGGTGATTCAATCAGAGGGTAGTGTTTCACTTAGAGGGTGGTGATTCACTCAGAGGGTAGTGATTTACTTGGAGGGTGGTGATTCACTCAGCGGGTAGTGATTTACTCACAGGGTAGTGATTCACTCACAGGGTAGTGATTCACTCAGAGGGTGGTGATTCACTCAGAGGGTGGTGATTCATTCAGAGGGTAGTGATTTACTCAGAGTGTGTTGATTCACTCAGAGGGTAGTGATTCACTCAGAGGTTAGTGATTTACTCGGAGGGTAGTGATTCACTCAGAGGGTAGTGATTTACTCGGAGTGTGGTTATTTAATCAGAGGGCGGTGATTTACTCAGAGGGTAGTGTTTCACTCAGGGAGGATAGCGATTTACGCCGAGAGTGGTGATTCACTCAGAGATTGGTGATTCACTCAGAGGGTAGTGATTCACTCAGAGGGTGGTGATTCACTCAGAAGTAAGTGATTCACACAGAGGTTGGTGATTCACTCATAGGGAAGTGATTCACTCAGAGGGTGGTGATTCACTCAGAGTGTAGTGATTCACTCAGAGGATGGTGATTCACTAAGAGGGTAGTGATTCACTCAGAGGATAGTGAGTCACTCAGAGGGTGGTGATCACTCAGAGCGTAGTGATTCACACAGACAGTAGTGATTCACTCAGAGCGTTGTGATTCACTCAGAGAGTGGTGATTCACTCAGATGATGGTGATTCACTCAGAGTGTGGTGATTCAATCAGAGGGTAGTGATTTACTCGGAGGGTGGTGATTCACTCAGCGGGTAGTGATTCACTCACAGGGTAGTGTTTCACTCAGAGGGTAGTCATGTACTCAGATGGTAGTGATTCACTCAGAGGTTAGTGATTTACTCGGAGTGTAGTGATTTAATCAGAGGGCGGTGATTTAATCAGAGGGTGGTGATTCACTCAGGGAGGATAGCGATTTACTCAGAGAGTGGTGATTCACTCAGAGATTGGTGATTCACTCAGAGGGTAGTGATTCACTCAGAGGGTGCTGATTCACTCAGAGGGTGGTGATTCATTCAGAGGGTAGTGATTTACTCAGAGGGTGCTGATTCACTCAGATGGTAATGAATCACTCAGAGGGTGATGATACCCTGAGAGAGTAGTGATTCACTCAGAGGGTGGTGATTTACTCAGATGCTAGTGATTCACTCAGAGGGTAGTGATTCACTCAGAAGGTAGTGATTCACTCAGAGGGTAGTGCTTCACTGAGAGCGTGGTGATTTACTCAGAGGGTAGTGATTTACTCAGAGGGTAGTGATTCACTCAGAGGGTAGTCATTCTCTCAGATGGTGGTGATTCACTCAGAGGGTAGTGATTCACTCAGAGTGTAGTCATTTAGTCAGAGGGTAGTGATTCACTCAGAGGGTAGTGATTTACTCATAGTGTGGTGATTTAATCAGAGGGCGGTGATTTACTCAGACGGTAGTGATTCACTCAGGGAGGATAGCGATTTACTCAGAGAGTGGTGAGTCACTCAGCGATTGGTGATTCACTCAGAGGGTAGTGATTCACTCAGAGGGTGGTGATTCACTCAGAAGGTGGTGATTCATTCAGAGGGTAGTGATTTACTCAGAGGGTGGTGATTTACTCAGATGCTAGTGATTCACTCAGAGGGTAGTGATTCACTCAGAAGGTAGTGATTCACTCAGAGGGTCGTGCTTCACTGAGAGCGTGGTGATTTACTCAGAGGGTAGTGATTTACTCAGAGGGTGGTGATGCACTCAGCGGGTAGTGATTCACTCACAGGGTAGTGATTCACTCACAGGGTAGTGATTCACTCAGAGGGTGGTGATTCACTCAGAGGGTGGTGATTCATTCAGAGGGTAGTGATTTACTCAGAGTGTGTTGATTCACTCAGAGGGTAGTGATTCACTCAGAGGTTAGTGATTTACTCGGAGGGTAGTGATTCACTCAGAGGGTAGTGATTTACTCGGTGTGTGGTTATTTAATCAGAGGGCGGTGATTTACTCAGAGGGTAGTGTTTCACTCAGGGAGGATAGCGATTTACGCCGAGAGTGGTGATTCACTCAGAGATTGGTGATTCACTCAGAGGGTAGTGATTCACTCAGAGGGTGGTGATTCACTCAGAAGTAAGTGATTCACACAGAGGTTGGTGATTCACTCAGAGGGTGGTGATTCACTCAGAGTGTAGTGATTCACTCAGAGGATGGTGATTCACTAAGAGGGTAGTGATTCACTCAGAGGATAGTGAGTCACTCAGGGTGATTATCACTCAGAGTGTAGTGATTCACACAGACAGTAGTGATTCACTCAGAGGGTTGTGATTCACTCAGAGAGTGGTGATTCACTCAGAGGATGGTGATTCACTCAGAGTGTGGTGATTCAATCAGAGGGTAGTGATTTACTCGGAGGGTGGTGATTCACTCAGCGGGTAGTGATTCACTCACAGGGTAGTCATTTACTCAGAGGGTAGTGTTTCACTCAGAGGTTAGTGATTTACTCGGAGTGTAGTGATTTAATCAAAGGGCGGTGATTTAATCAGAGGGTGGTGATTCACTCAGGGAGGATAGCGGTTTACTCAGAGAGTGGTGATTCACTCAGAGATTGGTTATTCACTCAGAGGGTAGTGATTCACTCAGAGGGTGCTGATTCACTCAGAGGGTGGTGATACATTCAGAGGGTAGTGATTTACTCAGAGGGTGCTGATTCACTCAGATGGTAATGAATCACTCAGAGGGTGGTGATACCCTCAGAGAGTAGTGATTCACTCAGAGGGTGATGATTTACTCAGATGCTAGTGATTCACTCAGAGGGTAGTGATTCACTCAGAAGGTAGTGATTCACTCAGAGGGTAGTGCTTCACTGAGAGCGTGGTGATTTACTCAGAGGGTAGTGATTTACTCAGAGGGTAGTGATTCACTCAGAGGGTAGTCATTCACTCAGATGGTGGTGATTCACTATGAGGGTAGTGATTCACTCAGAGTGTAGTCATTTAGTCAGATGGTAGTGATTCACTCAGAGGGTAGTGATTTACTCAGAGTGTGGTGATTTAATCAGAGGGCGGTGATTTACTCAGACGGTAGTGATTCACTCAGGGAGGATAGCGATTTACTCAGAGAGTGGTGATTCACTCAGAGGGTAGTGATTCACTCAGAGGGTGGTGATTCACTCAGAAGGTGGTGATTCATTCAGAGGGTAGTGATTTACTCAGAGGGTGCTGATTCACTCAGATGCTAGTGATTCACTCAGAGGGTGGTGATACACTCAGAGAGTAGTGCTTCACACAGAGGGTGGTGATTGACTCAGATGCTAGTGATTCACTCAGAGGGTAGTGATTCACTCAGAAGGTAGTGATTCACTCAGAGGGTCGTGCTTCACTGAGAGCGTGGTGATTTACTCAGAGGGTAGTGATTTACTCAGAGGGTGGTGATGCACTCAGCGGGTAGTGATTCACTCAGAGGATAGTGAATCATTCAGAGGGTGGTGATTCACTCAGAGGCTAGTGATTTACTCAGAGGGTCGTGATTCACTCAGAGGGTGGTGATTCACTCAGAGGGTAGTGATTCACTCAGAGGTTGTGATTCACTCAGAGGGTAGTGATTCACTTAGAGGGTAGTTATTTACTCAGAGGATGGTGATTCGCTAAGAGATTAGTGATTCACTCAGAGCATAATGATTCACTCAGTGAGTGGTGAATCAATCAGAGGGTGGTGATTCACTTAGAGGGTAGTCATTCATTCAGATGGTGGTGATTCAGTCAGAGGGTAGTGATTCACTCAGAGGGTGGTGATTCATTCAGAGTGTAGTGATTCAATCAGAGGGTAGTGATTCACTTAGAGGGTGGTGATTCACTCAGAGGGTAGTGATTCACTCAGCGGGTAGTGATTTACTCACAGGGTAGTGATTCACTCACAGGGTAGTGATTCACTCAGAGGGTGGTGATTCACTCAGAGGGTGGTGATTCATTCAGAGGGTAGTGATTTACTCAGAGTGTGTTGATTCACTCAGAGGGTAGTGATTCACTCAGAGGGTGGTGATTTACTCAGTTGGTGGTGATTCACTAAGAGGGTGGTGATTCACTCAGAGGTTAGTGATTTACTCGGAGGGTAGTGATTCACTCAGAGGGTAGTGATTTACTCGGAGTGTGGTTATTTAATCAGAGGACGGTGATTTACTCAGAGGGTAGTGATTCACTCAGGGAGGATAGCGATTTACGCCGAGAGTGGTGATTCACTCAGAGATTGGTGATTCACTCAGAGGGTAGTGATTCACTCAGAGGGTGGTGATTCACTCAGAAGTTAGTGATTCACACAGAGGGTGCTGATTCACTCAGATGCTAGTGATTCACTCAGAGGGTGGTGATACACTCAGAGAGTAGTGCTTCACACAGAGGGTGGTGATTGACTCAGATGCTAGTGATTCACTCAGAGGGTTGTGATTCACTCAGAGGGTCGTGCTTCACTGAGAGCGTGGTGATTTACTCAGAGGGTAGTGATTTACTCAGAGGGTGGTGATGCACTCAGCGGGTAGTGATTCACTCACAGGGTAGTGATTCACTCACAGGGTAGTGATTCACTCAGAGGTTAGTGATTTACTCGGAGGGTAGTGATTCACTCAGAGGGTAGTGATTTACTCGGTGTGTGGTTATTTAATCAGAGGGCGGTGATTTACTCAGAGGGTAGTGTTTCACTCAGGGAGGATAGCGATTTACGCCGAGAGTGGTGATTCACTCAGAGATTGGTGATTCACTCAGAGGGTAGTGATTCACTCAGAGGGTGGTGATTCACTCAGAAGTAAGTGATTCACACAGAGGTTGGTGATTCACTCAGAGGGTGGTGATTCACTCAGAGTGTAGTGATTCACTCAGAGGATGGTGATTCACTAAGAGGGTAGTGATTCACTCAGAGGATAGTGAGTCACTCAGAGGGTGGTTATCACTCAGAGCGTAGTGATTCACACAGACAGTAGTGATTCACTCAGAGGGTTGTGATTCACTCAGAGAGTGGTGATTCACTCAGAGGATGGTGATTCACTCAGAGTGTGGTGATTCAATCAGAGGGTAGTGATTTACTCAGAGGGTGGTGATTCACTCAGCGGGTAGTGATTCACTCACAGGGTAGTGATTCACTCAGAGGGTAGTCATTTACTCAGAGGGTAGTGATTCACTCAGAGATTGGTGATTCACTCAGAGGGTAGTGATTCACTCAGAGGGTGCTGATTCACTCAGAGGGTGGTGATTCATTAAGAGGGTAGTGATTTACTCAGAGGGTGCTGATTCACTCAGATGGTAATGAATCACTCAGAGGGTGGTGATACCCTCAGAGAGTAGTGATTCACTCAGAGGGTGATGATTTACTCAGATGCTAGTGATTCACTCAGAGGGTAGTGATTCACTCAGAAGGTAGTGATTCACTCAGAGGGTAGTGCTTCACTGAGAGCGTGGTGATTTACTCAGAGGGTAGTGATTCACTCAGAGGGTAGTCATTCACTCAGATGGTGGTGATTCACTCAGAGGG